>NC_061902.1:2222500-3472500 GCF_905147765.1 Vanessa atalanta | reverse complement strand
AGATCGGTTACTCGTGTACAATAACGATTCTCTAGAAACCGGGTATTAGAATGTGTATACATACTTTGCATATTATTATTACTTAATATATATAGTATTGTAGTATTTGCAAATATTTATTATACGTTTTTTCAATACGCTAAAATAGTCTTAATCTAATATAATGAACTGAAGAGCAATGCAATGCTTTCAGTGGAGTAAAGTATGTTTAAAGCAAATATTTTCCTTTGATATGTGACTAAGGTTGATTGTTGCTGGAATTTTATTAAACTAATCAAAAATATTCTCTTTTAATTGCATTGCTAGGACAATTCATGCATATGCGACCATTCTACATAAAATGAAGTTACATATACAATAGTTTATGATTGTTTGTAGAGGTTTGTTAAAAGTTTTATACTAAATATATAAAAAAAAAAGTACTTTAAATTTATTTCTTGTAATCACAATAAGAAATAAAAATATAAATGTTTTAATTACAAGATTAAAATCTATTTTTAAGATTAATACTAATATTTATTTAAGCGTTCTGGTACATTAATATTTATTGAGCAAATACTTATAAGCTATAGGTAATAGGTGACATTGACCCATTTTTTATTGAGTGGATTCGAATCACTTCAATGAAAATAGACGAGCGTTTATTTGATTTCATACATTAAGTTAATTTAAACATATGTTTTTAATATTCCTTTTTCTTGCAAATCTTAGTATAAATTCGAGTGACTGATTTACCTTTAAATTATTATAAATGTATAAGTTGGCAAACACTCCGTTTCCAAGCGTCTGATCATCTTCCGGTGTTAAAGAGCAGAAAGTGCTTGATTATTTTTTACGCTGACGGAAAGGCCCGATTGAGAGTTTTCAATATCATTATTTTTAAATAAATTGATCTATATTTTTAGTCGTGTATATTTTGACTTTATGTAATTATATATGAAGGAAAAATTGGAGCGCCCAGTTGTGGGTAACCCCTGAGAACAGCCAGCAATACATTAATTTGTATAATATTTCTTATAGGTCATGCTTTTTTCATACCTGAATCTGTTATGGGAATGACGTTCCTTGCTTTCGGAGGCTGCCTTCCTGAAGCGTGCTCTATATTCATCATGTCAAGAAAAGGTAAGGATTTAAAAAAAAAAACTAGCGAATTTATGACAATATAAATCACGTTTCGTTTACATGGCCATACGAGTTTGTTCGCTTGGAGTTTCAGTGAATAATTTAAAAATATTATAGAAAATTTATTAAAATATTAATAATAATTTGTGATATGTATCTTTGCGATAATTTATTTATCAACATTAATTATAATTCAGTCATACTATGTATATAAAAATAAAGTACGAATCATCAACACGTAAACATTATCAACGCGAAAATATTTCTTGAGATTAGCGAAATTAAGATAATAATTAATAAATAATCTTTGTATAAATATTGTATTGATTATCTGCCTTGCGAATATTTCTTGGTGTGTTTAATGTCAAATTTTAATATGCTATGTGACTGTCTTTATGTTAACTTAACCAATTCGTTTGTGTTTTGTTTACGTTTTCCTTATTTCAAATAGAACAATAGGCGATCAGTATCACGCACTCATAAAATATTATTGGACTGCCTCGTTAGTCTAGTGGCTAGATTATGAGACTGCAGGTCTCAAAGACTTGTTGATTTACACTTCCGTGCCTCAGAAAGCACGTAAAATCGTTTTTATATCGGTAACCGTCTTTTACGAAAACAAATGTCAGAGGAATTTTTTCTAGAAAATTTTTAGACTAAACATGGAAGGATAAGCTATGCATGGGAGTGTATGTAACGGAGACGTGTCATGGGCGTGTAGTGAGACGAGGATTAATGACCCAGTGTCTCCACGTGCTAAGCCTGCCTGATGAGCTGAACTAATGTGTTTATCAAGTGAAACAACAATTATTTCATTAATTATTAGAACAGTTTATATAAGTATATTTCCGTTTTTATGAAATCATAAAAAATATGTTAAAGCGTAACGCGTGCAAATCTGAGGAGCAACAAGCATGTCTACGTTTCATGTGCCTGCCTCGCAACGTAGCTCTGCGCTCGACATACTTTACAAAATCTGCTCTGCTCTGCGTTGTCGGATTAGTAATCCTTGTGTTTCAGCAAACACTTATCTTTTAATATTAATAATAATTGACAAAATATCGACCTTATTCGTTTATGGAATAGCTTTAGTCTAATATATTATATTGTCTGGTAGCGCTGAAACGTGTATAATAATAGCAAAAAAATATATATAATGTGATTTGTGTAATATAGATAGAACAATATTTTTTAATTATCAAATAAAATTGGTTGAAATGACAAGTCGATTGACGTAAATCCTATATTATCTAAATTTACAATATCGAAAGATCCCATCTAACGATTAAATGAGATAATCGATTTAATTATGGCATAGCGTCAATAGATATCTCGAATATCGACCTCTGTATATAATTTAATCTTAATCAACTATATTAGAAGGCGTATTATATTATTTTATTTCAAAGAACCACAGTATATATCATATTTTATTATTTCTATTTCAATTTGAAAGTCATATATAAGTTTAGATTTTTCTGTAACGGGACAGTGTACATCGTAGGTATAATAAACGTATTATAATATTAATTACAGTTTCTATGGGTATTATTATTAGGTATTATTATTATAGTAATTGTGATGTTATGAATGTGCTATCACAAGAGGGAGTTGAAGCATGTTTCTACTATATCAATTATAGTATTATGTTAATGTTACGGTAATGCTTTATTAATAAATATTTCTTATCAAAACTATGAATGATAATGAAATTGTTTGAGGTCCTTCGACCTGTATACAAAATTCATATTCTTGATCTACAGAAGACGGATCTTCGTTAACGTATTATTATTTCCGAGTTGATCGGTAGTTTAAAATAGAAGTTCAACATTTTTATAATTGTATATTAATTTTCGGTTTTCGGTTTAATATTCGTTTTTAGTGATGTAATATGAAATAAATTATTCTATGCTAATACAGTAATTAGAAAACGTAAATCTTTAAATGGGCTTAAGTCGAGCAAATGCCAATTAATTTTAGTTCATAATCTCGTACTCGGCGTTGAAGGAAAACATAAAGATTTTATTTATCATATGTTTTTTAAGTGAAATAAATATAAATAATTATTTCTAGTGTTAAAAATAATTCTATCGTAGACGCAAATGACGGATAAACCTTCTTTGATACTAAGAATAAACTGCGTGCGTGGTATTTTCCCGTCACCGTGGCGTGTGGTATTTCCTAATCAGTACTTGAACTGAGATCGATTGAATTACGTTCCCATATAGGATTGATACACTGTTGACAAATGGAAAATCAAAATATAATTAGCCGCCTATTTATAACTGGAAACAAAATACCATGCAAAAAAAAATTCACTCGCGTAAAACGTGTGGATCTCTTTATGAGCAGTCTCCCATCTTTGATCCCTTAAAAAGGGTGCGGTTTCTATTTATTTTTAATGTAACGTAACTCATTTATGTCGTATATTTCCCTACCTTTCTCTCTGTTATTTTCCTCTGTATTATGCTTAGAGGAGATAAGTTTACTCCTGTACCATGTTTTACTTAATCCTATTATTAAATATATACATTTGTATTAATACATAAATAAATAAAAAACTTTGAGCTGTAAGTATATATACTTAAAATTTTCGAGAGTTACTATCTGTGAAATTACTTAGATTTTTTGTTAGTAAAATTAATTAATCTAGAAGATACGTCGAATTAATCTCACAATTCTGTAAAATACATTTATATATTTTCATTAGGTAAGTATAAATTAATAAAAAAAAGTCCACAAGTGTTCATCACGTGTGCGTAACGTGGGCTCAGTCGATTCCTTTCGTGATCACCGAATCGTGCTAATTATCTCTTACATCACTAAAATAAGTTTCATATCGTTCATCAACTTCGAACACATCGATTAACCGATTTTAAAATACTTTTGAATATTCACGGTCATATTGTAATATTTTGTACGTTTCTTTTATCATGAACACTGAACGATATAAATTTAGATGTCAAGGAATTTTGTTTATGATAAAATATGATTTAATTAAATTTTATATAATAGTTTAATGACACAATATATATTTATAATATATGCTAGTGGGTTGTGCGCGAAACTTCGCGTTCATTCATAAGTATTTTAGGAATTTTTGGAACACAGGTTTCGTTTTGATTTTATTTCATTGTAAACTGCGAGTCAATCATCTCCATTTGGCGCCGAAATGATTTTTAACGACAAATAGTGTACATTAAGTTCAGTTACAATTAGAGTTTATCGATACCAATTTAATTTATTTTTGTTTACGTTTTTCATTTTTTTATATCCGCTCTCTAACCGGCCAGTAACTTTTTTCGCTGTCAAATGAAGTTTTAAATTAATTTAAAATTACTCAATTTGTATCAAGAATTATCTTTAATTTTCTGCACGTCTACGACTGGAGCTCTACAAAATGAGAGCATCACCGGTTTTTTTATGTGCACCCATATTTACTGGGACAAAAATTGGCTTATGGCCTTATGCTATTAATATATAAAATATTGTATTGTTCGATTGTTTTAAGCATTTTACGTATTGTGCGTTTCAGGATATACATATTTATACTAATTTATTCGCTCGCTCGCTCATAGACACATACATTTTAGTCTAGTGCATTACATAGGGATATAGTCCACACTTTAATACTACTACACACTACAGTCTTTTTGGTGGTAGAAGTAATAGCGCGTGGCTGCTAGCTAATCAGACGGGTTTTCATAAGGCCCTGGTACCAAAATTTTAACACTTTTTTAACATGTATACGTATAGTTAGTATAATTTTATTATTGTTGATAAAAATATAATTTGTTTCAGGTGAGGGCGGTATTGGTGTTTCAAACGCGTTGGGGGCTAATTCATTAGCGATATTGTTCGCACTCGGTCTACCTTGGCTCATCAAAACCCTGACTCTACTGGCTCAAGGAGCCGACACAGCTGTCACCATCAATTCAGCGGGCATCGATTTCGTCGTCGGCTCATTACTAGTGGCGGCTTGTCTGCTGTGGATCTGTTTGTTCATAGGCAAATTCAAGCTCAGAAGAAGCCTCGGTTTTGTACTTATTTGTCTGTATGTAGTGTTTATTACCTTCGCAATTCTTGTTGAAATGGGTATTATACTAGACAGAGAAGTTGCGTTTTAAAACTATTTTAATTTTAAGTGAAATATTTTAGTGAGTTTAGCTTAATGTTTCGCTTGAGTTATAATTTCGCGTACTGTTCGCGCTGTAATGACATTTGTCGTTGGGTATACCGTCGAGTGCACATCCAAAACAATTTGTTAAGAACTCTGTGATGAATGTTGTGTATAGTATTTATGCAATCATTGTAAATAATATTGTACAGTTGTTATTATTATACGTCTTTGTAATGTTCTTAGTATATATAACGTGTGAAGCAATACGAAACGATCGTTAATATTCACATAAAACGATATTATTTAATTTTGTGCAGCGTCATGTAAGTAATCATGAAAGTAGCAGATCTGATTAACGTTACGATTATGACAACGTGCGAACTGTATTAAATAATACTATAGTTCAGTGAAAACAAATCCTTATCATAATATTTGTACGTGCTATTCCGATGACACGCAATCAATTTACACAAATTCGTTAACGACACACGTGGCCATCACTCACGTCACTAACCAACCAGCGCTCGCTTTCAAGCCGATATGACTTTGTACGCCGCCGTTAATATTCGTGTCAATTATAAATTCGGATTACTCGCCCAAGTTATCAGAATTTCCGTAGTGTTTGAATAGGCGTTCGATATTCGCTTAACTAGATTATACAGATAGTTGCTTGTCTTGTGCGTCCTTTAGGTAACTTGGAGAGTATCTGACGATACAAGTGTGGATACTGTACTTGTAGTACTAAGATCACGACGTAACAAGTATATTTGAACTTATAAATTGTATAGCGGTTTCACGTGGTTCGATTTTGATTAACCGACATTTGTCGCGCAAATAAAAATTTAAAACAAATGAAAAATTTTATTTTAAGATGTTTAAACAATTTTTTAAATATTACAAACCTAAATACAACTGATTCTTATTGTTTCAATTTTAATCGAAATTAAATCGCTTCACGTGAATGCTATATAAGCCATAAACAAACTGTTTTATCATAGAAGAGATTTTTTTGTTCTTTCTCTCTCTCTCAGCCGAAGGACGTCCACTGCTGGACATAGGCCTCCTCCAAAGATCGCTTCCCGCGACCTTCGCCAGGTCGTCGGACAACGTTGTTAAGTTTGAAATATATATTGGCGATGAGCATAAAAACTCAAAGTCGTCTTGATTGCAACGTATCTGTATGTATCGTACTCGTAACAATTCTGTCACTTGTAGTGTAAAATCAAATTCTCACCCATATATTAAATATATAACGCGATGAACAGATTCTGAGTGATCGTTTCAGGTTTATAAATAAATGTTATTAATTCGAGTGTGATTTGTAAGGAAATTGTAATATTCAGTGGCTTTACGATATTATAGCACTAATACTATTTTTAAATTGTTTTCTTATCAAATAAGAAACTGATAAATGAGCGTTAACTTTGATTTACTGATATCACCTTATCGCTATGAAATAGTAAATAATTTTAACACTAATATTACTGTTTTTAAATAAAATTGTTTGTTTCTTTTATAATTTGTTTATAATACTCACAAAAAAATCGGTCTTTTGATAGCGATAAAGAATCAAAGTGATTTGTCTTACTAAATTTGTAGCTAGTCTTATTATTCATAAGGTAAAAATAATAAATAAATTATATTTAATAACTTTTTTTTTTTAATTTTTAGAAATAAAAAGCATTCGTAGGTTTTACATCATTTATTTATTTATGTATAACATTATTCATTGATGATAACATATATGGATAAGTGAGATGGAATTAAAACAAAATAAATCTTTGCGGCCATTGATTTACAATATCTCGTTATGTCTGGAGACATGGCCAAGAACAGAAAATCCACAAGTGTCGTGATATAACAGAAATTTCGAATACTTGATATTCATTATAAAAATAGTAATTTTGTTATATTTTAGTATAAAAAAACTAACAGTAATATTACATTAATGTTTTATGTCTCAAAGACCATAGTTTTAAACTTAAGATAGTCAGTCATTTTCTAAATATAATTAATCAGTCATTGATTCTTAAACAACAGTTGCTGCTTGCAATTGCTCTTTATAAGAGCGCTGAGCTTACATTTAATATTTACAATTAATTGCTAAAATACAAAACAATATTCCGATATTATCAATAATATTCATTTACGCACTACTTAATTCGTAACCATTACAGATGTTTACATTCAGTTTTAATAAATTTGACAGAACTATGTACCCATACGAATTAACTTGACACACTAGTGGAGCACCCAATCCTCCCCATGCCCGAATTTTCAGCGCCCTCGCGTCGCGTCATTGACGCGTCAGTCCTGCTAGCAGGCGTTGGTAGACGTCATCCGATTGAAGTCTCAAGTTTACTCTTGCAGGTTTATTATTAGAGATCTTTAGAAGATCATCGCGATTATAATTTTAACAGAATGTGTTGAATCCATTTTAATTTTCTGAGGGATGGGTCACTATTCCCTCTAGAATTCACGTCCTGGCCTCCTGTAAAATACTCAAGTTACATTAACCCGTTAACCGGCGTCGTGCACGCCTTAGTGCAACCTTAACATTATTGGACTATAAATGAGGATATAGTCAGTGGCGTAACTATCATCTCAGAGGACCCTCTGACCTAAGCTTTGAAAAGAGGGGGTCAGCCAACTCGCCAGCTCCTGATGATGGAAAACCTTGACCCTGCTTACAATGCTGAAAAAGCTCGACCCCGTTTACAAGAAATTTTTTTTCCTATCTACAATTTTGAAGGGCAAGATAAGTTAAAGAAGGGGTGGAAAGAGGGAATGGAAAGAGAGATTCAATGCACAGGGGCCCTTGCTCACCTAGCTACGCCACTGAAGAATCGCTATTTACCCGTGAGAGGAAAATATATTAATTCTTTAGCAGAATAATAATAAATATTTAACCCATATTGTTCAGTAATGTTCTTATACGATTTATATCAAAGACATAAACCAACACTGTCATAGTAATTTTATTCATTATTTCCATGAACGGAGAAGTTTTTAATATTTTTGTAAATTAAAGTGTTAAGTTATTATATGAATGTTTTGAATATTGCATTAATAAGGAATTTAATGACATGGAAACACTCGACAGATAAGATAGGAATGCGATTCTATTCCAAGGAATATGAAGTGGTTAATTAATAAATCGGAAAGATTTCGTTCGTCGAACGAAATCTTTCCGATTAATTTATATTAAAATACTAAAAAAAATCTATTATATCTAGTATCTTATTTTATTATCTTTAAAAAAGTCTATTAATAATTATTAATTAATACATAATCAGTAAATTAGAATAAAAAAAAAAATTTAATCCGTTCCGCATTTTTGATATTAAACAATCAATCTTAGCAATTTATTGTGCGTGAGTGTGTTTATAATATATATATATATATATATATATATATATATATATATATATAGACATACATATATGTGTGTGTACTAAAAAACAAAAGAAAAATGGTATTTTTGATTATTTATCTAAATAGACTGTCACAACTGAGAACACATCGAAAAAATTAGTGGTCAACCCCTAATTACTCGCACACTTGTAAGTTAGAAAACGTTTGACAAGTGATAAGGGTATTAGACGTCACGCACACCAAGATAATAAGTTTGGCCGTTTATTGTAGTCCTTTTGTAGTGCGACACTCTATTTAGACATACAAATAATCTATTTAAGTATTATAATTTTGTTTTGAACAAAGAACACCATCTATTTGAAATATGTGGACGAGACTTTTTAAAGGTTTAATATGTATATATAAATGTTTAGAGGGCGATGAATTAAATAACAATGTGTCTTCTTCTTTTGAATATAAACACAAAGATGATAGAAAGAGAGATATATGTTTCACTCTTAGATTATAAGACAAAAGGCAAATGGAGCGCCCGGACGAGGCGAATACGAAGTAAAGACGACGGAAACCTACTAAGTTACATTTGCATTCGCTTTTGTCGCTTCACTATAACGTTCCGATCGGTACATCAGACTTTTGTTTTATAATCTAAGGTAACACTAAATAAACAGCGTTTATAAGCAAGTACCAAGACCTATGGTCCTATGAGCTGGGGTCCTGACGATATTTCCGCCAATTCACATACTGTACTTTGCTAGTCCAGGAGACTAAGTCATTTGCATCTATTTTATGTAATAAGTTAATATCAATACTAAATACTAAATATAAAATATTTTATTAATAACTAAACTTACCTTATTACAATCCTTCGTGGTCTTGCTATATGAGTTAAAATATATATTTTATGAACATATAAAAGTATCTATTAAACGCAAAGGTTTAACTTAAATAATTGTCATTTTTATTGCAACAGATAATAATTAATAATCCAAAGCAATCACATGACTGTTAGGGATGCAATAAAAAATAGCATACATTGCATTTTGTTTATCAGCCGATATTCTTATCTGTATCGCAGTTAGTGGACGATCGAAAAACATTTACTAGAATATTTATGCAAATTATCCACGATGATTGACTAATGAATAATAACTTAATTAAAACGATGACGTCAGATCAAGGTTCGAAGCTTCGTCAGTGGACGCCCAGAAGTTATACTAATGATAAACTTGATGGTTATTGAAATAATTTATAATTAAAGAGAGACAATCATTATATAAAACACTTTCATTCGTTAAACAAACACACAAGCGGAGAACGCTTTAAGTATGTATTATATAAGTATTCGGTATATTTCGTTATATAACTGTAGTCGAATAGTGACGTTCACGCATACAAAAACTCATATCCTACACAAGGATCTAGTATACTCAAGAGTCCTCCTGTGAACCTACTAAGGCTAAGACCAATCCTTAAAACGCGAGCGAAGCCGCGTGCGACCATTAGTTCAGTATATTTTGTTTATCACACAATATGAAGAAACTTAAAGAGCCATTTGTACTGGCTAACAACAATAAAAACTTTTTGAAGTAATCTTTCCTTCCGTATGAAGTTAAAACTCAATCATAATATCAAATATCCAAATTTTGTCATGTTATGTGATCGCACACACACACGGTTGTTTTTTTCACTTTTATTAAGGCATTTGAAACTCTGGATCTCGATTGGGGTTGTGGGCTTGCCCACGAGTCCATCGGTGGATCCGCGCCTGGCGTCAACTCGTTAACCATATATAAGAGTAGATTTTACCCCCAAGCATGTTACAAACATAAAATACATTAATTTAACGGTGAAAGTATATCACTTGGTTCATGCGGTATACTCATAAATTATTTGTTTTCGAAACAAATACGTATTCAATAAGATTAGATTTAAGTTCTGCACCGACTACGTTGAGGATAAATTTGCATTAATAAATTTATTTCTTTTGTTAATCGCAATTCCTACGATGAAAATATTAGCTGATAACGAACTTGCAACCTGCGCTAGCTCTAAGTTAAATCGGCTGTTTTGTTATAGCATGATTAATGATGGTCTAGTTAGATTACTATATAATTAGTAAAAAATATTTAAAAAAAATCTATTATTTTTATCTAAATCTCTAAGTCAGAATGTCGTTATGATATATTTTTTTAAATACCTCTCATCTCCATATCGTCGTTGCGACTCATGACGCGCGCGTAGTACTGCTTTATAGCGGCGATGACTTCACTATCAGTAAAGCAGTATAATATGGACAGGCAAAGTCCCTGTGTAAAGAAAATCAGTGGTCTCGTTCAGTAAGTTACATGATTGAAATATTCTTTTTTCAAATAAAATGTAATTAAATTAACTCGAGTACTAGTTATGCTATAAAATGTGTTGAATCGTTAACAAATATAATTGCATTAACTTGTAATGAAAAATATCATATCATACGGACTTTCCCGCATCGTGGGAGCATGTCAATTAATATTAAAAAAATTGTAGTTTATGGTTACCTGGAGACTGGTGAGGAGAGCCCATAAGATGTGAAAGAATTTTTCGCCTTTTGTTTCGTTTGGAGGACGGATCGGTACTACAATAAAGTGTATACCAAATAATGGACCCTAGAAAAAATTAAACTTATATAAAAAAAAAACGTTTGTTACTTAAATCAAATATATGTTTCGAAATAACTTTGATAAACGAAAAAAGAAAATCCTCATTGACAAATAGGCCACTTTAATGCGTCAAGCACATGAAATCAATCTGACCTTAACCATCAAAGCATATTTTGGCATATTAAATGTAAATTGTTTGCAATTAGTATTTTTTTTAAATAATTTATTTTAAGAATAGTAGATAAGTTTGAATATAATTACGTACAATTAAGTAAGCTCAATATGAAAAATACAAGTTTATAAGTGAAATTGCTGTCGGAAACACTACTTGAATGGTTGCTATTCAATGTTTTGAATAGTAATCTTTTAAGGAACGTAGTATAGGAACTAAGATCTAAACTTTAGATGTTTGCCTTTATTAACTTATCTTAATATAAATTAATTTAAAGATAAACTTCATTTTAATTTACAACATTAAATATTACTAATTAACTAAAGAACATAATACACCCGTTCTGAATCAGGCATTTTTCTATAGGCATCGTCAATTGATTTTGACCCAGTGGGTCAGGGTTTTATTGGCCCAGTGGTATCCGCTCCGTTTGGCTTGTCAGTTCCGAGTGGGTATCAATTTCAAGAAGTTGTCATGTCCGGTGGTTGCGTCGTCCTATCGTTGCTCCAAATCGCCGTCGTCAATTCCTGCGTCGGGCAGGTGGTCGGCGACAGTAGGAGCTCACGAGGTTGAAGACGCCGGTTAGGTGGTCTTGCATGTGGCCGCGCACACTTGCGTCCCCGAACGAAACATTGAGCGAACATAGTGCGTGCGTAAGGGTTGGCGAATGTATAATAATAAGTCTTACCAGAATGAAGGCAGTGCGTATCCCCCTCTTTATAGCCGTGTAAATCCTTCGGCTCGGTGTCGGTCGCAGTTTGGTGACCACAACGCGGACGACATTTAATAGGATGACTAAAGATAAATAAAGAAAAATATATTATTATGTTATCTATCATAAACATCCGACATTCTTCCGCCAAAAAATACTTAGTATTGTTGTGTTTCGCGATGTAAAGTATGGTTTTAGTAATAAGTGGCTACTCGCCAGGTGCGTTGTAAAAGCCTTTATATGATTTGTTTTTGACTTTACATGTCACGTACAACACGTTATATTTTAAAAAGAGTACAAATTTTTATTAATTAAAAGTCACGTTATTTAATAAACCAATACCAACCGTTCTTTGATATTTACGACACGTGTCCGGTACACGTCAAAGGTATTTAAATATTTTGTTAAAAGTTATTAATTATTTTACGATTCCATGAAAATTTATTTTATTTTGCGTTCAATTAATATTACCTTTTGGAATGTGTTTACTGAATAATTAATTATGAAGGTCGAAATTATTTCAGTGCAAAATAGACAGCTTAACAATACGTCCAGAGATAGCATTCCTGTTGCTACAAGGCAGATCTAACTGTCATACCACAACTAGTAAGACTTAACTGGTAGTCAAATACAATTCGCGACGGTTATCACGTACCCAAAGTTTTCGGTTCGATTGTCATGGAATTCTTTCTCTCGGATATGTGTCCATTACTTTAAACTAAAAATTGCTACTAAAAAACTAAAAGCAGCTTGTAAATATGCCAATAACAAGTTAAGGCCTACTTTCCATTTGAGGAGAAGCTTTTGGTATTTAATCGGATCTATAATCCGACAGGTGCACCATCCTCACGATGTTTCTCGTCACAATCTTGCGTTAAGGTTTAAAAATATATATTTGTATGTAGAAATTTATATCTAGTTTTTCACACCAATAAATGGTAAAACGTGTACTGCAATTTTTATGATTTCCTCAAATATAATCTCATTTCAACTTAAGGGTTTCACAACAGGCAACTTAGAATTTCATCGTTCTATATGATTTATAAACCCACACATTAGTTAAGCTTACTTATATATACTGATGGCCAGGTGTATTTGTACCTATATACGTATATATTATTATAATCTAAAGAAATAAGTTCACGATTAGCTATAATTCAATTATTTATGCTTAGTAAAAACAATTTTGCTCAATGGGCACTATTAAACATTAAAAATAACACGAACTGTAAAGATAATAGATGTGAAAAGCGTGAAGTTGATGATCTTGTATTTTGTAAAATTTTACAAGACAATTCAACCGGATACTTAACACTTAGCGGTAATGCACAAGATAACATAATTATAATATATTTTTTACAATTAATAGGTATTTTTAGAATATATAAAGGTACTGGTACTTACATAGTGAAACTAAAAGTGACATGAATATGGGTACTATTAAAATCCATAAAGCTTCGCTGTGGCCCATCCAGCACCTGTTGGTGAAAAGATATGTTAGTAATTCAATTACAAACTCGGGGAGAAAGCGTGCAGTACAAACTTTTCCGTGGACATTCAAATACTTAAGATTTTTTTGTTTATATTTCCTAAAACTAACTACTATAACTGTAACTATTAGTAAATCATATTAACTGTACTATTTATATATTTTCTATATATATTTCTTTGTAATTTCTGCAACGTGATCTTACTAAACTATATATTATTTATTTACGAATTTGAATAATTGCAGGGACGAACAGACATAGATTTTAGTGATAGGATTTTTAAAGATTTTAGTTTTTTAATAAAAGTTAAAGGTGCTGCATTTCTTAAAATGAGATTGTTTACATTATGTCGTAACAGTAATTCAGTTATTTATCGTTGCTAAGTCTATCTATATTGAAACTTGAGTGACAAAGTTCAATAAAATGATCTAAAGCTACTATACCATACAATATAATGAAACTACATTGGAAATTTACAATAATGTTACATTTTAAAATAATATTCATGGTAAATAAATAATATAAAATGTAAGATTTCGACGTCCCCCGTGGTCGAGTAGTGCGTACACCGGTTTCCATGAGTATGCCGCTCCGAGGTCCCAGGTTCGATTCCCGGCCGAATCGTTGTAGAAAAAGTTCATTAGTTTTCTATGTCGTCTTGGGTCTGGGTGTTTGTGGTACCGTCGTTACTTCTGATTTTCCATAACACTAGTGCTTTAGCTACTTACATTGGGATCAGAGTAACATATGTGATGTTGTCCAATATTTGTTTATTATTAAAAATAGTTTCTCCTAAAAAAGTCCGCACGTGCACCTACCCACAAAATATCCAAAATTATCCTTCTTGACGAGTCTTGCTCGCATCGGAGCAATGATGCGACTCCTTGAGTTGGCTATTTTATAATCTTGAGTGGAACGGTACGATACTCATTATAATTTTTTATTTGCCACCACTTACCTCTTCTGGATCTCGATGAAATGATTTAAAAAAATACAAAGCTACCATTATTTACTTTAACTTATAATAAGTGTAATAAATAATTAACCTCGTACCATTGTTATGTTTTTGTTTTCTTAAAAATGTCCAAAAATGACATGAAAAATGATCGATATAAAATTATAATAAATTTATCTAATAATATGGAATTATGCGCATCTCATCAATACCTCGGTGTGACTACGGCATTAAAAATAGTAATTTTAAAAGTATAAAGTAAAGAGATTGTATTTATTTATAATTAGTTTTTTCGGATATTTTGTATACGAGGCATTTCACATGAAGCGGAAAAGGGAAACACATTTTTATTTTTGCTTCAGTTTCATTTGACTGAGTTGTATGAAGTGTCATGTCACGAACAAATTTATTTATTATTTTTAACATTCGTAACGTTCCATTTCTGATTATACAATTATGAATCCTTTATAATTTAATTAACCGGGATATACGTTTGGAATTCGAATACTCGCACGCTTTTTAAAAAAAAGCGCAACAAAATAAAAAACTCACTCTATATTATACTTCATTAAATGACCTTCTAAAATCAATAATTATTTTCTTATTATTACAGTAAAAAAATTAATCGATTTGATCTAACGATTTAATCGATTATCGATTAGTGTCGATTAAATTCAAGTGATAAATATCGATATATTTGAATTATGTTCTTTATTTTAAAAATAAGTATATTATATACAATAAATAAACCAAAATTCCTCAAAGGCGATGGGTATGGTATTCGCATATTTTTTATACAAAACATGATCATTTCCTTTATGATGATAATTAAAACAAATCAAGACAATGAATTTACAGAATTTTTAGAAATAGGGCGCGATATGAAATCAGTTTTGGATATTCGCTTCAAGTCCGTTATTTTTTTTTTATATATAAAAAAATAAATAAATTAGTGCTTACCTATCGGTGGGACCAGATATGTAGTAGCGTACACTAGCGTAGAGGCCAACGATGAATATCGGGGTCACCCACCCAATCGCCCCTAAATATTTTTTCATCAAATGGTCATCGAGGAACACCTGTGCAACAAAAAATAAACATATTGAAAATTAAGAACATAAAATAATAATCTGACCATAAATAATATGTTAAAAGACATTTATTACAGACTCGTATAACGATTTTATTTGAATGTTTAATGTGTATTTATTTTATTTTATTTTTAACAATTATAATGATCCACTCACAAAGGTTTACGGGTGAACTTCCGAAGAGCGGAAACAAATGTTCCTCATGTTTAGCACCGGTATTATGTGGAATATAATATAAATATCTTGGAATGTATGGCAATTATGCCAAATTTCATCACGAAATTAGGTTAAAGCTATTCGATTGAGCAATCGATCGTCTTAATATAACTTTTAAGCAATAAGAATTAATCTCAGTCTCTAATCTCTCGTATAAAAATGTAAATTTAGTATTCATTAATGTTTATGTGTATACAATAATTTAATTGTATTTAATAAACACATTAATGTAATTTAACTATTGAATAAAAGTAATTTTCTACCGGTTTTTTTGAAGTTATCGGTGAAGTGAAATAAAATTTTAGCTTACATGATAAAAACGTTTTATTTATATTTTCAATACTTTTATAAGTATTTTAAACAATTAAAATGAGTTTCGCGATACAAAAGTGCTCGTAAAAGACTACTTAAATGAAGTATAATATATCCTATATGATTTTATTTGAATAAGAACTCATTTCAAACACAGATAAACAAAGTTCGATAAGTCAATAAACAAATACACATTAAACAAATTTAATTAATGAATCGGTAATACATGGAGTTTTTAATTAAATGACGCTCAATAATGCTTACTTTTACTATGACCAGAAGCATTTTCATACTTTCAATGGTCATCCAACTGTAGCTTGCTACCAAAAAGTAGTGAGTCAAAATGTGTAAAACTTGGCACCATATCTGTAACAAATAATTACAAGTAAAAATCTCTTCATGTATAATATAATTTGAAAATATTTCACACCTTTAAATTTAAATATTGTCAAAATTCTTAACCACATAAAAGTAATTTGTACAACTACTACTAACAAATTCTCAATTCAGTTTAATACAAATACAGCCATTTTTATGTTCTAGCAACACAGCGATCGAATGGCGTGGCGCGGGCGTTTCGGTCGAAGTTGTATCGTAGAAAAAGTTGAATTAGCTCTCAGTTACTATTAAACTGAGCTTTATTTTTGTTAGTAATATTATAAGTTGAAATATTGTGTTTATTAATATCAAATACTTACTCCATTTGCTCGAATGACCTCAGCACTATTTACGACGGTTTTAAACCAAATTATCCAGGATAGATTGTTTACGATGAAGGCGCCGAATAGATGCACGTGGATTCGGATACGGGTGAATCGGAACGCACTAAACAAAAAAAGTATATCATAGTATATTTCACTCGAATTTAAGGTTACATGTTCATACACTTGGTGGTAGGGCTTTGTGCAAGCCCGTCTGGGTAGGTACCACCCACTCCTCAGATATTCTACCGCCAAATAACAGTACTCTGCATTGTTGTATTCCCCATAGGTGATTTAAGGAATGGTTGATATTTCTTACAGCGCCTTTTTCTATGGGCGGTGGGACCACTTACCATCAGGGCGGACGAGCATATGTGCCTATGGTGATATGCTTGTCCGCCAACCAATGCCATAAAAAAATACACGCTTAACTCAGTTTGCTATTTTATGTTAAAGTTGACGGTTATTGCTAACGATCTTACATTTTTAAATTCGAACGCAAACCTGACAGTTATCTTGTATAAATGATATGATCATTTAGTTTATATTATATCAAAAAATGGCATGTAGTTCAAACGTTTTGTTTATACTCGAAAAAAAAATATGTCCAGTTCTGTATATGTACACATAAATTCTACGCTTGCGCAAGGCAACTTTGTTTTTTTTTTACTCGCCACTATATTAATAAGTGAGGAGACATTATTTGAGGTACTCTTAATGAAAAAAATAATTAAGCCTTATAAGCTATAGCATAACAAACATCGCGTTTGTAGAAGGTTTTAGGATATAATACATGGTGGACTACCAAGATGATTTAATGAGACGCGTGGACTTGGCTTGGAACAAATTCTCGAGCTTCAAATAAATCTTAAATCAAATACCTCAAAAAAGCCAAAGAAGATTGTAATTGACTCCTGTATCTTAATTTCTTTCACATATGCTTCACAAAAAATATTAACAACCCAAAGAGCAATGGAAAGAAGCATTCTGAATCTAAAACTGGGACACAGGAAGAAAAACATAGACAAGCACACAACCACAATGTAAATAGACTCTTTTTTGTAAGAGACCGAAATGGAAGTGGGTCGGCCATTTTACAGAGATAAAAGAAGACAGATGGACCAAAAGAGTAACAGTATGGAAGGCCTCAGTCGGCAAAAGAAACAGAGGCAGACCACCGGAAAGATGGCTCGATGAAACTGTAAAAGCAGCGGGAGAGGACTGGACTCTAAAGAGAGGTCCTTAATAATAATAAATATACAAATAACGTTCTATTCAAACAATAAATCCAATACTAGTAAGTATTGGATTTTTTTTTAATTAATACACTATTCTATCATTTTATTTTATTAATTTACTATTGCATGCTATTGAATCATTGTTTATTATAATTATTGTTAATTGAAATTTTATTATATTAAGGAAATAAATAGGTTTAGTAAATTATTATTACATGGCGGACCACGTCTGCTCTGTCAGCAGCTTTGCTTGTGTAAATTAAGATAATATCCTGAGACTTTGAATTTGGGTCTTTGTTTCGTAATGTTAAAATATTTTATACCGACAATAGATCTTTTTCTTTTTTTTTGGTGGCAAACGAGCAGGAGGCTCACCTGATAGAGAATGATTACCACCGGCCATGGACTTTTTGGGGTTGAAGTGGACTAGGTTTAGCCTCGTAGTCATCGATATGCAGAAGAAACAGAGTGGGTAGAACGCAGCCTTGTGGAACACCGGCATTGACGAACTTTTGGTCGGAGCATGCACCGTCGACAACGAACTTGATGCTCCAATCTACCAAGAAGCTGGTAATCCAATTGCATAACTTTCCGGGAAGCCCATAGGAAGGAAGTTTCGAAAGAAGCGCTTTGTGCCACACGCAATCGAAGGCCTTCGCTATGTCCAAACTGGCTACTAATGCCCCTTGATCTCAACTGCTTCCGCCCATCTATGTGTAAGGTAAACTAGAAGATCACCGGATGAATGACCCCAACGGAAACCGTTCTGGCGGTCGCTAATCAGCTGGTACTCCTCTAGGTACCGCAGGAGCTGGCAGTTTATAATGGACTCCATTACCTTGGAGAACAAGGAGGTGATGGCTATAGGCCTATAGTTGGACGGGTCTGAGCACTTGCCCTATTTAGAGATCGGATGCACCAAAGCACTCTTCCAGGAGTTCGGGACGACGCCGAATGCATAGGATTGCCGGAAAAGACGCGTTAAGTCCGGCGCCAACTCGGGAGCACAAGTCCGTAGCACGATTGGAGGGATGCCATCGGGTCCACTCGGCTTATGAATATCCAAGGAAAAAAGTGCTTTACGAACTGCACTTAGCCGGAATTTAACCTCTGGCATTGTGGTATCACAAAAGGAAGGCTGCCTCCAGCTCGTAGTACAAAGAAATGTTCCAATTTATACCCGGGGTAGGAAAGAAAAGTCGTATCGGCAGGAGAGGATATCTGGGTCTCGGTAAGAAAGAGCAAGGCCGGCTTCGCCGTCTCAAGTGAAAGTGAACGGCGTTCAAGTTGGAGTTGAGTCCCCTTATGTTGCAGAAGTCCACAGTGAGGGTGGTAGGGGTTGCCTTATGATGCCTGCTCCCCTTACCCCGAATAGTGGCGAGCGCAAAATTGCCCCCCCCCCCAGAATTCGGAGTTCAGGGTTCTGGGCATCCCTGCTCAGGTGATGTACGTCCTGTACGTACGTATGGATGTCCAGAGAGGGATTCTCCACCGCAGTCGTTGATGGTACAATCCGGGGTAATGTAACCAAATTCTGCACATCCATCATGTGGGGGTGGGGTGAGACCTCCGGGACTCTCGCATACCAAACGAAACCGGCGTAAAGTGGTAGCATAGTTAGCATAGCTATCGCTTTACAACTATTTTAAGTGAGAGAGTGGTACTTCCCCGGGCGTGCCGGCCCATTCGGCTGCAAGCCGTAGGTGTGGTATGCAGTGTGGAACTATTACTTAAAAATCTATGAAGAAAAGGTTTTAAGTGAGCTAAATATTTATATTTATTTAATATACAATTAACGTTTTTCTTTTCGATACAGTTATTTAAAAAAATATACAATAACATTTTTAGATTTAAACATATTTTACAAGCTTTTATTGATCTGCACGTGAATTGACAACGAACATGTGTCTTTTGTAAGGAAGATATACACTCGTTGTTCCTTCGCGTCGACCATTATCATTGCCTTTGAAACAAGCGTCTTTGTTTTTATAGAAGAATACACGAAAGTGATATGTGTCAAGTAAAGGAGTACAGTACTGGAATTTCACCCAAATACTGTATATAATAGTATAATGTTTTTTTTGTAGAGAATTTGTAGTCAAGTTTCGGGTAGATTTATCACGTTTGTATTGTCAAAACATCCTGTGCCTGGATATCTTCTAATTTAATTATTTATCTAGATTTATATTTTCGTTTTAATGAAAAATCTAATTAGTTTAAATTAAAGGCATTAATGATTTTAGAACTTAAGGACACATCAGAACTAATCATGGGTACTGAATTAAAGATAATATATACTATGTATTATATATTAATACACTAGTCATTACTTGTCAAAGTTTGTGGAATTAATCTAGCATATCTAATAAACTTTATCGCTATTGTTATCATTACATAGTATAAAACAAAGTCGCTTTCCGCTGTCTGTCCCTATGTATGCTTAGATCTTTAAAATTCCACAACGGATTTTGATGCGATTTTTTAAATAGATAGATCGATTTAAGAGGAAGTTTTATATTTATAATACATGCACAATATAGCAGAGAAACACTGATAATTTTAGAGGTTTCTAAAGTGACGTCGTAAATAAATACATTTTTTGAGCTTACATTGCAAACGCTGACTGAACCCTACGTGATAGATTGTAATAAATGTACTACAGTGTTGTACACCATAAAAAGGTCCTCAAAAGAATTCGCGATGATATATGTCAAACAATTTTATCCTTTACTTTTTACGAGAAATAATGGCTTATTTTCGAAGCGATTTTAAACAATAAAGCATTAATCCTTATCCAATTAGTTACCTTAAAAACATTGTGCATTTAATAAAGATCAATATGGCCCTTTACAGCATGTAATTTAAATGAATATTTTTGGAGATATTACAGATATAAAATGCAGGTAAATAGCGGTTTGTCTAATGACAAAAAAGCTGTGGTATATTTATTATCAACAATGCACCCGTGCGAAGCCGGCGTCGCTAGTATAATTATATTGTGATTAAACGGGGAAATGCTGGCAGCGCTCTTGCCACCATTTCACGCGGTCAAGATTTATTTTTAATGGACTTATGTTAATAATTTTAATTAATCATATGTAAATAAAGAGTTGTAAAAGTTGCTCATCGGACGTATTATAATTAGCTTAATTAAAATTCAAGTTACCAATATTACTTACCGGAAGTAAATGAAGATGAACATTGAAATTAACAAGGTGACAGTGGAAATTCCATATCCGTACACGTATATTTGGTTAACGATACTTAGTACCTGAAACAAAAAAAAAAAACTTTAAGCAAAATATCGACAAAGATTACGATTTATTAAAAATGAATTAACACAAGTAGACGCAAGGGCACTCTATTCTCACTCTCACGGTCCAAGTGGAAGATGACACGACTAGGGAGAGATGTTATCTCTGTCTATGCTTCTCGAGTTGGCGGGTTTACAAATAGCCCTACCGTACTTTTGTAGCTTTTAAATAAATGGCAATATTTGCAGAAAACATTAAAAACGCAATATTTATTCACAAAAAGCCTTTCAGAGAATATCTATATATAAAAATTACCATTTGAACTTTGTGATCTGCATCATTGGTTCTATAGATATTATTGATGTATGGATTAAAATAAAAAATGCGTAGGACGTACGATGTATTTACAGTACTCGTATAAATAAATATTTTTTGAAATATTGTTACTTCATTTAATTTAAAAAGGTCAACTATTTCAAGTATTCTACGCGTTACAAATTTTTATCCATTTAAATTATAAAAGGGTTAAAGATGACCACTATTTCGATTCCCGATGGTACTTATATTTGTGGTTGCCAGTCAAATACTGCATCGGAGCAATTCGATGTAATTAATGAAAGCAAATCGAAGGTCCAAAGCTCAAGTGAGAAATTTGGAAATATATTCATAATCGCCATTTTTAAATTACAAGCATGTCATCAATTCTATATAAATTTTAATGTAACATAAACATGAACAATTTACAAGCGAATAAAATAAATGCTAAGAGTTTTTCTTATCAAATAATATTACTTACCGGGCTCTCCATGTCATAGCAGCTCGTATAATTCGTCAAAGTTAGGTTTGTGTCGGGATCCATGGCCCAGGTACCGTCATCGGAGCATCTGAAACAAACAGAGTTACTTAATATTTTATAAACGTCAAATTTAAAATTCTTAAAAATATATTAATTTAAAATATTACGCCTCCAAGACCAATATTAAATTACATAAAAAAATAAGTAACAGTCTTTCATCGTCATAATCTTTTGTGTTGACGATATTTTATAAGTTTGAGAATTTGTTAAGATTGAAAGCTATCCTTTTTGAAATATCAAATAGATTTTTCTTTCCCGTTGGTGATTGAGTGCCTATTTCAGCTAAAGTATTTTCTCGACAACGCAACACAACAAAACATCCTTGCATACATTATTTCATATCAGTCGATACGTCTGAGAAACCTTAAAGTGTACAAGTGGTTATTTATTTGAAATTGAATATTACACATGTTTTGTGAATTTTCATATGTGGTGCATTCGCTATGTAAAGGAGATAACTCACAATCAACATTTACTGTCCTTTTAGATTGTGTGTATGATGATATAGTATGTATGTAAGTGTGCACACAACAAGTAAACTCCCTTCTCTCATAGGTCTTATTTTTTTATCTTGTAGGGAGCAAACGAGCAGGAGGCTCACGTGATGGATAGTGATTACCACCATCTGCAACGTCGGGGGCTTACAGGTCATATGGAATGGCAAATACTACTCAGGTAGTGTATTTAATGCCGACTAACGACTTCTTATTCATCCGATCCGAAAATTGTAATAATAAGCTAGTTACTAAATGTTAAGCTATTAAGTTATAAATAAAACGCCCGAAATTTCGCAACTAAAATATCAACTTTAAAATCAAGTATCGATATAAAAATAATTAAAAAAGAAAATCTAGAATGTACGACTAAAAATTGAACGTGCTATAAATAAAATGACGTAGTCTAAATAACTGAATTATTTGGTTCTAGCTTAGAAAATATTTAATAAATCCAGTATGAAAATTTAAAATTTTCCTGAGCATATTTTTATTATTGCATTAGCCATTTTATCATATAATATTTTTTGCAAACACGTGTAAGATAAAAGGCGTAAAAATATATTTTAAAATAATCGTGTTTGGCGTTTAAGAAAAACATCTTAAGGTAAACAGGAACCTAAATCGGCTCGTGTCTAATTTCAATGAAATTGTACCGAGTGTATCTTACTAGTGGTAGAATTTTACGTAACCCCTCTGAGTAGAAGGATGGTAGCATTAAAGTCTTAAACCAAAACCAAAAAAGATCATGTAAATAAAAATATGAAAATTATTTTCATGAAATTCTCTTTCTTTTAAAAACAATGTTGATCATGTCTCAGGATGACTTTTGTAACACAAAAGAATTATGTGAAAATAAAAGTACTTTGAGTAATTTTTCTTAAGAGCAAGAGGGCTCCTAGACGGCGCCAATGCCATAAGCCGTTGCACACATTGTCTTTATACGTCCATGACAGCCGGTATCAATTACATGACCTTCAATTACAATTTTATACACATTCCCAATAACGAGGTGAGATGGTCAAGTAATACAAGACGTGAATCTTCACCGAAGTTTGTGGGCCAGGTGTAGTATTACGAAATTTCAAGAGCTTATTTTTTTTATCTAATATTATGGACGGCTAATTAACCCACCTAATAATAAGTGATTACCACCGCCCAAAGATCAGCGATGTAAGAAATAATAACTGTAACATACATTGCCAAAGTGTAACCAACCTTAGAGACAAAGATTTTATGTTCTCTGAGCCGATAGCTCTACGGGCCCATTCACCGCTTAAATCGGAATAACAAAATACCAGGTATTGCTGTTATTGGCTGCCCACAAGCACAAAGCTTTACCGATATTGTAGAAGATAAATTGATCTACGACTTTTGTTCTAAGCATTTTTCATACCTTTAATTGTTCTCGAGATGGAGGGCAGAGAACGCACAGTGTTTAACTATGTAGATGATAATTAAGGTCAATCGGTAAGATCGGTAGTGCTGATCAATAATCATCATATTCTGTTCAGTGGCACAAAAAGTGTAAATAAAGTAAAAAGAAGTCAAGTATTAGGAGCTGCACATAAGGTCATCCAGCCATCATTATGAATTCCAATAATTCATCCCTGTATTAGCAGTCTGTAAATTTCCCACTGCTGGGCTAAGGCCTCCTCTCCTTTTGAGGAGAATGTTTGGAGTATATTCCACCACTTTTATTCGACAATTTCGTTGAAATTAGACACATGCAGGGTTCCTCACGATGTTTTCCTTCACCGCCGAGCACGAGATGAATTATAAACACAAATTAAGCACATGAAAATTCAGTGGTGCCTGCCTGGGTTTGAACCCGAAATCATCGGCCATCAAATGGTAGCCGAATACTATGATTACATAAACATCGATGATTACGCATGTCGAACGTGCTTTAAAACTTTTTTCTAATGAATTGTGAATTAGACAAATGAATAAACGTTAATCTAAAATAATATTTACTACTTACTTCTTGAATACGTTTTGTTTCGGGTCGAAGTCAGTGATGTATGATGGACATGGCTGGTAAGCAGTTTCACCGGCGGGTGTTTCGTCCCAGCAACAAAATCCATCGAATATCCGAGAACAAGACGGGCCAATGTCTGCAAGCAAATTACTTACTTAATAATATATAGACATATCGTACATAATAGTTAGTACAATACTTTAATTTTACATACAAATTTAATCGTTTTTAAAATGTTCTGAATGTATCTTATAAACTTTCATAAAATTTTTCATCCCCAATTATGTTCCCCTAAAGTATTTCTTAGTTATTTCCAAATAAAACCGTTGGAACTGCAATGTCTTCAAGTAATAAGAATTCTAGTCTCCAATTTCCATACCAATCTATCAAAATATTCTTTGTTCTAGTAGGCTCACAAAAGAATTTTTGTATCGCCATGATACAGTGTTGAATAAAATATAAGGCTATCACCGGTCCGGAAAGTAGATTCTACCGAGAGGCAAGACACTTTGAAGTTACTCTTTTCCATCATTTTAATTAGAGAATATGTCAGCAAAGAAAAACATCATTTTTTATAAATCCTGGCTAGAAATCAATAAATAAAAAGTATTTTTTCGCTTTTTTATCTTTAATATAATCTTATATTGAGAAATAAGGCTGTATATGTCAATGTTTTTTTGACAAAAGCAGTAATTTTTTAATGCATGCCAGGGAAGAATTAAAAAAACTGGTTTTTACTTCTAACCCGATCAATTCCCATAGAAACTTTCATTCCATACTTAGCCCCTTTAGGAAATGAATTAAAAAAAAAAACCTTTTTTATTAGTCATCTAAGTTCTACAAGGAATCATTGTTTATCGTTGTAAATTTTAAAATTTTATTGTTGTTAGGCTTAGGTTATGCATTGTTTGGCAGTCAGTCATTTTAAAACTTTAATCAGTAGTTAACTTACCTGTGTCATTTGACGGACTGTGGTCCAAGACCGAACTGAAAGTGTCATTATGTTCGTAGCACCTTTCCTTCACGTAATCAATGCTTTGATCCGGTGAGCTATGCTCGAAATCGGGATAGTCGACATTGGTGGCCGCCATTTCTACTTTTGGAGCTCACTTACAACTCAACACTATATAGATATATTAAAAAGTCAAAGTTAGTCTTAAGTCTTTATTCGCTAATACAAGTTTAAGTTCAATGTAATTATTTATTGACTAATACAATAGTAGACTTCAATTTAAATTTTTCTTCACTTCACTGTAAAGTTAATATTATATATACGAAAAATTAAATTCGCGCACTTCGGCCTCTCTCGATAATGCAAAGCGACGTAGGCGACTATCAATGTATTACCAAGTATGCTTAGTAAGGGTTAAATTAAAAATAAATCGTTATGAAGAAGAAAACATAGCAAGCGTACATCGATATGATTGTTCAATTGTTACAAAGTTTTTAGAAAAGTTATTTTACATCATGTAAACGATTTTTACGACGAGACGACGATATTTACGATTTTTACGACGAAACGATACGAGATCCGAGATGGCCCAGTGGTTAGAGCACGTGCATCTTAACCGATGATTTCGGGTTCAAACTCAGGCAACCACCACTGAATTTTCATGTGCTTAATTTATGTATATAATTCATCTCGTGCTCGGCGGTAAAGGAAAATATCGTGAGGAAACCTGCATGTGTCTAACTTTCAACGAAATTCTGCCACATGTGTATTCCACCAACCCGCATTGGAGCAGCGTGGTGGAATATGCTCCAAGCCTTCTCCTCAAAGGGAGAGGAGTACTTAGCCCAGCAGTGAGAAATTTACAGGCTGCTAACGTAAAACGATTTTTTGGCGTCTATTTTTAAAAATAAAATTTCAAACCACACAATGTATTCGTATATAATATATTAATTTTGGTAAGCTCAAGACCTTATAATTTGTAAACTAGCAACTAAACTAACGAGACAGTATGCATTTATATTTACATGAGAATTTAGAAATTATTCTTTATTTGAAAAGAAAATAAATCATAGCGTATTTGATTTATAGAATGAAATTGAAAGATAATTAATTCAAGTATTAAATACGTTTCATTTTAAGATAAACAAAAAAATATATAAGATAAAGAAAAAGAAACGACTTCAAATTAAATACTATTCCAAATCAAAATAATATGCACAAAAAATTTTAAAAAATAATTTCGTATTCTCCTACAACTTAATAATCAACATACTTTTTTTGAGTTTAGTAAGTAAGTAAAATGATATGAAAAATATTAAAATACTTAAAAGTCGATTTACGATAATATAATGAAATTACAATTATTGTTACAATTATTATCTAAAATTAAACAAACGAAGTCAGGAAGAAACGTCTATCATTACATAGTATAAAACAAATTTAGATGTGGTTTTCTTTAATAGATATAGTAGACGAATAGAGATTATGTTAGACGTTTCTAAATTGATGTCGCGCTCATGTTGCAAACGGTGGCTGAATGATAGATCAAAACAATGTACTACAGTGTTGTACACCATAAAAATGTCTTCAAAACAGTTTGCAATGGTACGTCTATCTCTTAGGGATAACTCAGAATTCCATTTTTTTTTTATATATTTGTAATGGAATAGCTTAAGTACCTTATATACATTGTGCATTTTATATTGATCAAAATGGCCCCTTTTATTTACATTATGTAATTTCAATGTATATTTTCCGAAGATATTACAGATTTAAAATGCAGGGATATAGCGGTTTGTAGTGTCTAATGACAAAAATGCTGTGAACGTTTACAACGTTCACAGCATTTTTGTATTGCATTCTGTAGTATCAGCATTGCACCCGTGCGAGGCCGGGGCGGGTCGCTAGTCTCAAACAAACTAAAGGGTAACACCCTCGAAAGAGCTGTAATAGACCTAGTTAAAAAAACTTTGCAAAAGTTCAAATATATGTTGCACTAAGTCGTGTCAAAAGTTTGGATGGCATAAATTTATCAGATTTGAACGCCAACAAATCATAAGGTAGACGACGATAGATCGTTGACGGACATAACGAGTCTCGTCAAAATCTGTTTTCGACAATGAATGCCACACATCGTGTTGCCGTGCAGCAACGAACATAAGCACATTGAAATTTGATTACAGACTGTTAGAAATTCTGCCACACATCGCACCCTTACTGTGAGTCGTTAATGGGTTCCATTGATTATCATATTCGACTGAAAATTACTTGACCATAACTATATTACGGCAGATGACTCAAATATCCGGATACCCTATAAAAGATTCGACCGAGTATCGTTAATTTGCTCCTCAAAATTGAAGAGTTCCGTTACTTTGTCATGGATTCCATAATCAGAACGTAAACAAATTAAAAAAAAAACTTCCCTTGAAGTATATCCTTTCCAATAAAAAAAAACCATTAAAATTTGTTGCGCATATATTTAATGCCAATTTAAGACTTATATGGTTTCTTATGGATGCCATCATCAGAATTGGACCAAGTTCAAATCCTAACCACCACACCAAACGGGAAGCACTAGCTTTCAAATAAAAAAAAAATCATCAAAATTGGTTCACCCAGTGAAAAGTTCTGAGGTAACAAACATAAAAAAAAATACAGACGAATTGATAACCTCCTCCTTTTTGAAGTCGGTTAAAAAGGTGAATTTTAAGTGAAAGATACCTGGATACGTAGGTACGATAATTATAAATTTCATCAGAGGCAGATCAATCGTTCAAATATATAAATATATGATGTATTATGCCGTAGTGATTCATTAACAATTGAGTTTTTTGTCTCTAATGTGTGCCGGGCGCGTGTACTACTCCTTATTTGCATCGGAGCTGTACGTTTGCACCGCGAATTGTCATTGGTCAATTATATATAAGTGCGTTATGGTATCATGAACCGGATTAAATGCTATTGTGTTCTTCCGTAAAACTAAAGTTTGAATCGGTAAATGGCCCATTGCTGGGCTAAGGCCTCCTTTCCAAAGGCCGTTCGTCGTGGACATGTGGTAGATGTTTAACGTGCACATGCAGTTTTCCTCACGATTTTTTCCTGATTTATAAACCGAAAATAAGAACTTTGGTTAAGATTCACTTGTTCTAACCACTGGACTATATCGATTATTTTGTTTGTTATAAGTCGCAATAAAAAATCAGCAAGGCATATTTAAAGTTGGATAAACTCTGTTATATGGTTAAAACAAGAGAAACACTGCTAGCATTTTGAAATTGTTACGCTAGCCTAACACCACGGCATCGGTGTGCCTCCAACTTTACTTTATACGAAGATAAATAACTCAATATATTTTAATATTAGAAAGTATGCCCGCAGCCTTATTTCTCTGTACCGCACACGGTGCAAAATTAAAATTAAATAGAAATATTGGAGTCAACGGAATGCGACCACCACAGCGCCGGCACCGACCGTGGAAACCATTTTTTTACTTCGCTTCAGTAGGGAATTATCTTTCCTTAGTTTTGTTATTTTAATTCATTTTTAAATGTTTACGTTCCATTTCATTCTAATATATAATGTAATAATATTAAATATGAATTGTTTTGTTTATTTTGTTTGCTTTTGAAGTACTAGCTGTCTGTTAGAGCGATCAGTAAGATGTTACTTTACGAAATATCAATAGTTCTGTTTCGATATATCAGACCATAGAATCGTATGATGTCTCTTACAACTTCTTTTTACCTTTAAATAATAAAATAATTTTAGTCAATACTGTTAAGAAGGATCTACATTATGTATTAAGTAGTTTCAGTCTCAAAATCGTTATTAACGTGAGACAAATTTCCAAATGTAATAATTATACTATAAAATATTTAATAAGTGTCCTAGAAAGCACGCAAACCGTTGATACTGCGCCTGAACTTCCGGTTGCATCGGATTTGAAGCCCCATAAGATTATTAGGGTTCGAGAATAGATATGCGTTTAAATTATGTTTGTATATATTATTGTATTTAATATGTCCAGAATTGTTGGCTTTTTCCCATTATCATAATCATTAATCAAGGCCAGCATTGGGATTCTTTAAGAATTCATTTCTGTTCTTACTCTTCTTATTTGTGTAATATTGACAAGCTACTTATGGTGATACACATTATCCTATCCTATATCCTAAAAACATATTAATTATTATAGACATTTGTCTAGTTCGAAAGAAATTACTGACATTAATATACTTAAGAAATCAAATTAAAACACCTTATTTCTTTTAGTTACCATGTCGAATGAAATCTATGTTTTTTGAAAAACACGAGGAATAAAAGCACGGAATTTTGTCATTTTATAACGAAGTTAAAAAACGCGGTCTAAACAGCATTTAGATCGGTTTTACTTTTGAAAAGGTCAAGCGGAATACTATTTTTTTCCGATTATGTTAAGGTTCTAAGATAACTTCAGAAATTAGGCTCTAATATAAGAATAATAATTGCTTAAAAATATTGGTTATATTAAACAACTTTAAAAACAACTTAGGATTTGACGCAACATGTGACGGGACTCCATACTAAAATCGGCATTGTCCTTTAAAGCAAGTGGTGAATAAAATTTTTGAAGACATAATATACATTATTATGTATGTGTAATTATTTACTATTATGAACCGTCATCAAATGGCGTTGATGCGCCTGACCATCTTCCGTTCCGTCGGATTTTCCTTCCCGTCGGATTATGAAAGTGAGAACTCAGTAAAGTTTTAACGGTATGACAGTTTGAATCCAGATCTTCGGGAATCACAGTTTTTAAGCTAGCGTATACACGAGGCCGTTTAAAAAAACAAGTCGTCAATTACATAAATAATTACGCTATTTGACAGTATTTGCTTATCTTTTTTTTTTTATAGAATTCGCATTTTTGCCAAAGCTTAGCCGTCGGTAAGACTTACTTAATACCGTTAGTTTTTATAAAAACTCTTTAGTTGTGAAAAAAAAATGTGCTGTTTAGTTGTACATTTCGTATTTTTATCTTTTACCTTTCTCATATATAAAAATTAGATAATATTTTTAACATATATATTTTGACATATCAAAAATGCTTTTACATATTTGTTTGTTGGCATATATTAAGCGAGCGAAACAAAATATATAAAATACATTCGAATGCAACCTCGCGTATGCATTTTTAACGAAACATTTTTAGCTCGATTTTTTTTTTAAATATTTCATGTGAGCAACAAATGTAGATCCTAACTAATAAATTATATAAAATTTTATTTCGCATTGCTGTTTTGTCGGCAAAAATAACAGTATTTACATATTTCAGCTGGGTAATAATATAATAAGCCAGAAGGCTAATGTCACCACGCCACTCCTGAGCGGTTTGATGGATACAAGTGTGGCTATTAACACATGTAGCTTTCCTTACGATGTTTTCTTTCACCGTCGAGCATGAGATGAATTCTAAATACAGATTTTGCATATGAAATTTTAGTGATGCCTGTCTGGGTTTGAACTCGCAATAATCGGTTAAAATTCACGTGTTCGAACCACTGCGGCAACTCAGCTTTGACGAAATGAAAATATATATTAAAAAATAATGGAAAAAAGTTAAACATTATTTTTTGCTATAAACATTCGCCGTGCTTACGCTTACTTAGCTTACTCAAAAGTTCATGACAATCAGCTTCAAACACAACAATTTTATTAACACGTGAAATTCACAAAGAAAATAAAATTATAGATATTTTTTTTCTAAAATTTAGTAATTATTTCATATACTCACGCAGAGTTTAAAAGAGAGAGCAAAGTTAAAAGTTAATCGCGCGCAGCTCCAGCTAGGGCGGGCGGCGTCCTATTGGTTGGGCTAGTGATACCGAACTGAATGCAGCTTGCACCGAATGCCAGCCGTAAATGCCTCGATATCCTCGAAGGGGTCTTATATACTGCCGGTATCGATTGAATTTTATACAACGCAATAGATGGCTTATGTAATATTGTGAAATACATTTTTCATTTTATTTTTTTTATCTCAATTTTTCAAACCTAAGTATAAATATAGGTACGTAGCACATATATACGTCAATTATTAGAACTAAGAGGACATGTCTTTTGTGGTTGTAATTAGAATATCTCATTGCTTCATTAATAAGATCACCGTAACACTTATATTTAGGGTGCCGTTATAACAATATAGATAATTAATGTGAGATATGTAAGCAATCGATACGATCGGTTTTTAAGACATCTTTTAAATACTCGTGATATACAGTTCAAAATCTGTGAACAAAAAGTCTAAGAATTTATTTTAGTTTTATTTCATTCTTTATATTAGTTGGACAAGCAAAAGCGCACCTATCCCTAGTTTAATCACCACCATCATTGAAATACGGCTCGTTGGTCTAGTCTCGGTAAGCAGGTAAAGTTGATGATTCTGCCCCTGAATTTTTTCCCGTCGTCTCGAAATTGCCTTCCGTCATGTATTATGAGAGTGGATCTGAGTTTGCGCACACACTTGGGAACTATAATGTGTCCTGCGTAGTTGGCTGGTCTCCCTTAAGATGACCGAAGTGACCGAAATCAATCAGGACGACATAAAATTAGCGGACATAAATGTGATAATGAGTAAACATAAACATGTTTACTTCTTTAATATGTATAGACTTATTTTAGTTTCATTTCATATGAAAATACTTAAATGACAGTTCACACCATTATCCATACTTTTCGGTGTCATTATAAACTGTCAATTTTTACGACATTAATTTTATTATAATAACTAGATCACATTTAATAAACAAAATTATTTTTATCTTCATATATCAATATGTCGGCATCCCTGGATTCAGCTTTGGATCCCATGGAGGAGATAAGGTTTAGAAAAAAACACGGAACAATGTGGATTGAAATGCAGAAATATACTCATTTTACTTTTGACGAATTGGAACGTAAGTAGCAATATTAAAATTATATAAATATTTATTGCAATATGATGAGTCAGGTCTCTCGGCCAGGTCGACCGAAAGCTGGTCAAGGAGGCCACCATCGGGCAGCGGTGGGGTTCCGCAGGGAAAAGGGAGGGTGCTAGGGCAGAGGAGCTGGCCGCATGCGCAGTTCGCTCAAGGAGGTCTGCGATGCGGCCATGCCTCGAACCCAGCGCAGGGTTCCGCGCCGGCACGTCTATTGGTGGTCGCCCCAAATTGCCTACCTTCGGGTGACGTGCTGACGAACGCTCAGGGCCTACGTCCGCTGTCGTAGGTGCAACGGCCTCGATACGGATCAGAAGGGACAGATACTGGACGCTTATCGCCAGTTGAAAAAAGATCTGCAGCTGGCCATAAGCTAGGCAAAGTAGAAGGCCAGGGAGGAGCTTCTGGTGGGCCTCAATCGAGACCCTGCGACTGCGATGTGCGTGGTGCGTCCGCACTCAAGGCGCCCCCGTCACGGACACGCTGCCGCCGGAACTCCTCCTGCGCCTGGTCTGGGAACTCTTCATCCATCCAGGCGAGTATCCACTGGTCACGGAGCGGGAGATGGAGATGGCCATCGGCCGCTTAAGGAGCCAATAACTCGGCGCCGGGTCCGGAAGGGGTTCCAGGTCGTGTTCTGTGCGATGCACTGGAATTCTAGCGGGCAGTTTCCGAAGCCTTGGAAAAAGGGAAATTTGGTCTTGTTGCCGAAGGGAGGTCTGCTGAACGAGACGGGCAAACTCTTCGCGAAGATCCTCTTCCATCCTCGCTCGACGTGGCGACCGCCTTCAACAGTCTTCCCTTGGAGACGATACGGGAGGCACTCCGATTACTTGGGGTGCCGACCTATCAGGAGGCTACTGGAGGCATACTTCCAGGACAGGGAGATCCTCTGGGCGGGGGTCGATGAGAGACTCGTCCGGCGTCGGGTGGGCTGCGACGTTTCACAGGGGTCGGTTCTCGGCTCAATTCTGTGGAACATCGGTTTCGATTGGCTCCTGCGAGCTCCAGTCATTCCCGGGATGGGGGTGTTGTGTTACGCTGACGACACCCTCGTCACGGCGACCGGGCGGGACTTTTGGAAGGCGCCTCGCCTCGCCGAGGTCGGAACGGCTCTCACCGTGGACCGCAAGGGAATGCTGGGCTTGAGGGTATCCATATCCAAAACGGAGGCGGTCCATGGAAAGGACCCTCACGAGGGGCAAGTATCAACGTCCAGGGGATGGTGATCAAGGTGCAGGCCCAGATGAAGTATCTGGGCCTCATCCTGGATGGACGAAGGAGCTCCGGGCAGCATTCTATTCAGCTTATCAACGCCGCCGCCGCTCTCGGGCGCCTCCTTCCGAATGTGGGGTCCTGGATTGCTATGCCGGCGTCTCTATTCCGGCGTAGTGAGGTCGTGGACTGCGGCGACACTTCTCGCGGGCGAATCGCCCTGGAAGCTCCAGGCATAGGTCCTCGGTACCGGTTCCGGGTCGAGGCGAGGAACGGCGGCGACCGTCCAGGATCGGCGGAAATCGGGCGGATCAGGGCTCTAGCCCAACAAGCCCTGATCATCCGCTGGGGTAACCCACTGCTGGCCTGGCGACAATGGAGACGATACGTCCCAACTTGAGTCGCTGGGTCGAGGGGAAAAAGGGCACGCTCAACATCAGGATGACACTGGTACTTAACGGGCACGGGTGAGAGAGAGAGTGGTGCGCCATTGGACACGGCGCACCACACCCTGACTGTGCTGCGTGGGGGCCCCAGAGGCACTCCCTGGTGGTGACTATGGACGGAGACATCTCGCTGCCGAGCATCGTCAACGAAATGCTCGGTAGTTAGAGATGCTGGTCGGAGATGCGCTCATTCTGCGAAAACGTAATGTCGCAGAAGGAAACCGCGGAGCGGGAGCGGGAAGAGGATGCCGCTGCAGACCCGCTCCGCCAAAGACGACCAGGGAGGAGGAAGAAGTGCTACGCGCACATTATCCCCCCGGCTCAATAGACGTCGCAGGGACTAGGGGGAGTCTTAGTACCCCAGGAACACTCTCTGGGTATTGGAGGCCCGTATAGGCGGGCCGACCGTTAGGGCATTACGGTAGCATGCGCAAGCGATCCCGTGGCACCCGCCGAAAGACGGAGAGGGTACCGGCGAGTCCCACATAGTCCACTTCCACTAACGCGTTTTTACAGCGAGAAAAAAAAAATAGCTTAATACTGTCCAGCTAGTGATGTGAATCTAATCTAAAATTGAGAGTTTCTTTGGGTAAACATCACTAAGTTTTCACGTGTTGAATTTATCTTGACATCTCCACTTGGTGGTAGGGCCTGGGCCCTTCGCTCATCAAGTATTCCGCTAAACAGCAATATTTAGTATTGCTGTGCTACGGCTTGAAGGATGAGTGAGCCAGTGTAAGAACGGGCAAAAGTGACATAGCATCTTAGTTCCCAAGGTTGGTGGCATATTGGCGATGTAAGGAATAGTTAATATTTTTTACAGCGGCAATATATATGGGCGTTGGATCCCACTTTACACCAGGTGGCCCATTTGCCCGTTGGCCTATATATTATATAAAAAATTGTGTTTTTCGCGGAAGGAAATCATGTATTTCAATACATTAAAATTAGTTGGATGAAAATTCACAACACGTATTTACATCAATTTACAAATAGGAACAGCGTGGCGGAATAAGCTCCAAAGCTTTTCCTCGAGGTCTTTGTCCATCAGTGGGACTTAAAGGCTGTTAATTTTCTCTGTTATGTATCATAAAATGGTTTAAATTAAATTAATATATGTATATAACATACAAACAATCGTTGACACATTCGTACAAGACATACTTGTTTTTTTTTTTAAATAATGTCATACTTGTTTTAACACGAAATTCGATTGTATTTAATATAATCTATATAATTTTCGATTCGAACGATTTCGATGAATATGCAATCAAAATACCTTTATTTAAAGCCTTTATTAAAGCTATCAATTTTTCAGTGAAATACTATTGTATAAAATGCATAGTCCAATCAATCTATTCTCTCCGTGTCTCGTACACGTCCATTGTTGACTTTTACATAGATATTTTGAAGACTAGCAATTTTTTTGTGTTTTATTATTTTGTCACGATACATTTATTTCCGAGTACGCCAGGATCTTAAGCTTTAGATTAAAAAAATGCAATATGTAAACATATGATATAGGCCGTTTTCATTCTGAAATTATAAACTATAATATCCTGAATGTTGTATTTCAACAGATCCATACGAAAATCTTTTTTTTATTTTACAGAAATCATGATCATATTCTTCAAAATACAAAAACGCGATGAGAAACCGGCTGGAAGTGACTTAATATCCAGGTAAAACAATATCTAATATTTTAATTGTTTAAGTAACTTATATACTTGCATCACAGACAGACATTGCCGTACCTGTGGACGTAAATCAGTTGACTGAGCCAGTGTAACTACAAGTACAGGGGACATAACGTTTTAGCTCGCAAGGTTGGTTGTGCTTTTGGTGGTATAAGAAATGGATAAAAATTTTTACAGCGCTAATGTAACAACCACCACCACCATTACTGTGGACCACTTTCCTTAAGTTATCCATTTGCATATTCGTCTAACAATATCATTAAAAAATATATTGATTTCGTAAATTGGTTGATTTGAATGGTATAGAAGTTAATGTGCAGTAACACCATCTAATAATGGTAAAATGAAAGGATGGAAACATAAAAATAATATAACGTTTCTGAAGAAATCCTAACGTTCGTGAAATATAATTTACAATAAAATTGTATGCGCTTGATCGAACTTATGTGGCAATTTACTGCGAAATTTTATTATATTTGTAGGGATGTAGTTTGTTGGTAATATAAATAGGTTTTGTGTTGTTATTTTCTAGACTTCAACCTGAGAATCAGTCTATACTGTTCTGTCATTACAATACAATATAAAATATCACTTTAAATTGTGACGACTATTCGTTTTGATACAATGTAAGTAATGTAATTAGTAATATTAGTGATTTGAAACTAGGAAGTGAACAAGTTAAAAAAGTGAAAAGACTGACAGATAACATATAGATATATAGTTATCTATATTTATTCTTTACCTAAACCAGTAGATAAATTTGTTCAAAATAGTTATCAAATACTTAAATATTCATAAAGTTTACTTGAATAAAATACATTTGATCCGCTTTGAAAACAAATTGTATTCGCATGCATGTATTGAAAATACTGCCAAAATTGTTTTGGTATTGCGAACAACGAAACTTATGTTTATTTCATTTAATTTGTTTGCAGACATTTAGTTTTGAGGAACCTATAAAATATTAAAAGCTACAGCGGTACCCTCTCTGTCTTTACGGGAGACGTCACGGGATCGCTTGCGCATATTACTGTGACGTCCTGACGGACGGACTGAATTCCTAGGGGGTTCTCGGGGTACAGAGTCCCCCTAGCCCCGGCGAGACTTATGGCTGGAGTAGAAGGTGTCCATACCAAAGACGCCTTCTCCCCGGTCTTCTTCGGCGAAGCGGGTCGGCAGCGAGAGATCACCGACTTCAATAGTCGCCAGGAAATGGCGCTGAGGCCCCCACGCGGCACACCTAATCAGGGTGTGACGGGCCGTGTTCGAAGGCGCGCCGCACTCGTGACTGGAGGGTGTTATCTCTCGCCTCGCTATCTGGTACAGATACCTACCGAAACAGCAGTGCCCGGTAAGCACCTGTGTCAGCCTGAATGCGAGTGTGCCTTGTCTTCGTTCTACCCAGCCACTCAAGTGGGAACGAATAGCGTCCACTGTCGCCAGGCCTGCCGAGGGGGACCCCAGATCTTCTTCCCACCTTCTAATCAAGGCTCGCTGGGCTAGAGCCCTGACTCGCTTGACCGATCGCCACTTGACTTTGCTACCACCCGGAACTGGTACACTTCCGCAAGCACTTCCGCTTGTAGTTCCCAAGGCGTATCGCTAGCAAGAAGTGTCGCTACCGTCCACTACACCGTACAATAACCCCGTATCTCTCTCACCACTATGACCCTCTGCGATTTCCGCAGAAGAGCCTTGTTACAAGCGGTGAGGGAGTCCACCCAAACGGGTGCACCGTACAATGCCATAGAGCGCACCACGCCAGCGTATAAACCCCAGCAAAATGTTTCCGGCCCTCCTACGTTGGGTAGAAGGCGACCTAAGGCAGCAGCAACGTTGATGAGGTTCAGGCTGAGTTGGACAAAATTCTGCTCGAAGCTCCATCTTCCGTCCAGGATGAGGGCCAGATACCTCATCTGTGCCTGCACCGTCATCACCGTCCCCTGGACGATGATAGATGCTCCTCCAGGGGGACCTCGGTGTGGACCGTGGAATAGGAGGGCCTCTGTTTTAGTTACAGAGAACCTCAAGCCCTCCATCCCGATTCGAACCACAGTAAGCGACACTCCGACCTCAGGTAGGCCGCCTCCTGAAGGGTTCGCCCCGGCGCCGTGATGAGGGTGTCGTCCGCATAGTACAACACCCCCTGCGGATCGCCACAGCCCATTTGAGCGATCGCCCTCCTCCCAAAGGACCACCCGATCCTGGAGGTATGCTCGCAACATGCACTGAGATAGGCACCTCGTGATATCGAAGTGCAATGCAGTGCCCCTATTGCCTCGAAAGGAAGACTATTGAAGGCGTTGGTCCGCAGGTCAGCTAGGTCGAACTGCCACTCCACCGTGGACTGCAGTAGCAGGTCCTAAGCCCCGGCGCAGTGGTTGACGGAGCGCCTTAGTGTGACCAAGACCCATGCACTTGAAGCAGCGCAAAAGGCGTTCCTCCAACACGTATATCTTGGCCGAACTCCATTCAACCACGGGGTTGTCGCAGCAGTCCCCTGCGCGTGCGACTGCGGCGACAAGCTTCTCCTTGGTGACGGAGTCGTCCAGGCCTGTTACTTTGAGGTCCAACCGCTTCACGGGCCCCCAAACGTTGGAAATTCCATCCAGTACAATGCGGAGCTTCTAGGCTAGCTTCTTCGCCTGCCCCGACTGTGCCACTGTAAAAAAGACGTAAGAATACATACATTTATATATATTTTTCTGTTAAGGCCCCTAGCGGGTAAATACTTTCTCCAAAGGTTTCCAAGTTTTCCTTACCTGTGCTATCTTCATCTAGTCTATTCCGACAATTTTTTTTTATTTCATCTTTCTTTAGGGCGTCCTCTGGCTCTCATGCCACTAGGACCGGACCAGTTTCCGGTTTCAGATCCATAAATAGATGACTTTTAATCTATTTGAGATTTAAGTGTATACTACGCTTAAACATTTACAGTGACACGTGTATGTATTTTTGTACAGTTCCATTGTGATTATTTAATCATCGATTTCTGTTAAGCGCATTATTGTCAGAGTTAATATGTTGCAAGCTCAACCAACAAATATTGGATTTTATGCAATATTTTTATCTCTTTGTGACGTATTTCTCATGTTATTTATTGGGATGGTTCAGTACAAGCACGTCTGGATATCATCCACTCATCAGATATTCTACCACTAAACTAGAATACTTGGTATAGTTGAAGGAACGGTGAGTGAGCCAGTACAAGGGACGTAATATTTTTAGTTTCCAAGGTTGGTGATACATTACTTGCGATGTACGGAATGGTTAATATTACTTGCAATGCCAATGTTTATGAGTGGTGGCCCATCCGCCTACTACACTTACACATAAAAGTAAATATATTCGGAATCATAATATTTTACCTAAAATCGCGGAGTATTTTTTGTATCATGCAGTCAATAGTCTGACAAAAGTAATTAAGGTTAAATACAATTTCTCTTTTATTTCGATAAAATTCATTTAGCACTGTAAAATAACCCGAATAATATTCCTTCATTAGTGGACATATTTATACTCGAATAAGCGCTTAACGGGTCGCCGTTGCAGCGTGGAGATTAATTAGTGGAACTTGTACTGATGTATTAAAATTCATACAGTGTTTTTAAATGTAAATATCCGAGGTAATTGTATTTTAGGCAATTGGGCGCAGACACTAAAGGCGTTTTCACATTATCCGATCCGACATCAAGAGCCGAGATGGCCCAGTGGTTAGAACGCGTGCATCTTAACCGATGATTTCGGGTTCAAACCCAGGCAGGCACCACTGAAATTTTATGTGCTTAATTTGTGTTTATAATTCATCTCGTGCTCGGCGGTGAAGGAAAACATCGTGAGGAAACCTGCATGTGTCTAATTTCAACGAAATTCTGCCACATGTGTATTCCGCCAACCCGCATTGGAGCAGCGTGGTGGAATATGCTCTAAACCTTCTCCTCAAAGGGAGAGGAGGCCTTTATCCCAGTAGTGGGACATTTACGGGCTGCTAATGCTAATGCTAATGATCCGACATTTCCCTCTGAATATTTAGCTTCCACAATAGGATGTATCCAATACATTCTTTGTACAGATTTTTTTTGCGTCTCAATTATAATAGACACAGTAAATAAACTATTATAGCCTACCATGATGAATCGGAACGATTTTGCCGGAAATATGTGGAAATAGCACAGTCGGACACCGACATCGGATGTGAAAACGGTTTTACGCTTTGTTAATGTTAGCAATAAGTATCCGGTGAATTACATTTATTATTATTTAAAATACGATGTATCGACAAAGCTTAGAAATAAATTATAACAAACAGAGCCCCCAGAGAGTAACTAGGTTCTCATCACGAGATGATGAAGAAAGTTTCGAAATTGTAAAAATCTCAGACTCGGTCACAATTTTTGGACAGATCGCAAAAATAAACGTGCACAGATGTCGACTTATTTCCTTTGAACTTGGTTCCGAATATTTAAGATTTTTACGTACTATTTAAAGTAATTGTGCTATTTCGGCGAGATTTTCTTTAATCATGTACTAAGTTGTTGGAGGAGCAAACGGGCCAACTGATGGTAAATGGACACCATCGCCCATAAACGATGGCACTGTAAGAAATATTAACCATTCCTTACATCGCCAATGCGCCACCAACCTTGGGAACACAATAGTACTGCAGTTTGGCGGTAGGATATTTCATGAGTGGGTGGTACCTATCCAGACGTGCTAACAAAAGGCCCAACAAGTAAAAAACCGTTACCATTAATTATTTTAGGTATAATATTTAGATTTTAATTTACTCGAATAATTAAGAAATGAGAATATATTAATTACGTAAACAACCAATAATAATAAGAATATGTTAACAAATTCACCGCAAAACAAAAATAAATGCAATACGTACATCATTCACTCGATACCCCGAGGCAGCCAAAGCCACCCATATTGCAAACGTCAATTAATTAAACAAAAAATATTTCTGAATAACATAAAGCGTCAATAGCGCAATGGTTTTAGGCCGCCTAACAGGGATGTAAAGACTTGCAGTTTCGATCCTGAACCATTGTGCTATTGTAGTGGACTACAATAGCACAATGGTTACACACACACACTCCTAGCACAATCTTTAAGCCTACTGAAGGGGATATTGAGAATGTTAGTAATTACTTGAGCCGAGATGGCCCAGTGGTTAGAACGCGTGCATCTTAACCGATGATCTCGGGTTCAAACCCAGGCAGGCACCATTGAATTTTCATGTGCTTAATTTGTGTTTATAATTCATCTTGTGCTCGGCGGTGAAGTTAACATCGTGAGGAAACCTGCAGGTGTCTAATTTCAACGAAATTCTGCCACATGTGTATTCCATAATATGCTCCAAACCTTCTCCTAAAACGGAGAGGAGGCCTTTAGACCAGCAGTAGGAAATTTACAGGCTGCTAATGTAGGAATTACTTATAATTACTACAATATCTTTTTATAAAAACGGGAATAATATCATCTCATTAGAAAACATGTATGTGTCGGAAATCTGGTACATGTATGCAAATTGGTTCATCAATCAGTATTGGGGCAGTTTATGGAGTAATGGCCTTAACACCTCCGCAAAATGGACAGCTGTATGTGATTTACAGGTTTATTTTCTGACACTTTACTTTATAATGGTAATATTCTCAGGGCACATTTCCGCGATGTTCTTCACACTGGCCTTGGTATGACGGACGCTTATATGATGGAGCGAGTCATGGTCGCTTTAGATCGAGGCACATCCCCATATGTGACTATGTCTACGTTTGCTAAAGCTATGTCGCTGTACCTACGTGGTGACTTAGAGGAACGGATAAATTATGCCTTCACGGTTTGTTACGCTAAACTCTAATGGTAGTATGATAATTGTTATCATTGAAACATGCTTCGTTAGTCTTACGGGTACTTTATTACGCTGTAAATCCCTCGTTATAGGTTCGAATCCTGGGTCGGGTTATTATTATTATTTTAGTCTCGTAATAGGCAGTAATAACACTCTTCTGCTTTAACACTGAACTCCAGTGAATTGCAGGCACAAGGGACATAATATCTTAATTCCGGTGGTTTGTGGCGATGACACTGGCGATGTAAGTAATGGTTATTATTTCTTACAGCGGCAGCGGTCGGTGATGAACACTTACCATCAGGTGGCCCATTTGTCGGTCCGTTAACCTATAACATAAATATGTACCTAATAATCAGATACTAATGTTCGTATTAAAATAGTTTAAGACATTTTTAAATGCTAGTCGACACAGTATAATTTTATAGTCGCCTCATTTTCAAATGATATGAACTATTGTTTGCTTGCACCTTAGGGTCGTTTTATAAATGCTGTATGTAAACGACTACACTAGACTTTACAGGCGTATAGACACTATGGTTCAAATAATTCCATGGTTTATATATTTAATTATATTGGTAAAAAGAGTAATTTATAATATAATGTATTTAATAATATTAATGCATTTTATTAACCTCGAACAGATATTACCAATAACGAACATAATAATTGAATATTACCGACCTGAAAATGTAAATGCCTATAAATAATGATAAGTAGAACCGAGATGACTCAAATTTCAACACCATTTCATAAACTTTCTGGTAATGATAAGTAGAATCGAGATGAACCAGTGCGCAGAGATAGCAAAGTGGTTACAACGCGAACATTTTAAAGACTATTGCGGGTTCAAACCCATGCAAGAACCGCTGAATTTCCACATGCTTAATTTGTGATTGTAATTCAATCCATACTCGACGGAAGGAAAATATCGTGAGAAAACGTGCCGAAAATCGTGAATGATTACAATGACATTCTGCCGCATATGTATCTGCATTGGAGCCGTGTAGTGGAATTACCTCCAAACCTTCTTCCGAAAGGCAGAATAGGCCTTAGTCCAGCAATGGGATATTCATAAGCTATTAAGTTTTATTTAAATAAAAGTCCTACTGAATTGAACACTATTTTTAATTTTGTACTAAATTAATTGATATCCAGAATGTGAATACATAAAAGCGAGACACATGTAATGGTGTATCATATAATATTGATTGAACCGTTTGATGGTTCCTCATATAAAAAAACTTAAGCTTAAAAATTAAAACCTAATTTATGGTGAAAAATCACTGTGCAAAGATCACGACGTAAACTGACATATACTTTTTAATGTAATATGTAATGATCATAGTGACGTTTATAGTATTCTTGTACTCGTATACTTTTAAGGTGGAATCATACGGTTCATTTTTTGTTCATTTTCGTGTTTAATTTTGCATCTTTCACTCAAAGTGACACGTCTAAACACAGAGTGAAACAAAAGTGCCGAATGAATTCATTAGTGAACTTATCCAACGAAGTTGGATCGGTTCATTCGGCATCTTTCATTCCCACTCCGAGTGAACGAAAAATGAACAGTCTGAACACAGAGTGAACGTTCACTCGGATTTGGCCATTTTGTCAGTTTGAACGCATTTTGCTTAATCTTTTTTTTAGCTCTTTGATCAAATGATCACAAATTAAACTTATTCCAAGAGACACGACTTCATTCGACGCCATATTGAAAGAAACTACGGATGAATGTTCTTTTTTACGTCATTCCAGCTAAGCCGTGTGAACATGGAATGAAAGAAAAATGAATCTTTCACTCAAAAGAACATTCACTCGAATGAACCGTCTGATATCACCATTAGTTATATTTTGAAAGTGCGGCTACTTGTTATGGAAGCCATTCCAATGATACGAATAACTGATTAAGAGTTGAAATTGTATAAGTTTTTCCGCAACGTTATTAAAAAAATTATTTTAAAGTTTTTATTTGAATATGCAGATATTTTTGTTTCTTTTTTAAATTATTACTAATCGGTGTAAATATTTTTATGCATTATATTGTTATATTATATTAAGACTTATTTAAGTTAGGAAAATCAACCTTATGTAGTTTTGGTTGCTGTGTATTATATATATATATATTTTTTATTTCAGTGCTACGATTTACTCGGTGAAGGGCATTTGAGGAGGGAGACCATGTATCAATTGATGAAGAAGAGCTTAGCGAAGGCCTCGAGGGATGACGATGTCGAGGAGGCCGTTAAGGTAGTATTTCTAATTGAATATTAAATAAATGATTAAACATTCAAGAGTTAAATATCATTGGCATTTTATCTCAGATTACCATCTCAGGTAATCCCTTATCAGATTTGTACCATGTGTTGTGAACCAAGTTTTTGTGGATTAGCACGCGCGGCACTTTCACGAGGTTTTGGTTCGAGCTGACGCACAATCCTTATAATCCTAGATCATAGAAAGTCAGTTTTAATAAAAAAAAATAATAATCATAACCCGTCGCAATATTTACCCGCAATGACCTTTAGACCTATTTATAGGCATTTGGTTCTGTATATATAATATTCATTGATTATTTACAAATGATAAGCAAATACTATGTTAAAAATATATTTCGTGGGCGAAAATAATTACATTAATAATTGGTCAGATGGCCTTAATATTTATTAAATATATTGCTAAATGTATTTACGATTTGCAATTGAACTGTCATAGTTGGATTATCCCTCATTTATTTTGAATACATACTAAAAGGAAATTTTATAGGTAGTTAATTTAAACTAATTACTACACTACGCTAAGTAACCCCATCTATGTAATAATATTGAAACTGTTGCGATGGCTAGGGGTAGCTTATTCCAATGAACCTCACTACATACTTCATTGGAAAAGGTTGCTCAATAGATGGCGGTTGCAGGCTCAATTTGTTGAACAGTTATCTTAAAAGCTACCATGAGACGAAAACTATTAATTTCGATGCTTTAATCGATGTAGCATTGTTTTAAAATTAAATAATAAATACATCAAACGCTAATTGGGCTGAAATTATTTTACAATCATTTCAATAAAACCGACCGTATATTTGGGAAAATATGTAATTGATTTAATGTATAACATGTTGATTGTTAATCACATTCCGCATGTACTGAGATGATTTTAATAATTCTGCTCTATAAAGTATCATGACAAATAATCAAAAACATGCTTTATAAAATGTGAGCAAAACTAATAATTATTACAAATTAAATTATATATTACGAGCTACACTACAAGCCATTGGAAATATTATTCAGAAACCCACTGAAATTTACTAATAATATAGTTTTTTGGTACATATAGATTGTATTGCTACTCTACGTTTACCTCACGAAACACTATATGTGTAAATCAACGATTAAAAATTGTGTTTTGAACCATAAGATTCCACAGAATACTTAATTTACTATAATTCCAAACCAAAAGGAAGCTTTCGTATAAATATTTACAGTCAAAATAGTTGATCGAATAATGAATTGAACACTATTACTTAAGAACAATTTGAATTAATATTTTAAATATCAGTGTAAATAATTGAGTCCATCTTGGTTGTACAACCTTCACCTTAACTGGGTGATTAGGTAACACATATAAATAAATTGGCGGCATATTTTAATATCAGGCTGTAAAAATGTATTCAACAATAGCGAAACAGCTTAAACTAAGCAGTTTGTGAATAGAAATTACGTACTTTAACAATTAGACCGGTAATTTGAAAAAAAGTGATACAACTTTGTTTATAACATTTTAATTATTTATTTTTGGTATTTAGATATTATTTAACTGGTTATGATTTTTAAAAAGCTTTCTTAAATATATTTTGCTTGGAATAGAAGCATAAATACTGATTCCTATATGTCTAACTTCAAAAATGATGGACATTCAATAAATGTATAAATATTTATTAACAAATCCATCCTCTTAAGAGTTGAATTTCTACTTATATAACAGAAGCCTAAAGAACAATTTCCGTTCTAATTTCGCAAATGATGCTCTTCAATACAAATTAATTTACCTTATTTAAACCCCCCCCCCCTCCCCTACTTCAACATCTGTCATTTACTCATAAACATAAGGCAAGAAAATCAATATCCAAAATTATAATTTGCAAAATAACGAACTGAATTTTCCAAAATAAATAAACAACTGCCTTTAACATACAAATAAATACAAATTTTCATACTTCAAACATGAAAAATAACTAGCTTCCAAACAAACTTTCAATCCCATTAAATCATCGGGAGATGAATGTTAAAAAGTATTTTTGTAGTGCTTTTTGTGTTCCCCTGGGAATTGTTTTTTGGTTATGCATTGTAGGTAGATCAGTCAGTTGATTTAAGCACTGGGGATCTTTTCAGACACACGCATACAGCTGTCATCGACATTAAATCCTCGATGACGTTTTCTGTTTGGCCTGAGCACAGCCTCATTTCCTGTTACTCAATAATTAAACTATTGTACTATGATTGTTTGGCGTAGAATGCTTGTTTATACTTACTTGTATCATTTCATCTCCACATGATGTAAGAGTGCTGCAAAACAGACGACGCCCGTGAAAGTATTCCGGTTCCGCAAATATTAATTATTATTTCATAAGTATAAATGAATTGCGATGCTGGATTTTGACACCAGGATCTGGTGTTAGAGCTTATCCAGCTTAACCACAACGCCTAGCAATTTAGGGAGGTCAAGACGTCAGCCTTCGATACAATGCCACAGAACAATCATTTCGACCGCATTGATATATTATTTGGGTTGAGTTTAGAATGCTATTGTAGGAGTTAGGGGAATCAATGTAAATGGTAGAGGATTAATCATCCATCATCGAAGATACATTAACTATTCTTTATATTGCCAATGTTCCATTTTTCTTGGGAACTAGTCTCAAACCGAAATACAACAAGATTATGTTTTACTGTTTGGCTGTAGAATACAGAAGCTGTGTGATGAGTAGGAGAATTATTAAAAGATAATATTAGATTTGTCTATAAATCCTGTATATTTGACCGGACGTTTCAGGGTTAAAACGACCGGTCGGATGGTTGCGCTTATATTTTATTACATTTAGTTTTGATACAATATTTTTAGTTTATTTTGAGTCCTCCTATATGTTTTATTATTAAAGTTAGAATATCGGTAACTTTTTAATACGTACAACCTGAGACCGACACCCACCTACCCCAACACGTGGAAGAAACTACGGGCGAAACTAGTATTATATAAATAGCCAACTACAAAACAGTACCTTTTCTCCTCTTTTTGTCATCTAATTTTATTTTTTCGTTTGGTAACTATTCAATATAATAATAATAATAGCCTTTTATTCAGATCTCTTAATAAGTTATAGTAAATTTGAACTTAAAAAAACTAACACTAACTCTTAACTAAATAAAAAAATTAAACTAATATCTGTTTCTTAGTTATCGACTGGCAAACAGATCTACATCTGTTTGCCAGTCGGCAAAGGCCTCCTCCAACCTTTTCCATTCATCCCTTTCTTTAACCACTCTGGTCCACAATACTCCTGCCACTTGTCTGATGTCGTCATCCCACCTTTTCTGCGGTCTACCTCTCTCCTTTTGCCTTCTTTGGGGTACCACCGTGTCACTCTTTTGCTCCATTTGTCGTGTCCTCTTATCAAGTGGCCTGCCCATCTTCATTCGAGTCTTTTGACTAAAATTGTTACAACTGTAGTTTTTGTTTTAAGTAATAACACATAAATGGGTATAAACATAATAGGTGTAGGTACTGCAAAGTAACTACATACTAAAATTCTCAAAACGTTAACACTGGGCAACAATGTTCTCTGTTTTCTATTCATCTAATGTTTCCGCGATGTGGCCGTAGTGCAGAACAAAAGCGTTCACTGACAGCGCAGACATAAATTATTCAATGTTTTTGTCATACGATTAAGGGCATTTCGTATGTTATATCTCATGTTTAATTTAATTGTGTTTATTTCGATAATTTCTACAAGTTTGTTGTTGACACTCGGTTTATTTTAAATTAATATTATGTTCTGTCTGCTCCGTCACTGTTAAAGACTATTTTATTTATTATTTATATGGATATAAATAAAAAATGAACCGTATATACCTATTTTAGAACAAAAATTTTTATGCAGTTGTAAGCTCTATTCTGTGACGTGTGGTCAGCTTTGTTCGATTTATATTGGAAACAGCTTTTGTTAGTGAAATATTTAGTTGCAAAACTATTTTCATATCATGCTAATTTCAACTCTGCCATGTGACTTTATAGTGAGAAACGAGTTTAACATTTGATTTGAATAATTTACTGATTTAGACTTAAGGGTTATTAGAAGGTATCTCGGAAGATAGAAATGGTCTAGGCAAAACTAATATCCTTACATCTAATGTGTTATTTGTTCTATAAAGAAAATCACGAAAAAATCGTCTTTAAATTCATTTCTTTGATCGCTGTACTTTACTACAAAACTTGCATATAAAATGGTTTGAATAAATTGTACTCGTAATGTTTCATACGTTATTATTTCTCTTTAATATTTTATATGCCTGTATCTGTTACTTATACGTGTTGGATATAATTTTAAACCAAATTTAAAGATACCTTGTCTATCGTTCTTTTATCAGGTATATTACTTATTTGTTCAATGATCCTTGTGTCTGTAAATTTGATGTAGAAAGGCCGTAACACATCACAATTGTTTAATTGTTTTAGAAAATACCGTTTTCAGTAACGAGCAAGAGTTATTAAAATTAACTTGTGAATAATTATCATATGAATATATTTTGTTAATTGCTATAAATAAATAAAAATTAAACCATTCAAATCACTCGTTTTTAGTAGCACAACAGAATCTTAACTTCGAGTTTCATTTACTTCTGTCAGTAATTCACGTGTTACTTATGTTCTACTTCCGTAGCATCACTACGTAATATATAAAAAATCGCCTTTTGTAAGCAACATAGCGAATGTCATACTTTATGCTAATCCAATGTAATAATTTCAGAGTATTTTATTGTAATTGTTTATACTTCTATTTGCCAATTGAATAATCGAAGGAGGGCGTCTATCGCTGTTACGTCTAGTTTAAAGTATTTTATATAAATATATATTTGTTGTACATATCTACAGTACGTTTGGTCGATATCTTTGTGAAGTTATATAAATAAAGTCTTCTGATTTGAATTGCTAAGTCACCTTGATTTATTTGTAAAGGTATGGAGTGTAGCTTTTCAAAGAGCCTTTAGGTATTCTGAACATTTAAATTAAAACAAAATTTTTGTCTTTAATATATAGTGTTTTTGTTAACAAAATATCTACCGTATTGCTAATTTTATAATTGCTCAATGAAACGACGTTTAGTTTTTAATAAATCTGTCTAAAAATGCAAATGTTTTTAGAAAATAAATAGTAGAACCAGAAGCTTAAAAGAAAAAAGCTCCGCTTTACTCCGCGTTGATGCATCTGACTTTTTATGCAAATAAAATGTTACGCGGAATACGGCTAGCTCGATTGATCCTCGTAAATGTAATAATTTTTCAGACGAATAAAAAAAGACCCACAAGCTTTTTAAGTGTTCATTTTTATGTTTTTATGAGAATAATTCTAGACACGCTGACTTGGAATTAAATAATACACTATGCATAAATTACGTTCTATAGTTTGGAATTGAATATAAGTTATAAATATAATTGGCCGCTTCGTTAGGTAGTAGCTTAATAATATTGAAGATCTCGAGGACTTGGATTTAAGCCGCGGGTTGGACTAATTAAAAGTTTTCGAATTTCTCTTGAGAAATTCTTAGTCATTTTACCTATGTCTCGGAAAGAACGTTCCTAACGCATCCTTTTTCTATCCTTGGAATTGTTGTCCCAACGAATTAAAAGATTGAATAGATATTTTACTTCTGGATGCGGCTACTTATTTATTAATCAATGACAGAATATGGTATGATATTTGAAAGAGATACAGTATTTCGTTTCTATTAATGGCTCTCTGTAAAATTTGTGTTTCAGCTTTCATCGTGTTTCTGTCAGTTATCGTTTGTTTTAGGAGTGATGGAAAGAGTTGAAAGTTTTTAAAAGGTTCATCACATAATATAGAAATGATTACTTTTTATATTTGGCAGTTTTTTCTCCGTTATAATATCTAGCTTGTTTAATTGATAGAGCTCCTTCAAGTTTTATTAATGAATCAGTACGTATAGTCTTTAATAATATATTGAACCTGTGTAGCTTCTTTAACGGCCGTAACACTTGTGCACGTGGTTGACAATTGACGTCTGTCCATTGCGCATGGAGCTTGAGACATGACTTGAATAATTTAAATCGTTGTTACCTCAAATCTATCAGGTTCTGAATAATTTTACTGTCCGTATTAGGTAAAACATCTGTTTCTAAAACAATGGCTTCTATTCGCTCTTAATTTAACCTCATTTTTTTTCAATAGGGGTAGTTTCTACCTTAATATAGAAAGCTATAAATGTTGTTTATTTAGGATCTATATACTCTCGCACTACGACTGACGTCGATAGACTATACTAGTCCATTTAAAGCGGAACACTTAGTCTACTATATAAAATATTTCTAGAGCTGTTGTTGTATTTCAACAAGGCGTCAATAAACTGTTGAGGATAAATGTCAAGAATAATGCAATAAAATGTCATCGAGTCATCTGAGCTTTGGCGAAAATTGTACCATGAGTACAATTGTACCTGTGAACCACGAGAGCAACGAAAATATATATTGTCATCATTGTATGAAAAATTGATATTTCTCTTCCCGGAAAATTTTCCTATTTCGCCTCCATGTAATATTAGTATTGATATATACGTTTATTCTATAAACGCAATGCCTTTTTAGAAACTAAACCTATGGATGCGTTACTGTAAAATAACTTGCTATTAAGTTTGAGTAAACTCATCAGCAGATTGAAGTATTCATTTGCATGGCACACTTAGAAAACTAATGACATAATTTCATACTTTCAAGATACGAGAGAGATAACTTCAAGTACTTTTTGCATTGATCCAGTTGCATATAATCCTAAATACGGTAGAAGTTGCTCTTTGGAAGTTTGCTACTGAAAACAAGTTTATACCATTCATTCGTCCAGTTTGCTCTTTCATTCAAAGTGACTCCTTTTGACAAAAATAGTGATGAAGCTCTTCTTCCTTATATAAGTTAATCAGTGAACGAACCCAAAAATATAGCATATTGACATTTTGAATCGAATTCGAAAATCGAATCGAATTTGAATTTGAAATTTATATTCGCTTGAGTGAACGTCCTTCAGAGTCTAGGTACCTGATATCTCCTTTAAAATATATACTCATACTGTATTTTTGCAGTAGTCCAACAATTCGCATAAAAATAAAGTAAAGTTATCTACAATTTCGAGCAGCACAGTCACAATACAGATTGAAATTGTTTGAGAAAAATAACAATACTTCATGACATAAACGAATATGCAAATAAATAAAACACTCTGTAATATCAGAAGCTGCTCGATTTCTTTAACTTTGCTCTACACACTGACAGGTTTAGCTTGTCTGTTTTTATATTATCTGCACAGAAATGAGTAAGTAAGTAGTAAGTATTAGTGGTCAAAGTGGCCGGAAAAATATCGACGAAAACTTCGAAGGTAAAAACTTTGCTTCGACTTTTACTTTAGCTGTCACTGAAGAAACTGTCCGTTGGATCGTAGCCGTATGTTGAATTTAAGAGCGTAGCGGAGAAAAGCCGCTAAAGTCACAGACATGACAGCTGATGTATACCGTCTTCTTACTTGTATTTCTTTCGTCGAATTGAAAAAATACATGAATGACTAGTTTCGAAAATTTTACAGATATGTTTATAAAGCTTGTGACGTGTCAGATGGAAAACGATTTTGTTAGAAAATTAATAATACGATATCTTTTTGAATAGGAGAAATTATTTTAAGTTGGCAGATTCACATGGAAATCAAACAAAGACGGGAAATCACGCATGGTTCTAAAGGTGGAAACAAATCAAATAATTGCTTGATACTAAAATAAATAAGAGTAATTAAAAGAATATATTTGTAAAAGCAATATTTTCACAACTACGCTTTTTAGTCTTTAGTCTTTAGAGCTTGAAAAACACAGCGATAGTTTTTTAAATCTGAAGATTGGCAAATATTTGAATTTGTTTAAACATATTTTTATTCGAAGGTATTCAAAAAACGACTGGTGAAACATATTCGATGTTTAGTCGTTGTTTTTCGTTCACTTTTGCTGTAAATTAATTGTTTTGTAAAATTCAACTAGCAAGTATGTCATACATTCAGGTTGCATAGAAGTAATTTATTCAAACATGTATCGGGTCACTGACCCGTATAGTGCGTTATGCAATTCCAAACGTATTTGGGTCGGACATGTTCATTCATATGAGAAAAAATCATTGTAAGTGTTTAGCCAAGATACAAATATGTTTTGATAAATATTTCATAATTCTGGAATTTTCTAATGGGGAATTAAATCAAATCAAAATATACTTTAATCAAGTACGCTTTTACAAGCACTTTTGAATCGTCATTTAACAAATTATATTAAGTAGAGCTACCACCGGTTCGGAATGTATATGATTCTACTGAGAAGAAGTGGCAAGAAATTCAGTAGTTACTCCTTTTCAACATCTAAAAATATAGTCGTGTTAGTTAAACACAATTATATATGTATGTTATATATTCTGCCTTACCTAAGCAACTAGCTAACCTAACCTAACCTAACCTAACAAGCATTAACTCCACGCTTTTTCTGAAGATTCTGTATATTATTTTAATACACCTTTATTTTTTTTTAGTCTATACTAATGAAAGAGAGGGTATTTCTGTAAAGCCTAATCGAAACAAAAACTACTAAAGCAATATACATAAATCATATACCAGAAGATGCAGAGCGTTTACGAGAAGGTTTTTTTGTATAATATTATTATACGAGCAATACCGATTCGTAGTTTCAACCGCTTTAAAACAAGACTATTAATGTGACAAGCCTTAATATCATGTTCTTTAATATATCTCGTGCATCGAAATAGTCAATGTCATAATATATTTATATCGCATCGCATCAGAATCCAGAGCTAATTTTTAAAATGTCAAATCAATGTTACAAAATTTAGCGGCAATAACAATTCACAAAAAAAATCTAAATATCGACAAAAAACAAAGCGAATTTCATATAGCCGAGGTATCTATTGACTACCTCGCCGGTTACCTTATATTTACGCAACATAACTTCTTTCTCTCGCTTATTTTAAAAATACTGTGGGTATTTTCTAATTGACAGACTAATTCACTAAGATGTTTTATTCTTGCAGAAGAGCTACTGTTAAAATGATAATTGCTGACAAAGTTCCAAGATTAAGACAATGCTTCTAGGGCATGCATAGCATTCATTGAACAGAGTTATATAAAAAACAGTTTAAATACTGCGGAACAGTTTTTAAATCGGAGACACAATAGTTTGCTAATATTATTATACTCCGTGCGAAGCTGTGGCGAGTCGCTAATAATGTAAACAGATCAATAAAGACTAGCCAGACTTAAGAGCTTTATGTATTTTATATTGAAAGATATTGTCGCTTATTTTTAAAATAAAACTAGATTTATACAAGAGTTTTTCACTGAACTAAGATTAATCGTATGAAGTGGAAATCTATTTCAACTGTCACGATAAACAGTTGAAGGTTTCTTTCATTGTTGTACATTTATTACAACCTACGTTCTACACAATAATATTTCTCGCTATTACATTATGTAGGAGTGGTAATGCATTTAATTTTCTTTGTTGAATAAATATATTATATAATTCTTTCTCAACAAATAAATTACGCTTCTTTCGTGTAGAGGTAGTGGTGTATTATAAAACTGAGACACCCAAGCAACTGAAACTGTCGAAGTTAGCTGCGTTTAAACAAAGTTTAGAGATTATTCTACTATTCTACTCCGCTGCTAAAGTGCGAGTTGGTGTATAATAGGTACACACACTTCTGACTGAATGTTACCAACACAAGCTGGCTTCACTAATTAAGAAAGATAAAACTCAGTGGTTTAGGCCCATTTTTTTTTTCGCCGGTTAGATGTTTTTCGATAGTAGTATGTGGGACTCGGCACCAAATTCACTGGAATATCCACCACACCCACTCCACAAATATTATATAAACTGTTATATTATTATATAACGGTTCATAATGTAATACATTCGTCTGTAAAATAGTTACTCGACATTATACTTTGGAATATGTAGATTTTTTTAAAATTTGTTTATGGCATAGGTTAGCGGATGAGCATATGAGCCACCTGATGGTAAGTGGTCACCACCGCCCATAGACAGTGGCACTGTAAGAAATATTAATCATGCCTTACATTGCCAATGCGCCACCAACTTTGGGAACTGTTATGCCCTTTGTGTCTGTAGTTATACTGGCTCACTCACCCTTCAAACCGAAACATAACAATACTGTGTAATGTTGTTTGGGGGTAGAATATCTGATGAGTGGATGGTACCTACCTAGACGGGCTCGCACAAAGCCCTAACACCAATTAAAGTGCCAAGTATATTTCTAATTCTAATCGATAATATGTACTTTTCAGGAGTTAGTTGATATTATGCTTAAGCGAATGGACGTCGACTTGGATGGTGTTATCAATTTTCAAGACTTCCACACGTCAGTCGTGAACACGCCCTCATTGCTCGAGAGCTTGGGTTACTGCCTCCCAGAAAGGCCAGCGGTCTTTTCATTTCTGACAACTTGGTGTCCCACATGGGGCAAAATGTAAACCGTAGAGGTCAAATAAATAATCCCTTGGTAAACAATTAATTTTGAAATATTTTCTTTATTTCAACCGTACAATAAAATTAAACATAAGTGTCATTTCATTACATTACATTTTACATAACTGTGGATGTAATATAGTTTTTGAATATGATATAATTAAGGTTTTCATAGAAAATGAATATGTGATTATTTTTATCGATTCTATCTGAAAAAATCAATTAATTATTAAGTACTATTTTGTTATAACAATGTTATATTCTAGATCTCATTTCCTGTGATAACGAAATAATACTTGTCTTGATATAATTTTTGTTTAATTTCAGTCTTTATACGACCGGATAGTTAAAGACAAGATTTCTGCAGCATGCAATATTTATATTGACTACTCGAAAACGATTTGAGTGACTAGGTTTTTTATCCCATTAGATTTCCAGATGATACCTAATTTTTCAGCCAATTTTCATTTTTTCTATAGTATTTTTTATTGGACAAGCAAACGGGCCATCTGATGGTAAGCGGATGGTAGGTCTGTAAGAAATATTTAAATTTCCTTACGTTGCCAATGCACGATCCATCTTGGGAGCTAAGATATTATCTCACTTGTGCGTGTTCACAGAGAGTCAGTATAGTCAAATTTATAAGGATCAATACCAAGGATTTTTTCGTAGAATTTATTTAATTTATGTTGTCGTGTGGTGACGGCTATCCACGGAAAAAGTAGTCCTAAGAGAATATGTTATAATAGCAGCTTATTTACGAGTACTAACCACCTTATAGCGATCCCCTACCCGGATGCCAAGCGTGGCGATTATGGCATATTTGCTTGGCAAATGTAAAACGCAACAAAATCGCAGCCGCTAGTCCTCGGCAGTCCCACTATTTCCAGCCTTGGTAACAGCTATGGTAAAGGTGGGTCAGGAGATGCTAAGAATCCTCGACAGAGACCGTGATACCAACACCGATGACTAATGGGCCTGGCAATATATATAGGTCCAACTTTTAGAAAGAGGTCAATCGCTGAATCTAACTAGACCGGTTAGCGTTCGAGAAGCTACGTTACATCTTCTCGTCCTAAATTCCAAAGTATCTAGTCTTAAACCAGTGTGTTTTGCCAGTGATAACTTACGGAACAGTGACGTGATCGCTTACTAAGCACCTCATAAAAAGGCTCAAAGTCACGCAAAGAGTTTTGGAGAGGACTATGCTCGGAGTTTCCCTTCGAGATCGAGCTAGAAATGACGCAGGTAACCAAAATTGCAGACATAGTCCAAAGAATAGTCGAACTTAATTGGAAGTGGGCGGGGTACATAGCTCGTAGAATCGGTTCTACGCGCTATGTGTCCCGCCATCCATCCATTGGGACATAAAAGTTCTCCAGCAAATACGAAACGAAAAACGGAGCGTGGGCAGACTTCCTACAAGGTGGACTGGCGATCTGGTGAGGGTCAATTATCAAAGTCAAAGTCAAAGTCAAAAATCTTTATTCAATATAGAAGTGTTTACACTTGCTTATTGAATAAGATACTCGTACCAATGATTTAGTTTAATATGAAATCGGTACAACTTTTTCGCATATATGTATGTAGATTGTAGGTCTAGCTTTCAATTAAAAAGTGGAATGTATTTGAAATAATTTATAGGTTCGTTAAAACACACTAAATGCGGTAGTTATACCGCAAGCGTTAATCTCTCTGATTGGCTGAGTAATTGTTTGGTACCAGAAATAATAAAGCTAAGCGACTTCTTGAATACTTTAACTTCAATAATGTTTCTTATTCAAGATAAGATTCATTTCTATTGAATTTATAAATAAATTTTAAGAATTACTTATTTATAGTCAGGAACTTTTTCTTTAATTAAAAAAGAAAGATGCATTTGTATGTATAAAGGTGTTTTGATGTATTTCCTTTCTTTACTTAATTCATCAATGGATACCAAATAAAGAAACAAGTGTCTGTTTGTAATATTAAAATAAGCCATTTTTACTAAATGCATATGTATGCACGGTACATTACATTACATTACAATTTTGTCTATCTGTCTGTTTGTTTCGGCTAATCGCTGAAACGGCTGAACCGATTTCGACGGGACTTTCACTGGCAGATAGCGGATGTAATAAGGAGTAACTTAGACTACTCTTATTTTAGAATTATGAATAAAATTAAAATAAAATTACGCTACAATATACAAATAACTTAAATTCAAACAGGGCGCACGAAGTCGCTGGCACAGCTAGTTCTGTAATGAGAAACTCACCACAGAACACGAACATAAAATGTCAGAATGTGATATGCGACATTGACTATAATAAATATGATACTTATATGATACGCATATCAAAACGGTGTATAAACAAAAGTCGGTTGTTAACATATCATGAATGAGATACGAATTCTTACAGAAGCGCTCCAATGAACTGTTTTGTCTGCGCCTATTTATATATGTGTGTGCGTTTGTACATGATGATATTAAACTTGCAATATTTTTTTAGATCACATTTTACAAGCTGATTTAAAACCACTTCCTCTTACCACATGACGTTGAAAGTTTATGTGTTGGGTTAATTCCGTTGATTATGCGGTTTCATGCGAAGCATAACCTGACTTGGGATTGGCTCTAGGTTCGTTGACCATTGTGTAGTTTCGTTGTAAAAAACAATAATATTTGGAACGCAGTTCTTTTACGTGGGTTACGGTAGACTAAAACGCTATAAATCGTCTCGTTAAGGAAAAACCTTAAGCTTTCGCCTTTTTCTTTTTGTCTCTGTTTAATTTTATATGTACGGTTTTATTTTTTTTGTATTGTTTTAATTCATACGGAATTTTTAATAACAGCTTCATTTCTTCCTATTTAATTATTATCAAACGTTGTTAATTTGTCATCGTGTCTTTCATTTAACAGATAATTTACAGCGTAAGCGAAGTTTTATTTATATAAATTATATTGTTGTGCTTTTTGTATATGCTTTTGATGTCCATGACAAAAGTATTTTAAAATTAACTTTATATATAAATATGTATGTCTGAAATTAATAAATCGTTGGCAAAACCTACTAAATTTCTTAAGTAATATTTAGTTATTATTAGATTAGGAAAGCCAACGTAAGTAAAGCCACTTCTTACCAAGTATTCGCCGTATAAAGAGACATTGGTACTTTAAGAAATTATACATACTCCATCCATTACGTCACTGGCCGTCGCCAAGCTATCTTAAATGTTATTTCCCATGTGATTGTTACACTGGCTCAATCACTTTTCGAACCGGGTCACAGAACTACATATTGTGTATTATTACGAACTCCTCGTTTGTTTGTTTAATATCTAACAGATCGACTTGGAAAATCTTTTCGTATTAGACAAACTATTTATTGATTTTTTTTTATAAGTCAATCATATTGCCTTGGAGTCAAACCGCGTAGAGCTGCTAATAATACATCTCAATTAAAAGAGATTACACAAAATCGTTTCAACCCATATAACCTGTTAATAAATAAAAGCAATCAGTGCAACATCGTGGACATTAATCTTATATCTCTGATTTTATTAATTAACTACGAAAAAAAAGAACAAGAAGGCATCGATATTTCGTAAGAACTTATTACATACATTAGCAGCCTGTAAATTTCCCACTGCTGGGCTAAGGCCTTCTAAGCCCTTCAAGGAGAAGGTATGGAGCATATTTCACCACGCTGCTCCAATTCAGGTTGGTTGAATACACATGTGTCAGAATTTCGTAGAAATTAGACACATGAAGGTTTCCTCACGATGTTTTCCTTCACCGCCGAGCACGAGATGAATTATAAACACAAATTAAGCACATGGAAATTCAGTGGTGCCTGCCTGGGTTTGAACCCGAAATCATCGGTCAAGATGCACGCGTTCTAACCACTGGGCCATCTCAGCTCCGTAAGAACTCATTTGTGAAATGTTCAAAACCGACTTACGGTGATAAAATAATTTGATATGTATGTCATAAATTTAATCATTATTGTATACAATATCACATTTTGTTATTTCACAATCGTATTATGTGATTAGTTTCGAGTGTGTTTCAAGTTGCATAAGGGAATTATACTGTTAAATAATTTCCGAAGCTAGGCTGGAATTGTGTAATCTGTGTAATAATTGTAGTGTATTAGTTCATAACTTGTTCTATTTGTTAAAATGCACGACTCTACTGTTGTTCTTGCGTGTAACTGTGACATTACAAAAAACCAAGATACTCTTTGACATTATCAAACTTATCTTTGCAATTAATTTCAAGCAATGAGCTTATTGGGTCACGCTACAAAGTTATCGTTGATTTTTATATTTTTACATTTTTTGTAATAATATTTTAAGTAACTATGCGTGGATGTCAATCAATCTTAGTAAATGAAAGATTTAGTTTCAATGTACCTTAAAATTTATATTGAAATATTTTAGTGGTAATATATGTTGGCTATACTTATTTATTGGTTATAATTCAACTATATATATATACATAGTTAATTTAATGGAAAGGCGGATCGGCTAATGGGCCATACGATGAGAAGTGATTACCACCGTACACAGACATTGTTATTGTAAAAAGTAGTAACAATCCGCTGTAATAAATCGCCAATACGCTGCATACCTTGGGAATTAAAATGCTAATGCTATCCTTGTGCCTAAAGATGCACTGGCTCACTCACCCTTCAAACTGAAACACAAAAATAAGTACTACTGTTTGGTAGCAAAATATGTGACGAAATGTCTATCTAGACAGGCATGCAGAAACTCCTACCACCAAGTAAGTAAGAATATTAGTATCTATATTCGTAGGGTAACGTTTGTGAACCGGAAATTTATTCATATAAGTTCAATCAAGAATAGCATCGGCATTATAACTTTTATCATCATTTTTACAAATTGAAAATCGAATATTTCAGGCCACGATAGCAGTGAAGTGATCGTAAATCACTCTTGTGTCCTCCGCGTAGGGTTTGTACATTTATCACCAATATACTTAAAATTACGTTATGAATATTGTTGTATTTCTGATACAAATTTGACCGTTACAACTCAGGTCCAGAACCCTTTGATATAGTAATTAATATCTATTAAATGAGTTCTATAAGAGTAACCCTTATGTTATTATGTTGGCGGAAAGTTGAAATACCAGGAAAATTAAAAAATGGGCTATCATCATACAGAAAGTGTCAAAAATACTGCCATTTTTTTGCAAGCTAATAATAATACTACCATTATTATTATTAAAATAATTATTTATTAATTATACAACATAAGATAATAATAAGATTAAGTTAAATTCGTTATTTCAAAGATTATTTATTTAGAACATCCAACAGAAATCAAAGTAAAATAAAAAATAAGTTAAATGCACTACTTATTATATCATATTACGATTTGATAAAAATATTTTGCTAAGTTTAATTAGAAGTATCATAATTTAAAATTATATATCAATACCGGTTCTCGGTAGAACTCGAAAAACTAAAAAAAATCCTATGCACGGAATACAAGTATAAAAATAGAGCGTCACTATAAATTGGATTTTAAAATTTCGCACGCTTAATAATAGACTGACCAATTACGTTTTAAGGCCAAAGTGAGATATGCAAACTGATAGATTTATAACAACGCCATCTATCTAGCAATCGCAGAATTTTTACGATATCTTATTCCTAGACTGAGTAACTTCTATGTTTGTCTCTTTCACTCGTACAAATTTTGACAAGGCTTGTAAGGTGACAGTCGCATAAAGCATTTTGGGTCTGAGATTTCGACAGTCAACTCGTGTTATTTTTATGATATTGAGTTTGTCTATTGTTGTTGTTTATTAGGGCAGTTTAGGACATAAAATGTCAAATTATAATTATATTTTTTTTTGAGTTTTGGGTCTCTTTTTTATTAAAACGTGTAAATCATTTAAGTGACAAATGATGAGTTGCTTTTTGTTAATTATATTTATCTGAGTGACGAAATTTTAAAACATTTAAAACTGTAAATAATAACAAAATTTCTTCAAAATGAAATTTTAGTATCAGTATTTACTTAATCAACGATTCTTACAATACATTAATATATTAATAACGTAAGCTAATTTTTGTCCCAGTGATTGTGGCATTTTGAAGATCTCAGAGAATTAAAGAGGATTATTGATTGAAATTTACTAAATTGTTACAATTTAACAAAGAATTTAGAGAGCGGAAATAAGTTACTGGCCGTTTACAGAGCGGTAATACGGCTGTACTTATAAGAAAAAAAAAATGAAAAACGTAAACAAAATTAAAGTAAATTGTTTTCGACCAACTCTAATTTTTAACTAAACTAATGTAAACTATTCGACATAAAAATTTTCATATTATGAAAATGCAGAAGAGTGACTTGCAGTTTAAAATAAAATGAAATCAAAATAATCATAGGTTTCGAAATTCTTAAAAAATATTTTGCATGAACGCGAAATTTCGCGGGAGACCCACTAGTTTATTATTATCGCGCTATTTTCATTGAGATATAAGTAATAAAGTCAGACAAGTTGTGAATGACAAAACGCGCTTACTATTAAAAGCTCAGTCTATTAATAGTAAGCGTGTGATTTAATTTTTTTAACAAATAATCTTTTCAAATTTCTCCCGAATACAAATATAAAAGTTGCTCTTATCAATTATTTTTATCTGATTCCATAATTACACAGGAAAAATCATCATAAGAAAAATAAAAAAATATATATGTTTTCATAGAATATATTTGGGTTTAAATCTAAATGCATTTGACTTTTATTTTGTTTATTTTAGAAGTAAATAGTTGATCGCCGCTGACGAAAAAGAAGAGTAAACTATTTTTTATGATACATTACACCACATAAGTATTAGGACATAGGCATATTTGTTGAGCTTCGTGCAGGTCTGCCTGGGTGGTCAGGCTAGAAATATCAATACTTTGTATTAATGTGTTCTGGTTTAAAGGGTCACTGACCCGCTGTAATCGCACGTACAAGGAAGGTAGGTTTTATATTTCATAGTCAGGACACATTAACGGCTTAAAGAGGTTTTACAACGAACGACCTCGTATATAGTCAGACTACTATATGTCATTGTGATAGTATATATCTATTATTTTTTTTAATATTATAAACTTAACAAATACATCCGGATTAGTATTATATTAATTTATATAGTAATTAATTAAAATTGTTGCAACAAAAAATCAAAAGAAATAATGATGATTATTGTATAATAATGATTATCAATGTTCGAAGTCTCAGTAGTCGAAATTCGTAAGTCATCGATATTAAAAAATTGAGGAAATATTTGTGAATATGATTTTTTTTTTAAATAAATTCATTGATAACAATAAAAATGTTCAAACGCTATAAACAGATACATGAAAATAATTGACCCATATACAAATGGGAAAAAGATTTACTAAGCTGTTTTGTTTTCGTCCATATTTATTTAAATATTAAGCAAACTTCAACTTGTTCGAACTTCAATTGTTTTTTAGCATTCGGATAATTGATCATGATATGATCAATGAACGGTGAAGATATCAGACTTCTTATGATCCGATGAAGTGCATTAAATATTTCACAGGAACATTGATTATTTCAACTTTTAAAAATGCTGTAAAAAACTATTGCCTAAGTAATAATTTAGACGACTTCAATTAATTTAGTTATATATAATATTTTATTCTCCTAAATATTTATTTGTATATATATATATATATATATATATATATATATATATATATATATTGTATTACTGTGTAAATTTTTGTAAGTAAGTTTATGAATGCACCGCCTAACCCGATGGTTTAAAAAAAATCTCTCTCAGATTGGGTTGTCTGGAAGAGATGACTATAATGCCAATAGTATGCCCATTGTACAACACATAAAATAATTTGTTACATTTTTGTTTTGAGCATTATTTCTATTTTTGTTTTATTTTTTTGTATTTAATACTAAGATTTGTGGTGTACAATAAAGAATATTTAAAATTAACAATAAGAAAATAAAATACAGTAAAAGTAAAGGGTAGTACTCATTATAATACAAGCTTTCATTATTATAACAGAATTTCTATTAGTATTCTATTCTCATAATAGTTTATGATATAACGATAATCGACGGCGGCTATTGTATCGAGCCGAACCGACCTAGTTTCCTTTAAAGCATTTGTAATATTTTTAGTCTTAATATTGAATGGATGAAAATTTAAACGAAGCTAACTTTCGTTTAAATTTACATCCTCTTAACTTAACTATTGTTAGCTGCAAATAGGATTACATTGTAAACACAGTAGTATCGTATGGCACTGGCAGACGTCAAAATACAGGATTACCCAAAAAATTACAAAAATAATTGGACTTTCCAAAATCGGCCCTAACTCGGACCTGTAAGTAGGAAACCTAATAGTACACATACATATTATGAACATACGTTCACGCAAAACTTTAGTTTTTGTTCTTTAACTTTGTGACTCAAAAACAACGAAACATTATCGTTTTAAATAGCAATATTATATATAGATAATAAAATATCCCGAACGAATTTGCTATAAAATCGCTAAGATGATTGAATATTCAAGTCAATTCGGTAGAAGCCGCTTGAACGAAAGATCGATATGGAAACCGCAAAGTTGTTTGTGGCGTATGTTGCCGAATGCTTTCACGATAAAATCCCGATGCTTACTAAAACTGTTTTATTAGAATACATCACACGGGTACTGTTTCAACTTAAAATATAACAAGATATTTTTCAGCCCGTCTGGGTCGCCCACTTGTTACTTAGTCGACCGCCAAATAGCGATATATCGTTATCATTGTTTTGTTTAATGGGTGAGCCAGTGTGCCTGTACTTCCGTAATGAACGTAATTTCTTAGTTGCTTAAGTTGGTGGCGCATTGGTTATACAAGGGAATGTTAATATTTCTTATAGTGCCAACGTCTATGGGCGGTGTTGATCATTATTATCAAGTGGCCTATTTGCAAGTCTTCCGACCTACGCTCAGTAATAATAACAATTCTTAAATCGTATTCTATTATTTTCTATTATATTAGAGCCGAGATGGCTAAGTGGTTAGAGCGCGTACATCTTAACTGATAATGGCGGTTTCCAACCCATGCAAACACCACTACATTTTCATATGCTTAATTTTTGTTTATAATTAATCTCCAGCTCGGCGGTGAAGAAAACATCGTGAGGAAACCTATCTAATTTTAACGTAATTCTGCCACATGTGTATCCAACCCCAAAACTAACCCGCATTGGTGCAGCGTGGTGGAATATGCTCTTAATCTTCTCCTCAAAAGGGAGAGGAGGCTTTCGCCCAGCAGTGGGAAATTTACGGGCTGTTACTATTATTATATGATACTATTATTCTATTTAAGTACTAATAAAGACTTTCATGTTTGAGAATGTAAGGTGATTTTAATATGAAGAAATCTAGATGAGCAGAAATTTTGATACACAAGTATTTAGCTTATGTTATCGTACAAGGCAACTCTACAAGTCCTATTACCTACGCGAATATTGTAAGCTCAAAATACAAAGACATTAGCTCGTTTAATATTCAATAATGTAAATTTCTGTGAAATAATAATTAAATTAAATGTTAAAATTTTAAACATGTGTAAAAATGATTATTTTGCGTACAAAGAAACGAAATAACGCTTTATTAAATTCAATTAGCGCTCAGTTGCCGTCAACCATTCAATTCGTTTGTAATGTCAAGTTCACGCCAACTTGAATTAAAAATATTTTACATGGCAATACTGTTCAGATTCCGCTCAATTTCATACATTAAGTGTTCAATAAATAAATATTGATAAACGGAAACATGTGAAAATTCAAGGTAATTTTAATAACAAATAGTTAAGCCTTTAAAAGCTTCGCATAAAAAAGTAGAGTCCTGTTTCAATTTCCCTTTTTAGAGCGAACTCTGATGCATTTCTTGATACGCGTAAAAGCTTATCAGAAAGAAATTTATTCTTAATAAATATATACATATATGTACGTGGACTATTATTAAAAAAAAGTTTTTATGCAAATTGTTGCATAATATAGTAAAAATAGTATGTTGTATTAAAAGGAATATTTTTTTATTAGGACGTTTATATTTATTTTAGACCGATGAGAGTAAGTTTAAGGTCGAAGTAGACACTGTATATAATATTTTTATATATGTCGTTGAGTTTCGCTTTTGCACCCCTTTCAAATTTAGACTATTGACGTGACAAGTTTTCTAATATACAAATAAACATAGACATTTCGATTTAGATGAAAGACTCTAAAATTCTATATATGTATGTAAATTCTATATAACATATGTCGTTGATATCAAACTAGACATTATACGCTCATCGTTTTTTATACAATCAACAAGTGGTTATTTCTTATGCAGGAACAATACGGACAATAAAATATCACATATTCTGCTTAGTGAAGAGAGTTTCTATTCCCCCTTTTCTTTTAAGAGAAGAAAGAGGAGAGGTTATCACTTACTTATTTAACTGGAACGCAGCAATCTCTCGTAAGAATATCAAGCTAGTGACTTCGAATTCGCACAAATCTTTAGCAATCCTAAATGTCACCATGTAATGTCATATTGAGAGCTGGAAAAGGAACTCGAATTATATCTCAGCGGGACGATGTTATTTCACAATTTCATGTGAATTTTATTTTTATCAACTTTATTATTTAACGATTAAAATCATTTAATACTGAAATGATAAAATAAGGAATCTTTATAATCTACCTTCTACACTAATCATTTAAATAGCAATAAATTAATTTACAAAAAAAATATATCAAAAGTTGCAGTTACGGGAATTAGTATATTGTTTATTGTATTAAATACATAGAACTCTATATATAACAATAAATGGAACCAAAACTAAGCAAGTTACCAGAACTTGTGTCAGCTAACCCCGTTTTTCGAAATGACAATATTTATACGAATTTTATAAATACAAAAGTAAGTGTAACTATCTGTCTATCTTTTACTCTTTGACGGCTAAACTACTGAACCGAATTTGATTAAAATTTAATATAAAATATACACTGTATATTTATATATAAGTCGAAATATATTTTTATATAAGTCGTTGAGTTTCGCTTTTTCACCTCTTTCAAATTTAGACTATTGACGTGACAAGGTTTCTGATATGTAAATAAACATAGACATTTCGATTTAGATGAATGACACTAAAATTCTAAATATGTATTAAACATAATATGTCGTTGATATCAAACGAGACATTATACGCTCATTGTTTTTTATACAATCAACAAGTGGTTATTTCTTTGCAATACGTGATAAATATAAATTCGTATCTAAAATGAATAAAATACCAATACTTTAATAATTCGAAGATAGCAAATGCTTATATCGTTTACATGAATACTTTATATGTATGTGTGCGCGGATCGGTCGACGATAATTAATTTCATATGTCGATGCTTCTCGCGATGCATTGCCTTAAGAAAATTTAAAATGTCAATTTAGTTATTTATACATTGACGATTATAATAGGAACGATATTTATTGAAACATCATTATTAAATTGAACGAAAACACTAACTTATAAAGTTTTTTTTTTTTTTATAAAATGTATAATCATTCATAGAAAATTCGTAAAAATAAATAATACGTATGTGTATTGTGTTTATAGATTATATAATTTTTTTGTGATCATTTTATCAAACATTCTACACCTTACAAAGAACATAGGGTAAAAGAGTACTTATTTTAATGATACATATATTGATATATGTATATAAATTTTAAAGATATCTATTTCTAGTATCGACGCTGCGCTTTAGTGAAGGCTTGTGTAAATTTATCTGAGATGAGCCAGAATAATCTAGAAGCATATATTTTATCCTTAACCAGGTAGCATATTCTAAAATTTAACACTAAGTACTTGTAAAAATGAAATTAAAAAAAAATACCGCTGAATTTCCTTCGCCAGTTCTTCTCGGACCTCTGAGGTGTTAATTTCCGAACCGGTGGTAGATTTTCGACTATCAATAAGCGAGAAAAATTTCGAACTAATTATCCTATACTGATTCCGTATTTGAAAATACAGATAATCTAGAGACTGCGCATATTTAGACTACCCACCACTAAACAGAAGAGATATGGGCTCAGTACTGAGTCTTGATTTACCCTTTCGGGAACTCTTATCGGTTTGTTCTGCCCTACTGTTGTCCTGATAACCGATATTAGATCCTTGTACATGTCAGCTATGTCATTGACATACCTTTCTGGGATATTTTTCTTACAAAGACTCCACCAGTTTATTGCATGAGGTGCGCTATCTAATGCATTTTCCATGTCTAAGAATGGAAAATAGCAGTTTGTTCTTAGCTTTAAATTCTTGGTGCCTCATGCCTGCAAACATCGGATCCACAGCTGATAAACTTCATACAAACTGTCTTAATCGTCCGTCTATGACTCCCTCGTTCAGCTTCATAGTATGGGAACTTTATCCCCCATAAAATTGTTGCATTCGAATCTACTGCCTTTGCCTTTATAGAGAGGACAATAATACGTAGTTTCCATGCATCTGTTATAAGTAAAGTTTCCATAGCTTATAGCAACAAATGCGTGAAAATATACATAGCCTTTACCCTGATGTCTCAGGGTTCCAGGTTTCTATAGGGATTCCAACAGGCCCTGGGGACTTCTTGTTGGACATTTTCTTGTGGGCAGCTTTTACTTCTTGAGGTGTTATGAACGGTCTAACTTACTCATATTTGGAAGATCAACTGTTCTTGTTATTCCGTTTAATAGCTGTTTGTAGTAGGTAAGTCACGCTGCTAAAATGCCCTTATTCGCATACATCATATACCCGTCTAGATCTTTAACGATCCTTGTTCTTACTTGTAGCGAAAAATGTACCGAAAGAGTTTGTCCTCTCAATGGGTACAGTATTTTTTGCCTTCTCTTTAGCTGCCTTTCTTTATCCCTCAGGGAGCTAGTGGATTTCCAAAATTTGCAAGCTTGCTTCTTCTCTTGTAACGCTGCTTATACCGCAGTATTTCACCGCCATGTTTCATTGCATGATTTCTGCCCAGGTTTCGTAGGGCCCATGAGTGTGTTTGCTGCTTTCAAGATATGTGCGTTTATTATTAAGTTTATATCGTCGTCCATCTTCAAGATAAATCATTTCATTTATTTTTTCTGAATACGTCAGTACTTTCTGATCTTCGGTAGATTTTGAGGTTCACAAGCTTTTTTCGACGAAGAACCATGTCCATGAGAATGCGATGATTGCGATTCTGTGAGATGTGAGATAACGAATTCACCTGGTATCATCTTGCAGTTTTTTATTCTACCAACGTTGGCTCGGATCGTACGTTGTTAAAAAAATTGTGTAAGAGCCGCTTTAGCCGCTTGAGCCGTACGTAATGATGATGTTCAGGTTTCTTCTTGAATTCTTGATGTATCTGCGCGTCATTATGTGGCAATGCTCTATCAGTACTACGATTTCTCAAAACTTACATATTCATCCGTCTTTGGGGGTGGCGATTTTTGGGCTTACTATTCCAGTGCGCTTGCCATCGAATCAACTAAAAAACCCGATCCTTTAGGACAGGGAAACCCGTGGGTATATTGGTTTATACCATTGGGTCACAGGGATTTCTTCCGCTGGGAAGTGATGTCTGGTTATACCGCCTGATATTCGGTCGCCACAGCCTCGTCCGTTCTTCAGCAGGGAGCAACACAGCAACTACTAGAGCTGCCGTCGCTAGCTATTCATACGAACCACTAGTGCCAGCAAGTTAGGTTGACATTTAGGCAAGATTAGATGTTGTTTCACTTCAACCCTAACTCCCCAGTGATGACAATTATAATATTATATAAAAATGAACGAATATACTCAAAAAAACCAGTGAATGATTGTAATATCTGTAATTGTTAAAAGTTCGCATTTCTAAAACATAAAATAAGTACTAGAACAATACAAAAATGGATAAGATCTTTGAAATAATATTAGAATTTAGTTGTTTTAATGATACTGTTAATTAGAGTATTCATTAGTAGTCCCTTTTAAAAATAGGCTTTAATTATAATTAGGACACACATAAAAATACTGTACATATATAGGTGTTCCGGTGCTTCTCAGTACATATATATATATATATATATATATATATATATCGCACCGGTGATACTTTTACATTAGACTTACTTATAACTACTCAAATAGTTTATTTGTATGTTTTATGTTTGTGTGTTATTTGCAGTTAACTGAGGAATATAAATCGAAACAGTTCGTTTATATGACTTTTCATTCGAGGTAAAATTTGTAGCGAAATAATTATGTTGACCAACTTTGTAGGCTTTCACGTACAATTTCGGCGAAATACATCCAGTGCATACATATTTCTAAGTACGTGACTGGCAGATAGTAATATATACTATTCACAAATATTAAGCCCTTGCAAAGAAACTAATATAATAGTTCTACATGTCCAAGTCGACTACAATTGTCGGAATGAATAGTCAATTGTTTGACGGTTCGATGAGCCTGTGGCGGTTGGTATATAATAATTATTCATTTCATGTTCAGTGATAAAAGATATTGTCAACGTGTGCGTTGGTAGAAATTTTGACAATTTACAACAAATTTTGTTACTTCTTTCATAGCAAGAATAACAACTTACAAGCATTTACTCCAGTCAGTTATGATTATTATAAAAGATATGAATCAATTTCCACTTAAAAGTCTATCGAGAATTTGCTACTAACATTTCCCATTGAACTGCAATTACATTTCTTAGAGCGAAAAATTAGCTAACTCGTCTATCTCCAGTGGCGACGAGAGGAAAGGGAAGTAATTCATTTACCTGTAAATAACTTTTAGTTCCGAATAAAAATTAGCATTAATATCCGAAGAGATGTTTCTATCTTAATTCGTTCTGTATGTAGCCCTTAATGGTTTTAATAAATCTTTCAGAATCAGATTAAGCGGTGCCGTAATCGCCTGTGAAATGCAAATATGGATATGTGCAGAGTCCTTCTCCGTATATCGTCCATATACTTATTGAACGAGGCTGGTGAGTATTTTGTCGTCATTTGGATGAGATCCTTTAGGACCGTTCAGCCATACGCCAGGTCCTGAACGTCTGGTTGCTGATGGGGAGCCCCTTTACTGAGAAAGTAAATGTTATGCTTCTAAATTGAATGAAATCTGTTAATTTTAATTACAAAATTCACTTCTATTATGGCAGACACGATATTTAGTGAGTAGAATTCAGTTTTCTTATCTCTTTGAACAATCATATAAATGTTGTGAGGCAATCTGTAACCAAAAATTAACAAAAATGAAATAGTAATAAAAATACCATAATACAAATAAGAACCAAGTAAAGTTATGTTGACCAACTCGATATAAAAGATGTCCAGTCATGATAACAAGCTTGTCTTTTATAGTTTTCAAAACAAGGAAAATAAAGTTGAACCTGAATTTACATAGTCTGTGAAGCACTTTGGAAATAAAATGATCGCCTCCAGGCCTTTTGAAATGGAGAATATCTTTGATATTTTTCTGCAGGTTTGAAGCATTTTTTATCTGAACCTAACGCTTTCATAATCTAATTGAAAGTGTTTCTCTTTTTGCCATTTGATGGATTTTTCGTTAGAATTTGATCCGACTTAAATATGCGTCGACACGGTAAATATATTACGGATATTTTATATTGTAACCCTCTTACTCTCACTTTTAATTTCATATTTTAAAGCTATATATATATATGCATATATATATATGCAGAGCACACGTGTGATGAAAACACAATATCGTTGCATTTATGTCTTCGTTTAGGAATTAAAACTTATCATATCAAGAAAAAATTAGATAGAAATCTGTTATCTAAGCTCAAGATTAGTTAAGCACAGTAAAATATGACTGCAAAGTCTCTTGCGCATAATTTTAAAATAAACTCCGGCACGCAACATTGAGGTTCCATGTGCTTTAGTTGTACAGATAATTGTATTGTATTGTTGTAAAAAAATACATTTCGGACTCTGTAGTGAAGAAATATGAGAGGAAAAAAGCATGAGTTGGATGACTCGTATTAAAAAGCCCCACGCCATATAGGATAATTTTTATTTACTTTAAAATATGAAATTTAAGCCTTATATATTTATAAAAAATACAGTGTCAACATTGGCAGTCAGTATAAAAATTGCTGCTTTACGTCATATTGAAATAGCCGATAATTCTTGATTAATGTTAGAGCAAATATCTATCATTTTTCAATTCAGTCTGACAAATAATCTTAATCAAAAAGGGAAGAATTGTTTAATTAGCAGTATAATAACTTTGTTGGTGCTTACAAAGCAATTTCCTATTTCTTCAATTTTCTCATCCACGATATCGAAAGGGCTTTACTCTTCAAAGTGTTCTAGTTCTCGATAAACAAGTTTTATTTGATGAAATTATCAAAGAGAATAATAGTACTGACTTTTTAAAAAACAAAGTCGTGTTATGTAAGCATTGTAAATATTTATTACCATAAAAATGTTTAGATTGAGTTTGTATTTATATTTGAATACGCTTTCATTTAATTTCTAGAATTTTCTGATATTATATTACCAATATTCACAGATTAAATAAATAATAATAAAAATCGCAATTTATTTTACTGAAGGGTTTATATATTAATTCGGACTAGAGATTTTGAGTATAGTCTGGTCAACTTTGCTTATGACAATAACTTTTTAGGTTTTGCCTTCATAAAATGGTGGGGAGGGGTTTTGTTATGAGGGACTTCAAGCTAGAAGGATTCCTGCGGTACAAGAAAAAACCATACTCCCAGCACTGCTAACGGCGGGAGGAGAAGGTGCGATCAGTAGATCTTCAAGCTCCCGCTTCACGACTTCCATCTGCGACATGATGTTTACGTAGTCTACTCCGAAAAAATCGTGTCCCCATCTCCTTCCAGCACCTCTGACTAACAAGCTAATGATGCCGAGTTATTCTGCTCTAAGTGTGAATATATCATTCATAGATATAGGCAATAGCAATAAGGTCGAAAATAAACTATTCGATAGATACAGAAAAATACTGTACAGGGTTACTAAAAGTAGGGGAGGAGACATAGCTTTGCACTTTTTGATTTTTTTTAGCATTAGCAGCCTGTATATTTCACTGCTGGGATAAAGGCCTCCTCTCCCTTTGAGGAGAAGGTTTGGAGCATATTCCACCACGCTGCTCCAATGCGGGTTGGCGGAATACACATGTGGCAGAATTTCGTTGAAATTAGACACATGCAGGTTTCCTTACGATGTTTTCCTTCACCGCCGAGTACGAGATGAATTATAAACACAAATTAAGCACATGAAAATTCAGTGGTGCCGACCTGGGTTTGAACTCGAAATCATCGGTTAAGATGCACGCGTTCTAACCCCTGGGTCATCTATGCTCTACTTTTTGATTATATGCTATTATTTAAACATTATTCCATACTTTCAATACATTATATTTTACATCTAGTGAGTTAATAAAAAGACATTGTGTAGCAATCACGATGCCCTCCTGACCGGATTTGCCGCATAAGCTAGCCACAAGTAAAACGAGGCAGTCGCAAGCTTACATAAATGCAAACAAGAATAAATCTATGGCTTTGTCCAAGAATCCTATCTTACAAGTTCTTTAATTTCACTGATATAAATAAAGGAAACGCGTTATAAAACCGCGTGGTAGGACCACACTACTCCTCCTACAGATTCACTGCGTTGGGAGACCCATGGCAAAGTTGAAGTAAGCCTTTGTTGTGGTGTGCACAGTTTTTTTTATATCTTCGTACATACTTTCGACTTTATCATCCGAGTGTGTCGAGGTGGGTGCGTAAACCTCTTGTTTAGCTTTATAATGAGGTACGCAACCCGTGTCACACTGGAGACACACTGGATATTTCGACAACAGTGTTAATGAGGTTATACCTTATGTACCAGAAATCCGACCCAACCTTGGGAATGCTGGTCTCCCTCCATAAAATACAAAAGATGGCCCGAATCTAAGGTGATTGTTTTCTCTCCCTCTCTTTGGATTTCGCAGAGACCTAAAACGTGGCATCTTATGTATTTCAGTTCCTCTTCCACCTGCGTTCATAGGGCGATCGTTTGCTATAAGGAGATTCTTGGCACCCCCTGCCCTACCGTTACCTAGTCGCCGCCGTCATCAGGAATAGGGGCGCCGTAGACTGGGGGCCGTATAAGTACCCAACTTATCGGCATTCGTCATTCGTGGATGCGAAAGTTTTTGCATCCATAACAAAGATAATATGTATACGTATAAAATTACTTTTCATTAAGAAATGATTAAACATATTTAAACATTAAAATCGTAACAATAAAAGACCATTTAATAACTGATATAACCTTATCGAACACACAGTTGAAATGCTTTTGATAAAAATGTTTTGAGAACGGTCTTTGTTGTAATATCATTATTAAATTAGGTCAGAAATGCTAAGATCGGAATTTATACTTCATTTAAAAAAAAAGTCCAATTGAAGAGAAATATTCAGAGAATGGCTTTGGCTTTTTTAGCTTTATTTTAAATAAATTTTAATTTCGCATATCCTTTATTACATACACACACAAATACTGACAATGAAATCACAAAGCTTCTCGCTGCTACTAAGATTTTGTATCCCAGCCCAAGTTTCAACCCAGAACAAAAAAAAATCTAAGTTAAGCATTTCAGACTAAAGGCAAAATTAAAAACAAATTAGATTTGTATGGAAATAACCAAGAAACCTATTTTGAGAAGTATCTTAAATCAGCACTATAGTATTAAAGCGGCTAGGGTGATTCTGGCGACCCAATGATTGCACAAGCATACATTTGTTTTATATTACATCATAAAATTTATTTAATATACCACACAATATAATTTCAACGATGGTATAGATAGACATATCTATGTACTATCCCAACGCATGAATGTCTCTGATGTATAAAATACCTTCCCAATAATATACGAGTATGTTTCTATACTTGAAATAAATTCTTAGAAAATAGTGCATCAATTTACGATGTTCACTGTTCATGTTAATGTATAAATAAGAAGATAGGTCCCTTGCAGAATATCCATGACTTACCGGTAAACGTCGTACATCAGTTTTCATTGAACCGATGTCTATGGTTCGGTGATTTAAAAAAGCATTTGTGTTTCCTATCTTATTTATTTTTATTTAATTTATTAAAGTTCAATTAAATTAAATAAAATTTGACATCCTTTAAATAATAATATCAATGAATGAAAAAATTACAAATTTTTTGAGTCTATAGTCTCTAGTCTTGGTCATAAGTCAATTTTAGTGTACAATGTGAACGGTAAAAAACTTTAAGAAAAACAGAGGAATATTCCTTGAATGTTTTATTACTGTTCAAAGGCTTTCATTTCCTATTTAGGTGATGGAGCTTTTAATTGCGGTTGGATTCAACTACCGCAGTACGGGTTCGTTAACAAACATCAGGCAAAATTTCATTCGACGCATGCAAGCTTACTAGCGTTGTTAAAAACATTCCCCGGAAAAACATTACATTGATTTACATACACATTACATTTTGTTTTGTTTTTAAACCCCATTAATAGTTTAATCGATCGATAAAAGCATTAGATATTGTGTATTATTTATAGCAAAGTATAATATTCTATATCTCTTAGTTTGAACTAAATTATAAGAAAATCTGTAAATGTTTTTATTGATCAAAAATAATTGCCGAGTATTGGGACATTTACAGAATGTTGCTTTGCTTTCATTCGAAATACTTTGATCTAGAAATAATCGTGCAACGATATTTTATATATTTTGGGTAACTTATGTCTTTGCCACTGTCAGTAAATGATTGGTTACGAGGCAAGAAAATTAAAAAAGCTGCTAGCAGTCGCAATCAAAATTTTCAATGGAATATTGATTCATAGATAAGATATTTGTAATTTAAAACTGAATTTAAATGAAGGTTTCATTCCTTTAAGTATCAGTTTTATTTACTCATAACATATAAATCTGAATAAAGAATAAGTCGTTTACTTTAAAGCGGTTTAACAAAAACAATTATCATATTCAATTCACACAAGTTGATGTGGTGATAAATGCGCTTAACATCCGTTTAATAATATATTATTTTCAGTGAATATTATAAATCCTACGCAACAAATATTGATATAATGAGTTCATATATCCGAAATTACGGCTTATACAAATATACTAATGTCATTTTATTTGCGCCTAAATAATTCGTATTAAAATATTATTTTAGCGTACTGATAATATTAATAACGCAAACAAATAGATTCTAAATACAAATATATTGTTTGCATTAATAGGAAAATCAGGTACTTACGTAATAATGCCACTGCAGAAAAAAAATCGCCAATATAGATAAGTTTTTTTTTTTTATAATTTATTATATATAAAATATAAAACTTAATCTACATTGGCGAATTCGCAGAATTGCAATACCGTTGATATAGATACATGAGTTCGAAAAATCGTATAAGTCTTTAAAATCAAATTAGTTTTATTGGATCGTGATAAAAGCAAAAACTTGTTTTTAAAAACACGTTTAATGTACCAATATCACAGATTTATATATTTATATTATTTACGTACGGTAAACTCGACTGTTTAATTACTTTTACAATAAACCAGAGACAAAATCAGGACTCTTTTTTGACTAAATAACATTTAAAATTTTCTTAGAGGTAATATGTGACATAGACAATAATTTTCAAAATATATTTCTTGATTTAAATTAGAATAATATTATATATTTTGACATTTGAATGGAATAACCTAACCTAACCGAGCTGTCAAGCGTGTGGCTTCGTCAAGTCACTTATTACTCGTGACAGCGCGGCTGGAAGGATTCATCGTACAATAACCGTCTATGTCTAGCGACTAGCTTGTTTGGTTATAAAACATTACTTATAGGTTCAAGTCCGGGGCAAGCAAAATTAACGTTTTTTTTAAGCGTCGATAGCATATTCCACCACGCTGCTCCAATGCGGATTGTTGGATACATATGTGGCAGAATTTCGTTGAAATTAGACACATGCAGGTTTCTTCGCGATGTTTTCCTTCACCGGCGAGCACGAGAGTTTTAAACACAAATTAAGCACATGAAAATTTAGTGGTGCTTGCCTGGGCTTGAACCCGCAATCATCGGTTAAGATGCACGCGTTTTTAACCACTGGGCCATCTCGGTTCATCAAAACGGTTACACGTATTTAAGCTTTATTTTATTTCCATTTGATCTTTGGTGACATTTGTATAAAACTAGCGACCCACCCTGGCTTTGCGCGGGTTTAATTCAATAATAAAGAAAATGTCATGGAATAAATATAATTTACACGCTTTGGAATAATTTAGTTTTCTACCAGTAAAAAATAATTTGAACATTAGTGCCAGAGATTACGTACATACAAAGAAACAAATTTTACCTTATTATATTAGTATAGATGTTTTACAGACTTTATAACCTATCTGCTTATAAATATATAATATTAAATGTATTGCATAAGAGCCAATTAAATAATAATTACTTAATTTATAATATCATGTTAATCCACGCATAAATTATCTCCGTTCTCTAGAAGGAAACACCACTTGGATTTCGCGTTACATATTTTACAGTTAAACCATTAAACCAAGCGTCCGATATTCTGCAGTGGTAAAAATTTTCATACGATATACTTATTCACATACAATATATAAATTCAAACTTATTTCCCCAATTTTACCCTCCGAGAGGTAAATAAGACTATCTTATTTCTTTAGATTCAAGCTCAGTCATAATAAATTTCCACAAAATACGTTCAGTGGTCCAGTCGTGTAAACGTGACAGACGGACATATTTATAATATTTGTATTGATAACAGCTTCATATATTGAAATTGGCTGCACTTTACAATCATGATTATTTACGTGGAAATCCAATATGTTTTAAAAACATAATGCATTTTAATTACTTATTTGAAATGATTTTAATAAAGAGCATCGGTCGTGTAATGATTATTTTGACATTTTAAAATTAATGAGTTCAATTTTGATCGCTATCAATACGCTTATTACGGCGAGTTTTTCAGGAACAGTTAGAATTAGTTAAAAATATAAAAAAATATATAGACATATCAAAAACTCTGTAATACATGAGCAATTTCGAAATACACTGCGTCACTAATTCCCGCCTGTCCTAATTAAAATAGAATTATGAATAATAATAAATATTCTTATATATATGATACCTAAATATCGGTTTGGCTCGTGATTTAGTCGAGTAAGTTAGGATTCATATAACGTTGTTTTTGTGTAACAAACTTGCTCTTTTAAAGCGTCGAAAATCATAAGGTTAATCTACTAAATAAGAGTCAAATAAAACCTGCAATAATTTTAGATACGTTTTTATTTCTTAGTGTGTTATTGATTTCTGTATGTATATTCTTCTCAGAAAAGTTTGGTATTAAACTGTTTGTAGAAGTCATCAATATTGTCGTTACTCGTTCAGACAGAATATGTGAATCATTGAATTCTAGTTGATTTACGGAATAGGAACTAATGAAAGTGGTTGGGTCACAGTTATCTAAAGCTACAGTTTCTTCAGAAAGACATTTCTGTAAAACTGTAGCTGTTTCAGATATTCTATTTCAGCACAATCGACATCAGGTAAATGTTCAGGGAGTTTTTTGGTTTAATAATTTAAAAATAACATTTAATCAATTTTCTCAGCGAACACGAAAAATCAAACTTTGATAAGCAAAACCGCGTAGCGTTTTACCAAAGCAAAAATAGACAAAACAATCACAGTGTGATTTATCTAATTTGGTGGTCATTCGAATATTAAAAGTATTTATATAAGCCGCGTACACAATTTATAAGATACAGTTATTTTTGCTAAAATGTTACGAATGTTCTCGTTAATTAAAATAACTAAAAATATAATTTAAAAATAAAATCAAAAACGGTCCACCCATTAAAGCAAATAAACGCGACGTGGTTGTGTCGCTTAATGAATTATGATGGTCACTTTCCAGCTCCATCGTCAGACCCTGGTTACCACCCAGCACCAAAGTACTCGTCAAGATGAAACAAACAGGCCTATACTCGATGGAGTTATACCGTTTAATTACTGAGTTTCTATGGCAATCCTGGAGGATTATGGAGCTCCATCATCAGACCCTGGTTACCATCTAGCAGAAATCGTCAAGACGAATCAAATGAATCCATACTCGATGGAGTTATATCATTTAATTACTGCGTTCTAATGGTCGACTTTCAGCTCCTTAATCAGATCAGCACCATTTTCATAATATTGCATTGTCACGTAATTTACATTTGTATGCAAAATTTCAGCTCAATCGGTTACCGTGAAATGGAACTAATTTAATATGCAAGATTTGATGACAAACATCGAGACAGGTGAAACTAAATAAATTCTTCTAATAGTACTCAATACAGATATTTAAATAAACCGGCCAAGTGCGAGTCGGACTCGCGCATCAAGGGTTCCATACCATTGACTAGATAAACAACAATAGGTACACAAATGCCAAATTGTAACCTTTTTTTAAGTTTCTCTTGTCCTGGTGTCTCTCTGTAACAATGTAGTCTGGCTGTAACCGAATCTATCAGTTTAGTACCTGCATAGTTACTTATTGTTCAGGGAGTTTAGATAATAAAAATTATTACTCATTGATTGATTGTATCCATAAAGAGTGGATAGCTAAATAGTCCTCGGTATCAGCCAGAATTTAACACAATATTGCTAATCATACAAGAAAGTATTTTGTGAATGTTTCCTCTGCTACCTTATATAAATATCTCATCTGTTACCATCTATTGATATCAAGCAATAATAAGCAAAAATGGCCTTTTTTGTATGGGAGCCGACCATAAATATTTACAAATGGACGGACAAACAGCGAAGTCTTAGTAATAGGGTCCCGTTTTTACCATTTGGGTACGGAACCCTAAAAAGAAAATAGATAATCAACATTAAACAAAAGCTTAATAGATTTTTGTTTTATGTTTAAATAACCATTACGTTTAGCAACAAAAATAAACCAGATATACGCTTTGAATGTCTCTTGATTACGCGGTATCGACCCTTGTCAGGTTTAGACAAGTAGTATTTTTATAGGGCAATTTTTCGTTTTCTATCACAGTGAGATCCTGAAAGAGTTCACTTCGTATTTCACTCGTGAAATGTTGACAACTGACTTACGGTGATACGCCATTTTGCTAAGTATCTACTAAGCATTTTTTCCTATAAATTTTATATTTATTATATTCAATGTCGCATGAAATATTTTGACATTTGACGATCGTATTCTGTGGCAAGTTTTGAATATCTTTTTACAGAATAGTTCCACTGGTTAGATGACACTCACATCTTAAATGTGGGTACCGATCAGGCTCTTGCGTGAAATGCTGCAGAAATAATAATTTAAAAAAAAAACTGTCTCCTTTACAAAATATTTTTCTCATTATTACTAATCTCTCGTGTGTGTTGTAAGAAAATTTGTGATTTATATGACATTACACTTGCTCGTTGTTTATAAAATATCTACCACCGGTTCGGAAATAAACACCTCAAACTTGAGATGAACCGGCCAGAAGTAACCAGCCAGTATTGGAGCAGCGTGATGGAATAGGCTCTAAACCTTCTTTTCAATACAGAGAAAGCCCTGGAAGAGGAATAGTAGGACGTCTGTGGGATATCACTTTAAAATAAACAGTATTATAACTATCGATGTTATTTATACTTTTTTTGTAGTATAATTATATCACACAGCGTGTCCGCTACGTCGATACCTAAATGAGGTATCCACTCGGATTAAATCGGGAAACGAAGCGTACGAAATTCAAAGGCAGCAATACAATAAAAGCAATCCGTACTTTTTGTATCTCTACAAATATATTTTCACAAGCTACGATATAAATTGTTACGTTTCTTATTTCATTTCATTAAAATAATATTTATTTAGTATATTATATTGTTGTTATTATTGCTCATACGTATTCGTCATTCTCGGAAATATATTAAGGCTAAAGAAATACTAAAAAACCATTGAGGAAGAAGTCGATTAACATCAAGACCGACTAATGCTGGGGAAAATGGAATCGTTGAATAGAGAAATTCCAAGCTTAAACCACTTATCTAGGAATGAATTATTTCGATTCAGTAATCCGGTTGTTTCATACCATTGGAATCTTTAACTCTTCAGTGACGTAGTGCGTAATAAACGTAGCTCGTAGCTACGTATATACGTAGCTCGTAGCTTCTTAGATACGTAGCGAGTAAATAGTTAATGGCAAGCGCCTTATTTAATACACTCTCGCTTAAATTGCGTAATTTTCTTCGAAATGAAGCGCCATTATTATTTTCCTGGGTTGAAAAACCTGTACTGGCTCTGATTTTATGAACAGTTACCGATTGTGATGGTCTTCCTTTAATTACATGCGAGTATAATTTTATTTTATTATCGTATTTTATGTTTTTAATCATTTGATAAGATTATTCCAATCTGACCATAGGGGCGTCAGTATAAAATATATTAATACTAGCTGTTGCCCACGGCTTTGCTCGCGTGGAAATTGGTTATAAATAATTTAACAGACTCATTTAAAATATTACGTTAATTTAAGATCTCTTTGTAAACCGCATCAGTGGTTCAACTTGCTATTTGCTCTTAGGGGTAGAATATGCAAAAACGATTAAATATCTTCTCATTTCAATCAGTATCCCAAAAATAAAGTGTCATGTTTCTAACTTCAAAAATGGCCGACTTCCAGACTAACCTATATACGAAATGGCAACTCCTATTTCATCCTTTAGAGCTAGAATATCCAGAATAACTTAAATAAATATCTACTCTTTTCTAACTAGTATCCCAAAAATAAAGTTTCATGTTTCTAACTTAAAAAATTGACAGACTTCCGTACAAACTTTCAACCCATATTTCAACCCTGTAAGGGTAGAATATTCAGAAACGCTTAAATACGTATGTACTCATTTTTAATTAGTATCTCAGATATAAAGTTACATGTTTGTAACTTAAAAAATGACGGACTTCCATACAAACGTTCAACCCCTATTTCACTCCCTTAGGGATAGAATTTCCAAAATACCTTCCTTAGTGTGTGTCTACTCAATAAAACGATTCTACTCACCAAATTTCAAGGGCCTAGCTTTAACAATTTACGCTCGGCGATGATGAATCAGTCAATCAGGACTTGTTATTTTATAAATATAAAAGATACAGATAGATAGTATTTTAAAAACATAAAACATGTGAAACATCTATTTGCGCACATCGGGGGTAAGACTCGTCTTTCTCAACTCCCCTTTCCCCAACGCCGCTCGTTTTAATATAAAAAATATACTTTACTAAAAAAAATATATATTTAATTATACTGTTTCAATGAGAATCAATTTCGATGAACAACTTTTTATACCTTCGCTAAATTAACACAAAAATACAGCTTTATAAAATTAATACAGTACATTTATTAATTTAAAATAAGAAAATTTAAAGACAAGTGGATTGTGATCCATAATGATATTTTCGAACACACAAAATCGCGTAATATTATTCGTAAAATGAACATTTTAATATTTTAATGAATCATAAAGTCCAAAGATTTAATTAACAATGATATTATTAATTAAATACCCTTGTAGCACACGCTTGCTAATATTTAACTTAGTAAACTTATTTAATGTCGACTAGGTATTATACACGTCTGTATTTCTGCTTGAAACTGACAAATTTCAGCACTATTTAATGTGAAACGAATTTAAATCCATCCTTCACTTCTGATGTCCCATTTATTTACTGTGTTCCTTTGAAATATCATACTCATTTTCTATTAATTAAATATTTAATCACTAAACATTTTTTGCCTCTTATTTGTTTTTTTTTTTTTTTTATTACGATAAATTATAATAATAGACAGTGCAGAATAGTAAGAGCTGAAAAAGTCGAGTAGGAAACAATACGTGGGGATGATAACTGAAGATTGCGGTTGGAATCCGGGCTAGTACTTATGAAGTTTTCATATAACATAACGTTATCAGCCTGTAAATTTCCCACTGCTGGGCTAAGGCCTCCTATCCCTTGGAGGAGAAGGTTTTGGAGCATATTCCATCACGCTGCTCCAATGCGAGTTGGTGGATAGACATGTGGCAGAATTTTGATGAAATTAGACACATGCAGGTTTCCTCACGATGTTTTCCTTCACCACCGAGCACGAGATTTTAAACACAAATTAAGCACATGAAAATTCAGTGGTGCTTGCATGGGTTTGAACCCGCAATCATTGGTTAAGATGCACGCGTTCTAACCACTGGGCCATCTCGGCTCTTGTTCAGGGATCAGCCAGCCAGCCAGCCGTTTGTTGTCAAGCTGGTTGAAATTGATAAATCAGTCAGGTGAAACTCGATAGAGTTTACCTTTAAACTATAGCAGATTCTGAAGTTTTCATATGCTTACACTGAAATCATCACGACAAAAGCTGCTTGTATGGGATCATATTCTGCCACATTTGTCCTTGCAGGGCGGTCGGCAAGGAACCAGCGACGAAGTATTATTTAAAAAAAAACAATTTCATAATGAGACCATTTTCCAGACAGTTGAACAATAGCGCAATGGATTGTTTCAGAATATAATTCTCAAAGTTTATCCTGACACAAGACGGGCTGTAGCAAAGAAATATTTCTTACCGTGTTTCCAACAAACATAAAAATAGCCTTTTTTCTGCTTACGAACCATTATATTTTGTGTTAAGCGGAGCTGTTCTGTAAAAAATCTCCTGTTATTTTACTCGTGCAATGTTCAAAACTGACATCCGATAGTCGGCTGATTCGAGCAAAGTTTTAATATCTTTATCTTTAACTTAAATGTTATGTCACGTTCTTTAATAAAAAAATATATATATATTAAGTAACGATTCAGCAGCAGTAGGAGAAGCATTGTATTGTTGACATTGAAATGTCTTTTTTTTTAAATTAATATAAGCTTGGGCGGGATTTCACCGACCGCTTAGGAATATAATTTAATTTGGCGCATGCAGTTCGCATTGTACGAGTTTGTGTTTGAGGTGAATCGTAGTTGAAAATGTAATATATAGCTTATATCATACGCTTACTCCAGAGTCCTGAATAACTTGTATTCACTTCTAACAACTATAAACTTTTAACTCCGTAATATTAGAGAGTACAGAACACCGTATACCTGCGATCCTATATATTGCGCGACGATACTTAACGAGGTGTAGAGGCTTCATCAAGTACATTTTCTAGATTTTGAGAATGGGAACGTCTTTTGAGCGAGTGAAGCCTGATATCCTGTATCCTGATATCAAGATATCCTGTATACCTTTCAGATATAGCAAGCACTCGTGCACGATCTGAGAAAAGGAAGTAATAGTATTTACTATGTGCTATTGTTACGGACCGTGTACTCCATATAATTTTCATAATTATTAGAGCTTTAAATCAGCTCAATTCACCACATGGCATACTATTTGTGGCGTACAAAAATGACAAGCTTCCACACAAACTTTTAAACAATTTATATTGGGGTAGATTGTCAAAACACTTTATCGGCTATGTTTTACACCATAACCGAAAAATCTCAAACATTGAATGAAAATTTACTTCTATTCAAACATTAATCTGCAATATCACCACACATTTAAAGAAATGCGGCAACATTTTTCTTTAACTTATAATCAGAAGATAAACCAGATTTCCGTCATTTCTTGTTTAAAAAAGTGACTGACGCAAGTCTAAATATATATTTTAATATTTCTAACATCAGAAATGACATGACTTATATGTATATATATTCTATACAAAATTACTTAGACCCACTGGCAAAGGCTGTGCGACATCATTATCAAATGCTACACTACGTAGCAGTGCTACGAAGTATGCTACATAGCATTGGGAAAGATAATCACAGAAAACAGTGACACATAGAATAATTATGGTTTACTGCAATTGCGATTTCATTTTCTTTTTCAAAGGATGGTATAGTATTTTTTTCATTTTTCATTTACAATGACTCCATTAATTTAAAAATAAAAGAAACACGCGAACACAGAAATAAAATAAACTCATCTATATGAGGCATTGAAAATCCCAGATGTTTTCACCTCATTCGAAACGCGAAGAAAATCTTTTATTTTCAAAATTAGTATTAATAGTTAGTAGAGGTTCAATACCACTTACTCACTCATCGAGTTCTCCTTACTTTAAGACTGAGACTTGAAACTTAGCAGGCACGTTGTACTTTTGCCGTGTGGGCGTCAGCTATAAACGTCACTGATAAAAAACGTCCTATTTCTTAACAATAAATTTTACAGGACGCAAGGACGCCAATTTATAATACTGCAAAACTAAATTTACTTTCCGAAAAATGGTTAAAGTTCTGGGATTTATAGTTAAAATGACATTTTTTTATTAATCCTAGGCACTGTTTCCCGTGAAACAAAAGTAATTTTTAATTACTTTTACTTGGAAAATGGTTGTTATAGTTAGTTGTTCATTTTCATGATAAATTGTGTGCAATTCACATTAAATGTCAATGCAATATATTATGTACAAGCTACTGTGAAAAAGCAGAAGAACGGGAAGAGTTTTGCCCAGGAAGAATTTTATGTGCATTTACTTAACTTGTATGATGTATTTTTTTATGATATAGGTAGGCAGACGAGTAAATGCGCCACATATTTTTATATATAGAGGAGTACATGGTTGTAATTTACATCCGAAAACTTTATTTTTTTAAAACAATGATCACTCGTTAACCTTAGCCCAGAGAGAAGGCCTTAGCCCAGCAGTGGGAAATTTACAGACTGTTAATGTTTTGCTAATACTTAAAGTTTTATAAAAATTACACCGTTCCATCAGAGGTTCCGACATTGAGTTGTGAATGATGAGTGACTATGTATCTCGAATAAACTGCAATTTGTAGAATGCTTCTAACATTTTAAAACTGTTTCAGCTACTAGAGTAAAATGGTAGTTTTTATTTATTCACTATTGATATAAAATTAATGCGATAAGTCAATGTAATAATTAGCTTACTCTAATTTAATTTATTTTTGGGATATATACTAATAAAAAATACTGCAAGGAAACGATTTAGTACACCGATCTGTTTAATGGTATCAGTAGTATGTATAAATAACATTTTGTTAGCCATTATTCTACAATCTTTAAAAATAATATATTTATTAATAAAATAATATTTGTTTTGATTACTTGAAAATTCTAAGTATTAGTGATCATATTTCGGTTTCGACAAATAACGAAGACACCGTGAGTGGCCTTTTGAATTAAATCCCTTATCCCTTTATAATAATATTTTCTATTATGTTTTAATATGATGCTTTACACATTTGATCATTTTAACTTTAAAGTTGTTTCATACCCAAAATCATAAAAATAAAGCAAATCTAATATTTGCTTACGTAATGCCATAATTTTACAAATTCGAAGCTCTGTTAATTTATCATACACTATAGTGGCAGACGCATTCCTTACAAGCTCTAATAGCACAATTATAACTGTTAACAATATATGCGAGATGAATTAATCCTATAGAAAATTTGCACGATAGCAACCCGAGGAAGAGAAACAAATACATCGAAGACCTATAGAGGATGACCGCAACACAATCGATCTAAGTGTTGTATTTTCAAAGCGACCCTATCAGTTCCGATTTAGTATCGATAATACGCTCCTAAGCTAGTTGACAAAATTGAACTTCCTATGCATACGTTGATTTGATCTCTGTTTATTTTGTATTTTACCCATATATAGTAACATAACATGTTTGAATACATATATAATTGTATTTAACTAACATGACTGTATTTTTAGATGTTGAAAAAAAGTAACTACTTAATTGCTTGCCGGTTCTTCTCGGTAGAATCTCCATTCCGAACCGGTGGTAGCTTTGCTTAATATAGTTTGTTGTATGACGATTCAAAAGTTCTTGTAAAAGTCTACTTGAATATAGTATATTTTGATTTGTTTTGATTTGAATAGTAAAATGATTTGAATAATATTATTGATAAACTTGATTGTGTATTAATTTGTATATTATATATAATTAATTATATGTGCTCATATTATGTCCAATGACACAATGCAAAATTGCCTATTTGTGAAATTAAATGTGCAATAAAATAATATTAGTATAGAATTTTATTAATTTTAATTAATAATATTGCATTACAATATTGCATTATAAGTATCTTATCAGAAATTCAGAGTAAATATATCATTAAAAATCGCCATGAAAAAGTGATTGTATAGTTTTATATTACAATTTTCTGACATTTTGTATGCCTTGGGGATGTTCGATTCAAATTACGAATTATATTTATCGTATTTTCGTAACTCGATTTAATCGATTCGCTTCCAATTAGCTTGATTATGTTTCTAAAATATATAAAGATCGGCTGTCGTTATTATAATTAAACATTATAAAACGTCTTGTTTAAAATTATGACTAGCTATGATTGTATAACCATATTCATTTTATTATTATAAGTCTTTGACGACTACAGTAATAATGACCGAGTATTTTTTATGAGCAAAACCAGCGATACCGACTGAATTCTTCATTATATACGACATATAAAATCTATCGTTATTAAATATAATTACTATAGACCCTTAATTGATACTCGATTGAGAATGCGTAGTTAAGAAAAGCATTTTAAAAGACAAAAGCTTAGACAAGAAAATCACTTGATATTCGTTTCATTAATCATTTGAGCATCTTTATTGTTCCTACTAATTACTTACTTTTATAATTGACTTTAGTATATTATTATAGTAGAATAAAATTACAATATTGTGTTTTTGTAAGCAGTAGAAATAATTGACAAAAAATGACCAATAACCAAACTAGACAGCTAAATAAATTTCCTAAATTTTTAACAAGCGGTATATAAACCATTGCTGGGCTGAGGCCTCTCTTTGGGAGAAGATTTGGAGCTTATCTTGAATTGGTATTTTAATAAAATATTTTAAATTTCATTGATAGTAAAAATTTAATCGATTCTATCCAATCACTGAAGTATAGCATTATACTTCAGTGGAAATATATCGAAGCAGGTTTATATATTTATAATAATGAATTATAATATTTACATGATGTTAAGGTAACTTATAAATGTTTTGTACAGTTAAATTTTTTTTTTTACTATTTAAAATTTTTTATTGCTTTAATGGAAGTCATATCTTTTTCAAAGTTGAACTATATATGAAACTATATTATAAAAAGATTTGGACTATATAGTATGTGTTCGTACATTATTGTTTTTCTTAACTTAGGTAAACCTAGGTGCAATTGTCTGTACAAAATTCAATCATATCCTAACAGCCTTCGATTTCATCGAGGTACACGAACAGAAAATACTTAAGTAAGTAGTGTTTGAGGGAGGTCTATCGATGGCCTCGTGCCAAAAGGAAATATCTGTTTTTTCTTTTTTTAAATATAGTACACGACTGATTTCATAAGTTAGATTTTGCTACTGAAGTTTAAGCTTACTTAACCGATTGAACCGAAATTTCGTATCAGGATATTTTGATTCTCGTATGACTTAAACTCTTATAAAATTTTGCAGTTACCAAGATAACATAGACATTAGTTAATTTGTAAATATATAGATTTTTCAACTCATTTAAAGCCAATATAGCGCCTAACAATATAATTCAATCGACTGTGTTGAATTCCACGTATATATTTAAGAAAACGAAATTGTGTTTCTTAAATTTCCGTTATCCAGGTAAAAAAATCTATTTTTTACCATAAATAAATGGATTTATAAATCTTTATTTCGATATGATTTTAGTATATTTGCGTAGTCTTATTATTACATATTTATATTACTATAAAAGATTTTTAATCGTGTCGAGCGCTATATATTTATTTTTGATAACGTATATTTTATGCACGATAATAAATTGGAAGTTCATTGTGCTCAGTTCATTCACAACAAAAAATCTCTTATTCTACAAGGCGCGGTAGCGACCGGATATCGAATATGAATTAATTATTATTTCAGCACGAGATTGAGAGAACTTTTGAATAAAACACGGATTATAAATTGACATATTTTTTCTCGAATATCATATCGGAATTTTTTTACCTTATATTTTTAAGATTCAAGAACACACAATTAAAAAAAAATGTTGTTCAAGATTTTGCCACAAAAAAATCGTGAAAATGAGTTAAATTTAGCAAGTAAATTGGCTCAATGAGTACAAATGGAAAAATAATTGATATATGAAAATGTAATTCGGCGCAAGGGGTAAGGTTGGTAAGGTGCTGGCAGAGGTTGGCGGTGGACCGGGCGGGGCGCGGCACGGTTCAGCCGCGGGGCCCGCACTGTCTCGTCTCTCGCCTTGTTGGTCGCACGTCTGGCGAACCAACACTAGTCGCGCGGTACGAGTTATTTAAGAAGTACTTAACGGTACTCAACAAGCTTCAAACTGTTTTCGAGCCTCGGAAAAGTTTTTAAGAAGAGCGGCGGTGAGGCCGAAGCGCATTCCAGCTCTTCGGGTAAGTGCCCCAAAAAATCTAACTTTTAGCGCGTAAAAGTTTGAGAGTAGCCGAATCGGGCGCGACGCCGCAACAGGTAGGGCGGTATCGAGCGAAGATACGTTCACTTTTACTTTTCGTTTAAGCATCTGTAATCCTGAGCCCATCCTATATCCGCCATTTTATCACCAACCCGTCGGAGCCGAACGAAACATTCCCGCTGGCAAACTGTTGCGCCTTTCAGGAGTTCAAATACTTTTAAAAACGCACGCTGTTCACGCCTTGTCGAGACTTTTGTAATATATAAAGCATTTATTTAGTTGAAAGCACGATAAAATAAATATTCATTATATTTTTTTGTAATTTTTAACAATCCGGTTTTTGAATATTCAACAAAGCACCTCATCATAAAATACATTAATTTTGCGAATTTATTTGTGTCAAATAAACTTTGGTGTCTGAAGCTTTTGAATAAAATTACCATGAATAATAATTAATCGGTTAAGTGAATTATTTATATATATTTCTGTTTCTTTAAATTTAAGAATATTTCAATACTTGCGTACGCTCGAGAACTTAATATTTATTGCAAATAAATAAGGATCGATATTTTTGTAATCACAAAAATGAAAATTGTTTATAATCACTTTTAATACCATCTAATCTACCATTTTTTTTTAAATAGACAGTTAATTAGTTAATCTATTTTGCGAAATGTATTTCATTTCAGTACTAAGCATTAAGCGTAGACATATATTTTTCTTAAATACGACCATTAATACGAATACATTCGGTAGGCTCCTCATTATTGCATACGAAATGGACATTGAGAAATGTCTTGCCGACGATGATTGCGGAGATAATAGGAAAGATAATTACTACCTTCTAAACTTTGAAGAATAAAATTGAACACAGAAACAAAATAATTGGGTGAAGCACTTTTCGAAACACGCTCCGGGGAAAATGAAATTATGTTTTTTTTCAAATGAATACATTTAGTTAGATTTCGGATAATAAAAATTAAGCGAAGGACTTAACTAAATATGTATGTATATAGATTTATAAGAGCGAATGACCGTAGTGTTTAATGGACGTTTCACATTTGCAGTTGCTATTTGACTAACATTATTAATTTCATATTGACCTTAAAATTACTTATTTTGACATTGATGTTATCAGTGGTTTTGATTTTACATTTACAAAGGTTTTATAAAAGATACATTCAATTCATTACTTTTGAATACTTTAGCACGTTTGATGTACTTACAAGTAGGCATATCATACATTAGATCGATTGGAAAATTTGGTTCCAAGTAAAATCTTATTAATAAATAATATTGATATCAGAAAATTCATAATTTAAATTTATTAACGGATGCCTGATATAGATTTGTTCACACACAAAGGCGCCTCCACGTTTTATTATTGCCGTACCGTATACCGCGCTCATAAAATGTCTTACTATACCTGAGATGACTTATATAAGAAAACAACAGAAAATATACAAATAATTGAGTATTAAGTACTACCATTAGAATTTCAAATTGATGATTTTAAGTAAAAATTCTATTGCAGACATATAGGACCAGACACTTTTAGCTAAAAGAAATCCGGCTTTCCAATGTGAATATTCTGATTGATCCTTTTGGTTCAATTGACGAGTTTCAGTCACAGTTCGCCATGAGCTAGGAGATTGACACGAATTTATTTCGATTATTTCACTTCTTTTAATTGAATGTACCATCGTTTTAGTATTAAAACGAATTCAATTTAGAATATTACCCAAAGAATAGATCTCGTATTATTTTATTCACCCTTTTCATTATTTGAATTATAAAGTCCAGTTTTATTTGTATGAATACGAATATAACATTTGGGATTTGATTACTTCTGAAACTAAGAGAGTTAGCCGTCGGGTGAAATGTGAGTTTTGAGTCGGCTAAGCTTTTTATTTGAAGATGGCGCGACGGAACCACACGTTCAATTATTTACATAGGTACGAATATTAACACACGCGTGAAGTTGTTATTTTAAATACAAACATAGTCTTGTTTAAGTTCATAATTGTTAAAAGGAAACGGAAATAATAGCCGCTATGTTAGATCATATAAAGTCTACATTGTAATGTAAATTTTATGTAAACGGCAATGTCATGGCTGTCTAAAATTTGGAAAGATTTGACCTTCGTTTTATATATAAGTATTGTAAGAGAGGATTTTGCGAATTTTTATTTTAAAAGCTCACCGCGTCCCTCGATATTCGGATTTATCCAATCGAGCTGTTTAGACTGTGATTGTCTTAGAATTCCGAGACAAAGAAGACGATCATATACGTTTTTGTATGTTATTAGAACATTTTGTGATAAGGCAGCTCGGTGGATAAAAAGGTTGCCTGGAAAGGATCTTTATCATGAAATTAACAATGAATTCGATTTTTCGTCCTCAAATCGAGAAGAGGATATTAAAATTTTTACGCGTTCGGATAAAATCGTCGGATCGTGAACAGCGAGCTGAACAAATTCAACGGTTTGATTTCTTAGAAAATTGGCAAATAACAATCTACTTTGAATAATGCAATAGATCTTATGTCAATATTATTCGACGGGAGTTTTATTAAATATCATCAATTTTATATCAACTTTTAATAAAACGTGACGGACAAAATTTTTACTTTTTTGGTTGAATTTAATTTATAGCCTTTTAGTTTTGTAGAGGAATATTTCACGGAAAATACAGCATTTATCGGTTAGACAATATAAAACGAACAAAGTGTTTGAATTGAGTAGGTCAATATGTATGTATATATTTTATCCTTTTCTCGCTACCAATCAATACGTTAGTGGGACGGTAATAAATAATGTCAAGTGAATAATTATCCATTAGTGGGCTACCTACGAAGGAGTATATCGTGTCATTACGTGGGACATTTAGTCAATAATATTTTTAATATCGATGAAGATTTCCATTATACAATATCAATATTGAGCTGAATTCACTTTGAAATATAACCGTTTCTAGTATATCTAAATTATAATACTAAAGGAATAAAATATTTACTAATAATATCTCATTTTTTTATAAATTTTGATTGCCCATCGGTGGACATTGGACTACTAGGAATTTAATAATATTTAAAATAAATTTCTTGATTTATTTTTCGTTTAATTTGTTGAATAAAAAAAAGCAATTAATATCGACTTTTATTTAGTTCACGTGGGTATATCTGAAACAAAAGTCATATTTGATACCATTAAGGTTAGTTTTTAATTAAAAGTCCTTTTTTGTCGTCGAGCCGAAAGTGAAGAAAACCTTCAAAATATTGTTTCCTTTCAAGCTCGTTAATGAAAATTGTTGGAACAATTTGGCGTAACATTTTTTGTGGAATTCTTAAATAGCATTTTTTTAAACTACCGTTATAACTTTTGCAATATCCGCTTTGATATTTTCAGATAATTGAATTATTTTTATATGTACATTAGAGATTCTTCTTTAATTGAAATAGCGTTGTATGGTTTCTATCCTTTATTTCGTTGTGATTAAAAAGTATATTTATAGCATATATGTTTCCGGAGGTTTCGCCCGCTTGTGAGTGTGGTCAGGTTTTATATCGTTTCCTGTACCCCTGACAGCGTGTTTGCATAATTCAATGATGATCAGTCGAGTAGCTTATAATATTAATTAGTTTACGGTTTATCTAACACGTATCAAGTATTACTGTGCTGCTTTTTGCTAGGTGTGCGGCAGTCTTAAGATCAGGATATGTGAGGTAGTCTTATTTGAGTTGCATTAAAACCTTTTTCTCGGTAATTATGACAAAAAAAAAATTGACAAATGTTTATTTCAATTTATAGTTACCTATTTGTTTTATAAATTCTTTTGAAAAAATGTTTATACTATATACTAATATGGGAATCAATAAACACGCGAATGAATGAGTATAGAAATTGGCACAGTTAAAACTTTATGGAAAAGGAAGGTATAATGCTTAAGAAATCCATTAAATTATTAAAAAACCACACACACACTACCATGCGCTTGACACAGTATACACATACTTAATATGTAACATTCATGGCTTTCGTTCTAACTGCCAATGTCAAAGTTAAAATTCAATGACATTTTTTTGTATTTACAAGCTTTTATTTAGCTTGCAATGTAAGTATGTACGGGTGAAATCTTATTCTCTAAGAAAACTCTATTTAGAAGCAGATATCTTTAACTGATTGAATTAAAATTTTGTATACACGTTCCGTCTGGATGACAATGCATGGTTAACTGTGTGACGTCATTCTAAATCCTACGTGGCCGCATAACCAAGATGGCAAAACAATTATTTTTAACGCACTTTTACAATATTATGGGTATCAAATAAAAGGACTTGCTATGAATAACTCGGGAAATAACGTGACGTTACTCTTAATTCAATATTCTTATCTTTAACCGATTGAGCTGAAATTTTGTATACATATTCAGCTTGGACTCAGCTTTTTTTGATCAGATGTCATTTTAAATCCTGCGTGACGGAACACCCAAGATGGCGGATACATTTTTTTTAATTCATTCCTACAATATGGGTATCAAATGAAGGGGCTTGCTGAGAATAAGTCAAAAACTAAGGTGACGTCACTGTAAACCACTATGATGGAATAAGTTTTTAGTGCCTATGATATGGATATCAAATTAAAGGATAAACTGAGAATACGAATGCGAGTTTATAAAACTAAAAATTTAAAAAATAATTAAAAGTAAAAAACATTTTTAACACGCTTTTATTAGCTTCACTTGTAACTAACTATGTATGTAAGAAAATCTTGGAATCTTAATTTGACCCACTTTCCGGTCTTCGATTAGGATGAAATTTTGCACACGCTCTGAATTATGATGACAATACATGACTAGCTAAGAAACGTCATTACACATCCAATATGGCGGCCTCCCCAAGATGGCGGACTGGCTGTTTGAAATCCACCCCCATGATATGGATATCAAATGAAAGGGTTTGCTGTCAGAAATACGAAAAAAATAGTCACGTGACTTAAATCCAACATGGCGGATATCCAAGATGGCGGATTGGCTATTTGAAATGCAACCCCATGATATGGGTATTATACGTAAGGGTTTGCTTTTCAAAATTTTAGTGCGTGTTAAAAGCGTGTTTTTTTAGTTTTGTAGACTATTATTAAATAAAAGCCTGTTTCTAAAAAGTTTTTTTTACTTTTAATTTTTTTTTTATTTCAACCGGTTTGTTACGAAGCCGAAACCGCAACCGAAACCGATAAATAAAAACATTTATTATAAATTTATTTTTGCACGGCGTTATACTTAAAGAAAGTAGCAAATATATTTTAAACTTATGAATTTTTTTCTTCCGTGATTATAACTGATACTTAATAATAGCCTACAAATAAAGTCAAATTAATATCTTGTAATTTTTTCTTTTACTTTTTCTAAATAATGTAAATAATCCGTAGCCGAATCTAATCTAATAAATCAAAATAATTTTGTACCCGTCACCGTACCTGAATCCATATCCAGATCCAATATGACATATCCACAACCTCCCTGATTGTAACAATGACATCTCATTTTTCCTGTCTTTCGAATGAATTTATCTTCAATTTATGTTAGCTATATAAGACGAAGGAACAACCTTTGACAAGAAACAAATACCTATACACAGTACGGAATGTTTTCATAAGATTCCTATTACAAGATTGGACATTGTGTTGTTAAACTTTTCTCCGCAAATATAGGAAATAAGGATGCAAATTCCGCGCTGGGCAAATCCATCAGCAACGCCCAATCGAACAAGGTTAACGACGTACATCCTAATATCCATCCACCTTTTAAGAATTCAAATGGAAAGTTTACAATTTTACAATTAAATTTTAGTTATGGAAGAAAAAATTATATATGATAGTGGGTCACTATCATGATATTAAAATTTGTTTATTATGTTATATATATATATGTATATTTTAAAATGAATTCAAGTAGTAATCTAAATATATAGAGTTCCTTTGTTTATCGTGCTTTCACGCTTCGAAGCCTTAACCGACCTACGGGGCAATCATACGGATAGTTTAGACTCGGAGACAAAAATAGACTTTAATATCCCGGTTTGACAAATAGCATGAAAATGGTACGACGAACATCAATATATAAAATACCTAGCAATATAATAATGTTCTATATTTAGCTACTTAAACAGGGCGAAGTCATAACGTATATGTATATGGCTTACATACGGACTGTATTTCGTAAAAAGATACTGCTTATCTATCTATCAAGATAAAACTAATTATCTCTGCTGTATATATATTAAATACTGGATAAATATACAGATATTTAATCACTCCGCTTATTTTAATTAAAGTTTAATTAAATACCACACTATAAAAAATGTTCTTTAAATTAAATATTAATTACATTTATAAATATTTTAGTGATAAATACCAATTTAATAAATGATATTAGAATCTCTAAGATCTGTTATTCTTACGAATACCCAAATGTCTATTCTGAATATAAATATATATATTTTTTATGATTCTTATAAGGTTATTTTAAGCGAAGAAAATATTTTCTTATTCGATATGATATAGAGACGAATAAAGAATAAACTCATAACTTAAATATTTTTAGGTTTTCGTTGCTGATATCAAAGTAACGAATATAAGATTTCTTTGTCGGATCGTATGTACGATATCTGTCAACTATCCTACTTAGATAATAAAAGTTACTTTAAAGTTTAGGAATATTATTATATAAGAATGCCCTCTTACTATTTATTTTTATCATACGTCAAGATAAAAATAACACGATAAGTATTTTCTTTGTTTTTCTTTATTTAAGTGCCACGTCGGAAATAATTCAAAGATTGATTTACTGAGAGTCCGGACTATAGTTCATAATATTTAGCGTTGCAATTTATTGAATTATAGCTTGAATTTGTATTTATTGAACTTATTATAACCGAGTATTTTACTATATATATTATGCTATAGAAGTTTTGAGTTATAGAACTTATATTTATAATAATAATAACTATTATTTTATTGGAAATAATTATTTGCATGCTAATAAATACTATTATAATTACGCCGAAGAAGTAGAACTTATCACGCGCGTGCGTTGTACATACTGTCTTTTTTGTTTGATTTACTCTGACTTACTAATTTTAAGTCAGGGAAAAAATGGTTTAAGATTTTGGCACTGTGGTTATTAGAGTAGCAAAAAATATTATAAATTGAATATGTGCAAGAAATTGATTTTAAAAAATCCTACCTAATTTGCCTGAAGAGACGACACTTAGAACATTCGACAAGATGAACCGCTGCTTAAACTTTTTTTTTGTGATGTCACGGAAGTTACAAATCACTGAATACATATCTTGGAATAAGAGCCATAGTACGATTTTGTACAGAAAATCTTATGTAAAGAATATATATATGTTTGTGTTTGTGTACTTATTACAAATATTTTGTAATAACTGTAAATCTATAAATATTATATAAACTAATTGCATAAAATTACATTAAATAATGATGAATGTCAGAAAACATTGATCTTTACTCGAAAATCGCTTTTAAATAACATATAAATTCAAAACTCGTGTGCGACCCTGACATGTTTTTTGTAAATATCAAAACATTCTAAAGGTTCTGAACTATTAAAATTGTTTTTTATCATAATTTTAAGAAACAATCCTTATTAGATACGAAATTTATTAAAACTTATTCATTTTAAAATAACAATTTTAAACTCAGGAAATGGTTGAGACTATTAGACATCGACGCGGTTGAGGTTACAACTATGAAAACTGTGCACGCATTTTGAATGCCTGCCGTAAAAAAAAATCTATTTTGTAACTATGTCTCGCAAAAATTTACATTAAACATTAAATAGCAATATTAAAACTAATTATATATAATTGTGTGATAATTGAAATTAAAAATAATATTTTTTTTAAACATTTAAAAAAAGAATGAGCTGATTTACTAAATGTAATTTTAGATAAACTACTCGTAACTACCGTTTAATGGTGATGATAAGAGACTACGAAAAAGTACATTGCATCGCACTTAAGGGTGTGGTGTGGCCTAGTTTTCCTAACGTACATCCAACGCCGCTTGTTTAACAGGTAACCGAAAATTATTACTTCCATATACACATGAACAACAGAAGCGGTCGTAATAAAGGACAAAGACCTTTATAGGATTAATACATGCCTAAGTTCCATTAGTTGAATTCTAAATTAGCATTTTAAGCAAAATTAAACCAGACGTTTTAACAAAACAATCAGTTTTGTGGTGAAAATTTAAATATTTAATTTACATTTTCGTTTCGTGCGAATGTTCTTTGCCTGTATTTACATTATCCTAAATATTATCCCTTCGTATATTTAAATAATAAGTATTATAACGAATGATTCTCAGAATTATCAAATTATATGTGAAGTAATTAAAATCGAGTAATATATCGCATTTTACTGTTTCAGTATTTTATAAAGATGTTAGCTATGTTTCAAAGGGAATACTGATGACTCCCCATTCCTTTATAAGCTTAAAGATCGTGCTAGAAAGGACAACAATAGTGGTAAAATACCAAGACTTTTACATTTAAATTCAAAGTTGAAAACCATTTCAAAAACCACTTCTAGTTGATGCTTGTGGTAATTGTATAAAGAGAAAGCGTTCCGAAATCACTAAAACGATTCAGAAATATTTCTCATTTATATAATATTTATTATTACTTTTAAATAAATAAATAAATAAATAAATATATAATGCTTCTCTGTCATAATTGTCATTTCGAATAAGATTATCCGTAATATTTCTGTCGCAAATCATGGACCGCTCTCATCCAACAATAGCTATTTTCGTTATTCCAGTGTGCGGTAAACTGTTATTAGACAGTAGACATTTGAATAGTGAATTATTTATTCCAACCATTATACAATCTGAAATAGAGATTTTCTAAGTTACTAAAAATAGATGTCATTAAAGATAGATTAGAACCGAGATGGCCCAGTGGTTAGAACGCGTGCAACTTAACCGATGATTTCGGGTTCAAACCCAGGCAGGCACCACTGAATTTTCATGTGCTTAATTTGTGTTTATAATTCATCTCGTGCTCGGCGGTGAAGGAAAACATTGTGAGGAAACCTGCATGTGTCTAATTTCAACGAAATTCTGCCACATGTGTATTCCGCCAACCCGCATTGGAGCAGCGTGGTGGAATATGCTCCAAACCTTCTCCTCAAAGGGAGAGGAGGCCTTTATCCCAGCAGTGGGACATTTACGGGCTGCTAATGCTAAAGATAGATTATTTTCCAAAACAAACGTTTAAGTATACGTTAAGGAGCAATGACATCATTATTAGTTCGACTTACTATTGTATTGTATTTTAGGCTTTTTACAGCTTCGTTATCGACATTCCGTAGTGACGTTGGTTCCCCGACATTTCATGTCAAAGATACAAGTCATGAAATATGAATGCATACTCTTTACATTCGTTTATGTTATGTTTTTTTAAACTACGAACCGTGAAACGCAGATGTTAAAATATTCGATCTGCATAACCCACTGACCTGAAATTTCACTAAAACGTGCAACGTACAAACACGTTTGGAATTATTTGATACGTAGAGTAAAATTTTCTGTTTCATTGAGTAATAGATAGGTCGGAATATAGTTTAAGGCCAAATGTATTATTAACTATTACCAATGATACTATTATTGCCACCCTTCTTTTATACAACTATAGAACGATTATATTAAGGATTGTAACTTTGTCCATTCTCCGCCGCTCTGAAATTGTAGTCTCAAATCTGCAAAGTGGTTATCACCATTACATAGTATAAAACATAGTCACTTCACTTACCGCTGTCTGTCCTAGTTTATGCTTAGATCCTTAAAATTACACAACAAATTTTGATGGGGTTTTTGTTTTAATAGATTGAGTTATTCAAGAGGCTGGTTTATATTTATAATACATGCACAATATAGTAGACAAACACAGATCATTTTAAAGGTTTCTAATATGATGTCGTAAATAAACAGATTTTTTTGCGCTTACATTGCAAACGCTGGCTGAACTACGAGATAGTACAAAATAATGTACTACAGTATTGTACACCTTGAAAAGGTCTTCAAAAAATCCGCGATGTCTATCTCTTAGGGATAGCACACAATAAACATTTTTATCCTTTATATTTTACGAAAAATAATGGAGAAATAAAGCCTCTTCAAATCCTTATCCAGTTAAGTACCTTAAATGCAATGTGCGTTTATATATTAAACGCACATTGCATTTAAGGTACTCAATATGGATCAATATGGCCCATTACAGCGTGTAATTTAAATGATTATTTTCGAAGATATTAATGGTTTAAAACGCAGACACATAGCGGTTTGTATTGTCTATTGACTGAAAAACTGTGAAAGTTGTACCTATACCATAGTATGTAAATTTTTATCAAAATGTTACGAGCCTTTATTATAAATAGGTACCTCTTTGCGAAATTCTTGCGAAAACTTAATAAGATAAATTGACGTGCATGTCGTAGCCCACGCGATCCAAAGTTGGTGGATACAAGAAGTGTCAGGGTTGATTGATAAAAAAAAAATATCTATTATATTCGTAGCTTTAAGTCAAGCCCTATTATGTTTGTCGCATCGCTACGATATCGGCACGTTCACAGGATTTCATTTTGAGTTTCGCTTTTATGTAATATAAGGTAGGTATTTTAAATGCAACATATATGGCTACGAATTTTCAAAGTATAACGATTTTTTAAGGTTAATAATTATAAACTTCTCGTATTTGGAACACATATTTCAGGAATTAGCTTCAAATCTTCTCATAAATAAAAACGGGTAATAGGACATTCAAAGTGTTTACTTTTTGTTGCATACTCCGTGATATTTATACTATTTTTTTTTTTTTTTTTTTCGCTAACATTATAAATCAATTTCAGTGTGTCCCAGTGTCAAAGTCGAGATTATGTTATTTCGGCTTAAATAAAAAAAAAAAAACGTTTGTGTATCAAAATATTACACACAGCACTCTGGAAAATTAAAATACGGGGAATATATATATGTCAGGTTCACGGTCAGAATTTGTTACGTTATAACAAGATTCAAGTAAAAATCTAAACTAAAAAAGTATATTGCACAGAACTGTTTTTATCACACTCTGCTTTTAACCTTCATAATTAAAAACTCAAATGAAATAGAGAAATTGGAATCAACGAATTTGTAACTTCCTAACTAACTAACAATAACAGTTTAAAAAATACTGTCTATAAGTAAAAGATATACTTGTAGAGTAAGTAAATCTTCATAGAACGATTTCCAACAATGCTTCCCAACTCTGAAAAATTGTAAGAGGTAATATTATAGTAATTAAATGTTACGTTAAAGAACTGCCGCTGATCTCTTGATATCTAACTCTTAAAGTATTAACTTCAATTGATTTTATTGTTAAAGTTTTCAGAACACAACTTATCATTGTAAGCCAGTGAAGTTAAACTTCACTGAATTCAATTTTATAGATTAAAACTTTATTTGGCAAGTAAGATTTTACTTGCTTTATGTAATCATTTAATTGCCTTTAATGATATACTGTGCAGATTATAATTTCGATTTCAATTTTAGTACACTTGTGACCGATTTTCACTAGACACATACAGGTATCCTAACTATGTTTTACTTCACGGTCGAGCATGGAATGAGTTCCCCACAAAAATTCCCATGAAAAGTGGCAATTACCCAGATTTATTCGTAATCAACGTTTAGTTTCATCTCTGCGTATATTAAAAAAAAATAAAAAAGAAAGAAAATTTTAAACTTTCGATTGTTAAATTATTTGTACAATATACACCAAGGAACTGACAACGCGTTCGCGTTAATTTTCTTATTAAAATAAGTACATGAGGACTCGATTTTTAGAAGTGAAAGATATGTAAGGCCGTAAAAGCGAATGAAATAAAGTGAACCTGTAATTAGTTTCTAATCTAAGCTAACATAATATAAATTAGTAAAACGGCTAACAAATTTAAATTTATCTTAATACATAGTAATTAATAATTTCACAAAAAACTAGATTTGAATGCTGTATTCGAATAAAGTTTAAATAATTACATGTGCATCGTTCAGTATTTCAATGAAGTTAATCTGCATTATTTAGCCAGAATGAAGAGTTGTATTAATAGATTCAGCGATATTCTTTACTTGAAGAAAGAGCTCTTTGTCTGTAAATTAGTTTAAAACGGTTTATATTTTAACATTGATTTAACTAAGTTTCAGTCAATGGTTGAAAAGACCAAGATCTTCGAGACTAAACTAATATAATATAGACTAAAAGTATAACTTAATACAGCTTATCTTACTTCTTGGAATTTATTAAGCTTGCGTTAATATATTATTTTATTTATTTGGTTTGTTGTTGCATATCTCGTTCGCTCAGTGCTCTATTATTTATTTGTGACTGCATCTGTACTTAAATTTGTTCTGAGATATGTTTTATATAAAGCGTTATTATTTTATTTATTTCTAATGGATACGTGTACTGTCAAATGAAGACCTGACGGTAAGTCAATACTGTCCAAAGATATTGGCATTGAAAGATTTATTATCCTCATTATTTCCCTCACATCGCAGATGCGCCATCTCGGGAACTAAGATATTGAGTCAGTTGTGAATGTATTTGAACCGACAAACTCGCAATTAAAAAACTTATAACAGCTGAGATGAATAATAAGTGCGTGATACCTACCCAGAGCGATTTACTCAAAGCCCTGTCACCAAGTGATACAATGATATAAAAAAGCATTACGCTAAATACAATCAAGCCAAAGAAACATCTAGGTATTGTAATTTAAGCTGGGTTTCCACTCGCATAGGTCCAAAACCTAACACATAAAACTGTTGGCCCTGGGTCTAAACAGTAAACACTTTCCGGTCGTGTCGAGCAGCCGCCCCATCGGATTATGAGCACGAGTGAATGGAGAGTGCACCTTTATTTACGCATTTACTTTTACACTTTAATACCTCCAAAGAGTTCCCTCCCTGGATAAAATCTTATTAATAAAATTTTACGAAAAATATTGCATTAAAATTTTATATTTCATATTGAATATGTTTTAAATATGAAATGCATTTTAACACTATGAACTGCTAACTTCTCTTCAATCTAATTGGTAACGGTAAGTTAAAATCTAGTAATTATTTAATAGTAAAATTCGTTACTTTTATTTACAGCCTGTATATATCTCTTGGCGAAGGCCATCTTTTCTTATCAGGAGAAAGATTTGGAACTCATTCCTGCTGTGTTATTGCGAATCGATGGACCATGTGTCAGACCTTCACGAAGGTGCCGACTAAAACTGCAATTATCGGTCAAGATTCTCGTCTTGTTACTACTGAGCGATCTTGGAATTCGTTATGAATTAAAATAGAACAATAATCTAGCTTCATTTATATAAATTATATTCAGTTGTTTTCATTATACTCGTAATCGAGTAACAAACATCAAAATGAAATATTCATATTTTCAATACAAAATGATAAACATACAATAACGTGTCAGTTTAAACAATTAATTTATTAATATTTGAATAATGATTAATGTAATTCAATTGTCTAAAACTAACTACTAATTAATTTATATTAACATGATTCGTGACTATTTAACTGGAAAATTTAATGGAATATTCGGGATAGCTGCTTTTTGTAAAAGCTCTGTTAGTCGAACATAGAGTACCTATCTGTTTACAAAATACTCCGAGTATATTAAGACTTCGATATTTAAAAAATATTGTCTCTATATATAAGTATAAAAACGATTAAGATTGTTTTTCAGTAAATAATTATTTGACCTTTCGGAGTTGTCGTTTTCTATAGCGGATAGTAGGGTCACGTTAAAAATGTTTCGAAGGATAAGTACCCTTATAGCTCATGCGGTATTAAAGTACACTATAATATTGCTTCAAATTAGAACTGGATTAAAATAACTGTGTGTTCATTTAATCAGAATTTATTTATTATTTATTAGAGATCGTTTTATTAAGTAATAATCGAAATTTATAATTAATATTAATTTGTACATTTCTATTCTCCTTAAAGACAAAAGACAATATGGCGATCACCAGTTACAAAGTTATAGAGTTTAATTTTGAAATTTATATTAGTTTATCTGTAACACACACTGCTAAATAAAAAATATATTTAAAAAAGACTCACCATCTTATATAATATAATTTATGTCTGCACGGCAGTGTATAGTAACTACAGTGAAACTCGGGGAACGACAACGGTGATTTTCAGTGACCGCCTGTAAAAATCGATATAACATAGAATAAACGTATAATTGACATCACTATGAATACTTACTAAAGTAAAAAAAAATTGTCAATAAAAACAAGGTTCAATATACAAAGAGAAAAAATAAAAGTAAAACTAAATATTATATCAGTAATATATTTTTAAATAATGTACAACTTGTATGCTATCAAATTCAAATACAGCACTTACAGTCTGACTTGGATTTTGTAAAATTATAACAATTAAAACATTCTACGCGAATGTCGTGTTCACTTTTAACGTCAGTTACAAGTTTTAAAATATATTAACCGTATATTATCGATATTTCTTCCTTGATGTTTGTAAACGTATGTATCTGAGTGTGTGTTTACTTTTGAAATGGACTTCAGGAACGGAAACCTTATAAGTTAAGTGTTTTGTAAATAAAGACTCACAGCTGAAGGTCAGGTTAAACATTTTCCACCGGCTGGTTGTGACTTCTTGCTCTTAAACTTTAGAATGATGATGTTCTAATCGATTTCGAACACGGTTCTCAACGGAGAGAACCCAACTGTCAATAATTTATTATAGTAAGTGTATGGCAAACACAGATACACTCTCATTACTCTTATCTCTTAACACATCTTCTGCCTGGCATTTATTAATCCCAGTTATTGCCAGGGTCTGCCTTCCTACTGAGTCTACGCCACTTTGCACGGTCTTTTGTGTGATTCTGTGTGAGTCCGTTGGCTCTCATGTCTTGCTTCACGACATGTAGCCATCGCATCCTTGGGCCCCCAGGAGGCCTAGTTCCAGGTACAAATATATCAAGCAACTTTCTCCCGACATAGTCCTTAGGTCGCCGCGTTTGACTCTTTTGACTCATTGACTCTTATCTCTTTTCACTCACTCTTATAATCCGAAGGGCTATAAGAGTACATAAGTCTATAAAAGAATATAAAAAGACACTACTGGAAAACGGTTCTAAAACTTACAGTTTTACCTACTTTACTTTTTGAAGCATGGCAGTTCGCACTTCTAAGATTTTTATACTTTAAAATAAAATATCTCATAATAATGAGCTCATAATAAAATGATGAAATTTATGATATCATAATTGTTTATTTCAAGTTCAAATCTATTTCTAGTCGTAGATAGTGAATACGTTTAGTAATTGAGGCAGTAGATTATCGACTACCATAAATAGACACGACTAACTCTATCCATGGCGATTTTCATGCAAATTCAGGACTTGATCTAATTGCCTCTTAGGTCGCACGTCAGCACACTGTACAATTACGTTCATGTATATTCGTCATCCTTCACGTTAAATCTTTCATATAGATAATAAAAATGTTACCCTAACGGAACGCCTGGCACATGTGAAACATCGAAATTGATGGATGGAAATCTATATGAAGTAAATAAATGATTAGATATGTAGTAACTAATAACTAATAAGAAGAAAACTACTTATTATTTTAATACATAAATAAGGGAAGGCATGACGTCACGGCACTTGAGTGTATTTATACCACCAAGGCGCATATATATTTTCACATGAAATATTTAAGATGGTTAAATCTATAATGCTTATAAATAATTGTAAATTTATTGAGTTAGTTAGCGACAGTGTTTTGTGATATCTTTATGAAAAGCTGATAAATATTGACTTAATTAATACAATCTATCCAATTGGAACGCTGTTGGATTTTCATTGTATTTTTAAAACAAGAATACAGAATTCGTTTTGATTCCAAGGAATTATAATTGCTAATATTAGTATTTTTCCATTCCAATCTTATTCCAGTCGAATAAAATGGGTCGAGCATGTGAATCTTACAGCGATCAAAACACCATTGAACAATTAGTGATATTTATTAAAGTACTTAGATTTTTTGTTTTTACTATGTATTTCGTACTTAATATGACCAATGATCAAAGATATCCATAAATTTGAATTGAACTTTTTTTAATTCTACAAAGGAGTTACCGCTATGTGATTAAAAGGAGGTGCAACTTATATTTGAGTTGACATACTTTTTTCAAATGGATATGCCTCTCTTCCAAATTCTTTCATTGAAAAGGAGTTAATAAACATGATTATTATAATAGTCTCCAGTTCTTTATATACTTGGAAGCGATTTCAAACGAGATGTTCAAGTCAATTTCTTCTAAGGTAGAACTTCACACGCTCGATTTCAAAGCTCTTACTGACATCAATGGGTTAGTCATAATGGCACTTCAAGAAATTAAGCAGTTAGTGAATCGCAGATTCAAATAATACGTATTTGCAAGAGGTTAATCTCTTTACTAGTTGGCTTAAAGGGGTATAAATTATATGCCACTCAATTCAATATGACTTAGAAGTTTGGAACTCGATTCTAGCACTTAATACCTTAACCAAACTGTTAGATTTTTTTTTTTTGCATTTGTCATTGGCATATATTACGCAGTCTTGCAGTTCGATAAGAGAATTTATTTTTTTGGCTGTTTACGTAGCGAATGTAAGCTTAAATATGATAAGTTCGGTGGTTTAGTGAACTCTTTTTCAACGTGCTGAAGCTAACTATAACCTAGTAAACGCCTAAAGCCGTCATCTAGTAGACCTATCTATTTATAGCAGTAATATTTACATACTATTTATAGCTGCAATCTGTACATTTTCGCAGTGGCAAATCATAAAGACCCGGGACTGAACTAGTGAATCTCTCTACTTCGACTACTGTAATTTAATATTCGGAAAAATATGATTATTAAGTTTGCATTCGTAATTTCAGATTTTTTGATAAAATCTATATTTTCAACCAACGATAATTTCAAATTTAATTTAATCTTGTAAAATAAAAAAATTTAAGAGCCTTCTTGGAAAAAATATATTTCGAAACAGCCAGTAAATATCCCATTGCTGGTCAACAGGAGAGGAGGTTTCCTGACCCTTTTGAGGCGAAGGCTTGAAGCTTAGTCCAGTAGGATGCTCCAATGCGGTAGAACATATGTAACTGAATTTCATTCAAAATAAACACATGCAGGTTGTTTTCACGACGTTTTCCTTCACCGCCGAGCACGAGTTGAATTATAAACACAAATTAATTTGTGTTTTTATTTTTGATATAGTTATATGCTGGTCTTTATTACTTTTGTTGGTTCCGCGAAACGTACAAAGTGAAACGGTAAAAGACGACGAAAACTGACGAGAGGCAATTCTAAAAATCGGTAAAGTTTACCTTATGGCTTCCAACAAAAATAACCTTTAATCTTGGAACATCAAATGTTTGGATTCGTTTCATACAAACATCATATGCTGAGCGTGAAAGTGCTCACATTATTTATACTATGTTCAGAAAATAGATATTAGTTTTTAGTTCTAAGGTGATTTTTATAAAATAATGAAGAAAGTTCAATACTAACTTATTGAGTTTTCCTTTTTATCGAGTGACTGTCAACACTAGAATCTGTCTACTTACAAAACTATTCAACCCTTTTATAATATAAAAATTAATAAGATTGCAATTCCCGCCTCGATGGAGGACGATCATTTTTCGTCCGAAGAAATGAAATTACGACTCAATAGGGAAATGCTGCAAGCGTTTTTGTCACTACTTTACGGCTATTTTTTTCCACTGAAAGTGGTTATTTTGTTCAATATACTGTAAACATATTCAGGTTCTGTTACAGCTAGATTTGTAATATATTCATAATATTGTAAAAATTCATTTCTATCTTCATTGATATATATCGCCGCATTGAATTCTATAATATTATTAATGCAAACATTGACATTATGTTTAGATTTTAACCGCATCGAAACCTTGAACATAACATTCAGTACAACCAGCAACAAAAGTTAAACCATAATAATAAGGGAATTATCTAAGTATGTGATGTGTTAAATGTACTTCAGAAATTCCATAAAAAGATTCGAAACTCACCGAAGAACACGACAGTGAAATGTCAGAGAGTGATATGCGATACTGACTATAATAATTATAAAATGTATACGACACACGAATCAAAATGGCGTATCACCGTAAGTCGGCTGTCAACATTTAGCATGTGAGAAACGAGGTGACAACAGAATCGCTCTGCTGAAGTGTAGATCATAACGTCATACTCGTAATATTTGAAGATAAAGCAAATTCATCGTTAGTCATGAAATATTAAATGAACATTCTGGAAACGACTCACTGTCATAATAATTAATTCCGTAGTTAAATCTTCAAGGATAGTTTAACAGCCATTATCTTTATAATTAATTTTCATTGTGTCCGATTTAAATTTTTGTTGTCTTAAAATTATAACATTTACTATAAATATTTCATAAATAGCTTCATTTTCACATCAACGCTATTGATATTTAATATTTTATTGTTTGTTTGAATTGTCAAAATATCGGGTTCCGTATGGATAAATTATTGTAAGGAATTGAATTTTACATTGCAATAATTAACATGAATTATTTTTAAACAATCCTTATACAAAAATTTTTTTTTTAATTAATTTACCTCCTATATATGTAAAAAAAGAAGTATTTTTCTTTAATTCGAATTCCGCGCATCAACCGTCATCAAACGCGCAGTGACAGGACAATTAAATTTTGTTAGCCATGAAAAATATTTACCGAGAATCAATTGTACATAGATATTCTGGTACCACTTAGAGCATTTATCGAGAAAAGATTGATAAAAGTTTTGGAAAGACTGAGCAGCGATCTAGCCTGTGACGAGATTTCGACGCATCCGCTTCTCAACGATGAAATAGTCAAATAATTTTAGTAAACAACTTAAGTGAAACTCTCTATTAATAATAATAATATGATGAATCGTTGCAATATATTCAGTAAGAACGTTGTATTAAGACGCCTGCACTGAATATACATAAATACATACATATATTTGTGGTATGATTATTATTCACGTATCGTCTTGTATATTGTATGAAACCGACTTACCTTATTGTAGTCTGATTACCTTAGAACGTGAGATTGCTTAGGGATTAAATGTTTACTCATATTATTGTATGTTTGATCTATTTCATTGATAAATAAACATATCAAAAGACGTTTACATTTGCAGGGACAGTTGAACAATATGGAAAGCATGTCCTTACAATGACAGAGAAAATTATATAATATCAACAATTACTTTTAAATTTTTAATTTTATATATTTTAAATATTAGACAACATCACATGTATTACTCTGATCCCAATGTAAGTAGCTAATGCACTTGTCTTATGGAAAATCAGAAGTAACGACGGTACCACATACACCCAGACCCAAGACAACATAGAAAACGAATGAACTTTTTCTACATCGATTCGGTTGGGAATCGCAACCGGGACCTCGCAGTGGTGTGCCCATGAAAATCGATGTACACACTACTCGACCAAGGAGGAGGAATTTTAACTTTGCCGTTTTATAAATTCAAATAATTTGTATAAAATACATTGGTAAAGAAGGCATATTATTTAAGACAAGATTATACAGATGATAAAAGAGCGTGGAGTTAATACTTGTTGACCTCCAGGCAGGATATATTACATAAGTATATAATCGTATTTAACTAACATGACTGTATGTTTAAATGTTGAAAAAGAGTAACTACTGACTTTCTTGTCGGTTCTTCTCGGCAGAATCTAGATTCCGAACCGGTGGTATTTTCACTTAATATAGTTTGTTAAATGACGTTTCCAAAGTGCTTGTAAAAGCCTACTCGAATAAAATATATTTTGAACAAAGATTATGAGTTATGAGGAAACTTACGTTGAGAAAACTATAAAAAAACAGGGCATGTGCGAATCGGACTCGTGTAATGAGGTTATATTTAGGCTGTAAGATATTGCTGTTTGCCAAATTTTCGATTGTAGGACAGCAGTACAAAGTACCTCAGACCTAACTTACGCCTACGTGGTCCTGAGATAGAGTCCTGACATACATACAAGTAGATAAACAGACGGACAACAAAGTTATCTTAATATCGTTTCTTGTTTCCTTTTGAAGTACGGAACCCTGAAACAAAGTGTCAGAATTTTTTTTATACTGTTTTCATATAATTTACTTGTAGAAATAAACAATCAGTTGCGTCTGTATGTAATGTGAGCCGATCTAATTAGGTAACGAAACACGAGTACTGCTTCTTATTGCAATCGAATAATCAATTAGTCTTAGTAGAGATGAAGTATTTTATAAACTAACGCGACGCTTAGCACTGATCTGAAGCACTTTTACATTTACAGTTCAACATATATTTGTATTTATGCGGAGATCGTGTAAGAGCAGCATACGTGGACGGACAAAAGACCGCGGGTTCAAAGTCAGTAAAGTAGCAAAGATAAATATAGTGACGAAACCTCCATCTAAGATGGAGTATTGTCATATATTTGTAACCAAAGGGATTGGTGTGGTGGAGTAAGCGCAGAACCTTGTCTTTTAAAAGAGTGGCTTCCTTTGTTCAGCATAAAACTTAAAGTCTGATAATAAATTAAATTCCTTTATTCAATATAGAAGAATTACTTTTGATATGTCATATTAATCACAACCAGAGAGCGGTGCACAAAAGACATTTTTTTTTATTTCGCTGGAAAAATTCATTACGCGTCATTACGGGTATGTGGGGCTCGGGGGATATGTGGGCCTCCAAGCTAGATGAGGTCCCGGGGTATAGAGAACCCCCTACTCCCGGCGACAATTACACCGGGGAGAGAAGGTACGCATAGCGCTGACGCCTTCTCCCCGGTCTTCTTCGTCGCAGCGAATCCGCGAAGGCATCTACAAGAATTTTTATAATGAATATACGCCGAGAGAATTCATGTATGCGCGTGCTTTTATTCTTAATATTATGATCCTGTGCAAATCATAAACTGCATTTATAATGGTTTTCGATATACTCATAAAAATGTATGTATGTATGTATGTCATAATGTATATAAAGTTCTACAAAATACAGGCAATTAAAAAAATAATTTTAAGTATGTTCTTAAACAAGGATATCATTATGAAACCAATTATAATGAATTACACCTTAATAACCATTTATAGTATAAGAGTTTTCTTATTTCCATTAACATCTACCTTTGGCCAGAACCTTTAAAAAGAAATTTAAAAATTGTTGCCCGTATCATATCAGTGTTCACAGTGTTTCTCTATAATTTTGGTCGATCTAAATAGAGCTTAATTAATTGAGCAAGATAAATATTGAGTTTACGGCATACGTTACTAGTAGGTATGTAATTATTAATACTCAATTATCGATTTCACAAATAGATACTGATCGTACTACTTAGCACAAAGGACGCTATATCATTTCACATAATAAATAATTGTAATTACACGAATCATAGCGTTATATGCTGAAACTGACATCTGTTACTAATAGCTCTTTGTGTTGTGGCCAAAGTTTCGGCAATTGATATCGCTGCTTCGAATGAACATTAAATTTTCTTGAACCTTATCAAATAGTTAGTTATTGGCGTGGAAATTATTGCCGGGTGCAGTGAAATGAAATTAACTTCTACTCTAATTCAGGCAGTACCTACTACTCTTCCTACTTCTTGTGAATTTTAATATAAGTTATATATAATAACAGATAATAAAATATAGACGTTTTTTTATCATGTCTACGCTGCCGATCGATGATTCGTTCATCGAGAGTCAACCCTGGGTCAAGTTTATCATAAAAAAGCATTGTTATCGGTATTGACGTGTAAATTTTCAATTACATTGGATGAAAATTTTAAATACAGCTTACAAGATTTGTATAGAACCAATTAACAAACACTGTAAGTTAAATAAAAAGATTTTGAAAATCATAAAGAAACAAGACTACAAACTAACTGGCATGCAATGCGTAGATTGATGATGTGCTCATATATATAAATATATATGCACATATTGTGTATGTGTTGGTTTTTTGTGTATTTGTCACTTGAATCACCATTAATGACGAAAAAAATATAAATTTTTCGACCTTGACGTCATCTCAGAACATGACTTATCGATAATTTTTTTCATTAAATTATTAATAATTCAACTGCCACTGAAAATGTAGATAACAAATTAAATATAGTGCGTGATTGCGTATATATACAATAATGTACTACAATGTGATACGAATCAAGAATTGAATGGCATTCAAGCTGCTTACGGAACGGCGTCGTTTAGTAAAAAGGCTAGGCTATTAATTAAGTGCCTAATTGATCTCTTTTTTGTTGTGTCAACTTTGCATTACATCGGCTTATTAAATTTTGTGAAAAGATATTGCACCTGTGCACTAGCGCAGTGAGTGGAGCTAGTTCACTATAGACGTTAGTCGGTAAAGAGGTGTAAAATAAACAAGTCGAAATTCTTTGTGCTCCTCATATTTTAATTTGTTAAAAATACAAAATCAAGTTTATAATTTTAATAAATATGTTCATGTGACCCCTTACCGCCTGCCAGCTACTTTACTATAAAACAATAACTGTGCTTACGCTTAATACAAAACTGTGAATTACCAAGTGATAAACTACAACAACACATTGACATTATGGAGTCTATTAAAGTCACTATTGAAGAACTCACTACACTTTTTAACACCAAAATGTCAGAGTTCCAAAGAGAGCTGAAGACTTCTATACCTGCGACGAGCCCAACATCCAACATCAACTCGCAGTTCAATGCTTTTCGATCTTTTGTCCTGACTGCCTTAGAAAATTTGCAATTGCAAGTTGAATTTCTATCAAGGCAATATGATCAGCTTGAAATGCACTCGAGGAAGAAAGTTGTTCTACTGCACGGAGTCGATGAAGTGAGTAAAGAGAATGTTGGTGACAATGCATTGAAAATTATTACTGAGCATCTTAAACTGCCACACATTACTCCCGACTCCTTTAAGTATTGTCACCGGCTGGGTCACACGGTCACTCAGAAGCCCCGTCCAATATTAATTAGATTTAAGGATGGCAGCGTGAAGGACAAAGTCTGGTCGGCTAAGACGAATCTCAAAGGCACTGGGATAACGATGTCAGAGTTCCTTACGAAGAGTCGGCACAAAACATTCTTGGCTGCAAGGAAACGTTTTGGGGTAACAAAGTGCTGGACTCGGGACGGTATCATCATAGTTCTGTCTCCTGATGGCACGCGGCATCATATCTCCACCATGGCTGAACTTCAGGCGATTCCAAGCTCTGCGACTGATGCATCAATCCCGCAAGCGTCGACACTTTCAGAGGAAGCCTCCAAAACCACTAAAGGCATTAATTCTAGGAGTGTAAGGGCGGTCAGGACTGTTAAAAAGTAGTTAGTATACTTGTTATTATTCACGAACGCTATGTTTTATTATGTGGGTGCTTCTGTTTTGTTTATTCCACTTTGTTCATGAATTAGATTTAGTTCTACCCACTTATTGTAAGCTTTTAATGTAATAACTTTGATGTATTGAATTTACGTATTTGATTGTTATTAATATCAAAATTCAATTGTCAAACGTCAAATTGTAAAGAATGGCAAGCGACAGATAAAAAAGATGAAATATTGCGTTCGGAAACATGTTAGCAGTTATAATGATGTAAACATAATTTAACTTTTAGTGTTGTTTTTAATTTATTTATATAGATTTTTTTATTTAGCTACTACATTTAATAATCTTAACGATAGATATATATTTGGATTCGTTTAGTTTAATATTTGCTATTGTTTACGCGTAGTCTGGTTATTGTTAAATATTTGTTTGTAATTTTTTTTTGGTATTTTCATATAGCTGGCGGGTTAGAAGGTGGTTGCTGTCTACATTTATTTATTATATCACAGCAGTTTAGTGTAGGTTTATTTTAGCTCATCTTATTGATATTTATTTATAGTCTATTATATTCATTTATTGTATTTATTTACAATTATTTTATTATTATCAGTATGTCATCAAATATTAGTTTAGATAGTGACTATTTTCTGTCTTTGTCTTCTGATGATTCATCCAGTGATGATAGTTACCACAGTACATTACCTCTTCCGCTTAATGTCGCCATTGATTTTTACTTCTCAGACTGTCTGAAAAATTTTAATGTCATTCACATTAATGCACAAAGTTTACCGGCCCATTATCCTGATTTGCTTGCGTCTTTTGACTCCCGTAACATTCACGCCATACTTGTATCGGAGTCATGGCTTAAGCCATGTCTACCTTCTACGTCGTACTCATTACCTGGTTTCAGACTTATCCGTAACGACCGCATTAGCAAGAGAGGAGGCGGAGTGGCGATCTATTTGCGGTCCCACATCCCTTTTGCTTTACTTAGTTCATCACCCCCGTCTTCCTCGGCTGATGCGGCCGAACATCTATTTATTGAAGTTTCCTTATCTAATTGCACTAAAATCCTTCTTGGTGTCTACTATAACCCTTCTTCACTAATCAATTACTACCCTTCTTTTGAAAACCTATTAGGAAATCTTATCCCAGGTTACAGCCACGCTATCATTATGGGAGATTTTAACACCTGCTTGCTTAAAGGCGACACTAAGAGCAGGCAACTAATAGACATAACGGAATCCCATAACATGAAAATCTTACCTCTTATGGCAACACACTATTTTCCTGGCTCTTCACCTTCACTTCTGGATCTTATTATGGTCTCTTCTCCGGACTCTGTTACTAAATTCGGTCAATGTTCTGCTGACGCCTTCTCGTATCATGACATGATCTATCTCTCATATAAAATCCGTCCTCCTAAAGCGAAATCGAGAATACTTCTGCAGCGTAGTTTTGGAGGAATGGACCAGACCCGGCTTTGTGACGATGCTTCCAAACTAGATTGGACTGCGGTTATAGCTGCCAAAACAATCGACCAAAAACTTGTAGTTTTTAATTCATTAATTACGCAGCTTTATGATAAACACGCGCCCATTAAACCGATCAAAAGAAAACACCTCCCAGCGCCTTGGTTGAGTGATAACATAAAGGATCTAATTGATAAAAAAAATAAAGCTAAGTTCAAATTTAAATTAAATAACTCTGATTCTAACAGAGAAAAATACAATAAAGCGCGAAATCGCTGCAATACATCGTGTAGAGATGCTCAACGACGCCATATTTTCCAATCTGTCGAAAACGGCGATACAGCAAAAACTTGGAAATTTCTCGAATCTCTTGGAGTTGGTAAATCCTCTCATAATACTTCTATAAATATTGACATTGAACACCTTAATCAACACTTTGCTTCTTCAGCCGCACTTAATAGCGACGAAAAAAGTAACACAATTAATATTATCTCTTCTCATCCAACTCCTAACTTTCCTCCGTTTAGCTTCGCGTCTTTCTCTGACTGTGATATTAAAAAAAACATAATGTCGATGACCTCGAATGCTGTTGGCACAGACTGTATCAGTCGTAATATGATCATCCCAATCCTTGACATTGTTACTCCTGTGTTAACTCATATACTCAATTTTTCCCTTACCTGTCAAAAGTTTCCTGACGCATGGAAAGATGCACTAATCATTCCAATCCCCAAAAAAAGTAATCCCCAATCAACTTCCGACTTTCGTCCCATCTCTATTCTCCCTTTCCTTTCCAAAGTACTTGAAAAACTAATTTTCCAACAATTTAATACTTTCCTTTACGAACACTCTCTTCTTGATCCTTACCAATCCGGTTTCCGTACAGGTCATAGTACTCCCACAGCCTTAGTTAAAGTCACAGACGACATTCGATGGGCTATGGACAACAAACAGCTCACAATTTTAGTGCTCCTAGACTTCAGTAACGCATTCAATTGCGTCGATCACGATATCTTGTTGAGTCTGTTATGTTCTTTAAACATATCTCCATCAGTGAAAGATTGGTTTCAGAGTTACCTCAGAGGTAGAAGACAACGAATTCGTATCGACGAGACTTTCTCGTCATGGTGTGAAGTTCGTGCTGGGGTACCTCAAGGTTGCGTGTTGTCTCCCTTACTTTTCTCTATCTTCATTAACTCGATTACTCATGTTATTTCTTCTCTCTATCACATGTATGCAGACGATATTCAAATATATCAACACTCAACCCTTGAGAACCTGCCTAACGCAATTGCTGCTATTAACAGAGATCTAGTGGCAATTTCTAAATGGAGCAATCAGTATGGTCTTAAAATAAATCCTACCAAGTCACAAGTCATTGTTATTGGCAGCCCAGCTATGACTGCAAGAATTGATTGGGCGAACATTCCCCAAGTTGTTTACAACGGCACTAATATATCTTACTGCTCAACAGTTAAAGACCTTGGCATACATCTAGACCAAACACTTTCCTGGTCAGAACATCTAACTGAAATTAGTAAAAAAACATACGCGTCATTGAACTCCTTGCGACGTCTACAAAAAGTATTACCAATTCCTACCAAAACTATGTTAGCAAGCTCCCTTCTACTATCTATTCTCGATTACGCGGACGCAAGCTATCTTAATCTAACCGAGGACCAGCTTAATAAACTTGAGCGATTACAAAATCTAGCTATTCGGTTTATTTTCGGTCTCCGAAAGTATGACCATGTTTCAGAATTTCGTTCAAAGCTCAAGTGGCTCCCTATACGCCGTCGCCGAAACTTGCATACTCTCTCTCTTCTGTACTGTGTGTTGTTTAATCCGACCGCTCCTTGTTATTTGAAGGAGAAATTCGAATTTCTTGGAGATCAGTATAGTATACGATCATCACGAAGCCTCATCCTAAAACTGCCCGCCTATAGCAGTAAATATTATAAGCAGTCCTTCACAGTGCAGGCAATAACACTTTGGAACAACTTACCGCTAAGCATAAGACAATCTAAATCACTACAAATATTTAAAAATTCTCTGAAGAAATTCTATTTGGACTCTAATAATGATGACATTTGAGATACAGTTATTTAATATCCTATTATACTTTCTATTATATTTATTAATAATATTATATATATATATATATATATATTTTTATTACATATACTATATAGATATATGTATGTATATATGATTTATCTATAAATATCTATAATTTGTTTTATATTTTATTTATTAGTATTTTTTGTATTTATGTATCTGCTATATTTATTGAGTTGTATTTGTTATTATTCCATTATGTAAGTTTTTACTGCACCACCATATTGCCGTCTTCCATACACATTATTCCTCTAACCCAAAGGTTGTCTGGAAGAAATGGCTTATAAGCCATAAAACCGCCTTTTGCTTGGCCAACTTCGTTTTAAAGACTATATATATATTTTTTTTTTTTTTTTATCATTATGTATATTTGGTGTGCAAAAAAGAGTAAAATAATAATAATAATAAAGAGGACTTCAATTTTCTAGTATGTTCCTCGTGATATCTTCGCGATATCGATATACATGTACATATGTTTGTTGTTGAGTTTAATGACAGTTAAAGGTGAAAATCAAAGCATTATAAATCTGAGTTATCTTATTCGTGTTGAGATAATTAAAGATCAAAAGCATGAAAACCGGAATGTATAAATTAACACTTAATTCTCTGAAACGAAATGTTTTCATTATAAAAATCAACCACTCGAATCCTGGTTTTTTGAATTCGATATATAATCTTACTATACCTGGTAAACTCTTATTTTCGATTTGATTATATTTCCCAGTCAACAATGCTAACAACAGGCTTTCGACTGAGCCATCTGAGTTATTGTTTTCGTATCGACTTAGGAGAAAATACTTGCGCACATATCATATATTCCAGAATATTCTAAAATTGAACAAAATATCTTAAGAAAAAGAGCAATACAAAGTCGAGTTAGCGACACAATAACTGCATGGTACGACTAGCTATAACTCTTGTTACATTCACCTGTCATACTACTTTGATTGAGTGGGGAATGTTAAAAAGTTCTTAATACAGTTTCAACAAGTTATAGGGACTAAACGATTTTATTTTATTGTACTATATTATATACTAACGACCCGCCCCAGATACGGGTGGGTGCAATCTTCTATACATATAATAAAATTGGAGTGTCTGTTTGTAATATTAAAATGAACGCTTTTTACTATATGAATATGTATACACGGTACATATACCAAAATAATATAATTTTTTTTTAATTTCATCTGTCTGTCTGTTTGTTCCGACTAATCTTTGGAATGGCTGGACCGATTTCGACGGGACTTTCACTAGCAGATAACTAATATACTAAGGAGTAACTTAGGTTACAACAATAATTTTGTTGAATTCAAACGGGCACGAAGTTGCGGGCACAGCAAGTTTGTTAATAAAGAATATAAGAAGGTCACTGGCCTAGAAAGTAAGGAGTAGGTAGATTCATTTTATAACATTTATATATATACAACCACGTATTATAGATTCAATTCGTAAAATTGATAATTTTAACCGCAAGAGTAACATTTAATCAGCCACACGTTTCGCAGCGAACGTTTTTTTTTTCGTTACATGTAATTTAGGAACTGCTATATCTTACTAATTACCTTACAAGAGTACAGTTTTAATAAATATTTACATACATTAGCAGCCTGTAAATTTCCCACGGCTGGGTTAAGGCCTCCCTTGAGGAGAAGGTTTGGAGCATATTCCACCACGCTGCTCCAATACGGGTTGTTGGAATACATATGTGGCAGAATTTCGTTGAAATTAGAAACAAGTAGATTTCCTCACGATGTTTTTCTTCGCCGCCGAGCACGAGATGAATTATAAATACAAATTAAGCACGTGAAAATTCAGTGGTGCCTGCCTGTGTTTGAAGCCCGAAATCGTCATCTCGGCTCTTAATAAATATTAATTACCCTATCTAATACATTTATAAATATTGTTTAAGTTTTATAAATAGTCATTCGACTATGGAAAGACCTTTTTTATTATAATATAACAATATAGATAAAATAATACAGCATAGAAAAGAATAATTATTAGATATTTTTTTTTATGAATAACAATAAACTCAATAATGGATTTGTCGCTCACGTTGCGCTTCTTTAGTTTAAATAAAAGTAAAGTTTCAATAACGAATTTGATTACAACAATTTATAATTTGTTGCAATAAATAATATATATGTATTCAGTATCTCGAGATGCTTTGTTTTCTTTTATTCTACATCATTTTCCTACGATTAGATTCTAAGCTTTGTTAGTACATTAATGTATAACAGGGTAACAGGGTAACCTTGCTATAAATGTCGATATAAGTGTGTAAAATGAGGTAGATTCTAAAATAAATTTTATACAAACATTTCATCGCGTACCTCAGCATAAATTGACATTGAAAACTCAATTCATTTTTAAATGCAATAAAATATTTTACGTAGAAATATTATGGAAACATTTATAGCTTTTACAATTCTTATATTCAAATTTACATCATACAAAGCGCAAAGGTCGAGATGTTCTCAGTGCAGAGTTTTCGAAAATAACAACGATTATTTTGTTATAAAATTTTTCCAAAATCCCGTTTACTACTTAGATAATGATGTTTTTCCAAATTTCAGTTATAATCCTGCCAAAGTCGGCTTGCAAGAACTCATATAAAGATTTTGTTATTTTTAGTCCAATAATCATGAAGATGTCTCTTGTATCTTTATTTATATTAGAAAATTAAGTAATCCAATAACATAAGTCGATATTTTAATAAATTTCATATTTAAAAATTTAGTCACAAAAAACTTCCTTCTTAAATCACAATCACAATTTTGGTATTGCAAATCCAGTCCTATTTTTTTTAAATATAATTTTTATAATGAAATTTATTACCAAGTTTCGGTTTAATTTGCATTGTAATTTAATAATTCAATAAGTGTTTCTTTATAATATAATTAAGCTAACGAGCAAATTGGCACTGTGATGGTAAGTCGTCACCACTGTCCATAGACATTAACGTCAATAGAAATATTAACCATTCCTTAGGCAGCCAATGCGCCACTGATCTCGGGAGCTAAGATATGTCTCTTGTTATGATTACAGAAGAGCCGAGATGGCCCCACTGGGCCATCTCGGCTCAAACCCAGGGTTCAAACCCAGGCAGGCACCACTGATATTTCATGTGCTTTAATTTGTGTTTATAATTCATCTCGTGCTCGGCGGTGAAGGAAAACATCGTGAGGAAACCTGCATGTGTCTAATTTTAACGAAATTCTGCCACATGTGTATTCCGCCAACCCGCATTGGAGCAGCGTGGTGGAATATGCTCCAAACCTTCTCCTCAAAGGGAGAGGAGGCCTTTATCCCAGCAGTGGGACATTTACGGGGTGCTAATGCTAATGCTAATTTAATAGAATTTGTTATTAAAAATTATACCAGCTAGAGATTCAGCGTGGGTCACTTGGGATAAAAGTTCGTTTTGAAACATCAATGTACTTCTATTTGTAACAAGTTTATATTAATGAGAAAAAATACTTAGACACCACTGGCTATACCCATTATGATTTTATAATTTATAATTTGAAATACCATACGTTCGTTGAAAATAAAGTTTACAAACTTTATTTATAGTATTAGAATTAGACACATATGCAGGTTTCCTCACGATGTTTTCCTTCACCGCCGAGCACGAGCACATGAAAATTCAAATTAAGCACATGAAAATTCAGTGGTGCTACCAACCCCGTAAACCCAGGGGCTTGAACCCGAAATCATCGGTTAAGATGCACGCGTTCTAACCACTGGGCCATCTCGGCTCTTCTATGTCTATTAAATAACAGTTACTAAATCTACTTAAGCACGTCATTGTAATTAGTTTCAGTAAAACTCTTTAGATTATTTGTATATACATATATATATAAATAAATAAAGAAATAAAAAACTAAAAAAGATATTTTGTTTTATTATATAATAATATATAATGGATTTCAATGAAGTACAGAAAATATTATCGTAACATTCTTTGACGGAATATTACTTTAATATGAATCAAGAAATTTTATTATCAAGACGGAACTCAATATATTAGTTTCTGAGAACTGGTATGATATTGATACTAAATGAATTACAGCAAATAATGCGTTCAACGGTTATTTTTCATTTACTAATGCCAAACTAAGAGGAGGGTAATGATTTAAGCATTTTGTGTAAGTAAATATATTCGTATGTTCCCATAAATTATGTACCGTGTAGTTAGATTTTAGTGCCCGCATGTCATCGGTTATATCGTATCATAATTATTAAAATCAAGATGGCTAACATGACATACGCAGAATATGAAACAAAAAAAGCGGCCAAGTGCGAGTCGGACTCGCCCATGAAGGGTTCCGTAGTAGCACATAATATAAGAGGTCTTATAGTTAGTTGTAACTTTTGAATGTGAGGTAAATAGCGGTTTACGATTTATGAGGTATTAAAAAAAACTACTAACTAGATCTCGTTCAAACCAATTTTGAGTGGAAGTTTGCATGGTAATGTACATCATATATTTTTTTTTAGTTTTATCATTCTCTTATTTTAGAAGCCACAGGGGAGGGGGGGCACATATTACCACTTTAGAAGTTTCTCTCGCGCAAACTATTATATAGTTTTAAAACTATAGTTTAGAAAAAAATTGGTACTAGAAACCTCAATATCATTTTTGAAGCCCTATCCATAGACAGTTAAAGGTTTATTGAAAAAAAAATTGAGTTTTGGTTCTAAGTATGGGAACGACCAACATTTTTTTTTGTGTGTGAAAATCTTAATGCGGTTCACAGAATACATCTACTTACCAAGTTTCAACAGTATAGTTCTTATAGTTTCGGAAAAAAGTGGCTGGGACATACGGACGAATAGATAAACAGGCAGACAGATATGACGAATCTATAAAGGTTCCGTTTTTTGAAATTTGGCTACGGAACACTAAAAAAGACTTATACGTATTTTCGTGGTCACTTTATACAAGAGATTTCAAATGATTTTCTGAATGATCCTTAGTTCATTTATTTTAAAAGACTAATCTTTAATTCCTTCTGTAATTAAACTTAAAACTAAATGTGGGACCTTATATATTTATTAAAAGTAAATTTAAGACGAAACGTATACAAGAAACCAAGCTTTCCTAGAACTATATTAGATATGAAGATAATTGCTCAAAATTATGAGAATACACACGCGTTTACTATTCAAGAAATAGAAGCCTTTTAGGTACCACACAATTAACACATATTCTATTGGCAAACACCATTACTTAGTATTCTTGTGTTCCGGTATGTCGGGTGAGGCAGTAACTACAAGCAAAAGGTACATAATACCTTAGTTCTTAAGGTTTGCGGCGCATTGGCGATGTAAGGAATGGTTAATATTTTTTATAGCACCAAAGTCCATGGGCGGTGGTAACTCATTAGTTCGTCCGCTTTTTAAATCTTTTCTTGCTGGAAAACGCATTACGCGTTTCCACCAGTAAAATTTATGTGGGACTCACCGGTGCCCAGGACGCGCTAATTTGACCGGAGTGCCCACTAAAAAACCCGCGGTACCCTTTCCGTCTTTTCAGTGGGCGCCACAGGATCGCTTTCGCATGCTACTGTGATGCCCTGACGATCAGCCCGCCTATGCGGGCCTCCAATTCCTAGGGTGTTTCCCAGGTTATTAGCTCGTCCACCTACATATTTTATAAAAAAAGTCAGATAAATAAATAATAACGCAACACAATCTTTGACAAATGATCTGATATATATCACACGTGCGAATATTCAAAGCAATTTCATTGAACATCGACCACTAGTGTACGTGGCTTTAGATGATGACACTCAGTGTAAGTCGAAAACGCATTGCACAACTACCCGGAAGTACAGAAGTACTTCCGAGTAGTTTTGTCTTGTAGTAAACATTCTTATAGCCTAATGCTAACATAGTACCAGACCTGGTTCCAGTAGGAACATTACTTGTTAGCAATTTCGTCATTACTCTTAGCCCATTATTTTATATACTAACTGCAACGGTGGGATTTGGTAGAACCTAAAAACTGTAAAATATTATGCGAAAAGGGTTCATAAATAAGAAATTATCAGTTTGTTACGGTAACTTCCCATTTTTTCCCCTATCCGGGATGAAAGGAGGGCTTGGAACTTATTATAAACCGTTGTTCCTTTGTTCGTTATAAATGTTTTTATTCTACACTAGCGACTCGCCCCGGGTCACTGCGTTTTAAATCTGTAATATCTTCAAAAATATTCATTTAAATTACATGCTGTAAAGGGCTCTATTGATTTATATCAAATGCAAAATGTATTTAAGGTACTTAATTGGATAAGGATTAATGCTGTATTGCTTAAAATCGCTTCGAAAATAAGCCATTATTTCTCGTAAAACTAAAGGAAAAAAAATAGTTATTGTGGGGTACCCCTAAGTGATTGACATATACTATTGCCGACTTTTTTGGAGACCTTTTTAAGGTGTAAAATACTGTAGTACAATATTTTTATCTATCTTGTAGGGTTGAGCCAGAATTTGCAGTGTAAGCGCAAAAAATGTGTTTTTTTACGACATCACATTGGAAACCCCTAAAATTGTCAGTGTTTATCTACTATATTGTGCGTGTATTTTACATATAAATCTTCCTCTTTAATCATTCTAGTTATAAAAAAAACCGCATCAAAATCCGTTGCGTAATTTTAAAGATCTAAGCATACATAAGGACAGACAGCGATAAGCGACTTTGTTTTATACTATGTAATTATCAGACATGATATAGAACATATATAATTATATGAAATATTAATCAGAAGAAACCACGAAATATACCGCCGCGATTTATGTGGCATTTTCCCCCCTACGATGACTGACTGACAGCCCGAATTGTTACATAATAATTTGTCTAAATATTTGTATCATAGTATTATGCGCTCGAGCGCTCACTACAGTCCGAAACATTATGCATTGCAGTTCAGATACTCGTGTGCCGTATAGACAAATGGAATTGTGCTCTATCTGGCTATAGACGCTCCGTATTATTTAATACATTTGTTGTTGAAACGGTGAAGGTATAATTGTAGATTACTTTCTAAAAAAAATGAATTTTATTCGTCTTCGTTCTATGTATTAGTATAACAATTTACTTCGTAGTCTAGCAATCTTATAATACCACAGATCTCAAGATCTTGGATCCAAAGCCCGGGCTGGGTCAATTAAAGTAATTGGATTTTTGCAATTGCAGCTCGGAGTCAGGAAATCGGTGGTATTACACTTCCGTTCCTCGGAAGGCAGTAAAGCCGTTGGTCTCGCACCTGATCTCGCACCGTTGTGCGGATTGCCGTCTGATTGGACTAAGAGACTGAGGGTAGTGAGCCTGCATTTGTGCTTGCACACACACATTTGTGCACTATAATTGATAGTCCATAAGATAGGCCTAGTTAAACAAAATGCGGCCAAAATGGTATTGAGTTTTGAGTAATAAATTATAATATTATGTTTACGCCAATATTTTGTGTCGTGTAATAATATCAAAAATATCTGATTTTTTTTAACGTGAAATATCTATGGCCGCGCCTTGGGGGTAAAATTTATTCATATGCTGTGACAATGTCTCCGCTGGCATTCTCTACTCCCTTGTGTTTGCGTGGCTCGTGGACTTTATTCCTCTATTATATATCATAATAAAAATTTGAAAATGATATTTTATGGCCAAAATTTTATTTATATTTTATTCATCATTATTTTTTTCTTTAATTATGAATTATTTCATTAACAATTATCTTCAATGTTATACTTCTAGCGGGCGTATAACCGTCGGTATAACAGCCGTCTTTTTTAATATAATTAAGGTAGAAGTTTTTTTTTTTCTATATTCTAAATTTAAAATGCCTAAAAATAGACTGAATATTATCTTAAGCGTCAAATGAAAAGTTACTGTGAGAAGTAAAAAATATAAGAACAATACTTTTTTTTTGTTGATTGTTTTATGAATTTGCAATTTTTGTAAATATCGCCAGTTTAGTGTTATTTTTTTTTTTATAATTGTTATATCCCTATATATGGGTCTAATTAAACGTATTGGATGTTTGGCTAGGCAATACATAGTAAAAATAACTTGTGACCTACTTTTGTTATTTACTTTAAACGTACCTATACGTCAACTAAATATTTTTCAGTGTGATTAAGAAATGTTTATTTCATCGATTCAAGAATATATCATATTTACAGAATATTAAATACGTTATCATATCATTTATTAAATTTTAACTAAAGATACTTTATAGAATAAAATATAAACCGACTTGTTTATGTAAAGTTAAGTAGCAGTCAGGGAATGAGCCGTTGCTGGGCAAATGCGTTATCTTGAAGATAATCTTTGGAGCTTATAAGAGCCGCCATTCTGCTTCAATGCGAATTTCTCGATTGGGGTGAACTTCATTCGCCAAATGCCGGTTTCATGATAATGTTTTCTTTAACCGCTGAGCACGAGATGTATCATACACAATGTGATTAATATATGGAAAACTTTGTCCTGGTCGGTTTCGAACTCGTTTTCATTCCGCTAGCCACGATCGTTGCTTTATCAATTAAAAAAACGAAGCTGTGTTTGCTTAAATTCGGGCTCCTTTTGTCGGTTTAGAAAAAAACATGTTACAAAGAAGAAATATCGTGTCGCTAGACGAGGAAATTTTTATTAAACTTTTGCGTCAAAGTATCCTTTTAATCTACTTCGAAAGAAATTCGGTGTATCACGTTAAAAAAGTTTATTTTATAACGAAAAAAATTCAACACCGATATTATCTCTCACCCCTGGTCTTTATTAAAACATTTATGTACACAGTTGTAACTCGGCTAGAATTTTAATCGGTCCAACCTAATATAGCTTCAGAGTACTGTTGTAAAGAAAACTGTAAAGATTACGATCGCTATTAGTCTAATAAAATTCATAAAGAAAACAATCATTAAAATTACTTTCTATTGTACTCGTATTATAGTGCTTAAAGCCATTTCACGCCAGTGGAGCGACCAATTATTTTAGAAAGCGGGTGGAATACCCTTTGTTCACGCCTCGTTTCCGACCCGTGACGTCATATTACCTGAGTACACTACAGGGAGCAAATTACATTCCCGGCAACGAACACTGGTCATTTTTACTCGAGTCAGAGTTTTGTACTGACTTATCTATGGCTTTTACTGCTAATTATAATGTCAATAGTAAATTGCTGTTTCGATTAGAATGACTATTCTTTTTCTCTAAATAATGGGAAATCTTATCAAAATTTTATTAATGAACAACATAAAAAAAGAAACATCAATCCTATATTCATTATGAAAACCGAATTGTATAACAATACAATTGTATAATCTTTGGTTGTGACATTTTTTAAAAAACAATTTAAATAATAACACTAGCACTTAACCTCTTGAATTAGTTTAAATAATTAAAAAAAAAAAGTAAGAAAATTTCAGAATTTTTTCCAATAATCCCATTTTTCCTACCACTTTACAGCTACACAGTACACTGGTACACTCGTAATATAACGAGTGTACCACGGTGAATGTATGAATATACCGGTGACCTAAGAATAAAATAGTTAAATAAAAAAGTAGTAAAAAGTTGAAATTCAATTACTTAAGACACGTGATGTAAAAGTTATCTCAATGTACACGAGTTCATAGTATTTACATGAAACGATTCGCACATACAAATATTTCTCTTTAAACTTTTAGTATAATTCCTGCAAAGTCGTAGCGACAACATGAAACAATTATGAAATTGTTACTTACTCATGTGTATTTATTATGAGAACTTGTTTGGCATAGTTTATAGATATTTATATAATGGCGCACGTTAGGAGTAAGATTCAGTCGTTCTTGCCGTGACGTCATACGGCATGACGCTCTGTAATGCCATCACACCCCCTCTTGGCCGCCATTTTATAAATTATTGTAAGCGATATTATATCTGTTAATCCCAGAGGAAAGTATTTCTGTTTATGTTATTAGTTTTTATAAATAAAATTTTATAGATATTTAAATGAAGATATATCTTAATGATATATAAGTAATTTATTAATGTTATATCAATTGATATTCACGGCTAATATTAATAGATGTAAATAATACGTTAGTAATATTAATATTACTTCTAAGAACGTTAATTAAGATCCAATAATATATATATATATATATATATATATATATATATATATATGTATTGATCACACAAGAAGAATTCTGAAAGCTAATCGAACCTACGATTCCATTATACGTATAATAAGATCAAATATCTTCGTGCAGTTCATTGAACTCAGTTTCTTACCAAACCCTTTATATTCGATACATGTAATTTTAAGTTATGAAGTGACATACAACAAATAGAAAAGTTAGCTGAAAATTATAAGTTTAATGAAAAAGAGTTGTTAAAGAATATCTAAAGAAAACATTCTAAAGTAATTTTCGTGTTTTTTGTCTTTAATACTATGTGAGATCAAACAAAACCCATATAAATCTGTACCTATCTACGTTATCATTACTTACTTTTAAGTAAATTTTGATATTAACTTACGAGAAATGCATTTTGATTCATTAAAATACCAGAATATAAATAATCGACGTTTTATATAGCAAAATATTATTTAATACTCTGTATTAATTTATAATTAACAAACAGATACTTAAATTTTATTAATTTGTAAAGATTATATAATATTATTACAAGTACTTTTAGATTTTGTACGAGAACATAGTTTTTATTTGATTATTTTTTTTTAAATAATACAATCATATCCTATAAGTATCGACCAAAAAAAATTCCCCGCTTGAACTGTGTTAATAAATCTGACTGCACGTCCTGCGTTTATTAGGGAGCTCCCTCAACAATGGCTTACGATTGCAATTTATTAATAGAGAAAGGTGTAAATTTTTAAATTGCAACGGTCCGCTCGTTTCACACAGAACAATTTTTTTGTATATATTTCGTATAATTTTTTATATTAATAAATACCTATTTATATTTTCCCACTTGTTACATACAAATAAAGTTTACCCGTTTATATTATTAAGAATAAATAATCATTATATATACTATTATTGATGTAAACTTATCTAGTAATATCAACAAATGTAAATACATTATTCGACAAATAACGTTTAAACTAGGCCGAGTCTGTACATTGATGTTAGTTTCTTCGTGTGTAACCATATCTGTGTATATTTTGATATTTCTAAAATTACTTAGAAAATATCTTATCTCCTTGAGAAGAACTTTGTAGCTTATTCCATAACGCTACTCCTAAACGGATTGGTGAGTTGGGGGAGTGTCGGGGGCAGAATTTCATCCGATATATATACATACAAACATCCTCAGATTGTTTTCTTTCACACGATCCTGCAATCGGTTGAAGTTTATTGTTACAACAGCACCATCTTGGTAAAACAAATAAATATTATATATAAATAAAGATGTTTATCGAATAGGGATTTAAATCGCGGCTAAAAGCACTGCGCTACCCTGTTGAGTAAAATGAAGTTGCCTATAATATATTATGTACCATTAGATAATCCGCGAGAAAAGATCTAAAGTATTAGATTTTATCATACTAACACTGTTATTGAGACTCCTAACGACCAACCTTCCTTACTTAAAGAAAACTTTTCCGTCAATTAGATTCGTTTAAAACAAATTCAAAAAACTTATACTATATTGTAGTAAAACTTTTATAATTTAAAATTTTCTAAAATGTATTACTGAGCTGAGCTGAGATGTCCCAGTTGAATGCGTTCATCTTAACCCATGATTGCGGATTCAAACCCAGGACTACGGAATTACGATGTGCTTAATTTGTACTTATAATACATCGCGTGCTCGGCGGTGAAGTAAACATGAAGAAAACCTGTATGTGTTTAATTCAAATAAATGTTGCCACATATTTATACATGAACACCGCTTTTGAGCAGAGTGGTAGAAGTAGCCCAAACTTCAAAGAAAGCGGCGGCTTTAGCCAAGCAGTGGAACACTCACAAGCTTTAACTGTACTTTAACTCTAGTAGTATACTATTTTAATAATCATACCTCTAGGATTTTTAAAATGGAATGCACTAATCATATAAATTTGTTTAAATTAACAAGACTCGCAAATCGCAAATCGACTCGTAAATGAATATATTATTTCTTATCAAATTGGTGTTGAATTTTATTTATAAAATCAAATTATTTATTACATCATACTAATGGTATACATGATAAGTTTGCAATGAATGATAATCATACAAAGAAATAATCTAGACTTTTATAAAAAAAAATATCACAATCTGATGAAAACTTTGGCATAAACAACAAATTTTTCAACAACGACGAATTCATGAACGAACACTAGTATGATCTTGACAATTGTATTACGTTAAAATTACTTTACAAATTCGCTTGTTTGTTTTCCACACTTTAAAACCAATTAATACTGATAAAAGAAGAAGAAGAGTTTTTAAAGCAAGATAGACGCATAAGAACGTACTACTGAACATACGGTTTAGCTGTCCGACGCTTTTCCACGTAATTGCATCTAAAACTTAATATAAATCATTGTTAGCGTTCCTGGTTGTAAAATAGTACGTTTTATGGATAAAATTATATCACTCATAGTCTCATTATGAAATATGATGTAAGCGAGTATTTTTTAAAAGTACCTTTGATTATATGGAGACGGTTACAGTTTAGCCAATCCCTTTTACCAAAGTTTACATATGCCTTGAAATATCTAGCATATAAATGACATTATTATCGTAGTTATTCTCCACTGCCGACCTTAAGGTGAATTACAAAAATAATTTAGGCTCGTCGTCGACATCAAAGTTAGTAAAACTACAAACAAAAATTAAGATTTACGTGTGCTGTTAATTGAGACTGTTCAAGATATAAATAAAAAATCTAAACGAAAAAGCTATAAATATGATAGCGAGAGATTATAATATATTTTATAAATTAATTTGAATAAGCATTGCAATGTTTTATTCTGCATCAATTATTTAAAACTGATTTATGATTATTATAATATTAATTTAATGATAGTGCTTTGTGCGAGCACGTCTGGGTAGGTACCACCCACTCATGGCCACTGTGGATGTTGTAAATTTAAAAAAAAAACTCTTAGCACCATGAAAATAAATAAATATATTTAACGTAATCACGTAAGTTTGAATATAATAATTTATATGATGATATGTTTGAATACACAAGATTTATTAACTACACTATTAAAATTTACTAGAAATGTGGACGAACGGTAATTATCTGACGGTAAGCGGTCCTGAAATATGTGTGGAAAGGTATATGACACATAGGCATGATTTGGGCCTGAAACCAGATTGCATCAATCATGATTTATATCGAAGTAACCAATCAAATGTATTGCTAGTTAGTAGAATATCCAATGAGCAGATAGCAGATATCCAATATGCGTTATCAAATTGATAGATTCACATAGTCACCCGTCAAACCAAAACCGATTAAACTAAAGCTTTGTCACTTGACGGTCTCGTGGCTAATACGGTTAGTAGTGCTATTTAAGATTCAAGTGTACCATTATCATCACAAAAGCAACGCAAACAATACGTGAATAAATTTAAGTTAATACTATTAAATCCTTATATATAAATTATTTTTGATATAATATTTGTGTAATTGATAAAATCGATTAATAGAAAAATGAAAAACACTCCATAAGTCGTGTTTAATATACAAATTATAAAAAGAAGCTTTTATCGAAGAAAACTATCTTCGAAATAAAATATGATTCCTTGAACGATATCGAATTAAATTGAGAATAACGTTCTTATTATAATTTTTCACAACAAAGTTAATAACCTCAACATTACATTAACAGCCTGTAAATTTCCCACTGCTGGGCTAAGGCTCCCTTCGAGGAGAAGGTATGGAGCATATTCCACCACGCTGCTCCAATGCGGATTGGTGGAATACACATGTTGCAGAATTTCGTTGAAATTACACACATGCAGGTTTCCTCACGATGTGTTCCTTCACCGCCGAGCGCGAGATGAATTATAAACACAAATTAAGCACATGAAAATTCAGTGGTGCTTGCCTCGGTTTGAACCCGAAATCATCGGTTAAGATGCACGTGTTCGAACCATTGGGCCATCTCGGCTCTTGAGATATACGAGTATAATAACCTCTATTGACAAAAAGTATATCTCCTCTAAAGTTGGCTTAATCTACAAGCAGCATCGGTTTATCAGTCCACGATTTCATATTTTTTGCAATTAAGCCCGATCCGCGACGGATTTAATTACAAATATCACTAAATTAATTCGCCGTCCAGATGAAGATTATTGGTGACCTACATTTCCACGTCAAACTTGTTGCAGGTTCTGCATTACGATGATTTCTCAAGAGAAAACAATTTATAGCACCTGGCTCGAATGTAAGGTTTTACAACATTTAAATATTTAAAGGCGAGATAGCCGAGTGGATAAGACACGTGGATCTCAATCAATGATCTAGGTTCGAAAATGGTTCTAGATCGGTTCGTTTCATGAGAATTCTGTGTTTATTATTGATTATTGACCCAAACCATTCAAACAGATACAACTTACTTTGAGGTTGAAGATGAGTTATAGTCTCATATAATACGAACTACTCATATATAATTTTATACTTTATTATTATATATTTTATCTATACTACTATTATAAATGCCTGTTTGTCTGTCTGTTTGTTGCTTTTTCACTGGCAACACACTTTCAAACCGAATTTGATGGAAATTCGTATGATGCAAGTTTGAACCAACCAACTAGTATAGATAAATAGATGATTTACAGGTTATTTTACCCGAATTGCCTATAAATGTTCCTTCATATTAATATGATTAGAAGAGTTCCCTTTTAAGTATCGACTAAGAAACTTAAAAGGAAAACGTCATGTTCTCGTTATCGTTCTAATAAAAGATATCCCTTAAGGAGCTTACGTTATGTTATTTTTGTCAATTTTGAACTAATGATGTTGGATTCTCCGGAAATATATCAACCGTATTTTCGATGTTTGATATGTTTTCCTTAAACGATATCTTGCAAACTTTAATGGCTAGATATAATTTTACTACTATATAAACTGACCCGAGAGACGGCGATGATGTAAATGCTATCATTCTATATTATTCTATTAATTATCTATTAAGCACAAATACCTACAGATAGTCTAATGAAATTAGCAAAAAAATGTAGTAAGTATCAGAGATGTTGGGGATATCTTATTTCTGATCTGGACAATAGAAATATTTTAACGGTTTCAATTTTGAATAGTTTCACTTATGAATATTAGATTATTTAAAGATCGTAAAAGAGAAAATTGCAAGGTTTACTTTATTTGTTAATAGGATATCCGATAGTTTAGCTTACGGTTAAGGAGCTCGATAACATCCCTGGTAAGTAAATTCGTATACTTCCATAATAAAACACCAATTAAAATAACTTGAATTTTATTTTCCTTCAAGGATCTCAATATTACGGCAGGGTTTAATAAATGAAGGCTTCGAGCTATGTTTATTATTTTTAATGAAAGAAATACCGTTTAAGAGTAGTCGAACGATTTTCAATTGCCTGATTTCGCTTGTGTAAGTTTATTGATAAATCTTTATAAATACCTACTAACTATCTTGAATTCATTCAACCTTTATATAGATGTATATAATATAAAACCTTTAAAATAATATTATAAGCTATAACTGGATCTATATCTAGCAATAGCTTTAGGTAGGCTTTTACCTGCGTTTAATAATTGTCCGACCTTGACTGGACTATTCTTTCTAAATCCAACGGTTTCTCTGTATTCCTCGTTTTTTTCGAAGCGAGGTAGAACTCGCGTGCGTTCGTGTTTTGTGTTCGCAATTCATCTCGTAGATCGGCGGTGAAGGAAAACATCTTTACGACTTTGTCATAGTATTCATGTGATATTATAAAATACAAGTTTCCCTCTGTGGACTTACCCACGTCTGATAGGTTTGGTGTAAAAGAGTGCTACTTGAGATCATATGTCATTCAAATTCGTTCTTTCGTTCGGGCGTGATTGAGTTACAAACATCCACCCGTCATCTTCCACATTTAAATATTAGTAAGATAGTAATACTTATCACGTGACATATGGCAAGTTTTCGAATCGAAAACGACGTTGACGATTGTTTATTGGTAAGCGATTAATCCCCTCGACATTGTTTGTAAAGAAACTTTCGACAGGTTTCAAATTACAACTTTGACGACTTAGTTAGCCTGCTGAAAATTATATGTATAAATCAATAAACAAACGAGATTATAAATAACTTTAATTTATTATCGACTTTGTAATAACTGTATATTAAGTGTACTATTTATTTTTGTGTTTGTTCGGTACAATATATTTTCAATCTAATATAATCTAATTAAATTCTTTAGTAATTTTACTCAGCTAGCAGTAGAGTGGACAGGTAGAAATGTTATCGTGAAGTAAGGAACAAGCGTTATGCTCCCTCCTTTTGACCTTTGTGACCTTTTTCTCTTTCTCTCTATATATTTCTTTTATGAACTTATTTTTAGTTGTTATTTTAATTCACACGGGATTTTTAAGGATAATTCTATTTCTTCTTGTTCACTTATTCAAACTTCTTGGTAATTTATTTTATTGTTATTTAATACATAATTTAAATGTTGGTTTGTTAACATAATTGCATATTTTGCATAAATCTTAAGTTAACTTCCTAATAAGCTAGGGACTTAAATATTATTACGAAACGTCACATACATCAAATTAATAAGCAGAAAATGTATATATATATGTATGTATGTAAGTATGTATATTTTAAGTAATGTATGAACAGTTCATGTAAGTCAATTACGAATTTAATGCACGACAAAATCATATAAACTGTAGTGTGAAATTTCTCAAAGGCAGCTCACCCCTGCTCTTTATTATTTTATATTTGCATAATCTACGTTGTTCTTTTAAATTTAACAATAATTTTCATAGCTATTTAAAATATAACTACTAATTTCCAGAAAATGGATGGATGACTTTGTATCCACTTTGAATACTTATAAAACTATTAATACTATTTCTATAATAATAAATAAAACCTCATCTTTAATATTTTTTTTTCTGATTTAATAGACCTGCTTCTTTTTCAAAAAAGGAATATGTTTATCCGGTCATATCTTTTCATTGTACTTTAAGATTAAATATTTGAATTTTTGTTTGTTCTATTTGTTTAGTGGAAAAAAAATGTAGTTAGTTATTTTTGCGTTAAAATATTTTCATATAAAGTGACCAACGTTTTAGAGAGTAGATTCTACCGAGAAGAACCAACAATAAACTTAACTAGCATATTTACTACGAACTGAAACTCTTTTAAGTTTCAAACAGTCAATGCTTTCCTAAAGTCGATTAACATTCCAGTACGATGTGTGTAAATATGTTTGTGTGTTTAGAGAGAGTTGGTAACCAAACCAATTACAAGCGAGCAGTAATAAGCCGACACTATCAATGTTTTGATTTGGAATCCCGTTTAGAATAATTAACGAACATTTCGGTATACTATTATTAATCGACTCAAGTTTCTCTTTGAATAAGGATATCAATCACTAATAAGTACTATAATTGATCGTCTAAATGGTCTGCGAGTATTATAGGCTCATTGCATTGATATCTTGGTATTGCGATATCCTTTAATCATTATGTTAATTCAGATTAATAACGGTTCATATTAAAAGGTAGATAGAACGCGCGGAACATTATAGTGAAACAACAAAGCTAATACAAAATCCGAGTACGAAACGACTCTTTTGGTAACACGTGAAAAGTACTGTCACTTCATATATTAAATGCGAAACAAACTCTGCCCGTAACATCTTCACGCTTAAATCACTAAATATTACTAGATGAAATTTGATATTGAGATAGTTTGAGTTCCGGGAAAGGACGTAGACAACTTTATGTAATTTACCCCTCGTGGGTGTAAAAAGAATTATTAATTTCTCGCGCGTAAAGTCGTCGGTTCAGCTAATTGTCAATGAAATGTTGACGTGTTCGTAGTTCGAGATCTAACAACAATACACAAACAAGAAGTTTTAAATATGAAAAATAGATGGAAAGTACTACAAAAAAAAAAATAATAAAAAAAAACGGTAAATCTCGCATAACACAATTTGCCGCACTTTGAGTTTATATTACTTAGCAAATAATCTTATTGTTTTCTAATTTCTTGCGCTGATTACATTGATTATATAATAAAAAAAACTTTAAAAAATTAACTTATTAAACGTATTTTTATACAACGTGATTTATCATACTGTATTTCACTCGAAACGTAAGTCGACAAGTTTATAATATTTCAGACCACGAATCCAACTATTTGAACAAATGAGAATATCAATAGCTGATACACGATAAAATGATTTAGTGCCTCTAAAGTGTTTTTTGTGTATGTCACCAACCGACGATGACACAACGGAAACTCGAGCTAATTTCACATTTTAAATGTGACTTTTTATATTAATATGTGAAGAAAAAACTGTGTACCATTTTACGAAAATTACACGTCCCGAGGTGTATGAAATTCGGTACAGTTAAACGGAAAACGAGTACAGAAAGCTAATACTTTAAATAATATGATTAAATAAAAACATTAAACACTATAGACAAAATAACAAAATGAAATATTCCTATTTTACGTTTATTTTGCCAGTAACACCACACGTCATGTCAAAATTAAAAATCAAAACGTTTTTTTTTTTATACATTTGCAATGTATCGTCGAGGTCTGCTTCATTTTTCTATTTTAAGAATCAATGTATCCCATGTTTTTTTTAGAAATTAATTACTTTGGATTTCGATCATTGAGCTACCACTAGTTAAAAAAAACAACACACAATAAATTAAGGTTAGGTTTATATTAAACCTATTTATACATTTACTTCGTTTTTAATGAGCCCGTTTTGTTCTTAAGACAAAGCGTACAGATCATTAAGGATTCGTTGGTGCGCAGCTTTTAGTATCACGTCATAAACATGTTTAACTTTATAAATCTATTCACTCACCAAGGCGCCCCCCTCTTCGTAATATTATCGCCGTGCAATAGTCTAAATGAGGCTCACATCTCACACACCCTAAGACATCTTGTTAGCACGAAACAAGGTGTCTTAGTGTGCGTGTAACAATAAACATAAAAAAGTGATTATATTTGTAATAATTAAACGATACTTGAACCTTTCTTATAACGTTCGATAAAATATTCACATGTAGTAATAATGCAATATTTACATATTTAAAATTATATAAACGATATATTTATCCTTGTATACAAAATCTACAAATTAATCAATGGTGCCCGAGTTTGAATTGGCAACCTTTAAGTGCAAATATACGATATTCTTAAATAGGATATTATATTTTAGATGGACGGCCCTATCGACTCGCTCGTCTGCTTAATTTGAGAATACTGCCTTGAGAATTTTAAATATTTCAATATTCTACACGTGTTGAACAAAAATCTGGTATATCTTGGTGTATCAAAATAATATTGAACGCTCATTGGAGCAGTGAGATAGAAAAAGAGATTAATTATGAGGTATCTTTGCCCAGCAGTGCAACAACCACGGCCATAAACGTCCATAAAAAATGTTATTTAAAAACCATAAAATTATAATCCCCTGAAGCGAATTTATACAGCTCTGTCTAGGTGATAGTCACGTCGGTTTATCATAAGCTAGTTTTAAGCGTAAAGTCCATTAAAGCTTAGAAATATTCTTTCTTTACATTTAAGTATTTTCCTTTACATTTTAATGTGAAAAGCCTTTCTTGAAACTGTCATATAAAAATTCTCACTGTTAAATAAATAAAACGTTGTGTTCAAATCCTTTTCTATATAAAAGAAACTCAATTTTTCCACAGGCTGAATATAATATCTTAACATTTATAAACTCACAACCTGCAGCATCCTTAATAACTTCGCTCAAATAGATCGTATAAAAAGACATAGTTTTGAACTATCTTTAGTAAATCTATGTAATTCGTAGATCTATTACGGAAATTCCTTTGTGAGTTGTATAAAGTCAAGTTTGTATACTACGAATTACGGCACTTTTATATATTCTCTTACTCGTAACTCTCAAAACTCATCCAAAACTAATTCCTTACATTGTTAAGATATTAGATGCGGTGCCCTAATGACCCTGTCACTCTCTACTTAACTACTTAACCGTAAGCCATAACAATATTTGCTATGGGTAAGACGAGTTCTAACGTGAGGATCGCTTCTTAAAAAATGCGAGAGTGAGTCGCAGGCTAAATAACAACGCAAAGCGGCTTGCGTAATTAGCACCCCACAAATGACCCTCTGGACAAAGGCATTGTGTGTTACCCTGTATCTCTTAACAAAAGGTTGAATCTTATTCCAAAGAGGGTTGCTAGAACATATGTCTCAGAACTTCATGGAGGTTTTCATTCACTACTGAGCACAAAACGATTTATTATAAACACAATTTGTGTTCGCGCAGTTGTGAAACCACGACTTAGTTTAAGAATCAATAAAATAGATCAAAGCTGGCAGCAGTTCAAAGATTAGGATTAATATCGGACTCAAGAGTTATTTTTTGGAACAGAGAACGCCTATAGACTAAATATATAAGTTACTTGTATATTCAGTCTAGTGTACCGTTTTTAATATATAAACAATTTCTTGTATATAATCTCAAATTTATGTATTTATATAATATATAAATTTATGTATTTATGTATTCAAAATTATGTAGACAAATTAGGATAACTGGTACACTTTAAGCCGATACCCTTAAAAACAAAAACATAAATCTGACAAAATAAGCGACGTTGAATAGTCTAAAAATAAATTAAGATCAATCTTATTTAATTACAACCTCGAAGTTTTATCTTCTAAATAATTAAACTTTGTCTTGACTAAGTTAGTCCGTCGATTGAATTTATCTTGTTAATAGGTTTTTCAATTAGTATTTTTAATATCATAATAATATTTTTTTTAAATAAAGTTCCTTTATTCCTCGTCATAATAGTTCGTCATGTATAGATTGTGATTATTCATTGTAATATTCAAATTAATACACAAAAATGTAATTTACGTTTTTTTTTCGGATAAGAGATTACAGTTTTTTTTTTTGTATAAATATTCATAATCCAAGATCACCTGTTAAAACAAATAATAGCTCACTAAATTATATACTGAAAAGCTCGATCAAATATATATAGATTTATGTATGTCATCGTAAAATTTTAAATACCGTTAGATTATAATCTATCAAGCGAGTTTGTAAACTATCGAAAGATTCCGAACCGCAACATAGTGTTTACAGTTTAACGCATTCTTTTCGGTAGATTATATATTGAAGTGAATTTTAGTTAAGTTATAAAACTATCGAAATATTATAAGTTTTCTGTTTGACGACCTCCGTGTCGAGTAGTGTGTACACCGGTTTTCATAGGTACGCTACTCTGAGGTCCTGGGTTCGATTTCCAGCCTTGTCGATGTAGAAAAAGTTCATTCATTTTCTATGTTGTCTTGGGTCTGGGTGTTTGTGGTACTGTCGTAACTTCTGATTTTCCATAATACAAGTGCTTTAGCTACTTACATTGGGATCAGAGTAATGTATGTGATGTTGTCCAAATATGTAATTTTAAATTAAAAATGTAATTTACTTCAAGTTGGTGGAATAACTGTAAATAACTAAAATTTTATTGTATATTTATATAATACATAAGAATTTGACGTGTTTTATAAACAAAACGAATACCGATTATATTTTACAAATTTAATAAATACTACAAGGTATTAAAATAAAAGGAATGAAAAAACGCGAGGCGTGAGGCGCTTGTCTCGGTATTAATTACACGTTTGTTTTAATCTCATCACGTAAAAAATAATCTCTCCATTTATTTAGTTATAAGTCTGCAGATCCTGACGTCCTGGGATCGAATCTCATGTGTAGCTAATATTTAAAACTTGAGTTTTTTTTTATATTATTTAGGAATTTGACGCCACAAAATGTACATCGATTCATTGCTCCTGCGATAGATGAATATAATGATTTGACTCTTTATGTCTTTAGCATTAGCAGCCCGTAAATGTCCCACTGCTGGGATAAAGGCCTCCTCTCCCTTTGAGGAGAAGGTTTGGAGCATATTCTACCACGCTGCTCCAATGCGGGTTGGCGGAATACACATGTTGGTGTTTATGTCTATTATACGTTTATTTTTGTTATGTAAATTTTACTTTGTATATGAGAATTATCATAACAAAATATTCCGCTGCTTTTTGAATATTTACCTCAGTCTATTGCTAGTGCTCATGCTGTTTCAGAATGCAGATTCCGAAAATAATCGGCGACAAACAGAATAGTTAAAAGAGTAAAAAGAAAATCGCCAATAAAATAAATGCTTACAATAAAACTCTTTATATCGTGATATAGGATTTATTATTGATTTTTAATATAAAATTTACTAGGCAAAGTTAAAATATTCCCCACCAATGTTCAATTGTTAAGTTAGGCAAGCTTTACTTTAAGAATAGACGCAATGCTTGCAATGTTTATTCTCAATCAATTCTTTGAAATAAAAGTTCTTTGAAAAAAAATGGAAATACATTTTAATGACCTTATCCGATAGACAAATACGTTTTTATCAGAATACAGTTATTCAATCGAAACGCTGGCTTCCAAAACCTGATTACAAAAGAGGTTTTATATAAAAAAAATATTAAAATAAAACTATTCAATAACATAAACGTTAATATCATTTTTTCGTGGAAATGTTTACGTTTACGCTGTCTTTTTTTTTTCGATTGAGTTACAATTTTACACATTTGTTTATAGTACACAATTAGCGTTATTAAATTAATATCTTTGGGATAGTGCCGTCAATATAGGATTAGTACTGGATTCTTGCAAAAATTTAAATCGACATTTTGACGCATATGATCACTATATGACAACTTGCTGTTCATCTTCGCGTTGTGATTTTGTACGAAGCATGACGTAGATTTCTACGACATACAAGATATACATAAATGCCGCGATACGATTTCAATCCTGGCATGTGTCATGTTCATAATGTATGTGTTTTGTTCTTTAGCCTTTAACGAACATACTGTAATAGTCGTAACGTATAATTTAAAAGGATTACACGCACTTTTTGATCTTGTCAATTTACAATATTTAATAGGATAAGTTAAGGATAATATTGTAAATTCCAAACTAAAAAATTATACGGAATTTTAACAGTACACTATGCCGTAAGAATGACTTATATGCAATAAAAGAAATAAAAGTATCCAATTTCAAACGTGTATTTCTCTCGGGCATATCAGTAAAAATTTTTGAAACATTTATTATTTTCCATTTAAATTGTTGTCAGTCAACATATTATTTACACGTCCATTCCAGATTAATAGTATGTTTCGTTCATGTAATTTTTAAGCGGATTTAATCGTACGGGCAAGCGTCGTGTTGGACAATACCTTTAAAACATTTCCCCAAAAGAAAAAAAATACAATTTCACAGAAGTGGTATATCTACATAATGACACTTTGTCAGAAATGTTATCGTATACATAGGGTTGAGTACAATTGCCGAATGAATAGAAATTGTGAAAGAAAAACCATTACGCAACTTATATATAGCCCGCGTGCTCCAACTGAGACAAATTTAATTTAGCTGTTCTCCAAATATAATACCGACTGGATTACATTCCCTGTTCGAGTTATAAATAAGAACATTATATACCTGAGAAAATAATTAAAGTATTCTTTGTCGCTCGTCGCTCATTAAAATCACTTTGATTTCGACTTCATAATCATCTTACAGAATAACATACCTATAAACTAATCAGGTATGTGTATGTCAACAAATTAATTATTATATTTAAAACTAGCTGTGCCCGCGACTTCGTGCGCGTTTCAATTTAATAAAAAAGCGTGACTTTATTATTATTTTACATGTAATTCTAAAATAAAAGTAAAGCTACTCCTTATGACATCAGCTCAGCATCAGCAGCTCAGCATCATCAGCATCAGCCAGTGAAAGTCCCGTCAAAATCGGTCCAGCCGTTCCAGAGATAAGCCGGAACAAACAGACAGACAGACAGAAAGAAAAAAATCGTATAAAACGATATATATACCTATATATATGTACCGTGTATACATACATATGCATTTAGTAAAACGCGGTTATTTTAATATTACAAACAGACGAAAAGACAGAAGGAATAAGGTTTTATTATTCAATAAAAGGATATATTATACACGAATATAAAATTGCCACTTATAAATATACAATATACTAAAACGTTATCTTAAAGAATCTGTATATGTAACGTATCTACGTGCTATTTTATTTATATTAGTTTATTAGTTTTTTCACTTAAGAATTACAAAAATATCGTACTTGTTTATAATAATACGATTAATAGAGATAATCAGGCGAATGCTTACTAAAATTAAACAATGCCTTCGTGTCAAAGTATAGCTTTTCCATCAAGCATAACAGACGCAGTGTGTTGTGAGTGAGTGAGGTACTTTGAATGGTTGAAATGGTATGCCTTTACGCAAACAGATTTCTCTAACGAATGGGTACATCAAGGGCCACTCATGACATAGACACATTATACATTTACATCAATTAAACGTAACGGTAAACCCAATAATAATAACAATTTCATCGTGAAATACTAATATCATAATGGCGGTATTCTTCATTTGTTTATTTTTACGATTTTACACAAAAACATCGGATCTGAGTGATATGAGATTTCAATATAAGTTTAATTTATATTTACAGTCGTGATAAAAGATATCGGCCAATCTTAAGATAAACAAATGACAGTCAAGTGCGCAGAACATGTTATATAACCAGTGTGTTTGTCCTCTGTTTTTCCTATTAGAGAGATATCATAACCCGATTGGATAAAACATGAGTTCAGGTGTAGGACCAATTGTATTGTGTGCTTTCCGAGGCATGGGAATATACACACTTCCAATATCCAGACTCTGGACTCTTACTCTTACTGAAGTTTTCGTCTGAACTCATTAACTTTTCTTTCTACGAGCTGGGGTTTTGGGTTTGAGGCCGAGACCTCGGGATCTCCGGCCTTATATCTAACCACTAAACTAACGAGGCACTCAAGTATGTATTTCAGGAAGGTTATTTGTTTACATACATAGGTTGTGAAATAAAGATATATACTGTATATTTTTTTTAGTTATTGTGACGACATAGTTGTAGAGAAAGTCGTTTGTTCAGGTGTTTTCGAGACGAATGCTATCGAAACTATAACAGATACACAAACAGTATGTCAGTGATTTTTAGGTCTCTAGAATATCTCGTTCTATCTTTTAAAGACAATACAGAGTATTTTATTTTTAAAATGCAGAAAATAAAATGCAGAATTCCTTTTCTTTTTGGATGTTTTTTGGAGATGATAATATTTGCCTTTAAAGTAAGACTTTACAAATAACGAACTTAACACGCGAAGCCGAAACGAGTATTTTATAAAATAAGTTCAAAATTTTAAAAATGTTAACATAGATGTCACGTTAATTAAACGGAATCGAGTAAATAAAATATTTTCTGATTGCGTTAATTGGTAAAAAAATACGCTTAAGTTTATTTAAGTGGAAAAACAGAACGCATAAATAACGTTCATACCATGCAATTTGTAATAACTGGACTGACTTTGACCTTCACTGTTTTCTGAACACATTTTATCTCACACTAAGGTATTACTTTACACAACAGGTTCACGTTAAACCTTACTAAGATCAAGATACCGACTCCAATTACATTCCAATCCACACTACAGACGTACTATTGTTGAACTTGAATGTTGTTTAATGAATTACTTACAAACATAATAGAGCAAATATTTCTAATGTAAATTAAAGTATTACATAAGCAAGACCCAACAGATTTTATCGTACCAACGCCAATTATTTTAATAGCAATTTGTTGACAGTATGAAGGAATTTGTGATACAGCGCCACCTAGCAGCGAATTACAAAAAAGAGAGAACATAATTATTAAAAAACCTCCATGAAAAATACAAGATCAATTGAACGTCCCAGTTCTAATTGTTGTAGGTCGAACGCTCTCGAAGTATTTATTTATCTTGAGTTCAATTATACACATTAATTTTACGTGTATAAGTGTCATAAAAATTAGGTTTCGGTGTACTCTATGCTCAACTTAGTCAACGTTAGTCAACTGTAAGTATTTAATTTTTTGATTTCATCGTAATCATCGATTTTAAGTTGCATGATTATTTTACTACACTTATTCGTCGTTTACAATATTCGTTAACAACATTACATTGAATACGAACATACCATGTATTATTTAATTTGATAAAAAAATAAAAACCGCTGAGTTTCTTTCGCCGGTTCTTCTCAGGTCAGGGTGTTCCTTTTTCCGAACCGGTGGTTGAGTTTAATTTGACCATCAATAAGTAAGTGTAATGCTTCTATATTGAATAAAGGAATTTAAGTTTGAGTTTGAGTTTTGAAAAATACGTATATGACATCGAGAACCGCCCCAAAACTCAGTATATACTAAACTTATTCTACTTTAATATAGTTTGAGTTCGAAGAAAAACTGTTAATCTGATTGAACTGGGATTTATGGCTTATTAATAGAACCTATGAAAATGATATTTGAGATTATTTCAACGAAATCAGATATAGGATTGTCGATTCAAAGAATATTCTCGCAAACGCTGTAATAACGTCGTCATAGAAAGGAGAAAACTGGAAATAAAAAAGATTTGTCGAAAAAGAATGTCTTGCGGTAGTAAATTAGCTAATTTATTAATTAGTTCCTATATTTTAAAAATACGGAACTATACAATAACAACAATAATGTGACTCGTGTATTTTATACTGTGTGTATTCCAGTTAGGAGATACAAGGTAATTTGGAAGTGATACCCATTTAATCGTCGTTCCAATATTTGGATATAGAGTGTTCATCTCACTATATGTTAAATACATAAGAGATATCTTGGTGTTAAATTTCAATATGTAGTTTATATATAAAAAAAAAATATTTACTCGTTTCATCGGATTTTTTAACCTTGTATAATGCTAGTAACAATGTGTTAAGTTTCGCGACAGTTGAAGCATTAGAAACAGGACAAACAAACGAAGTAACCGCTTCTCTGAGCGACTTTGAAGAACTTCTACGACCTTGATCTTCTAAGCATTTTATAGTTTACTTGTAGTGTTGGTGACTTCCATTCTGAGAGGTTTAATTCCATTTGAAGTCACACCGGCGCTTACGTAATATGTCTTTGTAATGTAACTAATCAAGTATAATGTTAAGATAGTTCAGTATGGTCCAAGAAGCAATTATTATTGGAAAATATAGGTGTAATTTAAATTTTAAGGCTAAAAGTGATATTTGCAATTTAATTTAAACTAAGTGAAGGCAAACCGATATCGTAAATTTATAATCATTGTTATAATTTACACTTCGTATTTAATTCTAAGCGCCGTGAGTTTGATTTCGGTAATTCTTAGTGTTGGATTGGTTCAACTATTTGAGTTAAACATCACCAGGTGTTCGTAATCTGAGCAAAACTTTCGTGTGCCTGATACGACGGAAAGAACCGAAAAGACAAACATCCCCTCAAACTGGGAATCGAATTCATGATCATACAAAAAAGTTTTTCTACAAGCAGCCCGACTATAAAATTGGCTACGCAAAAGTATATTGCATTAGTAATAGATGATGATACGAACGCAATAAGGATTTTATTCCAATACAACTTTTAACCAATTAGATATAAACATTTGTTAATATCTATTTGTGTGCTAATATTTTGTGAAAAACGCGCTGCGTTTATTTAAATAAAGTGAAATACTGAAACGCTAAACATATATATTAGGCTACATATAATATATATACACATATATGTATACACACAATATTGTATTTATTGAACAATCCAAAACACGTGAAAGAATTTATTTCAACAACATTCGTAGGTAACAAGGGCAAAAGAATTATGAACACGCGCACTGCGTTTTTATATATTAAGATATAGATATATAAAGTAGTTTAAAAAAAACAAAATCACCAATAATAATGACTATTAAACGATACAATGGTCTCTGCAACAGTTACTCACAGGATCACCTATCGCTGTTGAAATAACAAATGTTTGTATAGGACATGTGTTTGCCAACATCCGACTATTTGTATTGTATGTATTTCTGAGTCTCCGATATATTCCATTGGAGGTTTTAAGTGGGGCATCAATGTAGTCGGAGAGACAATTGCCGGTCTAGACTCTATCTTAGACAATGACAGAACAATTTTTTATGACAATAATTCTTCCGCGATTTTTTATAGATGTAGGTTCCTTTTATACATAAAAGTTGTGTATTTTTTATATAAATATAAGACATTTAATACATACAAACACATGTCTTCTTTATTAAGTTGATATAAGAAGGGATGATTTAGCAAAAGCAAATCTAATAAACTGTCATAAAATATTAAAATAAGTATTACTAAAACACGTTTTTCATTGAATGTATGTCGCGTACCCTGTTTTCAAATTTCCTCCAGTATATTGAGCGAGCAACCATGTGTAGCACCTCGCTATGCGAGATAGCTACGCTTGTCACTCGTCAAACATAAGAGATACTACCTCACTAGTGTGCGAGCCCTTAGTGGTTGTCTGTTCGGTTACAATTGGTCAAATAACTAATCCAGAAACACTAGTAGCGACACCATTGAATAACATAAGAATTTATTTTCCGTTTATAACTATTTTTCTCACAACATAGTATATTCCATATATCGCAATCACACTATGAAAATCAGTAACGAATACATCATAACGATTCATTTAATCCAAAATATATTGACATCTAATTTTGGAACAGTTGCTTTGAAATTTCACGATCTAATAAAACTGTTAGTCGTTAAAAGTTACAAACCACCGGCTTACAGTTTCATGTAATGAACCACAGGAAGTTCATAAACTAATTTAATTACGTGCTATATCCATTAATTTACAAACAAATATCGAACTTATGAACGCTGACACTGAGACGCTGATAACAATGACCTTTTCATAACGACCTGTAGACGTTGGTCCGTGACAATTAATTATTATTTTGAGCCAGGCATTTATATTACTGCATCTAGGTATATCTAGATGTTCGGCGTACGCGCATAACTAAAGATCAATGAATATTATTTTGTCGTTCGTGTTTATTATATCACGTTTAAGTTACAACAATGTGTTAAAATAAATTCGTAAAAAAATGAAGTGTGATAAAATTTGCTTAAATACAAATTATATTCGTATTGCTTGTATCATATAACACACAAAGCTAAATTAGCTAAGTGGACAGAAAACGCAAACCTCAAATGAAGATTATTAGTTCCATATTGAATAAACATAAGTTTTGTTTTTTTTCATTATGTTTTTTTTCTAAGTTCATAATTTATCTCGCAAGGCGGAGTAGTTGAATGTCATGAGGTAAACTACAGATGACGAATGAAATTTAGTTTTACGTACGTATATATGTAGCTACAAAACTTTGCTTTAACAGCCGAGACTGCATTGCAGTGATTTTCGATCGCTTTATCATTAACAGACTTTGTAGATTATGTGACGTAATTTTATAAAAGTAAAGTTTTTCAGATCCCATCAACATCACTACCTTGATTTCTTAACAAGATCCTTCATATAAACCGTTTGCCGCAAGGTAATTGATTTCCGAAAAATCCTTTTTTAGTGATCGCTTATATAACTAAAAGAACATACTAAACTTCTAGTTACTAGTTTTAATGGACCCTGATACTAAGCCCCAAAGGCCGCATGGGAAAAGATTTTCATAAAATCGGACTTAAGTATGCTTTTGTAATATAATATGATATATATCTGGAACATATCAAGGTTGTACTTGGGTCTCATCATTCTAGGATATAACTCTTTGAAACTTTTCGCAAAACTCTCTTTTAGTTAATGCCTAATATATATAAATATTTATACAGAACATTCATCACTTTTTCTATCTCCAAAGCGATATTTTGTGTCGCTGAATCCTGATTTGAAAAGTGAATGAGCTAGTGCAATTTTAATTCAGGTGGTTTACGGTGGATTGACAAAGTAAAGAATGGTCTATGAATGATAGTGACCTCTTAATTGGGTGGCTTATTTTCTCGACTGCCTATCATTTATCCGCGTATGATATTAACTATATTTTTTTATTATCGAGTACAAGATGATATTGGATTTTAATGACACTGCATTAAGTTTCTAAAATAAAAATACACCAAGCAATATCTTACGATGTAAATAATGCTCTCTCAGAAATAGTAAATTCGATTAATGTTAATAATTTACAGTCTAATTGTAATACTAAATGTATCAAATTTAATAATCCAAGTGTTAAGTGTATAAAAACTGATGTATTACTAATAGGCGATACAGACCCTTTTGATAGTCGGCTATTCAATTCTAAGGTTTGGCTTGGCTTGGCTTGGCCTGGCTTGGCTTGGCTTAGCATACAGCGTTACAATTACTAAATATCTTGGTATCACTATAATGTAATGTATGCTGTAATGCTGACCTCATATTAATTGGTAGGAGAATATACGGAGCTTTGCAGCATTCGCCGTTAAGAAAATTAGATTGTTGACTGATGAGGATATCGCTCGCTTTGTTTATTTTAGTCACTTCCGCGACATAATGTCCAATGAGATTATATTATAGGGTCGATATAAATACGATTTTTGTAGGCTGAGCCCCAAAGTTTCAAGTTAAGAAATTTAATGAAATACATCGAAATATTGGCTGTCGGTTCTCAATATATACTTGCCGAAATTGAATAATTCTTTTAAGGGTCTAGTAAGTGTTTTTAAAAGAAGGTTGTCAGAAAACTATAAAAATGATTGAACGTTCGACAAAATTGTTAAGGAATGTGATAAAATATATTATAAAAGTAATGACTTCTTACATGATAACACACCTTGGGAATGAAACGATCGCCTTCAGACCGTTTCAAATGGAAATGTAAAAAATTACATTGTTCGTCTCAGGCGTTTATTTTCGAACCGAACTGATGGTCGATATTTTTCATTGACAATCAATAAGTAAGTATAATCGAATATAACAACCTTAACTAGTCGATAAATATTTAGGTAGGTTTTATAATACTTTTATTTTTGTCGGTTCGTGTAACAGCTATCTGATTTAGATTCATTTGATATTTATCATTCTCAGAGTGAATACTAAAATTTTCTCGTTTAACTTTTTACTTAACGAATTTTTACTGTATCTCAGCGATATTTATTATCGGTCCGCTCTGTCCTTGAATTATATACTACGTTTTTAAAAATGTACGTTTCAATCAGTTTTATTTAGTTGAAGTCACGCGAGTTGAAATTTTATTACTAATGTAAAATGCACTGTTTTTTTAAATTTATCATAAAAGTTGATTATATCATGGAACATGCTACCGATGAATGAATGGCCTACTATTGGAGGAAGGCCTTTCTCGTACCCTATTGAAGGGAAGGGAAGACATAAATTAGACACATAAAAATTAATTTATTATTATTAAATTAAAAATTGATTTAGGTGTTTTATCATTGGGTCAGCTGGATTTTGATTTTTGATTACCTTCGAAGGAGCGTAGCTTTATAACAAAATTCCCTAAAATATAAAACATATAAACTCATTCAACACATTCAACACTCATTATATACATTTATTAAATCTAATGGAAGTACCTACGATGTGTAAAATAAGGTATTTGGTATAGAAAACTTAAACAGGACTATTTTTTTTTAATGGTACTACCTTTACTGTTACGTTCATGTATGACGTCGTTCTTTGTATCTTTATAAACAATAAATAAACATAATAAATTTTCTTAAGCGGTATTAAGCAACTTGATTTTAAAAAGATTAAGTACTTATTCGAACCTTTCCAAACTCACTAACCTAACCGATATAAATATTTTTATTTTCGCGAAAGTTTAAGGCAACCAGGCCTGTTCCGTTTACGAAAAATCTATTGGCCAGAAATCATTCAGACCAATTCTTGAACGGCCTCATTAAATAAAATGGCATGGTCGTTAATTAAAAGGCTAATTTGGCTTGCAGCCAAATATAAACAATATTTTTAAATTCCAATACAATGAATTATGATATTCAATAAAAAAGATATCCACATACAGGATTATTAGTGTAAGCCTTATACAATTTGTATCCAAACGAAATTTTCAGTAACAACGTTACTGATTGGCACCTTTAAAAATTTCAAAACGTGGCGTAGACTTTAAAAAAAACGAAAGAGAGCTGGATCAAACAGCGCCTTGTGCGATTGCAAACACTTTTAACTTGATCTAGCATCGATTAAATCTTTTCACCACCATCAAACCTCGACGACTTCAAAGGCTTTTAAAGGCTATAAACATTTTCAGCAAAATATTTCAGCTACATTGGAATGAAGTTTATTAAATACTATGAAGTACGATCACGGTAAAGGTTGTTTTAGACCTTTTTTAAGAGTAACGCCGTTAACTTATTCATAAAATAATGAACACGATCCTAAGCGGACAGAAGCGACAGGTCTTTTACCTCAGAACTCCGTCATTAAGGAACCGATTTGAAAAAATATTTTTTGTTTGGGAGACTTACTTAATTTTCTATTAAAATTTCAGGTCTTTTTTTGTTTAAAATTTTATGTTTATGTGAATTCTAAAAATAATTAGCGTATAATTTATACAAAAAATGAATTAAAAAAAAAATTATTAAAAAAAAATGGTTATTTTTTATAAGTCAAATATAAAAATAAAAATCTTTAAATGATTTTAAAATATGAATAGAATATCAATGATATAAAATGTTATGTTGATTGTGTTTTTTAGTCTGCGAATTAAAAGATCTGTTTTAATTTAATTCATTTGTTTACGTGAATAGAATCGAAATAATACTTTTATTTTATTTTTTCATTACGTGGTTTTTCTATGTTCATAAGTTATAATTAAAGTAAAATATTTGCAATGAAAAACAATTGCATATATAAAAGATATAAAAGGTTAGGTGAACAAGGCTAATAAATAATAAGCATCTTTCTTTTAGATTTTGACACTTCGCACATCAGAATGTTATAAAAACTAGATATCTTTATTTTGCTTTTTTATTCCAAAAATAGGACGTACGTAGATTGCTTTGGGACAATACGACGTCTTGTATGAATGTCAGTATAAAGAATATTTACTACCAAATATCAAGGAAAGAGAATCCTTATTTATTTATAGCCGTAGCACTTTATTTTTTACTCAGTCTTTTTTCTAAATATAATAACTACACAATTTTATTAACCTTTTGAGAGTCAATAGGAAAATAAATCAGATTTTCACCCGCCAGCTGTATTTATTAACTAACATAGAATTAATAAATAGCAATTATCCGATGCGTTAAAGACTAGGCGTAAGAGATATGAAACAAATGCGTAGGATTTAGTAGTACATAAGTTTATACTTTACTCCCTCAATTTTATAGCCCAATGGGATTGAAATTCGACATAACCCAAGAGAAATCCAGCCTCTCCAAAGAAAAGAACTGCTGATTTCCTTGCCAAGCTTCAAATATCTAGCTAATAACAGGCACAAGGGATATAACATCTTAGCTCCCAAGGTTGGTGGCGCAATGGCGATATGAAGAATGGTTAATATTTCTTTTTTGTCTATGGATGGTAGTGACCACTTACCATCACATGGCCCATATGCTCGTCCGCCAAGGTATGCCATAAAATATATATATATTCTTCAAAGAAAAACCCAATTACTTTTCGCTTGCCGGACTTGAAGTATAAACACAAGGCTTTCAGAACTGTAGAATTTTAAACTACCTTAACAACGAAGCAGTTAGATATAAAATACGAGAGGATTCAAGTGTGAGGAGGGGATAAATTCAAGTGTAAATTATTGTGTGACGATGTCAGTAATAAATTTGAGAGTGAAGCCAAATTCAAATTTCTTCCCTGTCATACGTAACATCTAGAAAACTGAAGGGAACCGTTAGCGGCGAGCACAATATTCTGTCAGTGTCACGTGTAATGGTGAGACATGGGGATTGATCGGTTGAATAAATTTAAGGTGTTTGTATTGGTCTGAATAAATTGTATAACATTCGATTATACATTGTCCAGCATTACATATATGTCCGTATTCCGATGCAGGTTAAAGCAAGTTTAATATAATAACAAGCATAATAGTCGACTATTTTATTTTATGAAATAATTACATTTAAAAAATATTTCATTTTTAGCTATGGGCTTTTTTGAAAATTAATCGAGTTAAGGCCCCGCTTTTTTACCGTCATACGTCACGTATTCAAATCGTAATGGAATGGCTAATCCATCTTTCAATGTATATGGCCAGAACCCGACGGATATGTCGTTGGAGCCGACGTGGATGGTGGTTAGAACACGTGACTGAGTGGATTTTAATCCGAGTGTCATTGAATTTAAGTACCAGCTTGTGAGTGTCCCAATTCTCTTTCCCTTTTGAGGAGAAGGCTTGGAACTTATTTCACTACGCTGTTCCCATGCGGGTTTGACGTTGTTTTCCTTCATCATCGAGCACGAGATGTATTATAAACACAAATTAAGTACATGGAAATTCAGTAGTATTTGCCTGATTTTGGACCCGCTATCATCGGTTTAGATGTATGCGTTCTAACCACTGGGCCATCGCGTCGCTACTTTTAATAAATATGTTTATATTTATCATAAATCTTGTATTAGACAGAGAATGAAAACATCGTAAGCTCACTTGATTGTGTCGTACGAATTCAAAGCCAACGCAACGAGGAGCGTGGTGGAATAAGGTCCAAAAAGGTTTCTTAGCAGAAATAAACACTTGTGCCCAGCTTTAGGACACTTTTACGATATTCATAACATGATTTAAACAAGAAGTTGAGAGCTATACATTCCAGGATCGGGGAATTTTTATATAAAGCAACTTTCGTAAATGGAAATTGTTTCTTCCCTTTTTTCGAAGCATTAAAAAAATATACGTTTTAGAATTCTGTAGCAAATCTTAATACAAATTGTTTTGATGTTTGGGTATAAATTAGAATGTTTTTAAAGTGACTTTGTTTGACTTCTGAATTGCTAAGAAATTTTAAACTAACAATCTATCTGATCATACATCACAATATTACTTCAACTTATATTGAGGGATTTCGTTACTTATGTCCTTAATTTACTATAAGCAACGTATACACGATCGAAGATCCGTCAACTATAGGCAAAGTACTCTTGGGAATTTGATCTATAATTCCAAAGAAAATTATATTAACTTGTGCGTACTTCACGTAGTGAGTGGTATGTCGGAACCCTTAAAATGCGGCTTGTATACCGGTATTGAAAATACTTTAACGGTGTATATTGTGTTAAGTCGTATGGGTTAAAGTGTATAGTAATCTCATGTAAAGCCTCTCATTTGCCTCTCTTGATCTACTTTACTGTGCATCCGTTATTTATAACTGGCCTGTTTTATTTTTTATATCCAATAGCTGTTACTAACAGTATAGAATAAACTGTTCCACTCCCGTTAAGGAATCTAGAAAATGTATTTTTCTAGATAATGAGGTATCGTAACGTAACGTAGGTAAAGTCTTTATTTTTCAATTAGAGGATAGAAAAAGTGCCTTATTCAGATTATAATGAGACAAGTATTGTTCGTTATTTTTTTTAACATGATAAAGGTACTAGTTCGATTATCCTGGAGGTTTTTGTTATAAAAGGACTGGTAACATAACCGTCTGGAATAATATAATGCAGAATATTATATTTTTTTATGACTTGGGGGACCAAGGGATAAAACGTCAAACGTCTTGCAAAAATTGCTTAAGTGCTTTATAATTTATAGATTTTTTGAAAATATTACTATACATACAAAGCATTTTTATGTATGGGTTACTACATGCGCGCTTTATGAAATATTTTCTCTTCTCTAATATTAATATGTCTGTTTCTAGATAACCGCGACGAGGATTCGGCAGATTCCGTCTCGTTGAGTAGTCGCATACTCCCCGAGATGGCTGCCATCATATCCAAACTCAAGAGCTCACCGAGCACTTTGCCGCTGCCTCTTGAAAACAACCCTATTCTTCAGTACTTCGATATCGGGAGGGAAACAAGCTGCGCTGGACCCAGTCTCGTGTGGCGTGTGCATGACGCTATTCGCAAAAGTGATTTAAAGGTAAGTTTCACCTGTGTTAACGAAAGTTATGTTTATGCTGTGATATATGTTTATATGTAATATGTGAATGTTTTATACAAAACAAATGAACAATTTTAAAAATCACAAATAATTGTTTTTGTTCTGTAAAATATTTAAAATCAAAATTACTAATTTATATCCAATGCATTAATCTTTCGTCTTAATTATTTATAAATAATGATATTAATAAAGCCGATAGCCGAGATGGCCCGGTGGTTAGAACGCGTGCATCTTGACCGATGATTTCGGGTTCAAACCCAGGCAGGCACCACTGAAATTTCATGTGCTTAATTTGTGTTTATAATTCATCTCGTGCTCGGCGGTGAAGGAAAACATCGTGAGGAAACCTGCATGTGTCTAATTTCAAAGAAATTCTGCCACATGTGTATTCCGCCAACCCGCATTGGAGCAGCGTGGTGGAATATGCTCCAAACCTTCTCCTCAAAGGGAGAGGAGGCCTTTATCCCAGCAGTGGGACATTTACGGGCTGCTAATGTTAATGCTAATGCTTAATTATTGTCCTTAAAACACGTTATGAGTCGCATGTTCCTAGCTAAAAATTGCGTAAATCTTTATTCAAAGATTTTTAGGAGAATCAAATATAGGTACATGTCACCGTATTATTATAAATACCGTTAGATTATAATCTATATTATATCTATATTTAAACTTATTTTTTGTCATAGTTTTAATTCACACGGGATTTTTCATAGGAATTTTATATCTTGTAATTTAATTATCCTAAAACATTGCAAGTTATTTTATTGTTTAATTTTTATTCTAACCGGGTATCTCAAGACATCATTCTATTAATAAACTTAAAATATACCGATAAAATTATAGAAACTCTATATTAATTGATATTTTTTAATCAATGAATTGTTTTTTAAATATCGAAACATAAACTATTTATTAATATCATTATTTATAAACTCGTCACTTGGGAGTCGGATTAAAACTAATATTTCCATAAAAATGAATTTTGAGAATTGAAATTTAAATGCAACAAATTTTAAATTCAAATATGGTTTCATTTTTTCATTTTGTTAAGTTTGGACAAAATAGGATTTAACACTAACTGACGCGCCGACGACCCTATAATTTTATATTAAGCGCGTACTCTCGCCACTCCTGAATAAGCGATCCTGTTTTAATCTCAGATATTACCATAAAATTACATTGTTTTCCTAACTTTAAAAATAACAATTCAAACATTTAGGAGGGCAACATCCCGCCATCATGGGCCATCTAATAATGTAAAAGTTACTGGTTCATTTTTGATGTAAACTTCCTTACTAACTCCTGATATATACTTTACAGGCGTAAAGTATATATTGAAATTGGCAAGAAATAGAACTATTGAAACATTTTTACAGAAAAATAATTTTAATTTTTAAAGTAATATTGAATAAAAAATTATTGTACGTTTATTATTTTAGAAGTCTCGATGTTACCTACGTTTAACAGTAATACAATCATAGAGTTTCATTTTTATTTCAGACCTACTAAAGCCACGATATTTTAATTATTTAATAAAAGTAGAAATATCCACTCTTTGCTAATTTCAATGCTTAATTAGTTACAATTACATGGTGTTCTAAGATCTTTATCTTAAACATATGCTCAAGATTTAGCCAAAGTAATCTACTTAGAGGATTGATCTTAGGCGATATTTTTGTGTTTGAACGATCACAAAATATTTTTTTTAAACTGCTTTGCTTTAATGTTGCCTCAACTCAAAAAAAAAAAACATCGCAAATTAGAATACGCCGTGATTTAGACGCGTGTGTGTATTGTATTGGATTGTCGATAAAACTCATAACTTGTGACCTGTTTAAGCTAAATATATTAAACCTTAGCTTAAACAGCTGGCTATCTTTGATTTGGCAAGTATATAATTTAAAATATTATCATACTAAATTTGTTATCGTGATAAGTAACAAAATTTTAACAATAATTATACTTTATGTAGCTCATTCCAGTTTCTGAAACGCTGCTCAAAGTAAATTTAACTAAGTTTAATCTAAATTGTTATTGGTCGATGGTAGTCGATGTTCGATCAATAAGCGTTCAGTATTTAAGAAGATTTAGTAGTTAGTAAATTTTTAGTCGTATGTCTCGGTTTGAAGCGTGAGAGAGACAGAGATAGACTGAGACAGTTATCGCAGGTCCAAAAGGAGGTATATAATCTTTAAGGTGATAGTTGGCACTGCATTGAGATTGTAATAAATGGTTATAATATTTCTCGCAGTGTCATATCTACTTACAGTAGTGGGCTATTACATACTTTCCAACTTGCCCGTCTGCTAAACTTTTTAAATTTATAATGTGATCATAATTTTTACATATCTATCAATAAATACTTAATATTATAAAGCTGGTGAGTTTGTTTGTTGAACACGCTTATTTTAGAATCTAAAAGTCATGTTTGATAAAATATATTTTGGCACAATAGTTTAAGAATATTATAGGACTTTAGTAAAAATATTCTCCTCTCTTAAATATACAAATTATCATGGCAACCGGTTTGAAGGTATAGATGGACTGCACAGCCATCTAGCGGCGAGCTACAACGATGTGGATAATATTAAAACCTTCTCCGTGAAATACACCTATATACGAACTATCCTGGTGATCGATCAAACCATGTCAAAGTTTATTAATCACAAACATATATACCCATATAGATGAGATAATATCCTTCGTACATAACTAACCTCAAGTATTAACTCGCCACTGGCCACTGACCACTCGGACGCTAAAATTATTATATTAAAGATATCATAAACTTTTAATAAACATTCTACATGTTAACAAAAGCAACTCTATCCGAGAGACAATTGCAGCATAAATGCTGAATCTATTGTGACAATAAAGCTTTTATTTTTAATCCTGACCGTGCGAATCAAAGAACGTTATATTAAAAAATGTTGACACCAAAATTGACGGCCGTTGCTATAATTTATTTAAAAAAAAAACATTGAATAAACTTATTCTTACTGTCATAATAACATGTCAATGAGCAACAGTATTCGCGACAGACACAAGAGATTACCTTATCTCTTCTCTCTCTATTATCCCTATTCTAAGTACACCTTTATCTACATATTCACGCAAAATACAATGTACCACGGCTATTGTTTCGGACAGCATGTTTACCACAGGGTATGCCTCTAGCGAATCGGTACTCCTGTCCATCATTACAATGCAACGATATTTGACAGTATTTCAAGGGCGAATTTCATTCACAAGCTATGTATACATTTTTAAATACTGTATGATGTTTAATATTCGACTTTTGACAACTTTTTTGTTTTATTTAGTAGAACCACCTGATGGTAAGTGGTCGACCAACCATGTATATTGACATTGTAAAATATTTTAACCTTTCCAACCTTGAGAGGTAGGATGTTATGTCCCTTGTGCCTGTAATTACCTTACCCTTGAAACCGGAGCAAAGCAATACTAGGTACTGATATTTGAAAAAAATATCTAATGAGTTAGTGGGTGGTACCTACCCCGACGGGCTTGTACCCTACCGCCAAGTAATAAAAAAATATGAAAGGCTAATAAAAAAAAAATGATATAAAGACTTACTAAAACTAGCTTGTACGTTAATTTCCAAAAGTATATCACGCAATTCATGGGCTGTATAATTTCATGCTATATCATTAAACATTTTGCGATTGTTATTATTTATTAATTACAATGTGGCCACAAAACATCTTCATTAAAAGTGTTTTGTGGCCTGGTTATCTCTTCATACTCTTGAATTGTCAATCTAATGAAAGTATACATATGCCCCACTTTATATGCTGGATTGAAATTTGCATAATAAAGTTTAGATGCGTCATGCCACATACGTCATCCGCGTAGTATCGTTTTTCCAATAGTGTTTTTGCTCGATGCATGTACAATAACATCAGTACAGAATAAATTTTATGCTTTCTTTGATACGTTGTTCTAATATAACGCCCTATATTTTTGTCGAATTTGTCTAACAAATGTTTTAGAACGTTGCTCTTGGGGCGTTAGGTTCGATTGACATAAGACCAAGTATTACACGAGCATTACTTACTTTATTAAAAAACTTATACATTTCCCATCTGTCCAACAAATAAATCTCTTATATTAGTAATCATCAGTTATGCTTTAAAACTTAGAAACCTTCTGCTACTTGAGGAAGATCCCATAAAAATTGATCATTAAGAAAATTTTTATACATATGTGTGTATCATTTAAGCCTATGGTAAAAATATTTTTAATTTCAGACGCTTTTAATACATAGAATTGAATCTGTTAGATGAGTACCTATATCAAAGTAAATTCGTCGGGCATTTGCCTAAGGAACTTTAAAAGTGGAAATAAGATTTTACACCGATATGCACTTATGGGCACATTTCAAATGAAAAGTAGCTATCTTTTGTTTTGCACGATTCTACCTTTTCTTGGACCTTGTTTCAAATGCATTGTAAACGGATTCCGATTGTATTTTTTATCAGCTAGGTATTTCATGAAATTGACATAAATAAAGAGTGATCGCCAATTGGTCGCAAAATTCAACGAATGGAAAGACGATAGACACAATGTTTATGTTTGAGCTGACGATGTTTATGGTATATTTATACGCGACATATTTGGCAAAATCAACATATAAAACATACGATTTCATACACAAGCAGACATGCGAAATAGGATTTATTTAAGAGCTGGCTAACAAAATGTAGTCAGGAGAGCTATTCTCTGGGAACTCACTTCGTATCTCATTTACACCTTAAAATGATACGCTATATTAACGCCTGTATTATTTTTATAAATAATAAATATTGGACAACATCACATTCATTACTCTGATCCCAATGTAAGTTAGTTAAAGCTCTTGTGTTATGGAATATCAGAAGTAACGATGGTACCACAAACACCCAGACTCGAGACAACATAGAAAACTTATGAACTTTTTCTGCATCGACTCGGCCGGGAATCGAACCCGGGATCTCGGAGTTAAAACACATGAAAACCGGTGTACACACTACTTGCTTGTCGCTTGTATTCTTTAAATGTTTTCTTTATGAAAGTAACTCTATCTATCTCTATTTCACGGCTGAACCGGATTTGATGAAATTTCTTATGAAGCAAGCTTGAACCTCAAGAAAAGGCATTTTTTTTTTTTACCGAACATTAACTAAAACCTTAATATAAATAGCTCTTAAGTAAATAGTCCATAATCTAGCTCTAATCTCTGGGTTATATTTGCTGATGTCACGAATTCTATATTAAACTGGATTCTTCCGACTCAGACGTCGACGGAATAAAAGATGAACGGCGAATGAAAATTTTAGTTCGTATTAAGACGCGTTCGGAGAATCGTAATGCTTCTATTTCCTTCATTTCTATTATAGTTTAGCCAATTATTTAATAATTAATAGTATGAGAAATATATTTTATCTATAAAATTATATAACTAGTTTATAGATGTTATTTTTTAATAATATCTTGTTTAACATTATATGATTATGTTACTAAGCCATTGAACCGACCGTAATCAAATTTGTCATTCAGGTAGCCTGGGAACCGGATAATAATATTATAATACGTAATTTATATGCATATTATAACCTTAGGCATATAAATTACGAGATTTAGAAGAAAAAAAGAACACTAACGGAGTCACTTGCATCAGCTTGTATTAAAATAAACTAGCTTCTAGCACGGTTTTAGCCGCGTTATCATCACTGATTACCGTAGATTGTAATCGTTGTCATAGTGATGTTAGATAGTTTCGTCTGTCGTCAAATTTGAAAAGTTATTAGGATTTTCTATAAAAAAAATATCTCAGTAACAACCCGAAGTTTGGAAGTTGAAACTGTGTACACTCCCGTGCCTCAGAGAGCACGAAGAGCACGTAAAATCTTGCGCCTGAACTCTTCTCGGTCGTATAGAGGACAGAATGTATTTTTGCGCACACACTTGTACACTATAACAGTTACCCATCTGTCTTACACAGTAGCCGCTTTACACTAGTAGAATAAGGGTCTGCATAAAACAGACAAGCCGAGTAAATATCTCGTAACATTGGTGTTTATTTATTCTGAACAATACACGAATTTTTTAACGAACTGGTTGATTGTTTTAGGGAAGCATAGAGGATGTCAAGAAACATCCAATATTGTTTATTAAATATAAGATGACATTTCTTAGTAAATTGGCTTTCTAATACGATTAATATAAATAAGACTCATAATAAACTCTTCGGCTTAAAAAAAAGCATTAAAATGTCAATGAAATATTAAATTTGTTCTTCATTTTCAAAAAAAAATATAACTTACAAAAAAAATTATATTGTTGATTTACATGTAAATTTTTTATTAAAGAGTTCCTCAGTAAGTACTTACTACCTTTAATATATTTTTGGTTTATTTTAATCATCAAAATAAAAACTTCATGAAAGCGTAAAACTGACTTACTTTACACATTTCCCATTGTCAGGCTTTGTTATCGATCCACTTACGAGTAGACTTGATAACTCCAGTTACTTCCAAACGTGCAATTTTATACCCTTTTATTAACCTTACATTTTAATCTTATGTATGTATTACGTGGAGGGACGTAGGAGGTAATTTAATTTTTTTATAAATATAAAGAAAAACTTTGCAGACACAAAGTTACGAAATAAAATCAATTAATTATATTAAGTATGAAAACGGAATGGAAGACGAACATTTTCTTAAGAATTTACAAGAATAAAATAAAATGTTACTTGAAAACATTTCTAGAATGGACCTTTGAATAAAGAATAATAAGGATCACCTTAGGCTCAAAGTAAAAATTATGATAAAAATTTTCAATAATACCTAAAATGAGTTCGTTTATTTGTTTAATTTTTGTTCCGCTTTCGCGTTGTAACTATTCAACCGATTTTCATGTTTGCGTACACTTTGTTAGACGTAGATAAAAGAACATAGGGTACGTAAAATCTGTCCCTCCCTTCACAAGCGGATGACACCGCCTGCGTATAATTTATACACGAAAATACCTAAATAAATACGGTTACGGATAATCTACGGATTAATTGGAAATGTCATTTGTTTTCAAGATTATTTAAAAAAATTAATATAATTATATATTTTTTTATCATGGTATATATCTATGGTTTATCGATAATTATTATAAAAAAAAAATATATTTACTGTGGTTAGTTTCAAATAGGGATATAATTTTGGTTAGAGAACCCAAAGCTGCTTGTCAATAGTTACCACAATTCTAATAGTCAGAAAAATACTGTAAAAATGAAAATGCCGTTAGATCATGATCTATGTCGCAATATTGTTAACAATGGAAAAAATTTAAGTATATGTATTTGTTAAATTTTATAATTGAACTTAAAAGACACTTTTAAAGTATATTATAATCTACCGAAAAATTATGCGTTACATATTTTACGGTTCACAATCTTTCGATAATTTATAATCTCTAACAATACATTGGTAACGTAAATATAAATATACCTATTATCGAATTTAATTACTAACAATAGCATTAATAATATATCATGTATTTATGAAATAATGTTTACGTAAAAACAATAAATTATCGCTCAAAATAAATTGTTATTAGAAATAAAATATTGTCCTATTTTTTTTAAATATTTCATAACACTTGTATTACGCGTTAAGCATTTACTAGCAGAAGAACAGCGCTTTATTGACACGTAGGTAGGTTAGATAAGGTATTCATTGTTATTCATATACATTAAAAGCGCAAGTATAGAACTATCTCTTTCCCTTTCTCTCAACAGCACTTAAATATAACAATATTTCGGAAACCTCTCTCGTTAAGGCCAATTGTTTAAAATTAAACCACGGAAAATCTTCCTAGTTAAGCAAATTCAACAGACGCTTTTGTGTGACACTGACTATAAGTAATAAGAGGTTTGGTGAAATTAAAAACGTAATTATTACATAAAAATAACTGTTTCGTTCAATGCGTTTTTTTGAAACGAAACGAAAAGTGTTTTCTGAATGGTATTGCCAACAACTTCAAAAGTTTATGTAAAATTGTAGCGCAATCGGTTGGCTTGGATTGGTTCGAAATTCAATTATAAAATTTGACGTTCACGTTGAGCTAACAATTGAAATCAAAGATTGCCTTTTCAAAAATATAAAAAATAACAAATGTTACAAAAGGATATACAAAAGGCGGTCTTATCGCTTATGATCTCTTCCAGATGACTTTTGGGAACAGGATTTGAAGTTGAAGTTGCGTTGCGGAACGGTTGAAGTTGCGTGAACATTAATTTCATTAAACTTACACTTCTTGTAGTGCTATTCAACGAGGAAATGCTGGTGGCTTTCTTGCCAGCATTCCACGCAGTCATGATTTATACAGTAACTAATGGTTTAATTTTGATTTGTATACAGACCTAAATGTATATTATTTTGTACATAAATGCTCCATTAGTTATAACTTATATAAATATATATTCATAATACAATAATCATTAAAAGTATTATTATATAATAAATCATATATTTTTAAATATTACATCGTCTGAAGTAATTGATGTTTCGTTGAGGCCGCTAATATTTACCCACAAATACCGCGAAGAGTAAGATAATTTCCTACTCAGAGGTTTCTTTTCTTATTATCGATGTCTGTATATATGTTTAATATATATATTATAGAGCCGAAATAGCACAGTGGTTAGAACGCGTGCATTTTTACCGATTTTTGCGGGTTCAAATATTTGTGTTTATAATTCAACTGGAAAAAAACATCGTGAGAAAACCTGCATGTGTCTAATTTCAACTAAATTCTGCCACGTGTGTATTCATCAACCATCATTGGAGCGGCGTGGTAGAATATGCATCAAACCTTGTTACTGTGCGCATATGTCACAGCCAACTGGTTAAATTAGCCCTTTAATTAACAGCCTAGACACTTTACTAAAGACGTCGTTCAACCAGCTTCCCGAATGACACCCGCCAATACATCTTCCATTCATAGAATCGGGACTCTAAAGTAAATAATGTTATCTTATATTGATAGTTTAGGTTGGAACATAATTATTTAATTAAATGCTAAATATTTATTTATTTATTAAAAAAGTTACACCATCAACTATATCGCGCATATATTGAAACATTTTTTTTTTAAAAAGGTTTTGACATCATGACTTCACTTGATACTTAAGTATTAACGCCACCTAAGCAAAAAAAATGGGCTTAGAATTCCACCGCACGATTTTGGGGAAACTTGCTTACAATAATATGTTATTTGTGGTTTCTTTTGATCATTTTGCTAGAGGGTTCAGATACATATATTTGATCACGCCTCGGTCTTAACCCCAAAGTATGTTTCAATTGTCTGAGTGTCATTGAGGAAGCTGATTGTACAGCGCCGTTTAGTAAAGTGGCTAAGCGTTTCATTGGATGGCTAATTAAGCCAGTCACTGATTAATCACGAAATCTCAACTATAGCACTGACAAACTTGAAATTTGGCAGATAGGTTCCTTATAGGGTGTAGACATTTGCTAAATAATCCGCGGTTTTTACAAAACTCCACCCGTAAGGGGGTAAAAGGGAGAGGGAGGAGGGAGTTGGAAGATGTTTTTGATGTAAGGGACTTGGAAATTTGAAATGTGTGCTCAATAGATTTAGTGGTAGGTGTACTATTATAAATAATAAAACGCCAATGTTATTGAAGTTAACGCAATTATGGCAGAAGGATTTTGAATGATATTTAAGTATAAGAATTATTGAAAATAACTACTTACTATTATTAGGAGGGCTGTTTTATTATAAAAATAAAAAGATTTAGCGTGGACCATGCGGACCGGAGTCGTACATAATAATATTATTAATAAAGATTTGTTTGTTTGTAAAAGATAAAATCCGAATCTGTTGAATCGATTTTATCCAGCAAATACCATTTTATTTTATTTCAGTTACAATAAGACTCTTACAAACTGAAATAACTGCGAATAAATCCGCTTTTTTTCATCGCAAAAAGCGAATCGTTTCAGTCTTATCCAATAACATCAAAAGTGGTCCATTTTATCCCCTATTCCCCACACCAATTAAAAATTCCAAAGGATAATTGCACTACTTTTAAACTGTTTTTCGTACTAGTGTAATCTATACAAGAAATTTACAATAATAACTTATAATTCTACACTAATATTATAAATATGAAAGTAACTTTGTGTGTCTGTGCGTCGGCTTGTCTGTCTGTCTGTCTGTTTCTCTTTCACGGCTAAATCACGCGACCGAATTTGCTGTTTTTTTTTTTATATGAAGCAAATTTAACTCCAAGGAAGAACATACGCTACTTTTTACACCTTAAACCTAACGACCAACATTTTAAACGCAAGCGAAGCCGTGTGCAACCTATATAGTTATCTATATTTGCATTATATGTGCTAGAAGTATAACTCTACGGTAACATAGAGTTACAACTTTACCTCCAAGAGCATTATTTGTTTCAAATGCGTTGTCCTATTAAGATTAAAATATCTCTCTTACTAAATTGTTACGAAGTGGCGACACCAGGTGTTCAGATTGAAACTGTTTGTATTGCTTGAAGCTTGTTGTATAGTTAGCAACAATAAATACGATATAGTCGCGGAGATACAGCGAATTATCTCGAATCTTTTTTTTTTTTAAATATATGGAACAGCTGGCAAATGGCCTTGATTAAAATTGGTCACCAATTTCCAATGCGCCGCCAACCTTGGGAACTAGTGCGTGGAATAGAACAATACTAAGTATTGATGTTTGGAGTTAGAATAATCTAAATGTGATAGGGTGGTACCAATAACTAATTTAATAGGAAACCCAGTAATGGAGATGCTTTTTTAAATTCTTATAGAAAAGAGTACGTATTTTTTATTCGTTTATTACAGATTTTTTATTTATTAAATCAGTTTGACTCAAACAGGAACAAAATATAGAACACAAATATTAATGTATACACATATATAAAATATAATATGTATATATAGTGTAGCGTCAGTCAATCGCGAAAATAATACAACTGTGAAATGTTCAGTGAATCGTACTGAAATCGTCCGTTAAGAAAATTTATCATTTAAATATTACTTTAAACTTTTATCAGTATTAACTCGAACGATATTTGCAATTTTCTAAATAATATTATTAACTAAAAAACTATTTAAATTACAAAGTACAATTTAGACTATTTATTTTAAAACTATTCTCATTTAATAGTTTTCGCTTCTTGGTTGAAATTCGACATTAATATTATCGTCGATTATCGACAAAAAAAAAATTTTTAGCGAGAAATTACTTTTTTGTTTTTTTTTATAAGTAAATAGATATGTTGATTTTCTATTATAAGTCTTCAAATCCAAAGCCATATCAATAAAAAAATTAGTCTCTATATCAACAAGTTCAAGCAGTAAACCTGAGTTTGAACCTTGTCACTACTCTCCTACTCCTACGCCTCGAAAAGCAAGTCGAGTTATCGGTCTTGCGCGGAAACTTTAACTATTAAAGTGCGCACAGGCAAACTGAACAGGAGGTAATATAATGCCTTGTGCACTATCTAGCTGCTTAGTTACCTGAACAACATCATCATCACAATACTACGTATGCAAACAAAACAGTTTACAAACAAATTCATTTCATGCAGTTGTGTAAAGCAATTTCCAGTTGTAATACGATTTATTGCGTCTATTAATTTTCAATATAATTATAGGCTTCTATTACAGATTGCAATTTAGTAATCGATATGCACTCACCATAATAGTAACACTTAATGTCTATATACGTATATACAAGCGGAAATACCACTGACTGACTCGTCACGAGATCTCGGAATCCATAAGGTTGACTTGAAATTTATCTTAGTTATTCTCGTCGTCTCTCTCGCGTCGAATAGATTTTTGGTAATTTCAAATTCAAGTGGAAGGTGGTAGAGATAAATTAGTACTAATTTCAACTGTACATAGATTAGACAAATATTTATGTATATGACAATATAATAAAAAACCGTTGTTTATTATGAATTTGAATTAAATCCTGTGAACTGTGTACCAAACCGCCTTTGAGACATCGGGTGGAACTTTGTCCTCTAAACTCGTTGGGAATGAAGGCCTTTGTCCAGCGTTGGGATACTACAGGATGTTACTTACTTTGTAGTTATGTTTCAAAACACTTCTGCGAAAATCTTTATATGATTAAATGGTCCAGTGTGTACCTCGAGTTAATGGATGGATGTAGACCGAAGATTAAGTTTGTAGTTTTATTAGTAGTTGTCGTAGTTTTACTTTATCAAAGGTTTAACTGAGTCGATACAGTTTGTTCGTTTTTTTTTTGTACGCGCTAATTTCTGGAACCGTCAGATGAATAAAAAATATATTATAAAAATAATTCTTGTATTTGCTGGTTCTTCTCGGTAGAATCTACTTTCAAAAACAGTGCTAGCTTTACATTAATTCAACACTGTGATATGACGATTCAAAAGTGCTTTTATCAGCCTACTGAATAAAATATGCCGAGATGGCCCAGTGGTTAGAACGCGTGCATTTTAACCGATGATTTTGGGTTCATACCCTGGCAAGCACCACTGAATTTTCATGTGCTTGATTTGTGTTTATAATTCATCTCGTGCTCGGTGGTGAAGGAAAACATCGTGAGGAAACCTGCATGTGTCTAATTTCAACGAAATTCTGCCACATGTGTATTCCACCTACCAGCATTGGAGCAGCGTGGTGGAATTTGCTCCAAACCTTCTTCTCAAAGGGAGAGGTGCCCAGCGGTGGGAAATTTACAGGCTGCTAAAGTATATATGTAATGTGAATAAAATTTATTTTGATTTTGATTTCATTTTGATGTAAGGAATGTTATAGGCTACTCGAGAGTATGTCTCAGCCCACGTGTAACGCGGATATAAGCACGCGTAGTAGGTACTATCTTCATTCGCTAGCCCTTAACCCATTTATTAGTTGTTCGTTGAACCTTCATTAAATAAGGATTTGGCAGACTTGGCCTGTTGCGGCCGGTCACTTGCCTGACGTCAAACCCCCCATAGACGCGCTTATCAAAAAAGCCACGGAATAAAATAGGCCAGCTTTATAATGCTACTATTCCTATACAGTTATTAGAAAATTGTATTCTATATTTAAATCGTTAATTAATGATAAATATTTTAATGATATAAATATATCTATGAATATACCGATGATAAAGTAATGATATATTAATATTAAGGTATGTTAGGATATTCTTATTTTAGATTTATTTAGTGGTTACCACGAAAGCTAGTAATTATGAAAAAATACCCGGATTGAATAACTACGAACTAACGACACGCTATGAAACTAAAAAGTGAATCAATTACAGTAAACGTCAACAAATCGGACGTACAAAAGACTAGTAGGACTGACTACTCATGTAACAAACACGCAAGAATTATACAAAGTTAACTAAGACGGTTATACCGTGACGGTAGCATGCGAAAGCGATCCCGCGGCGCCGCCGAAGAGTCAAAGAGGTTACCGCTGGTACATTTAGCAGGTATTCCGAAATAGTATTCGTTCTGGGCACCGACGGCCCCACATACCCCCTCATCCCCCATTTTACGTAGGAGAAACGCGTAATACGTTATTCCAGACAAAAAAAAAAGGTATAACCGTGAGCACGTCCTATCATTTGTTAAATGTTGTTTGTGTAATTGTATTTGATAGAATGTTTGTTTCATTACGAATCTACTGGTTGGTGAATATGTCACGTTTTGACACCAATCTCGTTAGTAAATGGAGCTTGAGGTAATTTATATTTACCTATTTGTAAGTATATATCGTTTTTTTATTCGTTTATTTTAGAGGCAAACGCACAAATAGGCCACGGCAAAGGTCACCGATCTATATACACCGTAAGAAATATAGGCGTTGCCTAAATACGTCACCAACCCCGGGATCTAAGACGTTATTCCCGCTAAGTCTGAAATTAGATCGGTTCGTTCACCTTTCAAACCAAATACAAAGAAATACAATTATTTTAAGCCGATAACATAAATAATTGTGAAACTCCGATGAGTTCTTCTGCGTACGCAAAGGTTCCTTTGCAAAATAAGCAAGTTTTTTTTTTCCTTTGTATGTTTGTCGTTCAATATAAACTGTCTTTGTCAACCCTTATTCTATACGGGACGAGTTATATGCTTTTATTATACAATCATCTTCACTCAATTTCCTTAAAATCCTATTCAATCTAGAGAGCTTTACTATTCGAGTAAATATTTTAGTAATGAAAAACAAAACTATTTTATATTTTATTATATTTTAGTAACTAGGATTAATTTGACAGTAAATAATTCGAATCAAGTTGATCTTAGAATAATTATTATAAATTAATATTATATTTATTTGTCTAGAAGTCGCAAATTGATATATGTATGTAATTAAAATTTATATTCTTTATGTGTGCTATCGCAAATCTTGAAGCTTATTTAAACTGTATGTTATTATAGAACGTATTTCTTTTAATTAAAGTTTAATCCGTTAATGCATATTAACACTCTAAAATAATTGTATTGTAAGTTAATATAACTTTAGCTTGTTTGGTTCGACCCGGTAAATAAGCGAGGACTGATCGATAGAAAACTTTTTACGCTACGAAGGAGTTTTCTACTTCGCTCAAAATCGAGTTTACATTTAAGCAGTCATCTACGTCGTATTACGTTCCATTTTACAGAAAGTATTTTGAACCTTAATATATCTATCATGACATATATTACGATAGTCATTATCACAAGACTTAGGCGAAGCCTTAACAAATAAAAATTGAAATTATATGTGCCATTCATCATGTCATCCATAATTATGTTTATAGAATATCAAAGCTTAGAACGCGTCGAAAAAAAATAATGGCAACACTTGGTCACTAAGTAAAAACACCCACTAGTATATTAATATGACGTTTGGCGAGTGTCAAGCGTCACTGTCACACGCACACTAAGATAATAAAGAACGAATTAGTTCATTCGTTTTAGTTCTTTTGTAAAGTGGTGGTGGTGGTTCTAGATATATAAATAATCAATATATTACCCCAAGTTATAAGAAGAAATGATATTTTATGTAGTTATAAATAAATTTCAGAAAGGACTATTTAACTTGGCACAAATTTAGATCTCACTTCTTTTGTCGTTGAAGACAACAACCAAGGTATATATCATAATATTTAACTTGGCTCTCATTTTTACATTTATGTTTTTGATGGGATCATAATTACTTCAATCGAGTCGGAGAACATACTTCCCCTACACTATATATACGTTTTTATCATATTGATAATGTATATATTTTTGTACCTAAATGATTATTTAATAAATATATTTTATATGTTATTCCAAATGACAACTACGCCGGTTTTCATGGGTACGCCACTCCGAGGTCCCGGGTTCGATTCCCGGCCGAGTCGATGTAGACAAATTTCATTAGTTTTCTATGTTGTCTTGGGTCTGGCTGTATGTGGTACCGTCGTTACTTCTGATTTTCCGTAACACAAGCGCTTTAGCTACTTACATTTTGATCAGAGTAATGTATGGGATGTTGTCCAATATTTATTTATTCTTCTTAGTAACATGCTCTTCTGATGAACAAGATTGAAACCATTTTAAATAGCAACATTTCCCCACTGCTGTGCGTACGGCTTACTCACCCACACATATTACTTATACGATACGCGATGTTACGGCAATAGTACCAAGGCTACTTTTACTTTATATATACCTTAAAAACAAAATGCAGAAATAGTTTCTAAAGTATAATATGAGACTAATTTAAGAAATTCATTCTAGCGGTACTTTAAGTGATAGTTACATTTTTGACAAAATGCTTGCTTATAAATTCTAAAATATTGTCATAATCAGTTTAATGTGTTTCTCATTTCATATAAATTTCGATGCGTTGCTCGCTCGTGACATCTCATCGGTTTTGAATTTTAGCATGGAATGTTATAAGTTTCGGAAAATATTGAGTAAAAGTACTTGAATGGATATAGAATATATATTTTTATATAGTTGTAAGTTGATAGAAAATGATTAATTTTAATGAAGATTTTTTTAATTAAATAAAATACATGTTTTCCTTGTATTTTTTTTAATGTATTTTGCGAGCAAATCGTCAATACCAATCCTAATTATTATTTTTAAAAGGATTTTAATACTCGTTATATTCACGTATAACCTTATATTCCTATGTGCACTATGGTGATTAGCTTGTAATACATACAATATATTGAATTAAATATTAAGTATTACCAGCCGTATTAAATAGCCGAAGCTATGTCGTATTGTACCACACGTATGGATTTATGGACTAAGCTTTATAAGGAATTTACGTCATCTCAGCAGATTTACAGATTTATAACGACCTTTCTTCGCCTTGTCATGCAAATGCTTTCTGTCAGTCGTGCGAGATAAAATAAATTTCAAATAATTTAATAAAAAGTGTTCTTATTTTAAATAACGGTATAATAAAGATTCGCTTTTATAGGTACATATAAAAGAATATATTTAATAACATAAGAATTGATAACATTAAGTGCTTAAATATATATACTAATATGAATTAAAAATAGTTACTGTATAAATCTTGACCGCGTGGTATGGTGGCAAGAATGCTAGCATCATTTCCCCGTTGAATCGCAATTCCGATCATCTGGGCTAATAACGAACCAAAGTAATATATTTAAAATAATAATTATAATAAAATAGAAACGAGCTTAAGTAAAATAAACAAAGACAATAAATGCAGTTTTTCATTTATTAATAATGTATTGTGGATACGTTTCCATTGGATTTACCGTATATCTGCACAAAATTTTTATTTGGAACACTTTTACTGAACGCATCCGTAAACGTCAAATGTGGCCGCTGGTTGATCTTCATGTCATTGAATTTAATATCGAAATATCTCGATTACTTATAAGGTTTCTGGGGATATATGTTGTCGACTAACAGATCATTATATTTTAACTATCTATTTTTGAGGATATTTTTCGATCGGGTCTATCGACCTGTACGAAATTATTAATATATCTAGATACCTACATTTCAGCTCCTTATTAATACACTTATATTTTTTACTATTAATAATTAAAATACAGTATTAGTAATGATAGTTTTTTCAGTATAAATTTAACCTAAAAGTTTATATCAATAAGAATATTATTCGTGCTAAGGCAGGCGGTGTAAACTTAACAGTTATATAGCAATAAATCAGAAGCGGTACTATTTACATAATTCAGTCCTACCATACGACGTGGAGGAGAGATTACATCAAACTAATTAAAGTTATACCTTCTGAAGTATTGAACAATGTACTTCAGACCTACGGATTATTTCAAACAATCTATTTAAATTTTAAGCCCATATTACCTATTTCGACGTTGAAAGATTTAATCTCGCTCTTCTGGCACCTGTATTTATCTAAATTCAATATTACATCATCATCCTCCTGCCCTTATCCCAATTATAATTAGGGTCAGCGCAATATGTCTTCTTCTTCCATACTTCTCTGTCGGACGTCATCTCACAAGTAAAATTCTTTCTAACCATAACGTCTTTCACACAATCGATCCATCGTTTCTTTGGTCGTCCCCTACCTCTATATCCATCCACATCCATATCCATGCTCAAGATCTTCCCAACAACATGGTCCTCATTCCTCTGCATAACATGCCCATATCATGACAACCGGTTTCCACATAACTTCTCGGCTACCGGTGCCACTTTCAAACTTCCTCTTATACACTCATTCCTTACTCTATCCATTCGCGTTACACCCATTACATCAATATTGATATATCTTTCATCTAGTTAACAACGTGAAATTTTACTATTCGTAGCTTACTTTAATCCGATTAAAAACGCTAACTGTAATCTTAACCGAGTATTCCAGATTCAAGCCCGGCCAACTCTATTATGTGACGTGGTTATTTGTGGCAATAATATGAGCAAAATTTACTATACAAATTTTATAACAATTTAAAATAAAAGTGAGTAATTTCTATTAGTTCCACGATTAATTTCAATTGTTAAATTGCAAGGCATTGACCGTTTTATTTAGCTACAATTTAGCAGTATTTAGGAACTATTGTATTCCGATTTGACGGCTGAGTGAACTAGCTTAATACATGTCACTAATACATAACACCTCACAGGCCGCAACATTTAGTGCATCGATCAAGTTATTCACAACGACAACAATATACAAATGAAATACATGCATAGCCATTATGGATATATACGAGAATTGTAAGCGATATGATACATCGAATGTATGTCATTAGGATTCAATCTAAACGATTCATACGATTGATATCCCTCTTGATTAAGTCATTATAGTTAATTGTTATATTTGGCTTATTATTTTGTATACTAGTTTTATATTCTGTAAATTTGATATATATATATATTTAGAATATTCCATTTTATGCTAAAATACATATCAAAAACTTAATGATTTATAAAAATAAAATTTACTTTTCATGTAATATTATTTAACATTATAAATAGTATCAGAATGCTTCGAGTTATGGCTTGTTGATTTTAATAAAGATATTGAATTTTATAACATTCGCGTTTGATCAAAGATTGAAATATGACCATAAAAATTATCATAAATTTAAGGAACACATATTATATGATTTATTTATTACTTACATTAAAGTCTGTCAAAAATTGCAATAAATATGCTACACATATAACAAACCAAATTTACTTTCTAGCCAAAAATACTTATACATAAAATGCAATTGAAAGGACCACTCGGTTTTCATGTGGTTTCTTATTTTGTATTTGTTATTCAGACCGGGGCCGACTGTGAAGAATAACAGCGTGAGAAAAATGCCTATGCTGAATGAAAATCGGCTACTAGGCACCAGTATTGCACCTATATAGTACTAAATTTTTTTATAAAAGGTAGCCCCTTTCTCCGGAATTTAATTTACTTTAGTTAACTCTAGTTTTAATCAAAGTCACATAATATAATTGTGTCTCTACCACTATGTTACAATAAAGATTATAATTATGTTTGTGTATATTTACAAATTCTCCCATTAGGGGTAAAATGTGTTCAGTATCGTTTGCGAAAGGAGACCTCCTTTGAATTGAAGCCGAAATCGGTCAACACAATATAATGACCACTATTGCTGTGTGATGGAATAAGCTCCACGCTTCTGAAGAGGATAGGAAGTCTTTAGGGCTGGTACTCATTGATTAAAAAAGGAAATTTACTTATATCTGAATGTTTGAGTACCCAAAAATATGTAAAGGAAACTTTATATGACATTCATAAATAATAAGAAAGCAGGTGTGAAGTTATATGTTGTTTGTGACCTGATTTTAAAAGGCGAGCGCGTAAGAGTTCCAGAGCAATTAAAGGCGCCTGATATATAATACCTTAGTGTCTCGATTGTAAGCAATGACAATATGAGAAGCGTCAAGACAATTATCGGCGTCGAATGTCTCCGTCGTTAGCGATGTATTGTATAGACAACTTTCTTCTCGTCTATCTTTATGTTATATATAAATAACAGAGCTCTGTTGATACATGACTAACGTTTTACAAACATTAATTTTTGTCATGAAGTTTTTTCTAATGTATTATTTCTCCACAGTGGTGAAGTAAATGCCGTTGTTATAGCGCATTATTAATAACAATAATATAATAATAATTATTTTAATGTGCCTGCATTACAGTGTCAGGTAGCATTACAGACTGAACTTTTGTATAACAAATTTACGTCGAAGAGTTTGCATTAAAATCATGAAGAGTTTAGACCTTACACAATACAATCAACAGGTGCTATATAATAACTAACGAGCGAAGCGTTGGCAAGCGATTCGCCCGAACTGTGATATTACACTTTACTGCACGTATTTTTCCTGCACAATAATCACATATGGTCTGATTCGGTATTTATATTCACAAGATTATAGATATTTTTCAAAGAAATATCGACGATCACTGTATAGATACGAGGGGGAAAATTAAACTTATAACACCTAGTTTCCGACTTCGCAAAGTTAATAAATACATCCTTACCGGGGCACAGTGTTCGTTTCTTTATTAAGATTTAACTTTTCCTATTAAAATAATTAAACATATGTCAAAAAAACATCGTTTAATAAGACATATCACTCAATACAACATTACATCAACTTAAACGTGAACTTAGTTTTTGTTTATTTCTAACTCTCTGTTATTACAATGGCGAAAAAGAAAAACTACTGAGTTTCGTACCGGTTCTACTCAGTAGAATCTTCTTTCTGAATCGGTAGGTTTACATTTAATTCCGAAGGCTTACATTAAGTCTGCCTGTAATATGACGATTCAAAAGTGACCTTATGAACTTATTTGAATAAAGAATATTATATATTTTGATTTTGATTAAATCCTACTCGGGATCTGCACAGAGTAGGATAGCAATGTATTGCCACTGGGACCTGAAACTGTCATAAAACTACATAATAATAAACATAATTGCGACAATAACTCAATGTGCCTTTTATATTTGTAAATAATATTCTATCACAACTAGTTTACTAATAAAAAAAAACGACGAGCACGCCTTTTTATAGTTCACCCGGCAGATATAAAACTTCGTAATGTTTAAGTCAACATGTATTTCTCGTTATAGTTGTTTACGCTTATGTATTATGTTACATATCAGTGAATGTATCACCCTTAACATATTAAATAACACACTCATAGTAGAAGGAGGACATGCATAGGAGAGCGTCATGTCGTCTAGCGTCACGGCATTCAAGTCGTGCTTACCCTAATGTACCGACAGATCTCATCGAAAGTAATAATCATAAACTTTTACTTGGTGGTGGTAGTGCAAGCCCGTCTGGGTAGGTACCACCCACTCATCAGATATTCTACCGCCAAATAACAGTACTCTGTATAGTTGTGTTCTCGTTAGAAGGGTGAGTGAGCCAGTGTAATCACAGGCACAAGGGACATAACATCTTAGTTCCCAAGGTTGGTGGTGCATAGGTGATGTAAGGAATGGTTAATATTTCTTACAGCGCCTTTGTCTATGGGCGATGGTGACCACTTACCATCAGGTGGCCCATATGCTCGTCCGCCAACCATTGCCATAAAAAAAACTAACTATTAAATAGCCACAGCATAAAATTTTGTCCGTAAGATGATTTGTGATCCCTTTCTATAAGTATAATATAACCAACAAATGTTGATCATTTAAATCGAGATATTACATGGAAAACAATTTAAAAAAAAATCATCTTCATCATGATCTCAGCCGGAAGACATCAGCTGGACAAAGGCTCCAAAAAAGCCGGTCTTTGCACTACTCGCATCCTCACTCACCAGATCGTTAGTCCACCTTGTATGAGGCCTGACCACGCTGCGTTTTTCGCTTAAATAACTTAATTTAATATCTTTGAATAAAAAAAAATAAAAGAATACCAGATTATACAAACGAATACTACACAAATCCAAATAAATTCCGCTATGAAATAATACAAGAGTACTAGTGAGTAAAATATTGACAAATTATTGATAAAATAATTTATTCGGAGAGAACAACTTCAATACTCCCTGGAACTTTTCGACCTCGAAACTCGTGAAGGATCACTTATTATATTTCGCTTGCGGGAAATCACAGTCAGTGCAGAGGTGGCTAGTTAAATTAACTAGGAAATTATTATTCATATTCGATAATTAATTATTATTTGCATACGAATATTAATATTCTAGTTTAATTTTATTGTTATTGCATATGCAAATTATACAGGAGTATTATATTACTTAACCATTGGATAAATAACACAGTGAGTTATTAAAATACATATATATGAACAACATAAAACAAGAGAAAAATAAATCATATATATAACTAAAGAAACAACTGTATTCTGTCTGTACAACAGTATGGCGTCGAACCTCTCATATGCTCTCGGTTTCACTACAACACTTAGTATTGTTGTGTCCGTTTTAAAGGATGAATTAACCAGTTTAATTACAGACAATACAGATAATGGACATAACATCTTAGGCCCCGATGTTGGTGGCGCATGGACGATGTAAGCTAGGGCTGCCGACGCGAGGGTGACGTATGCCTTCACCCATGGCCTCAAAATGGCTATAAAAAGAAAACATTTTGTCACTGTAATTCTTCAGGATAAAGCCGTAGATATTATTTCCATTTTAACGCTATAATAATTATTGGATATGCATCATCCAAAGGATCATCTAAAGATGGACAACATCGGGCAGTAATCAGGCGGAACATTTCCATTGCTATATCAAGATATATTATGACGTCTTTCAAGCCTGTCGCTTTACTGGTTTTATTGTTATATCAATTCCTGCTACCTTAAACTATATATAGCCTTTACAAAAGGGCTGTTTCGCCTATTAATAAATTCTGAAGCGGAGCTCCGTTCAAGATGTTTTAAAAAAAGTTATATTCAAGTCATTCATTTCTATTCAGTCAAATTCACGCTTCTTGTCATTGCAAGACTCACGACACTTGACATGTATAAGCTTATAGAAGCCTTTAGGATGAAATAGATCTAACTAAAATGCAAAAATGATAGCTTCTAATTTCATATGAATGACACATTGTCCTACCTGGTATGTATTTCATGTAATCAAATGGGGCACAATTTTAAACTAAATTTAATTTAAAATATAAATTTTTTACGCAATAAGGTGTCCAATATTTTGGGTATTTTTTCAAAATCAATAAATACTTTATTATGTTATATGAGATTCAATTCATTTTAAAGCTACTACCGTTTTGCATCGTAGATTTTGATCTACCGAAAAGAACATTTCCGCGATGTGTAGATTTATTACGTATTAGATTAAGAACGCAAAACTTCACACTTTTTATTCGCAATTAATTATGTATTGATAAATTCTAAGCAGCTTGTAATTTTTAATCGAACAAGACAAAGTGTACAAACAAAGTTGTACAAAGTGGATTATCCTGTATTACCTACAACGTTTTATTAACAACTAACTATAAAGTTAAACTGTCATCGTTCTATTTGACTTACGTTACTTCACAGATAAAAAATACTTAAAGGTTATAAAGATAACAATAAATATAGGAGAATGAAAATATCAAACAATCATCGAAATTTAAAAAGAAAGTCTAAATCGATCGAATATATTTCAATTAAGTAAATAATATTTATAACCAATGGAATTACAGTTCCGCGAATACAGATGAATTGAAACGAATCAAGTATTTAATCATGGACCATTATTTTACACGAAACGTAGGTGACGTTTTGTTTATTGAAAAATGATTTATTGTCAGTTTTATTCAATTGTTTCGTACAAAATACAATTGCGTTTTAAAAATGGTATATACAATTAATATAACTTTGTCCCGCTCTTGTAACAGTTTTGCTATATATATATATTTTTACATCATTGGTTGTCGTACTGCCAAACACGCTACCTAATGGTAAATAGGCACCACTGTCTGTATGTCTCTTCTAACAATGCTAAGTTTTGCTGCTTAGCAGAATATATGATGAGTGCTACCAGACGAGCTTGCAAAGTGTCCTTGACAGTGCCCTACCAGAAAGTAAATTGTTCATCTGTACTATAGTTTTTATACTCATTGAACTCGTCAAACTAACGAAAAATTTAGATTGAATGAGACCAATAACATTACTTTGTTTCATCCATTCCACATGGACACGACTTGTACAGTCGGTATTTTTAATTCTTAACTCACAATAAAAGGTATAAAGTTTCTATAGTTTATCAATTTTGGTTTGGTAGGATGACTGTGATTGTCATGACGTCCACTTCCATAGATTATAATCTACGGACAAGTAATGCGTTTAATTGCAAGCAGTACGCTACGGTTCACAATCTTTTGACAGTTTACAATCTCGCGTGATAGATTATAATCTAACAGTATTTACATTTATACGGTGACATTTTGTATAGTAACGACGGTACAAAATATAAAGATCCAACTAAACTGATTGAAGCTAATGAAGAATACAATGCGCAGAAAATATTTTAATAAAGTTTGCTTTACATAAAAGCAGAACTGAATAAAATGAAAATGTTAATTTAGTTAAATATTTTACATCGCAAGTCGAGATAATTTCCAATAGCATTCCTTTGTAATTACAAATATTTTAATTCAGATTCAACTTAAGACTTTACTACTACCAAAGCTACGTTGAGGTTAATTTTATATCGGATAGTTGCCATCGGAAAAATTATGCTTGATTGCTACACTGTATGAATCGCATTGACGTTCTTTTATAAGTGGATTTTTCGTAATCGTTTCAATAAGTGATAGCTTGAAATATACATATTACAACATCGTTTTCTTAAAACCGTATGACCGTTTAGAATGAGATGTTGCAAAACAACCTTTTTAGTCACATATTCGAGGCTATTTTTACTTTTACAAGAATTATAAACTTCGTTATTTTGATACAATAAATTGCTGTTATTTTTATAAAAAATTATATTTAAAACTTTTCGAAACAAAGAGGGTTACATAATGACCGGACTATTCAAGAAGCAATAATAGAATTGTAGAATTATTATTTAATAGCGGTAATTCAAATATAAAAAAACGTTGCACAAGTTTCAAAATCGCATGTAACGCAGAGGAACGACTTAGGTAGGATAAGCTCGTTACTCGCTTCATAAAAACGACATAAAATAACGATTCATTTAACAAAAAAAAATGGAATAAGAGAAATGTTTATTTCATAGTTAAAATAAAAACAAAAATATGAGTTAAGCTGAACGAAGTGCATAGTGACCTTCGCCCATGGCCTAGCAAATAGTAAAAGTATACTCCCCTTTTTATACTGACATTGCGCCGGCAACTATAGGATTTAAAATGTAATGCTCTTTGTGCCTCTAATTACACCGTTTCAATCCTCTTTTAAGCTGAAACATGGCAATAAAGAAGTATTTATCTTTTACGCTGGAATAACTAATGAGCAGAACCGTTGCTAGTATAATACGGATGAAGTGCCAGTTAAAATCTATTTTAAGAGAACAAATTTTTACATATAAACTTTATTTATCATTTTATCTTACTCAGCACGAGGCATTCGTACTAACACAGAAACTGATATGTAGATGATATTTTTGTATAAAAAAATTTCAAGCGCTTTCGGTCTCGACTGTAAATCTCAAAAGAAACAAGCTAAATAATATCTTAAGCCTAGCTTAAGATATTATAGCACACAAGTATGTGCGCAAACACAAGCACACCTACTATCCCTTACGCTCATATTGTGTTGGGAAGGCAAACACTGGAAATAATTCAGGGGCAAGCCGAAGGATTAACATACTTTCAGCAGCACGAGATCGTACATACTGCCGACTTTAAAACTCCGTACTGTTGCTAAGAACTTCTCAACAGCAAACCCTAATAACTTTTTACAATCAGAATTTTTATTTCTAGGATACTTTTTAAGGATTCTCAGCAACTAGATCAATTTGTCAGTTATAAACACAAGGTGTTTCGTCAGCTTTTATTTATTTTACAGAATAACGTGGAGCTATCTTTCGATCAATTGATTGACGTATTTTTTTTTCTCTATAATCTATACCCGCAGTAGAGAGAGAAAGAGAGAGTATTTTTATCCCAAAATAAAGCACGATTCGTTTATAGCGATCTGTAGCGTTATTTGGTAGTGGTCTCTATTTTTTTTATGATATCGTTAGGCGGACGAGCAAATGGGCCACCTGATGGTAAGTGTTCACCACCGCCCATAGACAATGGCGTTGTAAGAAATATTAACCACTCCTTACATCACCAATGCGCCACCAACCTTGGGAACCAAGATGTTACGTCCTTTGTGCCTGTAGTTACACTGGCCTACTCACCCTTCAAACCGGAACACAACAATACTGAGTACTGCTGTTTGGCGGTAGAACATCTGATGCGTGGGTGGTACCGACCCAGACCTACCACCAAGTAAAAGATATTAAAACATCTGAATAGATTTTGAAAATATGAAATATTACAGTACCAATACCTCTTAGATCTTGAAATACACCGGATAAGAGTATCCTCTTTCAATCGTGTAATATAAATATATGATAATACGCAATAAACTCTTTACGATACCAATGAGGTCTTAGGTTTAAAAAATATCATGAATGTACATGTATCTGTAAATATATGTACGCTAGATCTGTAAAAGAGTATATGAAATTACATCATACCATTAATACTAAGCGTCAACACGGTACCACAATTAAACGTCATATGCTGTATAAATCCGTTTTAACATAAGAACCTTTATTTTACTGAAAACATGTTTCCTCTTCATTAGTATTTATATCTAATTCATCGGTTTTGCTGGGAGAAAAATAAAACTTTACCTGCTCCCCCACCTAATAAACCGGGTCTAGATTATTACTAAAAAAGTTGAGAGGTGTCAATGGACACCCGGATGGAACGAAGTTATTATTATCTCAGACAGAGAAACATGCGCACGCCGCCCAGCTTACTATAGCAATAAGTGTCGCTACAACTTTTCGTGAATTTTTTTTCCGGCTAGCCCCCTTTCACATCGCGCGATAAGGAACTTCGTTCCAATAATTATGAAGAATGTTTTACAGGTATAAACTCAAAATACCAATATTATAATCTTTGAAACGTTTTTTTGCTACTGTGACGATAACTCACTTGACGTATAATCGTATTAGTACATTAACATTTCACACACATATATTCAATTTTCTATTTTCAAGCCAAATATTATATATAGTAAAGAATATCCAACCAACCAACCAGTTTTTCTATTGTAAATTTCAACTTTAAAGTTAAAAACTTGTTCATAGTATAAAACGTCTTGTTTTAGAAGTTACTTTATGATATGAAACATGTATTGGCGCGCCTTGGGTGTAATACCGACTCGTATGCTGTGACGTCAAATGGCATAACGCTTTCTACTCCCTTATGACTATATGGCGCATTTACTATAGAAATACTTCGTCATATATTAAATATTTTGTATAGGCTTTCTGCAATTATAAATCATATTTCATTATTATTTTCGACAATCATATCAGCCGAGCGTCCCGTGACGGCTACACATTGTAAATGAGTTCATCTTCATACGTGTAATATGTCGTTCCATGCACTTGCATATTAACACCTTCATTTATACGATCTGTAATTGATTTTCGAAAATTCAATTACAATTTTCGTGTCGAGTTACGAGTACAATTCTTCATGTTGTATAGTAAGAAATAAGTCGAAAACTCGCGCAAATATCCTAATTATTTAAAAAAAGGTCGTTAAAATTAAAAAAATAAACATTTCTAAAAGTTCGTAAGTCTTATGAAACATTTTCTTTATTAAATATACATTCGCTATGGATAGCTTTTGTAAATAGTAAACCCCAAGAGTGCGAAAGCTTTTAAGTTTTACTTGTTTTATATAAGACGAAATAGCCGAACAGTTAGAACACGTGAATTATGGGCGAAAGACACGTGGGTAGAGCGTAGGTCTAGGGAGCATTCCCTAGACCTACGCTACGCATTACGAACTTTTCATGTACATGTGTCATTTCATTACTGATCGTGAAAGCTCACCTACATGTCACAATTCTACATATGGACCTACTAACTCACAGCGGAGTACTGTAATGAACAAAGCCCAAAATCAAAGTTCAAGGATGATGTCGCATTGGTTATGTACGAAGTGATTAAAATTTCATAGGGCACCCATTTCTATGGGCAGTGATCACTTACCACCAGTCTCACCAGCCCGCATACCGATTCCATAGAAATATATATATATATGTATACAGGGTTATTGGTAATTCGACGTATTCTCGTTAGGAGGTAATAGGGGTGGCTATTCGCGATAATTTTAACCCCCATATGCATGATGCAAAAGTGAGTGAGTGAGTTATCACGTTTTTTATTTTTTTCCTACTCTTACCTCCTAACGGGAATACGTCGAATTACCAATAACCCTGTATATATGAATTCTATGACTATTATACATAGTATTATAAGTATGTAATATGTATATATATGTATAAATCGATCGATCGATATAACTATTGTCATTTAAAAGTTAAGGTAGTAAATATAAACTGACGTACATACATGAACTATGAAAACAATATCGTTTTTTTGCCACACGTGTAAAAAGTATTTTTTTTTAAATGTTTTAAAAAAGGTCAAATCATTTTATATAAACGTCCCGAAATAATTCATCGATCCTTTTACCGTACCGAATTGCATGAACTTGAAATGGTTTTCATAATAAAAAAAGGCTGCAAAATAGAAACATAAATATTGTAATAAAAATTGATATTCTCGATATGAAAAAGTTTGAGTACGATTTCATTACAAAATTAAAGGAGATTGTCCTGAATACAAACAACTTTCAACAAAGATGGTTTATTTTATTTTAAATGTAAAATTATATTATTAAAATTTGCACATTTACCTAACTACATTTTTTAAGCAATGAAGAAGTGTTAACGAGCTATATAATTCAGATCTATAAAGCATGAAAGCATGTGGAACATTATAGTAAGCATCAAAAGCGAATACAAATTTTCAGTAGTGTCAAGCGACACATATTTTAAAGTCAAATGTGCTATAACTTTAATAATAATAATGAAATATCGTCTTGTGTGTTCAAATTAAAAAATGTTCATTAAAATTAAAAAATATAACGGAATATCATTTCATAAATAAGTGTAATTGTATTTATATATAGAACAATCTAGATTGTAATCGATCAAACCAGTTTGATCAAAGAGGCTTTGCTCGCGTTTTAGAGGTTGGTCGGCAGGTGTTAGATAGATATACAAAAGACGCCTATGTCTTTGGAGTTCAAGCTTTCTATATACAAAGCATAACAGACAGACAAACGGACAGGCCCACCAACTGACACAGTTACATTCGTATTTACAATATTATATATATATTTTATATGATAACAATAGGTTATCATTTTTAAGATAATTATAAATTATGAGTTGCGGTTGACTCATTCACAGCCTATGGATTTCTCTTTTCCTATAATTATAAACGTTTATTTAATCCTCTCAGGAGATGATACATACATACATACATTCTATAAGGAATTCCTGGGTAAAATTACATTTTGTTATACCCTCCGGTTTAAGCAGTTCGTTGGATGTCAGTCGGTTATTTAAACATTACATTAAATGTTTCGTCCTATGTTTTTATAAATAATGTGTATACATAACAATATTATAAATGTGCATATTATGTTCTGCGTTCAATCTCTACTAATCAATAAATTATCCTATTAATTTTTATCTCTACTATTTGCTTTGATGATTGATATATATATATATAAGAAACAGTTTAAATACTTATGTATTTATAAACATATTTTTATAGTTCGACAATTCGACATAATATTATTACGAAACAATACAATAAGACAATTATATAAAACCTACTTCTATCTTTTCATAAAAAATTATACGATTTTTATTCACAACCCTGACTGCCCTACACGGACATGTGCACGTATTTCTACGCTTACGTATCTTACTACGACGTATCTTACGTAGTATCTACGTATCTACTACGTATCTTCAGCGCAGTCACGAACACATGGTAAATTTCTAGAAAGACAATGTTCGACCTGCGCGCTCCATCTATCTCTTGTTTTATAATCTGCTAAAACTAACTTCTGTGGAATATCATTATAAAATGAACGAATCTGACCAATTAAAACAAAAATTCAAACTTGTGAATCCAAAAAGGGAAAATATCATTTAATACTAAGTCATTCAACGAAGTATATTCTTGAAAATTTTCAACAAGCCGCAAATATAGGTCCTCCTCCATTTGCGTACCACGCGGTACTGATGTTGCGCAATTTTAGCCCACGTGTTAATACTACAACGTGCTCTGAGTTACTACGAGAATTTTATTTTCAACCAGTGCCATCTACTGAACTTTATGAGAAACACAGCTGCAACAGAATAATATGCGTCTTCTCTCTGGGACGAGTTCGTCGACACTGAGGACGTAAAGTGCATTCTGCGCAAGTTTGCAACCGATTCAAATTAGTGCTGTGTTCACATTAGTGTAACAACTTCACAGTTACTCCCATATGTATGGATGAGGCTTTTAATTATTCAGATGTGACACAATTTCAAGTTTCTAATAGTGCTAAGGATATGATTTATGGTCATATTTTGTTATTTATTTACCAAAACTACCGTCAGTTGATATTCAGGTTTTTATATAAAATACTGGAGATTGTGTTGGTTTTTTTTTTTTGTATAAGATAAAAATGTGTTTGACGGAAGTAAAAATATTGCTATTATTTTATGTATTGTGTTTAACTAGAATACTAATAACTTGACTCTAAAACGCTGGTCAAAGTCGGATTAACTAAAAACATAAAGGGAACCCCATAAAAAAATTGTTAACTTGTCTATGAGTCCATCGTCATGTTCGTAATCCAGTTCTGAAGGCATTTTATCGTGCAAAAGACAATCTTAAAACTAAGATGAGAAAAACGTCTATGACCTCTTACCCTCTATAAGTTTCACTTACAATCCCCCCGTTGTTGAAATCGTCCATGGATGGGAGTCTGCTTCCATCAGATAAGCCTCCTTCCTCCTCCTCTCACTTGCTAACTATTGGATAAAATATATATATCATTATAATTTTTAGTTGTCACGTAAAATCCACCTGCCTACCAAAACACAAGTTTGATCCTAAAGCACTTTTATCAATTTTTTTCGAAAAGTAGATTTTAGCGAGAACTACTCATAAAAACTATCTAGTCACGCTAATACAAAAATAACAACTCCAATAATTAAAATAAATAGTGGGTCGCCCGCGAAACTTCTTGTTTATTCAAGAGATTTTTTAGGACATTCGAAACATGACAGGTTTTGTTTTGATTTCATTTCATTGTAAACTGCAAGTCGCTCTTTACATTTGGCGTTAAAATTATGAAACCTTTTTTAAATTAAATTTTTAATGTCAAGTTTGTCGAGTACAGCTTATTTTGTGTCAGCACTAAGAGAAGGTGGAGAACATTTCCATTTCTATGAAACTACCGCCAATAACATGCCAAAATATTTATTTTTACTTGTTTCGAGATAAACGTGTTCCTAAACTCTCTTTGTGTTAAAACATCTTCATCACTAATTACACATTACTGGAAGTCGTTAAATATTATTTATTAAAATACAACAAATAACAACGTACGTCATAGTACTTTCACACGTTTTTAAATTTTTTCTTTTTTATAAAAAATATACAGTCGTTCTCTAACCGACCAGTAACTTTTTTGCACTGTCTAAAATTGATTATTTGTTAAATAGTAACAAATTAGTTAAATGCAATCAAGAATCCTCTTGTCCTCCTGTCCTCTGTTTCTCTGCACATCTACGGTTTCAAAATGAGACCATAAACGATATTTTATGTGCAGCTATCCTCCCATAATCACTGGGATCAAAAATCGGCTTACGCTATTAATTAAAAGAAATACTAGTATCGATTTACACAAAGCAGTAAAAAAAAAGTGTAATTTGTTTAACTCCACCCTTTTTTCTAATAAAGCCTTAATCTGTTTATTGTGAAAACCAATTTACTATATAAGGATTTTATAACCCTCCCTGACATAGGGTAAGTGCAATTTAGATAACCTTTTGTTTTATGATTGTAGTGCCCGCGCACACGTAGGGCAGCAACAGGCTCATAGCATTATTATATTAAAATTGAGGTTTTTATTCTGATACTGTCATCTTATTTCAAATGACAGACGAGACCTAAAAATATTTTAATAATACTTTTTTAAATGATTTTAGGATCATACGTACAAAATATATACGATATATATATAACAATACGTAAACCACGTAATAGTAAATCACCCTAAGCCATAGACAATAGTACTGCATTAAATATAAATCACTTCCTACACAATTAATGCATTGCCATCCACGGAGCCGAAGGAGATATGATGCTTATGCCTATAAATTATACTGACAAGATTCAAACTAGAACACACTGCAGTTTATTTAATTTATAGTGGCATATGGTAGACGTCACCCCTATCAAAAGAAAACCTACGCGACCCATCCAATCTTTTATTGAATTCCAAATGATAATAAACCATTACAGCTTTATGACAGACTGATATCAAAATACAAATTGCATTGTCAATGTTACTCTGAGTATTTCCAAGCTGGTAACTTTATAATCTGACAACGGAACATACAAGTGGATACAGATACGGATGAAAATATAGGATAGGAATTATTTCCGTAAAATTGGATTCCAACCCAGGGGACAAAATACCTGTCTACTCGAACATAATATATTCAGATTTTGAATTTGTCAAAACGACCAACGAAATTGTTGAACAACAGGATCGCAGAGTTGTAAAATATGCTATTCGATGACATGACTGACGTTGTTAATGTATATGCATATAGTCGCTTTATTGCAACATAACGTGAGACGGAAAAATATTTATCGATCAAATGTAGCCAAAACAAGAATTTGTACACAAAACTGTACTGTTTTCGAACAGTACATTTTAAATAATCTCCATTGAAGTATAAGTATGGTCGTAATCGATGGCTGTCATTAGAATTTTTTTAATCACTTTTGATTTATATTTATTTCGATTAAAATCTTTTGGAACTAACTACATTTTTTTCACGAAAAACAACATTTCCTGTCGCATGTGAGGCTCGGCTGTGGTGTGCGCGGCTGTAATATGATTTTTTTCTTGCTTAACCGATACGTCGAAAAAAACTTGTGCAATAAAAATGCATAAATGATTTCAGTCCGTTACAATTTGTAGATGCATACTGAAGCTGGAACGTAATACGTGACGAGGCAACAATTCATCCGAAGATTTTTCTTCAATAAACTTATAATATAGAGAAAATTAAAGGGAACGAATAAAAAACTTTAAAGGAAACATGCAGATACAAGCATGTCTACTCGTAAATGGTATTTAATACTCTAAGTTTGCACTGTTCATCAACTTAGTTCGTGTTCACGTGTAAGCTCCAGAGTTAAACAGAAATCTGAATACTTCCAGCAAAGTTCTATTAAATATTTAGAATTGATATAATACTTTTCCCTATCGTCAGATTTTCCTGGAATTTTATAACATCTTGTAATTTCCAAAGCACTTCAGATATGTTATTAATTTTGACAACCTGAGTGGATTATAATGTACATATTTGATTCGCATTCCGCTTTGATATAACTTGTTATTAAAGTTATTTCCGTACAAATTTTATGATTCAAATATGATGATATTATTGTAATGTGTAAATTTTTTAGAATGCTCTTATATTCGATGCGAGATCTCTTTCATATATATATCTCCTGCGACTCTGTTTTTTATTCTGATCACAAAATTTCCGGGTTGTTATGATATTGTGCATCCGCTGCCTTGCGTGTACCGTATTCGCGCCGACAGCCTAGTTCATATCTGGGGTTGGAAAAATCTCGTCTGAAGTTCCACTTTTGTGCAGGAAATCGAAAATTACTAGAAGTGATCATTTCAATAAAACCATCTTGTCAGTCGAAAGCCGTGGCACTTAAAATTTTATAGGGCAATAATCTTAAAAAAGTCGGTAAATCACACATGCAATCCTAAACTGATAACTGAATCTATTAGATTGGCGTAACACTCAATAAAAAATATAATTCGCCTTGCTATAAATATAATATATTGTGCCACACTCGGACCATTATATCGAGATTGTATCGCGGATACCTCCTACAGGTTTCAACTACTATGTATGGTTCTAGGTTCTGATTCGTTGTGAAAGACGTAATTACGTCAGCTCAGCCAGAGAAGACAACGGACCATTACCGCTCAGACGTAAGTTTGGCCACGTTCGAATGGCACCAAACACTTTTAATTAACGATCTATTCGATTTGATTATTTGTTTTAACTTAATTGCAAATAATTGTAAAAGTTAATCTATACTAACATTACAAATGTGACATATACTCAGTCTATTTGTCCGTCTGTCTGTCTATAGGTCTCGCTGGTCAAACCACTAAACCAAATTTCATTAAATCTGTTATGAAGTAAGTTAACTCCAAGAAAGTACGTTCTACTTTTTACGCCTAACAGCTGACGACTCATCCTTAAAACGCGAGCAAAGCCGCGAGTATCATCTAGCGTCTGAAATAAAGCGCTAATATTTAAAAATTGAAGTCGTTAATATATATTTTTGAGGTCCTTCGGAAGAGCTACCCATGCTAAGTAGGGGTGCGCAGTTAGTATGTTAATAATCTGATAACAATTTCTTATATCTATAATTCGATTTTCTGTGTAAAGACAATGTTAAACATATTTATGCGATAAGATTGTTTATGTTCAAGCAGATAAAGTTCAATATTCCGAACAACTTTAGCCCGCAGGCTGCGAATTGACCTCTAGAAAAGGGTCGGGCCGACCCTAGACGGTAGCTCGGACAATGAATAGGAGGTAATCCGTATTTGTACAAGCTTAACATCGATGGCAACATTGTGTTATTTGAAGATCTCATTAAATATTTAATAGTCTTTCACGTTAGAAACATTACTAGCTTAATACGTCTTGATGCTCTGTTACAAGTTCGTGGACATGGATGTCAGATTAGTAGTTTAATTGTGAACTACAATTTAGAGAAACAAATTCAAAAACCTACGTGTTTTGATAAATACATATTTCATTCAATGGATCCGTTTATGCAACTTTGTTCAAACTCTTTTAATTAATTCTCTAGAACAATAGAATACGTAACTTAAGTTACTCTTACATTAGCAGCCTGTAAATTTTCCACTGCTGGGCTAAGTAAGGCTTCTCCCTTGAGGAGAAGGTTTGGAGCATATTCCACCACGCTGCTCCAATGCGGGTTGGTGGAATACACATGTGGCAGAATTTCGTTGAAATTAGACACATGCAGGTTTCCTCACGATGTTTTCCTTCACCGCCGAGCACGAGATGAATTATAAACACAAATTAAGCACATGAAAATTCAGTGGTGCCTGCCTGGGTTTGAACCCGAAATCATCGGTTAAGATGCACGCGTTCTAACCACTGGGCCATCTCGGCTCTCTGACTCTGACTCTTAGAAACAATGTTTTTATAAATTTGTTATAATAATAATTTATTTAAGCAACATATTAAATACCATCGTCGTAATTATCAATGCAACTCTTATAAAAACTGGCTGACCGATGGTACCGATTGTGCACGGTGCATACTCGACAATCATCCTCAAATATAAATATGATATAAGGATCTCTTGGTGTGATGAGCAGTGCACATTAACAATGTAAGAAGGTGTATTAATAGTAGATCTAATTATTCTAGAAGACATTATAAAATAAATAAAAAAATACTTTATCTGATCAGCCTACAGGTACACGCAGAGAATAAAAAACATAATTATTGAGGGAGCAAAACTTCCAAATCAATCACAAAAACGAATAATAAAATCTAACATTTTTAATAATTATAAGTCTAGTTTATATTCCTCTTGATTACTCGTCGTTAAAATAACCTCTCTATACTCTGACTTCCTCAAAAATGCCGGATTGCTGAACAACCGAATTATTATTGAGTAAATTACTTTGTCACAGTGACAATTAATTTCCTTAAACCGAAGACTTAAACTCAAACCATCCATCTGGGTGAATAATTAAAAAGTAAATTTGAGATGTTCGGATACTAGTGAAGCGCACATTTTTTCCTGTTACTCTGATGTATGATCTAATTGGGGCATGATAGTATTAAAAACCGACCAACTAAGCTGTGAAAATAAACCGACGCTATTAAAAAATATACCCCTGGCGTGTCGTACAGTTTAGAAGAAAAAACGACCGCCAAAACGAATTGAGTCATCGATGTGATCTAATCGGTTTAGGTGTTGATCGAATGAAAAATTATGAAGTATACATTTTTATCGCGGATTTATTTAAAACTAATACTTTGGAGCATTCATTACAGTTGAACGTGCTTTGAATACGTGTAAGTCACTAATGAAACGTTGTAGATGAAGTAATCAGCGTCATTATGCTGTGATACATAAACACACCGTGTAATGGTTTTGCGCTTCCTTGTTCATTGTAATATCTCCTTTTTTTTGTTTTGGCTTTGATTTGTGCCAAGAGGGCACAGATTATATCGCCAATGTCACGTGCGAATTGAAATATCATAAACTATCGAAATTTTTGACGTTTTATTTTGAGTTAAATCACCGTTCACAATCTTTTGGCAGTTCACAATCTCGCGAGATAGATTATAATCTAACGGTATTTAAAATTTTACGGTGACATAAATAATCATAGAAGTCATTTGTATACTAAAAGCGACTCACTGGCATAGGAGTTACACGTTTAACCAAACCACCATGTATTCACCAACAGAGTGTGTTGTTATATAATAATGTGTTTAAAATTTTCACATTTTAATTTGGAGTTATTAGTCAAGTATAAAAAGTAGCCTATGTCCTTCCTTGAGGTTCAAGCTTACTACGAGTACATACCAAATTTTATCAATTTCGTTTCAGACAGAAGATTTATTTTCGCATTTATAATATTTGTATAGATTTGAACTAACCGAAAGCCGAGTACTCGCCTTAGGAATCCTTTGTTATGGCTACGATAGATTTATTTATTTAAAAGCCAAAGAAGGAAAGCCTCTTACTCTTAAGAAAGCCTCGGTTTGTTAGAAACCTCTATGTATTACGCCGTTTCGCTTTATAAGCAAACAATAGTGATATGCATTTGTTATTAGAAACAAATCAAATCCACAGCTGGGTATAATATGCTACGAATAGAGATATATTTTATTATATTTTGAAATAAAATTTAAGAGTGTCTGAAATTTCAAAACAACTTCATTTTATAATGTTTCTATTTGAATGTTATTAAAATCGAAACAACTATTATTTTGATTGGTCTGTTTATTGTTTTTCCCCGATTTTAAAAATTGCAATGTTTTTTTTTGTATATTAAGGTTATTATAGAAGTTTATTATTGATTTTTTTAAGTTATTGGTAGACATAAGTACAATGTGATGGTAAGTGGTAACCACTGCATAAAAATAATAGTAGTTAATAACCGATGCTCCAAAAACTTTGAACTAAGATGTTAGTTCACTTGTGCCTAGGCTTACTCGCCCTTCAAACCGGAATTCAACTATACTAAGTGTACCTATTTGGTGGTACATATCTGACGTATTACCCAGACGGGCTTGCACTTAGCCCTTTAAGAAAAAAAAAGATTATTATATATTATGATACAATTAAATGTCAATATTATTTCCAAGACATTATTTATTGAAACCAAGTTACTTTAATTATTTAGATTAAGTTGATGTTATTGGATGTGTTTAAATTAAACTCGACCTTCGGTTTTATAAATATTTTTACCTAAATCAATGTGTAAAACGAAAATCTCAAGAAATAATTCAGAAAATAATTTACTGTACCAAAAGTCAAAATGATTTAAATTGAAGGCGCAGCCGACCGCAGCATAACCAAAGTCGCTTATCAATGGTCGTTATAAAACGAAATAATTGCAGGCGACATTTAAAAAGCCAATAAATAGGCATAGGGAAACAATTTCTAATGGTCGATAAAAACGTGTGTATTTTAAAATCTATTGAATATTAACGGAAGTAAAACCGACAAATATCGACAGATTCATTCCAGTAGTCGTTGTCCCATCAGCGGGGAATCCCAGCGTATGTTCTCTATCAACTGAATTATTCATCAACTATCCTATTATTTATGGGTTGATGCTTTAGAAAGTAATAAAGAGTTTTACAATAAAGAGGTCTTATATTAGAAAAAATAAATCTAATCGCATCGCGTATTATTTTGGATGTAGTTACGACTATTAAGTTTGTATACTTGTACCATAAAAAATTAACACTTGAAGATAATCTTGGCTGTTGTTTGCACACAGTTCGCAGGAGCTAAATATATTGTATGTTAGTATATTAAACAATCAATCTTATTTAGGTCAAGAAAATGTTGAGACGATTGTTTTTTCTCATACTTCGTTTATTTTATTTATTATTAAGACATGTTAACTCCATCTTAACCCAGTTAAAAAGATTTATACATATGTACATATTTTTACATTGCTGTAACGTAAGTTATAGAAACGCTAAAATATTTTTCAAAAACCACGTTTAAAAAGCATAATTCTTTGCTTTTTCTATGAAATTCTTGAAATACCTTTTGAATTTTTTTACGAATTTTCGCTATAACGTGTATTAAGATCCTTAGTTTTATAGCTTAGTTTTAATAGAAACTATTAATAATAATTAAAGTGCAATAAAACTATCACAATCATCACAATATGCCCAAGTTAAAAATACAACTAAACCCAATAAAAAGTAAAAAATTCAACAAAAATAGTGCGTCACCATTACCATTCACACTATATATTAACTATTTTCGTCACATGTAGCAAAATTTAATCGGATTGCTGCGTGAGAACTGTTATTCTTGACCATGTGAGAAATGGCAACATAAAGACTCGGTGATTGTGGCTTTCGAACCCATAATTTTCGATATGATTCAAATGTTCTAGCTGCCTTGGTTCTATTTAAAATACGGTTTATCGAATGCCAAAGTCATGTAATTTGTCATTCTAATGGAGGAAGGGGAGTTATAAGGATATATATACTATAAATGTATGTGCTATTCCAGACTATAAAGTCTAGAATAGCTACAACATACATATATAATTACAGTCTATCTCTGTGCCTTTTAGTCAGATTAGTTTAGCTGTTCGGGCGTGAAACTTTCGCGTTTATAATATTAGTTTAGTTTTGCTCGAATTATTTTTTAGCCCAAAAATACTAATCCAATTGATATTATTTCAGCTTATGGTCAGATATAGGATATATAATAGGTTAACGTCTTGCATATTTTTTTGATATGTAGCCTAATGTGCTGATGATGTCAAAAGTAAAACTGTCGTTCCAGGCAAGCTTCAAGCGAGCTCTGACGAAATTATAAATATTTTAACAGATACACAAATCATTTTTATTTGAAATACTAGGTGTTACTCGCCCAAAGGGGCAGGGGAAGGGGGAAGTATCAACGGAACAAAAAAATATAAACCTATCGTCTTATACAGTCGATTACGTTTCAATTGGTCTTAACCTCATACCCATACGTTCACTAGTTTTCAAGCGAACGACGCGTAAAAAAAAGCATATTAAAAAAGCCTACAGAAATACCAACGGCAGAGATATTTCTGACTTTTATACATAACGACACACATTAAACCTTTTCATGTTTAAAAATAACGATAATCTGTATTTTAATTTATTTTCAAAAAGTAATTCTTATTGAAAAAAAATACACAGTAATTTTAACAAGTTAACGTTTTGGCATAGCGTGGGCGAATATACAGAACGGCGAATGTTTACATCGATTAAAAATACCTTGAGATAAAACCATATTTTGCCCGTACGAAGACGAAACGAGCAAGTACCTAGTTAGTTATAAAAATAAAATGTTACCGATATTGCTTGTCTTTATTTACACTTTTTCAATCTCAAATAGAAACATTTCGCTATGAATAAGGTTTGTTGACATCGACACGCAAATACAACTTACCGTTATGAGGTCCTATGCAAACATAATGAACGGAAGTCGATGCTTCTAACTTTGTAATGTATCGAAAATTACATCCTTACTACATATTTACATTTAAAAGTTAAACATTAAAGACAATTGTGAAACAGAGAACTGAGCATGTGTGTAACTGGTTGTGGCTTCACAATTAAACGGTCTTATAAAAAGACGATGTCTTATGTTTGTAATTATATAGACTCGCTCATTCATCAAACCTAATAAATCATACACAATATTGTTATTAACGGTAAAGTATTATGTTATCACGTAGCTTCAATACCTTCTTTGTAGTAAGAACCTTCAGAAAGGTACCTAGGTACCTGGGGGTACCGGGATCGTGGCTCGGCGGACCTCTCATCAGGAAACTCTCATCATCTTTACCGTTTCCCCTTCTGCCGTCTCCTTCAGGAGTATGACGGTCTCGGAGAAGAGGGCTACGGCCGTCCACGACGATACCCTGCGGAACATAACCGACATGATTGCTCGCAAAGGAGAGGTCTCGTCCAACCTCATCAACAACGCCTTCAATCACAGCACGAATATATAAAGTCAAAGCTATTTATATTTTAGTCCTATTTAAAAAATATACAGGTAAAAATAAATAAAGGGGAACACACAAAGACGTTACGCAACCATAAGTTAATGGCTTCATACGTCATCTGATTAACAATGAAGCATAAACTTTATTGAGGTCAGTTTGTAGTAAAAATATCTGTTCATATAGGTATATATATTTTATAACTTAAGCTTACTCCTTCTACTGTAATAAAAATAAAGAAATTCATTCGGTGTGATTGTACATTCTTTTTAAGGTTCCGTATTAATCGGGTGTCTGACTACTTGTAGTCTACTTCAAATTTACTAGAGAATAAACAATTTCATAGCCTAAATCTTTTGGATTTTTTGAGTCATTTTACGAAGCCTATAAATAGTTTAAGGCAAAGTCGCTATCTAAAACCACTTAACGGATTTTGATACGGTTTCCACTAATAGAAAGAGCGACTAATGAGAAAAGTTTGTTTACATAAATAAAAATTTAAACATTTTTATGCAAGTGTTATTTAACCAATAAACTGCTTTCGACGCTTACATAGAGAATATAGAAAATTGCAGGCCTATTATATTCTATTATAAGCCATTATTAAACTATTTTTATGTATTAAACAATAGAAAAGAACTTATTATTAATCCTTATTCAGATAATCATTAAAAACCTTGGTCATTTCATTTTCAATGTAGATTAAAATTAGTCTTTTACGGTATAAAATTCGAATGAATACTATTACCGATTCCGATAACTCGCTGTAAAGCGGACTGTAACAAAAAAACATTAGGCGGGTAAAATTGCTCAATTTTAAAAACTATAAGCGGTGCACAGATTACGAGACACGCCTTAACTTAGTTACCTTAGTTAATATTTTCTCGCCAAGCACTTTTCTCATATTTTTTAAATAATAAATTGAAACCGTGCGAAGCAGGGGCGAGGGGGTGATTTTGTGATAAAGAAATTAACACATTTAATGACTTTAAGCGAAAATTACTTATTTGGTAGGGCTTAGTGCAAGCTCATCTGGATAGGTACCACCCACTCATTAGAAATACTACCGCCAAACAACAGTACTCAGGATTTTTGTGTTCTGGTTTGAAAAATGAGTGAGACAGTTTAACTACAGGCACAAGAAACATAAAATCTTAGTTCCCAAGGTTGGTGACACATTGGCGATATAAGAAATGGTTAATATTTTTAACAGCGCCATTGGCTATTGGCGGTGGTGACCATTTACCATCCAAACAATAACATAAAAATAAAAATAAAACTTGCATAAAAGAGCATAGAAATATTCCCCCATTTGACTTTAATTACACAAGTTTGTGTCCCTAGGAACAGAAAGAGGAATAAACACGTGCGTCTAACTCGCTCAATAAATATTTGAAATGTTTTTGTTATCTGTGAACAAAACAAATGAAAATTGTGTTGTTGATTTTTTCGACATACAAAAGTACAATTGAGATGTTTTAGTTCTAGTGTAGGCATTATAGTAAATTTTTATCGTGAGCTTATTATGTCACCGAAGATGTATTCTACACTTCATCTCAGATACATGAATTAAATTTTATTTATATTGTAACATTATATTTATTAATAAATTGCATCCGCGCGAAGCCGCGACGCGTCGCCAATTTGGTATAGGCTGATAAAAGTATTCTAAAGTAAGCGTTACGTTTACTAAAACAAATTATATTTAGTATTTTTTATTGTAATTTGATATCATTATTAAACGTAAGAACATTTTGATCGATTGCAGATTTGAGCCTCATACAACAAACAATTAGAAAAAAACTTCTATATGAAAACACGATGCAAACTGTGGCCGCAAAACCTTTAAAAAAATCTATTAAAAACGAATAAACTTCAAAGTGTGCAATAGCTCTAAAAAAAGATAAAAATATTTAATGAAAATAGCTGGGGTTAGAAAAAATCGTGTGGTCGACCCCGAGACTGACGCTAATTGTTGCAGGATATCCGCTGTTAACTCGCCTCCTGTGCCTGACCTTGCTAGCAAGACAAATTACGCCGAACTAATCGATCGCCTACAAGCACATTATTAAGATTCAACTTTGACGTGCAGCTTGCATATTATAAACCGTTTTAAGGTGATACGCTATTTTGATGCTACGATTAGTACGTACGTACATATAATACAAGAATAATATGTTTTAATTATAGCATTAAAATGATTGATTAATGCATCATGATTTATACAGTAACTATTTTGGATTTCTTTTTAGTATATATTTGGCCGGAAGCACTTTTCTGAAGCATAAGTACAGAAAAAAACCGAAAACCTGTAAGTCTTTCAGTATTTTTTTGTGGTACGGAACCCTACGTGCGTGAGTCCGACTCGCATTTGTCCGGTTTTTTTTCTATATTTCTATCTATTTCTATCAAATCGGTTTAAATACAAACGCAATGGGACGTGGGAGTTTATAGAAGTCCATAATAAAATTAAAGTATATGAAATATAGGATATTTGAATTAATTTTAATCCATAGCCTAGTTTTATTATTTGAAACAAAAATCTAGTTTCAGATAGAGATACTATGACAGCGTTGCCACAGTATATGTGAAAGTTTTAATTTTGTTTTTATTTCAACTTTCGAATCTCTACAGACACGTTGTCCGTGCCTTCGGTGCCTTTCTATTATTTTGTTTGAGTTCAGTAGTTTTACTTTATTATGAGCCACCTAAATGGGTAAGTTGTCACCACTGCCCATAGACATTGGTGCCGAATGTTTATCCATTTCTTATACAATGCGCTATCAACCTTGGAAACTGAGATGATATATCCCTTGTACTTGTAATTACACCACGTATTTTCAACTTTATATGATGCGTGGGTGGTACCCATACAGGGTCTTTGAAGAGCTCAGATGAAATCTTTGTCGACAACTGGGATCGGCCCTTTCCCGTTCCCGCTTCGCCGTCTACTTTTCGGACTGTGACGGTCTCACAGAAGGAGGTGACGGCGATTCAAGCCGTTTCCCTGCAGAATATCGCCAATATGATTGCTCACAGGGTCTTATTATGTTAGGGTATTTATTATGTACATTATTAATAAGAACTTTTTTGAAATAATGCCTTTACGCCTTTCCCCCACATGATGTGGGAGGGGAGTATGTGGGGCTCGCTGGCGCTGAACGCGCCGGAACACCCACAATAAAACCAGCGGTGCCTTTGTCTTTTCGGGGGATGTCACGGGAACGCTTGCGCATACTACCGTGACGCCCCGACGGTAGGCCCAACTCTGCCTGCCTCCAAATCCTGGTTATCAGGTTACAGAGTAAATTAATATGAATCTGAAATGAATACGTTAGTTTTGCGTAAAACATTTTAGTTCGCGGCGGTGTATGATGTAAATAATATCTGACAGAGTTTTATTCGCTGTGGTTATAACACAATATTTAAAGCCTTTACTTTTAATATTATGGTTGAAATCATATACTAGCATGAGGAGATTATTTACTTGGTCACATGCGCTTTTGGCAGAAGTTTTATTATTAAGTTATTCTATATATATTCGCAAATCTTCTTATATATGAATAGCGTAAGCCGATTTTTGTCTCAGTAATTATAGGACGATAACTGCACATAAAAAATATTACGATTATGGTTACATTTTAAAGAGCTCCAGTCGTAGACGTGCAGAAAATAGAAGAGGAATATTGAATGCAATTTAATAAATTGTTACAATTTAACAAATAATTAATTAATTTTAGAGAGCGGAAATAAGATCCTGACCGGTTAAAGAGTAGTGCTGTATAAGAAAAAAAAACAACAATAAAGAACATTGTTTTCGACTAACTCCAATTCTATCAGACATAATGTACTATTGGCATTAAAATTTTCATTCAAATAAGGTTTCATAATTTTTTCGCCGAATGTAGATAATGACTTGCAGTTGACATTAATTGTGACATGAAATCAATATAAAACCTGTCATAGGTCTTGTCATATAATTTCGAAAAAAAATCATAAATGTATTTTGAATAAACGCGAAGTTTTGCAGGAGGCCCGCTAGTCCATAGTGAATATCATAGATTAATCAAACTCTCGACCAATGATATCGCGTCATTTTGCTGTCAAATGTTATTTATTTCGCTTGTCTCCTGTTATGGTTAGAATAGAGTATAGAGGCCACCTGATTAGCATCAACCTTTACAATCTGTGGTGACGATCCAACGTTGCTTAATTACACATGTACATTAAAACTAAATAAATAATTAAAATGTAAATCATTACTTACGTCAGGCGAGGTCAAGAATGGCATTCATTAAAATGTGAGGAAACCTCCATGTTTCGGATGAAAATATGTCACATGTGAACCCTAACTGAAATCAGATCAAATATGCTGAAATAAGTTCCAAACCATCTTCTTAAAAGAATAACCTTAACATTATTAATTTCCATCAATATATATTTCTTTATAATTTATTACCTGAACGTTTATTAATCTCCCGAGATTATCTACAAGAGAAAAGACCTTGAACTCGGAGTTAATATTATTTAAATGCATCGAACATTATTTTCTCTCTTTTATGGCTTATTTAATATATATAAATCTTATATTAATTTCATTAACAGCCAAAGCTTTGCTCGGTCGGAATATAACATAATGCAAATATTATAAATTATATGTACAAATATTAATTATTTTTTTTTTTTTTTTATATCTCCGAACAATCAAATTTTATTGTTAATAATTATTACATTCTACAAATTCTCATAGGATCATCGTGGTGGAACAAAGCTTGAAACCTTTTCAGCAAAAGAAAAGAAACTTTAACACCAGTATTTCAGACTGTTACTTTTCTTTTTGTACACACATACATACATATATCCTCGTTCCTATTATAACAAAAGAGTAAGTACTGAGTTTCTCATTGGTTCTTATCGAGAGAAATCAATATAATAGCCGCATAAAATTTATATAAAAATTTCTTATTATATCTTCGTGTTAAAGTTTTGTTTTTTTTTTTTTTTTTAATTAATTTGTTAACAGGTAAAACCACGTAATATACAAACCGTGTTCATTAAATCGTTCATATTATTATTTAACAAATAAAATATAATTATAATGATTGGTTTTGTAAACTGATTGTAGAATTGACAGCGATGTATTTTTCGTAAGATAAAGTAGACTTGCTGCGAATTACAGGGCTACGAATAATCGGTAGCATGTTAAATGTGTGAGGCAAACAGATAAATAAATAAATAAATATTGGACAACATCACATACATTACTCTGATCGCAATGTAAGTAGCTAAAGCACTTGTGTTATGGAAAATCAGAAGTAACGACGGTACCACATACACCCAGACCCAAGACACCATAGAAAACTAATGAACTTTTTCTACGTCGACTCGGCCGGGAATCGAACCCGGGACCTCGGAGTGACGTACCCATGAAAACCGGTGTAGTACTCGACCATGGAGATCGTCATACTTAATGACCAGTAATTAAATGTTTCAATAAAAAAAAATGTGCATTGTTTAAAGTTCAATGGCTAAAAAATATAATCATGATCTTGTCAGCTTAATATGTATAACCTCTGTAATGTCAATTCGCTGACAACCGCAATGTTTAACTTGTGGCATGTAATTAAATTAACATTTACCAGTCATTCTGGAACGAACACAACATGCTCTTATAACACAGTGTATTGTTTGTTGACAAAATACATGTTTTGCGGTCTTTTACTGACCTATTTTAATTCATCAAATATTTTAAAAGTATTATTTTATGAAACATTTCATATAAAGCTGCTTTCGAAAGAGATTGTTGTAAGGTGGGAAACTATTTTTAATTTTTTTTCTCTTAACGTCATTTGAGAAGTGCATTTAGAAATATTATTATAATGTGAAAGGTTTTTATTTCACAAAAATCGTCAGATTAGTTTTGACACCCAATATTGGACAAAGGCTCCATGTCTTTCCATTTTTGTCTGCATATTTAATTATCCTCCCAACGTTTGTCTGTGGTTCTAGCGGTGTGTCCTGCCCATCTCCACTATAGTCTGCATACGGCTTCTACAATGTCCAGTTACGGTGTTCCTTTTCTAATTTCATTTGCGATTATCTATCATTAAGTTTGAGGCCTAGCATTGATCTTTCAGTAGATTTCTAGAATGATTACAATTTTCTCCAACCAACCATGCAACCTCTTGTGTTACAGGCCAACATTGACATCTACAGATTACTGTAGCCAATATTGTACTTTACCTTTTTCTTTATTACTTTATCTATTTATTATATTATTTAACCGTTCCCTGCATCGTGAAATGCTCTGCCAATAGTGGGAACTGATTTTGTCCCTGTTACACTGGCTCGCTCACCCTTTAAATCGGAATCCAACAATCTTTGTCCTGCTATTTGGTAATAGACTTTTTGATGCAAGGGTGTCGTACCACTAAGTAAAGCTAAGATAACACAAAGGCAAGGAAAACACGTTTGCGCGCTACAGAAATAGATTATTATGGCGGTGAACGGATCGACTAATTGAGGCAGGAAACGACCTGTGGAGGTATTCTGTGGGAATTCAAACTCGGATTTCGATGTAGATCTCAAAGGTGAGATGTCAGACAGCATTAAACGATGCATTTTTAATTAATTTACGAGTCGAGCTTCGATTTTCAAATTCGTTCAAAGAATAAGTTAAGGAGTCATTAGCAATGTGCCTGAGCTGACGTACTTATCAATGGGACTAGATTCGGTAGAATTTATTATTGTGTTCTATGTTTGCGCTCACACTTATAAGTCGAACACAGTTTGTGTAAACATATTCGTAGGTATAGTAGTACATTACTTGCATTTTGATTGCATCGAGTCAATAACTCTATTTAAGTAAATTCTAAAGTACCTTAAATTTAAGCACCTTTAGCTCGCTTCCAACTTATAATTAATGTGTTAAGAAGGTTACAATGACTATAAATAAGCAGCGCTTCCTTAGTACATATAATATTTGAACTTACATTACACCGATAAAATTAATAATTTATACGGTTTTAAATTACCTATTTGCCAAGGTTAAACTTAAACAATACTTAAATTAAACGCTGTTGATTAAAATTAACACGGGTAATTTAGTTTTACATCATAGCCCATTTTAATTAAATTAAATTTTCAATCATTAATCAGCGATATATTTGAAATATCAAAACTTAATTTATTATTAATCATACAATTTTCTATTTGTGTTATCAAATTTAAATGCAGAACAAATCTTTCTGTTTGGAATCATGTTATCCAATTATACATAAACGTATTATAATGGAATAAACGTTAATAACATCGTGAAATATAATATACCTGATATAATTTTAATTAAATTTAAACGAAATAAGAAACAAATGAATGAGAATTAAAACAAAACGGTTCCATTCCAGCAAGAGCCGAGATAGCACGATTTTTTTTATTCCTATTTGATATTTAACGGTTACCTAATTAAAACCATATGATGGAAATGTTATGTCCATATTTGCCGCTTTATCGATTTAATTTTTCACCAGCGAACATAAATCTCACTGTTTAGTTTTTAGAAGAGTCATCTATATGAAGCATGGTTGGTTGATTTGTAATTTAGTTTTACCGTGAACATGAACTACATGCAGACTACTTTTTTTTCACCTTATCGATCAGTGAAATTGAATTCGCGATCCTAGAAATAGCAGCGATTCATTTAAGAATGGGTGACACACGATAGTAGATTATCGTAAAAATGACAATTAGTGAATGTATAAACTTTTTTTTGGAATTAATATAAGCTGAAAATAAATTTATGAAAAATCTGAAATATCAAATACCCATTAAACCCTTAAATATAGTAAACCCAAGATTACGTGTTATTACAATCACTTATCCAGTTTTTGTCTGAAAAATCAAACAATTTTGATTTTTGAATTTAGAATTTAGAATAATAATTAAGTTGGCACGTCGTTTTACGGTGATCATAATTTTGTATTAATTATCTGTATTATACTAGGCTATACCTATATAGGTTGAAAATACAGATAATTAATACAAAATTATGACCACCGTAACTGACTATGTACAAAAGTCTGATCACTAACTATGTACAAAACTTATATAAGTTTTGTAAATAGTTAGTGTCATAAAAAAATCTCGTCGTACCCATTTTATGCATACGAAAGTTTATTTGGATGTTTGTAATTTGGCAAATAAGTCGAAGCACAGCCGGGGCGGAGATAAATAAACGAAGAAATATATTCTCAAGACAATTTAATAAACTAAATGATTTATAATTTTCCTTGCACATATCTTGTTTGAGAAAAATAAAACAAATATTTCTTATTAAGATAGCCGTCGAAGAAATATGAAATTAATGAGAAACGGAAGCATATTTTTCTATTTTGTTGTTATGGATGAGGTGCCATGAACCGAAAAAGATTGATTTTGAAGTTTTATTAAATAGACGCTGTGCGACTAAGTTCACCCGATGTAATATTTGTCACTTCAGACAGCTTTATATTTAAAATGGTATATTAGTACGTGTATTTAGATATCATCTGTATATAAATATTATTTAATCTACAGAGATACCATAAATTGTAAACAAAAGCGAAACTATAAATTAACAAATTGGATAATCATAGAGATATTTGAAACTTTGATTACGGGACCAAAAATATCTGTGGTTGTTTTTAAGCCAAGATTATTTTATTACAAAGAATATTTTATGTAATTACTAGTAATCGGTTAGGTAGTTTAACAAAGACCAAAAGTATGCTATGTATCCGCTTATATTTAATATACTTAACAAGTTAGTCTGTACATAACTTATTCATATTAAGTATTTACTCATGATAACACCAGAAACAAGTCCAACGTGAATTCATTTCGTATCTTACTCGTGAAATGTTGACAACCTACTTAAGCCATTTTGATACGACTATCTCAAAATAATTATTATAGTTAATATCGCCTTTTGACATTTGACGTCGTTTCTTAATTCTTACAGAATATCTCGGCAAAAAACTTAAAATGTATGTATATCGGTGGAATTGTTTGCAATTTCCGGGGATGCAGGGCTGTTTTATGCAGAAATGACTAAATTTAAACAATTTTAATTAACTGATTGTAAAAGTGCCTTACAAAATCAGTGTGTTTCCGGAATAAGAGCTATCTCAATAATAGTTGTACACATGAAATTAGAATGAATTCAGTCAGATATCAATTAGCGAAAAATGCGTGTTTGGTAAATTGGTCACTTAAAGAAATTAGGCGTTTTTTAATACCAAATTATTCAAAAATTTTATTTAAAAAATATTATAGATCGATACAATGTATTTTCGTGTCTCTTGGTTTAGTAAAATTATACTGCGGGTCACAATCAATAAAATATATTCGCTTTCTTAACGATAAAATGACCTTCGTCTTTTTGCGTGAAATGCGAGTTTATGGATATTAATGTGACAATTCATTTATTTATTGATAACTTTATATTTTGCTCGATATGGAAATATGCCCAGATATATGTTATTAAAGTTAAATTTAATTATGAATAATTAATGTCTGTTTCAGACCGTTTTATCTTCTTCTTCATCGAAAGCTAGGATAAATTATAACTTTGTAATAAGCACCTTAAGATAAGTATGTATACTGAACATAAGGATACCATAGAACGAATTATTTAAACAAATAAATATAAAAATTAATAATTAAGAAGTCTACCTAATCTTAATTAAACTCCTTTTCCTCCTATTCAAGGAAGCGTAAACGTTTGATGCCTCGTGTATGTATCATTCAAAATAGCTCGTTAAATCTTTGATCCATAAATTCTGCGTTCTCTTATATGATTTCATCGCGAATAACAAAAATAATGATGTTTTTCATTTTTTTATCAAACCATTACGAATCATTGGAATGATTTCGATTTTTAAAAGTCCTTTTTTACCAAATCTCATGTATTGATTTAATTTCACAACGTCTACGTATGTTCGTTGGTAAATTATGATGTTGAAACATTGTAAGAAATATAAGAACATTAGTTCGGTTTTGTAGGTATAGAAGGAAAAATTCATTCATTCATAGTTGTATTTTTGTACTGAAAAACGTTCATTTAACGAAGAAAGACTCATTGTGAAATCCGGAGTATTCTTTATTCAAGTATATATGAACATTTTTAAATTAACATATTACAGGATTAAAATGAAATCAAAGCTAACAAGATTTTAGTTACAAGGATATTACTATTTCTCTCAGATGATAAACATAGTAATATGTAAAATATAGGTATATGATAAAACCATAGATATATCTTTTTCTCAAACGAATGAAACGTTTTCAGAATAACGTAGCCTCACACAACTTTACCACTAAAACACTATCAGGAAATAAATCTGCAGGATGATTCAATATAAGACCGTTTATAACAAAATGAAATTCACGTGCGGAGGAAAACCACTCACATCACAGGTACATCGAATTGCAAAATAACATTGAATTTATTTAGAATTCAACGGATGCATCATTCGTTGACATATTATAGACAATATCCATCTTTTCACTGCACTAATGGCTGGAAGAGACGATGGTCCATTATGGTTCAACTCGCACTGGCCGGTAATAGTTTCGATCAATTCAAATAGTCATATTCATTTATTGTGGCAGTGATGCCATTGCAAAGCGAACTACTATTTATATTACCCAACATATCTCATTTGATAGCATCGTGTTGCAAAGATAAGAAGCTGTTATAGTGATTCAAATAAACCAGGACAGGGAATATGCATGAAAATAAACCAGGTTATTGTTTAAGAATCCTATCATAACCTCTAAAACTGCAATGACCGATCTTGACATGGATTAAAAAGGCTTAGAGATCGTTTTCACATACACCACAATACCGCTGCTCCACTCCTGGCTTGGCGCAGCTTTCATCAGAATTAAGGCAAACACACACAATCTCCCCCGCAAACTCACAAACTCTTCGCCAGTTTTTATAGCAGTACATTATTCCAATCTTTTCAGAAACTGCTAAAACAGGTCACGCGTAGCCCCCACCTCACGCGTCCACTGCTCTAGGGTCACACGCTATCTTTTAAGCCCCGGGCGTCGAGGCTGAGAATAGATCCACCCAATCTCAACTTGTAGATTCGGAGGCATTAAAATTTTTTGAAGCACATTAACAATGACAAAAGTTCCCAATTTTCAAAGTTAGTAAATACTTTTTATTGCAGCATAATCACACATGGAAAAACACACATAAATATTGTGGGCTAAAGTATTGTGGACTAATTTTGTTTTGCTCTACTCTCGTACATCAATGATAAAAATATATCAATGATATAATGAATTCTTATTAATGATTTAAGTTCAGAAACACTAAATATGAATTGTTAATGTATTTAAATGTAAAGCTATAAAGTGCAGATTGGATTATTTTATCTCCTCCGTCAGTTGATTGTGAGATTAGCTTCTTGCGATTTGATATGGATTTTCGGGTCGACGTCAATGTTTGTTACTTTAAATGGGTCAAGGATCCGCTTCCGACATATTTCGTAGATTGCAATTGATCAAGGAATTTTTCATCAAATTCCGCGTACCGCAGAGGATATAACAGTAACGCAATAGATAATATACACAGGGAATTAGTTTTTGAAATAGCGTTTCGTAACTATATTATGTATATATATACATATATACATATACATATATATATATGTATATATATATACATATATATATATATATATATATATATATATATATTTAATTAATTCGTATATGTTTTTGCTGCCGCTGATGCCGAAATTAGGTCAAGGAAACATTATTATCAAATAGCTGAAAAAGAGGATGAATTCGTTTAAAATTTTTCCTTCTAAACATAATAAATCGATTCGGCGAGGAAACGAACATTCACATACTCCTTTTTTATAATCATGTAATTAAGGAGCTTTTGTATATTACAGGTATTTAAAATAAACTAATAATTTACTACTTAAATTAAATTAAATTCTACGATATTTTAATACAGAAACGAACCTTAATCTTAGTATAACTTATGTTCTCACTTAGCGGACTTGCAAAATATACGACTACAATGTCTTAATTAATTAATGAATCCCTACAATTTAAACGCAGAAAATTTTAAATGGTTTTAACTTAAATTTATTTTATTGAAAAGGTTAAATTTGATCTCTAAGTTTATAATACTAGCGAAACCTGGCAGACGTCTAAGTGTCATGGCGGTCGCTTGAAAGGAATTGAAGTTTGTTGTGCGTCAGCGACATCTAGCGGTTAGGTTAAATAGCGTTTTAATACTACATATATTAAAAGCTATTTGACATCTTTTGTGACAACTTTCATAGTAATCGGAGTAATTTTTATTTAATTAATGTATAAGACTATCGGTTAATGTTTTAATGAAAAATATCGCAAGAAGCATTAACTGAGTTTAAAATTTAAATACTGGATATGCACATAATATATTATTTAGAGCTGATAAACATATGCATAATTATTACTTAATTCACATTTAAATTGGTCAGCATCCTTATAGAATATACATTCGGCGTGATTCGAATGATTAGTAATGCCATCTGTTATTATATATCAAAATGAGACAAAGACGATATTTTGAATATGACAACCTTGAATAGTAAGTGAAATAATTGTGGTTTCAGGAATCGGTTTATAACGTACACATACGTATACATGTTGTAGTAGACACAAACTATAAACATGTGTGCGTAACTGAAACTGACGTAACTTACAATCGCAAACTTAGGCTTGATTCTGTAAGCCCCCGAAAACACAAACTAGCTTATAACGCCCTCGCGTCGCGTTATTTGGTAATAAAGGTATTCCGTAACAAAACGATAACGAGTGCTGCTTAGACCGCTTTTTTATTCCTTATAAAGTTTAAAATTTCAACTCTTATTCCTCGTGTTGAAAAAATGGAACAAATATGCCATTTTTAATTAAATTTCTTAAGTGTATTGACATTTTTAGCATTATATTTAGTTTAAAAATAGCCGGGTTCATATTACGTTGAAAGAAAAGTTATTATAAGGAAATAGAAAACCAACACACGCTATTAGGATGGACACTGCATGCATGCATATGAGCAATTGATTGATCAAAGAATAATAAAATCAGAAAACGTTTAGAACATACTTAAATGTTCCTAAAAATAATATGAAATGTATGTATAATATTTCCAATAATAAACGCCGATTTTCGATAAAATTAAGAATACCTCTATAACCGATAAACGCCAAAATATTGTGTCAAGTATTATCGCTACAAGAGCAGGATAAGTAACATATTTTGTTTAAGCGCGACAAAGATGCAACATAAAAGAACTCGTCATACGTTAGAACGCTTAATGAATGCTCAGATTTTGTATAAAAAATATATATATTTTGTTTTATATTTTGAGAATGAATTCAGGAAATCAAATTTCGTTCCATTGTTTCCTTTTGATTCGTATGTATGCGTGCTTTGTTTTGCTTGTGTGGTTTCATTCGGCGACCTTTGCTAGAGAGCTTAGATATACAACAATACAAATTTAAATCAAAACCGACTCTGTTAACTCTACGTTCTCTTGATGGTTTGATTTGTGTAATTTGATATAGTTCTAATTACACGTAAAATCAAACCGTGAACATAATTAATGTTTAGTATAGTCATTTAATATAATTTATAAAGTTTAAATACACAAATAAAAAAAAAGTAAGTAATGTATTTCACAATTGCCTGTATCTCTTATAAAATTAATTATCATTTATATATTATTTCAATGTGGCTGTAAAGAAAATAATTTCTCAGTTACCAGATAAAGTAATCTAATTATTTTCTTTGCGTTAAACATTTTGATTGAAATAAACGTGTGGAATTATATAAATGGTTTTCTGGTAAAATGTTATAAGTAAGTTTTTCCATAGAATTTACAGGTGCATTTACAGTTGAAACTATATATCGAAATGGATATTTACACATTCAACGAACAGCGTTTTAAACATTTTACATAATATAAATTTATGCATATATAAACATGCGGTGAAAATAATACCGCAGAAAATATGATATTTCATGTTTTTGATCAAATATCACGTTAAATAAATGTAGAAATCATCATATATCATTTGACGTTGAATTTTTAACCTTGATTTATATTTAAACGAGTCAAATTGACGAATTATTATATCAGACCATATTTAATATCGTTTTCAATATTATATCTTAATTTTATTCATTAGAACGCAATAAAATTCGTAATTTAAAAATAATTTAGTTTTTTTTTTTTGACGGACAATCAATCATCGAAAGGGATATCTTAATATTAATATTTTCTGATAATGTTTGAGCTCTTAAGATTAATCTTAAGAGCTCAAACATTATCAGAATATTTTTTGTCATCTGATAATATAATGGCAATTAAAGGAAAAAAGATTACCCTTACCTATATCCTTTAAAATCTGGAACTTTAATGATAGAAACAACAATAAAACTTTGGACTCCAAGGAAGGACTTCCTTGGTGTGCAAGGTTACTTCATAGGAAAATTAATCAAAGCCAGTTCATTGGTTTGGGCGTGCAAGAGCAAGAGAGCTTTTTTAATATAGATGATTCGGTACTTGGTTAATTATCCCCAACTAGTTATGATAGCGATGATATGTATCTAATGACAGACAGAAAACCATTTTAGGAAATCATAACATAGTTTTTATGTGCGTTATGACGTCACTATTTTTTTGTATTCTCTATGAGAATAAGAGCCGATGTGAAATTATGAAATCATTTGACCTTCAAAAATATTTCAACAAAATTTTATTACATATATGTGAATCAGGACGCTTAATTAATACATTGTTTTAAAGTAATTAGTTTTTTGAGTGAAGCGTAGTTAGCGTTCCTCACTACGGAATTTACCGTAAGCTCACGCCATAAACATCCAAGCCAACACCCATTAATTAGTGTTCTATACAAATATCGTTTAAAGGTATATGTGTAGGTACATAGGTGGTTTTCTTATTTCACAATATTTCCATTAGCTTCACTTGTATGAGAAAAGATTTTTTTTTATGGCATTGGTTGGCGGACGAGCATATGGGCCGCCTGATGGTAAGTGGTCACCACCGCCCATAGACAAAGGCGCTGTAAGAAATATTAACCATTCCTTACATCACCTATGCGCCACCAACCTTGGGAACTAAGATGTTATGTCCCTTGTGCCTGTGATTACACTAGCTCACTCACCCTTCTAACAAGAACACAACAATACAGAGTACTGTTATTTGGCGGTAGAATATCTGATGAGTGGGTGGTACCTACCGAGACGGGTTTGCACAAAGTCCTACCACCAGATCAGAATATTCAATCAAATCAAATATATATTATTTAAGTAAACTTTACACTAAAGCATTTTTTGAATCGGCAAACTGTCGATTCTCGACTCAACTAACGACTCGACTCGATTTAACTCCGAAAGCAAGGTGCCTCGGACGACTCGTTTGAAGGAACCCAGGTTATAAGAGAAGGGTAACACTTGTGCTAGTAGATAATTCTATTTTTATCGGTGCGACAAAGAAAATTGTTGAAAAATTTCTTCGTGCGCGATGGAATTGATGGATTTTTTGTAATATGGCGATTGAATGACATTTTAAAACTAAAACCAAATTCGATTTTCAAGCCTTCCAAATTTACTAATAACGTATGATACTTGAGCTATATTTTGCCGAAAATGTATATTATTAAGTATGCAACGTACATCGGCAAGCAAGCAAATTGCAAGCATTTACAATAATTGAATGAATTTAAACACTAGAACGAATGATATTTGTATAAATTTTACTCATAATTATTTCGAAAATAGAATTTCTAGTATGAAACAATGAAAATTTACAAACGTTTGGAATTTTTGTGTGTATCCAATAAAATATATATAAAATACATTATATTCAAAACGAAAACAAAATGTTTCATATCTGCATATAGTCAAAATAAAATATTTATCTATCCATGTGTTCTATCTTTATCTATAATGGTGTGTGTGACAGCGTTTAATAAAATAGTAAACAAAAAAAAAATAGGTAATGACTTAAAGTTACCGAAGGATACGGGTCATATCATGGATAATTTTTTTTACAAACTTTCATGCAAAGGTAGTCTATGTTCAGACAGATATTAATAAAATGTGTCTGATTTTGCGTTACAAATTATTTTAAACTATAAAATAAATTATTTATAACATATTTTGCATGAATTATGACGTCATCGATTTTTTAAATTCTCAGTTTTTTAAAAATTCGTAATCGAAAATGTTTTTTTAAAAACCGGCAATAAAAGTAGCAGCACTATCATCTCGCTTCACAGTTTTCGCTTCACACGATATGACGTATAGTTACGGAATACCAAATATTTTTCAATTCAAGGTCGTAGTTCAGAAATGAAAACTGTTTATAATACTAACGTGGTTTCTGCAGAATCGCACTATAGATCGCGCACCCAACAACGAATCAAGGAACGACTTGCGATACGAGATTACGAGAACATTCATTGTTACTCTTTTAATAGTGAATAATTAAAAAATAATAATCAGCAATTAAGTTAAATAAAGACACGGAAGGTTAGTCTGAGGAACCTTAATGGAAAAATATGAAAAAACTGAACATTCTAGAAGAATATTAAAGTCGTAATAATGCGAGTAAGCGAGACCATATTGTTAACGCTGATATATATTTGCCATCACGGGACGCAGCTGTTATAGATAAAGTCTACGAGCTTCAATTATACAAAAATCAAAATTAAAAATTGTAAAATTAAATTCGTATCAACATCGTTTAACATATTTAATTACGTTAAAGAAAATTTTTAAACTCAGTATAAAAGTATGATTATTTAATTATTATTTTTTAATACTAAATTATTAATCGAGGTCGAGATAAAGCATACAAACTTTAGTTTTATTGACAACTTATTTACGACTTCTAATTGTTGCCATCATTCAAAACATGTTTGGATTCTTTTGATATTAGAAAAAACCGGACAAGTACGATTCGGACTCGCACACTGAGGATTCCGTACCACAAAGACAGTTAGACAAACATACAATGATGTAACAACAAATTTACAGTTTACAAATTTTTCCGTTATTTGTGCTACAAAATATCGCTTCTAGCCAAATTTATGTTTATTTAATTGTAAAATTTTCGAATGTAAGGGCAATGGGACATAAACTGCTATATCTTTTGACTGCGTAGACTTGGAATTCATCCTTCATAGCTCTAAACTAAAGCACATCTATGCATTTGGTATTATTGACGGACAGAAAGACAGATAATGAAGTAACATTGTAAGGATTGCTTTTTTACTTTAGAGTTCGCCAAACAGCAGTACGCAGTATTGTTGAGTTCCGGTTTGAAGGATGAGTGCGCCACTACAGGTGCAAGGGATAAACATATAACATAACGTCTTAGTTCCCAAGCTTGGTGGCGCATTGTTGATGTAAGGAATGGCGTTGGTGACCACTCACGTTACGGAACCCTAAAAATATGGATATACGTAAAAAAGTGAATGCAAATAATGTCCTTATTCTCTCCATATATTTTTAATGTGTAACGTTTCTTAAATGTGTTAATTTTTTATTACTTTTCAAATATCCCGCCCGACCCAATAGTTGTCGTTAAGAAATAGCTAGCAAACAAACAAAAAGAACACGTTTCTTCTGTTTTTCTGATTGCTATATTTCTTTGTTAAATATTTTTTTAATTTATGTATTCTGATGTTCAATAAAAAAATACAATTTAATATTTTGTGAATATTTCAACTGAGTGTGAGCTGTTTCCATTATTAATATCGAGCTAAAAAGGGCGAATAAGTCACGTTTGTTGTATGGGATCCCCCTTAAATATTTATTTTATTTTGTTCTTATTGTTTATTGTTATAACAGCAAGAGATATACATAATTTGTGAAAATTCCAACTATAAGCTATTCGCGATTCTCTAGATACGGCCTGGTGACAGACAGACGGACGGACAGACAGCGAAGTCTTAGTTCCCGTTTTTATTCTTTGGGTACGGAAACCTAAAAAGGACAAATAAATACCAAACACAATGGTAAAACAATGGTATATAAAAAACCGTACTTAAAAACGAAAAAAAAAATAAAAAAATCCACTTTGTATTAAAATACCTATCACAAAGCCCACGAACGAACGAACTTGGCGCCTTGCTGTTATTGGCTGATTAATTTAAGACGAAAATTGAAAAAAGGTTGACTATATTTAATTATTAGTAAAAAATAACCACTAGACGCATTTTGATACTTTTTTCTAATAATAGGACGGCTGACGGGTTTTTATCATAATATAAACAGCCTGTAAACGTCCCAATGCTGGGCTAAGGTTATCAATTCTTTTGAGCAATGATATCTTGACCAGTATTTCCAGATAAATTAATGAGTACCGCCATGTATGTAAATATAGATATTAAACCGAACAAACATAAATCGTTTTAAGAAACTACAAATATTGAAATTTAATTAAACTTTCGTATTGAACTTAGAAACTTAGAGAACTAAGAAAAATATAGATTACTTTTTTTAATGTATATGCAATGGAAAGAACGCATATGGGTCTTATCAAATTATCGGACAAATCTGTCGATGCCTTTATAAATTACTAGAGACCCGCCCTGTCTTTGTACGGGTGCAATGCTGCCACTAAATATACTACTAATGTCTTACAACGTTCACAGTTTTTCGGTCGTTAGACATTACATACCGCTATGTCCCTACGTTTTAAATCTATAATATCTTCAAAAATATTAATTTAAATTACATACTGTCAATTGAGTAATTTGACATTTTGTAATAACGTGACGTGCTCTCTTTGACGACATTACTGAAAATGGAATTATTTAAAAATATTTCTGTGATCCGAATCCGCATCCGCAGACCTCTAATAATAATAGGTACCCACATCAACATCCACGGTTACCGAAATGTTTGCATCCGTAACAACCCTATTATAAATTATAAAAATGATTTACATTAAAACCAAATAATAACAAGCCAATAACATGGTAACCAAATATACTTTATTCGAGTATAATGCTTACACTAGCACTTTTGAATCGTAATTTTACAAGTCTCTCGTGCCAGTTTAACGCGAATATTCAAGTATGCAACAAGATAAATAAAATTACAATTTCATTCTGTATAAAATTAACGCATATGAATTTTACCATTGTACTCATGTTTATAATAGCCTTCGTTTGTTTTCATATAAGAATATGTGAGTATGCTGTGTTTATTTTAACACGCTTATATTAGCTTCACTTGTAACTTCATTCTGTATAAAATCTATGTATGTAAGAAAATCTTGGAATCTTAATTTGACCCACTTCCCGGTCTTCGATTAGGATGAAATTTTACACGCGCGCTGAGTTCTGATAACAATACATGACTAGCTAAGAAACGTCATTACAAATCCAATATGGCGGCCTCCCCAAGATGGCGGACCGGCTTTTTGAAATCCACCCCCATTATATGGATATCAAATGAACGGGTTTGCTGGGTCAGGAATACGAAAAAATAGTCACGTGACTTAAATCGAATATGGCGGACGTCCAAGTTGGCGGATTGGCTATTTGAAATGCAACCCCATGATATGGGTATTAAATGAAAGGGTTTGCTTTTGTAATTTTTAGTGCGTGCTAAAAGCGTGTTTTTTAGTTTTTTAAACTATTATTATTATATTAAAAACATATGAAATAGTTACGACATCAACTTATCTTTTAGTTCTAGACACGCGGTAGCGTGTCAGCCAAGTACTAGTAACAGAACTGGCGTGCAGCACCGTGTGTAATATTACACGAACCATTTGGAGCCACTTTTGACCTCCTCATAACTCAAAAACTATTTGACATAAATGTGTCAAATTTGGCTCATATATTGAGACTCGCGAGATACATATGTGTTCCAAATTTCATAAACGCATCTCAAATGGTTATTTAGATATTAACGTTTAAAAATCGACATTTTTATCACTGACTGACCTATAGATCAAAACTATAACCTACTTCCAGGTGACCTAGAAAGTTGAAATTTGGCATGCAGGTAGATAATTAGGCCAATATAAAGGAAAAAATCTGAAACTGGTATTTTTTTATCATTTTATTATAATTTTTCATTTTATTGGGTCTATAGGAACACTTATATACTTAGTTCCTGTTATAACTGTAATAAAAAAAATGATGTAAGAACCAGCAATCAAAACTTATGACAGCCGGTCTTAATGTGGATTTTAAGGTCTTCACGTGAATACATAACAAGTTGAATACCACCCTTAAGTTTTTTAAATCCAAATATTTCCGTTTTATTACTTATTAGTATAGCCGACTTTGGTATTTATTACGTTATTAACTAGCATTTAGCGCACATCAATGGTGCAAAATCTATATATATACTTTATAAAAAATAAAATAATAGGCATTTCGGTACACGGCGCGCGACGTGACGCCGAAGCAGGGGGATAGAAGCGTTGTGATTAAACCTTAACGCGGACGTGTCTGAGCGAGTGGCAACCGCGCTCATAAGAATTATTTCAATGCCTTCCGATGGAAGCTGCCTAGTCTATTCGACTGCATATTTTTTGTTTGAGTATACTAGTATACAACAATAAAATAGGTTTCGTGAGACTGTAGTAGAGTATGTATATCTTAACTGGAATGATTTAAGTTTGTACTCTAGCGCTACAAACGGGGATCCTTATTGCTTGGAAGAACAGTATCGAGCGAGCATGCTGATGTCAGCAAAGGACTGGTGAATGGATCCAATAGAAAAATAGAGAAAGTACATTGAGGACGTCGACAACAGCAATAGCGCACGTAAAATAACAATTCAATTTAAACATAATTTAATTTGCGAACTAGAAGCCAAACCAAGTTACAGATATTAAGTAATGTACATATATGTTCAAAGGAAACAATTCTCTATTTGCTTAGCATATTCTACTACTATACACAAATCACAAGGCCTTCGCCTTGACGGTGCTCTTTTCGACATAGGCTCCTCTATATTAAGTAAAGTGCAGGCTTACGTTGGCCTCTCTAGAGTTAAAAACTTAGATGGAATACATCTTATCAATTTAGGTCCAAGTCAAATCAAGACACAAGAGAGCTCTATTGTAGAGTACAACCGTCTGCGCACATTATACCACCCCTACTTGGGCAAATTAAGTATAAACAGAAAACGCGTAAAAAATATCCGGACACTGAATGGGCAATACACTCGAACATTTAAGAGGTACCTACAAGAAAAATAAGAACGTATAAAAAAAAAGACAATTATACCCCGTAAACATAAGAAAATAGAATAGCTTAACAAAAACCATTTGGTATTAATTTTGTTATTAATAAGTACCTACTAATAATTTATATACAAAAAGTAGTGATATCCCATCAAAAACATAAATGTAAAAATGAGAGCCAAGTTAAATATTATGATATATACCTTGGTTGTTGTCTTCAACGACAAAAGAAGTGAGATCTAAATTTGTGCCAAGTTAAATAGTCCTTTCTGAAATTTATTTATAACTACATAAAATATCATTTCTTCTTATAACTTGGGGTAATATATTGTTGCCTAAGGTCTGACTTGGCTAGTTCTAATATACAAATTATATTATAGCCTTCGTAAGTTCTAAGCCTGAACAAATGAATTATAAACACAAATTAAGCACGCAAATATTCAATGGTACTTGTCTGGATATGAACTCGCAATATCTGGTTAAGATTCATGTTTTCTAGTGACTGGACCATCGCAGCTCTTAATGTACGTTAATACTAACTAAGCAATATTGAGCTGTCCTCCATTCTTCTTAGATGTTCTGAGTTATAATTTGTTATTCTAAACACAAACTACAATTTGTGTTTATAAACATATAAGAACTAGCCAAGTCAGACCTTAGGCAACAATATATTACCCCAAGTTATAAGAAGAAATGATATTTTATGTAGTTATAAATAAATTTCAGAAAGGACTATTTAACTTGGCACAAATTTAGATCTCACTTCTTTTGTCGTTGAAGACAACAACCAAGGTATATATCATAATATTTAACTTGGCTCTCATTTTTACATTTATGTTTTTGATGGGATATAATTTAAACAAGGAATGCCTTCGAATATTACAATAAGCATACCGATAGCGTTGAGCTATCAAAGGCCTGAATAGTTTGCTACAGTGCAAGTGTCATTAACGCCTACCACAAGATGTTCAGTCACCTAAAACCATCAACATTCCCAACATTCCAAGTGCAATTACAAACTCCACATTATTTGAAATGATCACCGGCAGTGGATACCCTTAATCACTTTTCATATTGCAACAATTTGAGTAAACTGTATATAAATTAAAACAAAGTTTGACCGAGTGGTACGTCTCATCCACATTACAAAATTACTTCTACTAAAAGTATAAAACTGTATGTACATATTGGATATATCGTGGTATTGGCTTGTAAATATTGATGTCAATAACGATATGAAAATATTACCCTGAAAATTTATTTTAATCTCTGTAAATACAGATATGCACGTGTAAATAAATATTTCGCTTTTTTAATAAAAAAATACTCGTTTTGCAATAACGCATAAGCTATTTGAAGGTCAATGTTATGATATAAAACACGCTATATAAACAAATAATTTCAACGCGAGACCAATATTTTATTACTACGTTATTTAATAAATAAAATACATTCGATACCGTTTTCGTTACTAAATGTGGAAACGGTTTTGTAAATAAAAGATCAATCATGCAATTAATTGCAATGTGCAATCGAGCAATATATAAAAATATCAGCTTCATTTAAAATTGTGTAAACGAACACTAAGTATAAATGGTTAGATTTTTTTTTACGGAATGTTAACATAAGATTATGTGCGTCATAAATACCTTCTTCGAAATATGTCCTATAATTTAGACGTATTTGAAAAAAATCTTGGTTAGGAATCGACCAAACACACAAACCATATTCATAGTATAAATAACTCCAAACGTACACCGTTTCATTTCAAAATTCATTCAAATCTAAAGCTATTAAAAAGTCAACATGACGAAAAATATCAAAGGGCGAGTATACGGATATTTGAAATAAAAAAAAAAAGTTTATTGAAAACCGTAACATATCATTTTGCGTTAAAACTCGACTCGAAGTGTAAAATACTTTTTATCGGACAACGCGCTCAAATTATTTAGACTTTATCAACATTTATGGTGAAGACATTTGAAAAAGTATTCTTAATTAGATTTTATTCCTTATTTGAAATAAACACAATATCTAATATCAGTTTCAGATGTAAATAACTCGGTTTTAAAACGATATTCAAGTAAAACATTATTGAAAAATGTAAATAAATCCTTTTGAAATATATATTCATCTTCACAATGTAATATCTCTTGAGAGATAATACCGATATTGCATTGAGGTGAGGATATAGTCAAAGGAAAGCCTTATTGAGGTTATTATATTCGTTTGCAATGTCTGACGGAAACCTTTGCTAACAAACAAATACTCGATCAAGAGTTTTTTTATCTTCAGATAGAAACGTCACATTCAAATTTAACTCGCCCTCAAACAAAAAGGTTTCACTTAGAAGCCGTTAATAAAGGATATGTATTAATCGTTAAAAATATACTAATGTAAAAAATAATATAAATAAAAATATACTAGTATAAATCTTAACGAATTTATTTGGCTTATTAAGTAGAAGAAAGGAAAAGATGTACATCGATATTACGTGTAGGTCCGACCGAACCATGAACGGAATGGATGGAGCATAATGTGTTAATATACACATTCTATTCTTTAATAAAGCTTTACCCAGGAAAATATCATTAGGTATTATCTCCTCGCTATAATCCCGTTAGTCTAGTGGCTGTAGATCTTCCTTGGGATCTCTCGAGGTCTTAGGTTTGAGTCCTGTGTCGGATCAATAAAAAATTATAGAATTTTTCAAAACGCACGAAAATTCATCGTTAAATCTTCATCATAATTACTTAACTTTTGTTATTTATATTTGAACACGTTATATTATTATGGAGGGCTAGTTAGTTTTTTACCCAGAGGATCGAAATGGCCATTAAACTTGGAAATATCATTATATCATCTACTATCATTTTTGCCACCATTCCACGGGATCTTGATAAATACAGTTACTAATTTTAATTCATATTTGTATAAAGTATTCAACGACTTAAAGTTAATAATTCTTATGTATATAAAAATGTTAATATACTCTTATTCATTTTGAACATAAATTCTATTACTTTATGACTACAATGCTGTACTCAGCGGCATCATCACTTCGAGATATTCTTAAAGTGTACAACGATGAAAAATGTCTGGGAATAAAAGAAGCGAAAACGAAACTCAAGTTCGTTTTCTCTAAGAACAGCCTAAGTAAAAGCGTAACCTGGATACTAAAAGAGATGGGTTTATTTTATTCAAATAAAATATTTATTCTAAGTTGGCTTGATTTAAATCTATACACTTACCGGTGGCCAGTTCTATCGGCGACGTTCTATTTTTAAAGCTTTTACGCTATATTTAAATCGGCCTTAGTTATTTTATCAAAATCAAAATATATATGAAAATTGAAAGCCTGATCTTGTTAACTGTCATAAATCTACCACGGGCTTCATGAATAAGTATCTCAGTCGTCTCAGAGTTGGGAAGAACCGAAAAATAAATATTTTACAGAAATATTATTTGAAACGGCATAAAATAAGCAATAAATTACACCGCTATAATTTCGATGGCTTCCAATATAATCTCACTTTTCGACAGGCGTGCAGCGAGCTGTATTTAGTGTGGATAGTCATTTTTGATCAACTTAATTGGAAGCTCTTTGACCACAGTAAGTGGGTTTCGTTTAAATTATATCAAACGCTTTTATATGTTCCATTTAAAGCATTTTTATGCTAGTGCCGCGTGACGTCACTGTACACTGTACACTATAAATGCACATAAGAATTAGGAAGCGCAATACGTTATGTCCTTGCCTCGCTGGTGTGAAGGAGCCGTTTAGCGTGGATTTATTTGAATGTAGATAATAAATGAACTAATTTTTTTAATAATTTAAATACTTAATTTCGCAACACGGTATAACAGTAACAGAAAACAATTAATGAAACAACAAATGATGCACAAAGGTAGTCTTACCGTTTATATTATAGCGATCTCTGGCAGACAACCTTTGTGAGAGAAATATTGTAAGAGAATAGGTAAGTGCATTTAAATATGAGGAGATTTCAACTTTTATAAAAGGATATAATATTTACGAAGAAAGTAAAAATTCAATTCAACTTATTATACTTTTTTTTAATATAAACCAACCTGTACTTCCAACCAAAGTAGCAACGAAACATGTTAATACCAGTACTTACAAATTAATTAAAAAATGGTACGATAGCGATACAATTATCCCAATGTTGATTCCATGATTGGAAGTATTTCAGTTGACTCCTTCAATCCCGGAAGTGGTGTCAAGACGCTACCCACGGTTTTCATTTTTTGAAAACAGACAGAAATCGTATAGTGCTAACTATGAAGAGTAAGGTGGAGGTGAACAGATAACAAGATTTTTGTGGCCAAAAACTCACAAATCAAAACGGCAGGGTATGACATAGTGCCATCTGATGAAGCAGAAAGGCATTGGCCATTTTTTGGTCTTGTCTTCTCGTTTATCGTCGCAAACGGTTTAAAAAAAAGGCTTCCAATATTCGGACGTTCCGTTATTGTTCGTCATTTGTTCCCCTTGACGCGAACTATGATCCCGAAAAAAAACAACATTTACGACTTCACATTCACAACCTAAAAATGAACATCGTCCTTTTTAGGGCCCCGAAAGGAACTTCCATTGGGAACTCTGCATTTTCACTTTACGGTCATAGCGAAACACCCAACTTTTATAACCGGTTATAATTCTAGACATTAAATCTAAGTCTTCTTCAAAACGTCTTTTCAACTCCGTGCAAATTGACATATTTATACAACTTAAGAGAATTTATTTATACAACTTAAGAGAATTTAATTTATTTCGTAATAAATTATATAAACTCTCTACTGAAAAATATTATTCAATCTATTTGGAAAATAATTAGGGGCCTCCACTCATTGTTGCCCCAGGGCCTCCAGACCTCTAAATCCGGCTCTGATTACAAAAGTAGTGAAGGTTTTCGTTTAAGCCGAATAAAATTATTATTTCATAAGAAGTACAAGGAATCGTTCGATGTAACCTTTATAATATGGTGATTACATAGAAAATCAAAGCATATATTAAGAAATTGCCATGATAAGGTTAATCTGTAAAAAAATGACAAAAATTAATATAGATGAATTTTAACAGCTTTGCATTAATAGACTGTAAATTTCCCACTGCTGGGCTAAGGCCTCCTCTCCTTTTCGACGAGAAGGTCGCTGCAGGCTGCTTCAATACGGGTTGGTGGATACAAATGTGACAGAATTTCGTTGAAATTAGACACATGGTTTCCTGCACGAGATGAATTATAAACACAAATTAAGCACATGAAAATTAAGTGGTGCTTGCCTGGGTTTGAACCCACAATCATCGGTTAAGATGTACGTGTTCTAACCACTGGGTCATCTCGGCTCGGCATATGTATATTTTACACTCAAATTTTATACTGGTTATATTTCATAGATAGATCAACAAATGACTCAGAATTTTAATGATTTTTATTGAATCATTAGCAAACAGATTATACTATCAATGATAACAAAATATATAAATTTAGTCATCTAAAAAGTTCGGTTATTTCACTGTATACATTAGGTACTAAAATTGGTTACACTTTACGATAACGTTTTATATATAAATGCAATACAGTTGGTATTTACGTCTGTGTCTGATGTATCTTATGACTATGAGATTCTAAAAGGAACTGAGGGTTAAACCATGAGTCGGTCTTTGGAAATAAATAACATCAACATTAGCAATTATTTCCCGTAGACATATTTAACTACATACAAAATACAGTTTTTGATGTAATCACTGCCTTCTACAAAAGACGCCGCAGGCGGTCTCGCGGCCTCGTTTTGTTGCTTTTCACGAAGTCTAAACGCTTTTGTGAATCTACATAAACGAAATCGTGATGATTCATGGAGCACATATATTAATATTGTTCATTTATTTCGAGCTGCTTTGCACGCCATGTCTTATTTAAATATGCTCAAAAATACAATTTTTAATATTTTGTCTATCGTTTATCGTTCTCCTCGATTATTCTCTAGAATCCTTACATCATTTTAAGTGATAATTAATGTATTTTTTTACTCGTTTTCGAAGGTCGGCCTTTTTTAATATATATGTTTTTTACAGTATCTCTGGGTGGGTCGACACGGAACAAAAGTACCTATTTTCGTCTTTAAAAATATTAATCATTCTCTATTACTCATCCTTACATAGACAATACGCTACCAAAGTTGGTAACTAAAGTTCATTATACCTTTAATTACGCTGACTCACCCACCTTTCAAATCAGAATACAACAATATTTAGTATTGCTTTAAGTGGTAGAATTAGTACACAAAGCCTTTCCACCAAGTGTCTCGTGGACTGTCAAATTTAGTTACCAGTTCGGAAACAGTTGTAAATCATAGAATAATCTGTCCGCCTTTATTGTGACGTATTACACGAACTATTAACTAAATTAACGTAGCTCCCGCTCGTAACGCATACAACTTAATAGTAATTGATCAAAGTTTCAAATCTTAATACACAAATTTTCAAAATATCAAAAAAAAAATTATGTACTGTTGATATTTATGTTAGGTATATTTTTGTACCGATGACAGATTACACTTCAAGGCCTTAAAGAGGACTTAGTTGTTGTTATTGTGTTAAGTGATTAAATCACGGTTATTATAACCTAAGATTGCAGGTCCGAACCTGCGCAAGCGCCGAAGAATTTTCAAATGCTTTATGTTTTTATGATTCATCACAATTACAAGACTAGAATTTTAACTGACGATTCTGAATTCGAACCCAAAATAACTCTGAAGTTTTATATAATTAATGTTTGTTTGTTTAATATTTTTGTTTATAATTCATCTCTTACTCGTCGGTCAAGGAAACCATCGTGAGGAAACCTACATGTTTCGTATGAAAGTCTATCGTGTATTTCCGTACAGACTCAGGATAACGCATAAGAGAATGGGTGTCATCTATTTAAGATGACACCATGACAGCAATATCGCTTTTGAAGGCCTACAAGGACGATAAGTATATTAAAAACTAATTATCAGTTCCACCTCCGTCCCAGATTCATACGGTACAATAAGGTTTTATATTAAATTTTTAGATTGAAAAAAAAATATCTGATCGACAAAATTAAAATCATAGCTTTTTTCTACTGTAAGTATTATGCATACCTTTATATTGAATATCTCTGTTTATTCACAAAAACTGCATTAAAATCCGTTCCCTATTTTATAAAGATCAGGCGACGGGTAGCGGCTTTATTTTATGTGTACCTAAAGATTATATTTCATTCTATTGAAACCGTTCATATAGAAGGATAGAATACAATTTACTTTTATTATGCAACAAAAACAATATGTCTATTTCATAATCTCGTATCCGCGAATTATAGGTTAATGAACTTCTTCAACTGAAGTTTCTATCATAACGCGATATTACTTTTACCTTTGAGATAGCAATGAGAAAACTTAGAATGAAATAGCGCTGCGGTTCGCTAGTATTCATTTGATGGTATTTTTTTTTTTTTATTTAAAATTGAAATCTCAAACATTGTTCGACGAATATTTTGAATAATTTATTTTTTATCTTTCAAGATATTTTATAAATAACATAATAAAGGTTCCGTAAGTTAACAATGTTTTATGTTATCGTTTAATTAAATAATAATCAGTAAAGAAACTTTTTTAAATACAAGGACCTTGACCAAACCTTTATAGAATGTCGCCTCAACCCAAAAAGTCGAAAGACAATAATTCCCTAAGTAGCATTTTATTGTAAACTTATTAATGACAACACAAAATAAAACAAAATCTCAAAGTCCTACGAACTTATTGTTTTGTTATTATTTTCAAATCTAAGAACATTAACGACATTTAGGTGCGGTGTTGTTTTAAATAACAATCGGTTAGATTATATGGTTCGTGTTATTTTAAATAAGTTGTAATGCCGTGATTCGTTACACTACTGCCCTGTGTACCTAAGATTCTTATTGCAACGGTTACCATTTCACAACAAGTTTTCTTTATAGATTGTAACGAAGACACATCATGTCTTACAATTAACATTCGCGTCCCAGTCTCAGCAATCCTATAGTGTATGCACCTCATCATTAATATATAAAGTATGTATAATCTTTGTTAAGTAGCAAAAAATCTACAAATAGTTGAGATCGAATTTGTAACAATGCAAAGGAAAAACAAAAGAAACCAGCAAGATGAAACTTGGTAGAACGGGTCTGTACAAGACCGTCTGAGTAGGTACCATGAGGTCATAACACGTTCTGCTTTATTAGGAATTTGAAATGACGTATAAACATTTAGAAAAATAAATATCGTCACATAAAATAATTGAACACGCGTTGCTCATTTACATTATATTACAATTTCTATATATTATGTTATTGGGGAAGCAAACTGTAACTTCGACTTAACATACACAACCTGTTTCCAGTTTAAGCACTAATATTAATTAAGGATTGAACGCAAATTCGTTAATTTGCGTTCAATCCAATTGGTCGTTACCAAGCGTAGTTAAGCGGCTTCATTGATGTGAAATATAGCAAAAGTTAAATATTTAGCTTTAGGGACCAAGTAGGACTTCTTTCGTATCGATTCGTCGTTCCCTGTCCCTAAGGTCCAGACCTGTTGACAAGCTGCGCCAAGGATTTTTGACTGCTATGAATTACCATTATTTTTATATTCCGTTTTCTCTCACGTTGTATCCTTAATTTGTAACCTTATATTATCTATCTATATCTATAAAAAGCAATCTGTTGTTTTTGAATGCGTATCACGCAAAAACCGCTGAATATTTCGATATGAAATTTCTACCATAATATTCGGCGTGCTTCAAACAAGGTTTTTGGCTAAACATTATCATACATTATTTTTGAACGTATAACGTGGCCACAACATCGCGTGGCCGACTCTGCTTTTATTATTATGTAACAAAAAAGAACTATATCGTACATCCCAACAATACAGTTAGTAATAAGTAAAGTAATAATTTGAAAACATTTTTAACACGGAAATAACTATGAAACCAATATACATAAAACTTATACCTGAATAATCTGTGCGTTGCGATGAGTTTTAGTACATAGTAATTAATTTATATAAGTACTTTTTATATATTTATATTATTTATAAGTATTTTATTTATTTATTTATGTAAGCACAACATTTATTTGACAAGTATGATTTTTTGGGCAAATGAATACATTCGACTTTACCTCACCGCATTCACCAGCATATACCAACACAAAAACGAAAAATAAAATTATGATGACATATAGTTAAAAGTGGAATTTATTTGACCCTGTTATTTATGTATTTATTATTTATTGGATGTCTTCTTTGCTACGTTACGCACACAAGCTGATCTTTTAGTTTACGACGATCACGATTTTCATGCAACTATTATAAATATTACTATATCGTCCTAAAACCAATCTATCGAATATTACCTAATTGACGAACGAAATATTATTTAAGAAAAATAATATATCACCATAATAAAAACATGTTTATGACACAGATACAAACTTGGAACGAATATAAACAAATAACACTATTCTCATACAAATACTTTCCCAGTTGAACTGTAAACGAGGCATTGTGTGAACAATTCCTCTACATATAAGCCCATGAGTAATGGAGCTCTTTTTTGCTGAAGCTTATGACAAGCTTGAGTTTTAATGTATAAACTTCCTCTTTAATTCTAAGATTTAATATCCCTTTTAGGTATTGGTTCTAAGTATATACTAATATATCATTATACTTATTCGAAATGGTTAGTTACACACATACCAATAATTCGCAGCATCGCAATATTTAAGGAATACTCTGACTCGCACAATCTCTGTGGAATCAGTTTTCGCAATAGTTTTTCCGAACCGATACTACTTGGTAACCTTCAAGGAAAAAGCCTGCTTATTACTAATCTTAGGCAAGGCATCTACTATTGCAGATGTCCAGGGACGTTAGTAGTCAGTATCCATCAGATGAGCCAGCTTCTCGTTTGCCAATTTTGCTGGTTGAACTTTACCAATTTGAGTTTAACCGAGTTAATAAGTATTTATATATTAAATGATGATTTGTCCTCTGATTCGCACTAGCAGCATTAAATTGTAAATATATTATATACTATTTCTTATACGTTAAGTTATCAATGTTCAAATCGTTATTTGTCATATTTTAGATAAAAAAAATTGAACAGATAACACCAATTTTTTGACTTATCAATGAGCAAGATATCAACTTGATTAATTAACTTTGTCTGTCAATAAATTTAAATCAATTGTTAAAAAGATATGAATAAATAAGTGTAGCTACTTAATAAAAAGATATGACAATAATTTTCGTAGATTTGACATTCCTATGTCATTTAAATTGCAGTTAAGAATTGGTAATGAGTTATTGATAGTTTTTCTCGGGATAAATTAAATTCCGAATCAGACAGTTCAATAAGGCTTATGAGAGTCTCTTCGACCTTGAAAGTTTTGAGAACTAGGCACTGTGCTGAAAGAAACTTTACATGATTTTTTTTTACGATAATGCTTTGTGTAAGTTTGTCTGAATAGGTCCTAGGCGTCATTAATTCTACCGTTAAGTTAGTTTCAGTATTTAGATTTTAACGGTGGATCAGTTTATTTACCAGTACTACTTATATTTCTTAGTACCCACTTATGATGGGGCAGGAACGGTATAATCAATAGTTAATATTTCTACCACATATGTACATAATATTTACGTTGCTGTTCAGGCGGGACACACTCCCCACTACTTTGTATACAAGTTCACAGTGCCCTTGTCTGATTTCCTTCGTCTGTTATTAGTAATAAAAAAAAAAAACAAGATTTGTGGGTTTTTTGCTTGTATCTAGCCAGCGCTCATTCGGCAAATTTTTAAAATAACTTACAAACAGATGTAGCCCGTATATGCGATTTTCTTACGCTTCTGCTCGTCTACATTTAATTAACTTGAATTTTGCTGGGGCTTGTAATTTTTAAAACGAACTCAAATATTGTCTCCCCTGACTCAGATTTTAATTAAAGCTTAAGGAAAAAATTTGCTGTATTTTTAATATAAAAACTCAGTTTATAATGAAATATTTTATTAATAACATCCCATTTAGATATTATGAAAACATGATCATTCGTTGTATCCGGCAAATCTGGACACTTTTAACATCTCAAAATTCGATACTATATTACTAATAAACTGATGTCTGATTGTGTTGACTGTATGTGATGGTGTATGATTTCTTATATCTCAAGTCTCGCGTATACTAAAAACTAATCTCATCCGATACACTCTTATTACATCTGGTACTTTAACATACGAATTTGGAAGGTATAGTGAAAGTCCGTCTAATGGTAAAGTGTGGGTAAAATTATACTATGTGATTAATGAGAAAGAGTGATTAGGTTGCCAGTTCTTCTCGGTAGAAGGCAAATTACGAACCGGTAAAACATGGTATAATGAAGTTTTAAAACTATTCGTACTTAATTGTGCTTGTCCGAGCTCGAACCCGCAAACTTATTTTGATATTTTCATGTTCTACCTAATAGGCAATCGCGGCTCAATATTTACCATAAACTTTTTTCATTAAAGTAAAAGTTCAATAATCAATTGCTTTTGGTAAGTAATCAGAACTGCCCATAAAAATTGTGTCTGCGGAAGCATTAACTGTTCCTTTTAGTAACAGAAGCTAACCGTGGATACCAAGATGCTGTATCCCGTGTGCCTTGTGAAATATTACAGAACGTATAACCAAGGAATAGAATAACTAGTGATGAAACTACCTACTAAGTCTCTTACAAAGCCCTACCACAAGCAGTAATTTACAAAATACCCCAATTAGTCAAATAATTCTCATTTAAACTGACAAAAGACAGGCCGATAAGAAATATACAAGTCTTATTACAGACACAAGGGAAATAACAGCATAGTTAGGTAGGAATGGCTATTTTAATAAACAAAAGCAATGCTGATATTAAATTTCACAATTCAATCAGTCCCTTGTCCATACCCCAAGATCTAATAGTGTTCTGTTATTTTGAAAGGCAAAATTTCAAATTCTTATTTTTTAAATTTCGAACTCTGAATATGAGTTTTCATAATCTATTCTATTTTATTAAATTCTACCATATAACTTAATCTTTATTGAATTTATGTAATTAAAACGAGCCGAGATGGCCCAGTGGTTAGAACGCGTGCATCTTAACCGATGATTTTAGGTTCAAACCCAGGCAGGCACCACTGAAATTTCATGTGCTTAATTTCTGTTTATAATTCATCTCGTGCTCGGCGGTGAAGGAAAACATCGTGAGGAAACCTGCATGTGTCTAATTTCAACGAAATTCTGCCACATGTGTATTCCGCCAACCCGCATTGGAGCAGCGTGGTGGAATATGCTAATCCAAAAATAAAAAATTAAAACTGTATTGTAACAATCAAATAGAAAAAAAAATATCTAGAATATTAATCGTTTTTTTTTAGACTGTAAAGCTAAAACGGGATTTGATAATGACAGCCAATTTTATCATATGTAAACCTTTTTCGATGGTAATTTCTGTCTGTTATGATTTAGTTCAGATTGATACTATTTTTATTTTTGGTATGTCTTAAAATTAATTTTGTGTTTGATAGGATTCAAATCGTTCGAATCTTTCAGATTATGAGTGGATATCATTTCGATATGAATAAACTTATACTGTTTATTGTTTATGTACTTTTTTACAACAAATTAAAACAGTCGATGCGAAAATTGTCTGACTGACAACTTTGTAAGCGAAGCTATCAGAAGCATAAAAGATATAGATGCGGTAATAATCTAAATACATATACAAGTATTAATTTTCAATAATACAGACAAACAAGCAGAGATGACCCAGTTGTAACTACGCGTGCGCGCGTTAAATTGATGACTGTTCCTTCAGTTGTTCAGTTCAAACCCTGAATTTTCATGTGCTTGATTCGTGTTTATAATTCATCTCGTCCTCGGCAGTAAAGGAAAACGCCGTGAGGAAATCTACATGTATCTAATTTCAAGGAATTCTGGCCCATGTATATCCAACATCCCACATTGGAGCAGCTTGGTCGAATAAGCTTTAAACCTTCTTATCAAAAGGGAAAAGAGGCCTTAGCCCAGCAGTAGGCCATTTAAAGGCACTTCCTACATACCGATATTCATGTTTAAAATAAACGAAGACATTATTAGTTCAGTCTAAATGCCAATGTATTTATTTATTGATGAAATAAACAACAGATTCAAAGGCGTTTTATGTAAATTGCAATTTGGTTTATAAAATAATAGAGATTTTTACAAGTGATTCGATGAAATGATAAAAAATAAGTTACCGGCGTAATCAAATACATTAGCGCAGTAAGAAGGTATCGATAATTACTCGATATTCGATACAAATTGTATTGCATTTATTTAAATTATGAAATTAACCTAACATAAAATTTTACTCAGCAGAGTCGGGTAGCTCTTAAAAAACAAACATACTTCAGGTAAGTTAGAACTGACTTTGTTGAACTTAAACGCCCTCTAGCAAATAGTGGAGTCTATAAGTCAGCTGACTGAAGTAATTTCTAAGAAATAAGTTTCTAAGTCGTAACTTTCGGATGCTAATAAGCAACGTATGCAAACGTGACTATTTTATAATATAAATTAATTTTTTTCCTTTTAGATAGTTATCGAATTGATTTTAATTTTTTGTAAACTAGTTATATAAGATAATATCGACGTAAATTCTTGAAAGCCACAAAATAGTACATTTCACTTTTTAACACAAATATAAAAGTATATCGATTACAAAGGCATCGATTATATAATGTAACTGGTGTGAATAATGAAAGTAAAATTGTGTATTTAAGCTCTTTTGGAAAAAGTTCCAGCAAGTATATCCAAACGCGAAATCTTTTAATGCAAATCACAATAGTAATGAACTAAAAATTTATAATCTGCATTTTTTATTAAAAAAATGTCTTACTCATCTGTCATTATTGTATCCCTATATTTTTTTTCGTATAAAATATAACAAAAAATAACTAATAGTTTAAAAGCATAAGAGCAATCACTTAATAAAATTCCAACATTTGCCACATCGTAGCGACAATTTTAGGACAAATAAAACTTTACGGTTACCGACCACCATTATCGTAAAAGGATCTTTATCCGAGATCGTAAAATTGCCATTTGTCTCATAAAAATACCACAAATATTTACCACGCTTTATATTAGCTTCCTCTTATTAACCAACAAAGTCTGTTTGTAATATTTTAACCTTCAATTAAATAGTTTGTCGAACATCCGGATTTATTCGGTTTATTCGGATAACAGTACAATAGTTTGCTACCAAACTGATCCGATGATGGTATCAACAAATAATAATTGTGTTTTAGATATGCATGGTAGAAAAATGTACTCTTGACCGATTTTTGTCAGTCAGTTGCATACAACTGACATAGTATAGCGTAAGCTTGTGTTCGCAAACACAAATCTCTATTCTCAATTCCCCTAATCTCATACAAAAGAAACGGCTTTACAATACGACAAGAATCAGTAACAGTTCCATCAATTCTACGAGGCTCTAGTTTATAATACCTATATTGGTTGCAATTGAAAATTTCCGAAGAAAGAAGAATAAGTAGCAGCAAATATGTACAAAACAATTGCAGTATGACAGATGTAGATTGGCAGACTAATAAATAAATTTCTTAAAAAAGTCTTACGTATTACAAATATTTACAAAATATTTCTATCTTTACTTTTTATTAGTAAATTATATTATGACGCAAATATATCAGCAGTAAAAATCGAATTAAAAAAATATATGATTCTTTAAATTTATTTCAAAAATCGAGAACAGGACACAAAATCACAATTGAAGCAATAAAATTGTATAAAAAGTGAAAACCTTTGTTCAAAGAGGAGACCGCAAATCGCGATAATCCTGTTGTACCATTGTATGTTGTGTATTACTGATATTAATGACTTATGTAAAAGACGTAAACATTATAACAGTTTAGAATTTAACAATTTTTAAACTCTGATTCCCATAAGGATTTTTTGCAAATAAATAGTTTGGATGACTGGGAGATTTTTAAAATATAGTGACCGAGCTTTAGTTTCATTACTTTGATGGAAACCTTTTCACTGTTATTTATAGTATCGGATTTACTAAAGATAGCGGTAGCCTTTAAATGTATTTGATCAAAATAGTTGAAAAAATATAATATGTAGGAGAAAAATTTGGACGTCAAAATCCTAAATATAAATTTGCTACAAATCTCTATTGGCATTTTTTAAATCGCGTCGTCATAAAAATTTAGATTAAGATTATGTTTTGTAAACAAACCGTCACCTGATTACTAACACGCAACTCTATACCACTTTTTCCTTCATTTTATTTTTTAATTCGACCTCAAGTTCTCAGATTATCAAATTGCAAGGACATAGTAGAGTAGTATAGAATTTGAATTTGTACAAGTTTGGTAAGCTACCAGACTAGCACAAAGTGCTAATACCAAGTAAAATACGGTTTACCATAAACTTTGTAATTATTTAAATTAATGACTTAATTAGGAATATTCAAATCAAAATTAAAAACCATCGACTTCTAGCACCATTTTCCAGTTCAATCCTAATTCTGATTCTCCAGACGAAAATTTAACCAGACCTCCTGTCACTGTACTTATTGCCGATTTGTAATGTTTTATAAATATTTACCAATATACAAATGTTTCATATACAAACAGAACAGATATATTTATATGCAATAAGAATATAATAAGCGTTACCTAATAATAGAATGAAAACTATCAATATTTTTAGCAGTAAGTCAATTTAGATCGACTTTCATTTTACATAAAGCCTTTCATAATGCTTAAGGTTTCTTTAGTTACATCAAAGTTTGGGAAGCGACAGACAGCTTCATGAAAAATTTATGAATTTTGTGGGTGTTCACTAGGAGCGTGTATTTAGTTTGTATCTCGCAAATTTATTCAATTTGTTGGAGCGATAATTTAAGAAGAATGTAGCATAAAAGTGCAATATTTTGTAACATAAATGTTGAGTTTATTTTGCATAACATAAAATAGATAAATAAGATCTTTATTACAGGGATATAAGAATAATATTTTAATAATAAAATGCGCAACTAAAAAAAATATTTATATAATTTATGTTCCGAATCAGCGTTTCTACTGTACTTGTTTTGCGAGAAATTTTTCTGAAGATCGTCTGTTGTATAAACATAAAACAACTGACGATACTAAGAAAGATGTCTCGAGGAACTAGTGAACCTGCATCATTGTCGAAATCATCGTCACCATTCAGCCAATCGCAGTCTACTCCTGGACATAGGCCACCCCCAAGGTGCGCCGACGCTCCGAGTTCTTCGCCTTTCACATCCAATCCCGTCACTTTTTTCAGCTCATCGAAATTATTGAAGTGTATTTATCAACTGGGCTAAAACCTTTCAATTACTCTTATACATACTTGGAAGAACTTAAGTGCTTTCAAAGAATTGACTAAATTCCCTTCCAATTATTAGTAGTGAAGCTTGAGCTAGAATTGGGAACAGCAATAGCACAAGCAAACGAACCTGCGACTTTCACATCTATCACATCTTATAATCTGATAATATTTTAGTAATTTATATGGAAAATAATTTTATCAGTAAAATGTTGTAAAGTTAATGTATATTTGAATAATATATGTCCAAACAGCAATATTTAGTAATGCAATGGGACGGTTGTCATGATGAATGAGCCAGTGTAACTACAGGCACAGGTGGCATACCATCTTAATTCCCAAAGTTGGTTGAGCATATTCATCTTCGTCTACGTCTTGCCAAATCGAATTTATTCTAAAGAACTCCTAATATAACAGTATACTAAAATAAATGTATGTTCATTTAAAATAAAAATAAGTATATTTTTAACATTAACCCCTTCTTTTGTTTCAAAGCTATATGTAAAACAGATATGAACGAAAATTTTATCTTTCCCTCGAATGGCAGTATTATCGTTGATGTTTCGTTGCTGTTAATGTGAAATTTCATACTATCCGTAAAATTATTTCCTATGTCTTGTGTTTAACTAACTTCTGTACTATATTTTTTTTATAAAAACACCAATTACGATTTGGTGAATTATATGTACTTATATACATATTTTTGCCAATTTTCATTATTATTTACTTCAGTTTTCTAAATATAAATAGTTTCATAAACTCTGTTATTTCAGTCACGTTACAAAATTGTTTGCTAATCGTTTATAGCTACAAAAATCGCTAACGTATAATAATTGTAATATTATATATAAAATCTTGTATATAACATAAAATATACTACTGGACTACCATTTATTATTAATATGTTATTATTACTAATGATATGAAAACGCTTTAATTTTAACAAAAAAAATACAAGTATATAATATGAAACATTTGTTCACAGGAATGCTCGGTGTTCTTCTTCGATAAGCGGATAGCAGATAAACTTTACAAGCCAAAAAGGAAGGAGAGTATGCTTGACCGTATTAAGGCAAGCGTGAACATGCTAGACAGATTGCGCCATCCGAGGATGCTACAAATAATTCATTCACTTGAAGAAGGTCAGCATACTCTGGCGTTTGCATCCGAATCTGTTTATGCGAGCCTCCATAACATCCTTGCTTGGCAAGTAAGTATCATATTCATTAAATATATAGCACATGACGACCTTTAAAATGACGAGTATCTTTCATGATTTGTTTTTATCTTTTCACTTATGTATTTTATCTCAAGTTATAATTGGATATTTCTGAAAAAAATATAATGATCTCCCTTGTTTTTAAATAACATAAAATAGAGAAGTGGGTGTATTGTGAACAAAGCCGTGTGTTTTACGTGAGTACATAAACGTATCGAATAATATTTTTTGTGAGTATATCATATACCTCATGATCATTATTGTTTAGACGATGAATTGAACCCTATGATAACGCAAGAGTGCCTAGTCACTACTAAACGGAATCCTATAACATTGAATTTTACTCTCCGTTTAATTTAATCGTTTGAAAGTAAAGCTAGACCAATTTGGCTTTATATATATACAATTAACCTTGTAGATACATCATAATTTAGTCACCTATCAACATTAAAAGGTCCACCGAAAATAAACCTAAAGTCGATGTTAAAAAACTTGGTCATAAACAAGATGAAACTTTACTCCACACTTGAACTGCTTTATACTGTATATCAGGCTCAGGTTCGTTTATGTATGAAGTACTGGAGTAACTTTTGGAAAGACTACGCTTAACATAGTGTCATTCAGTAGATCCTCGTGATCCGTCTTAGATTCAATTCAATTATCATATTTTGTACATAGACGCAAAGTACGAATTGATGAAGACGATGATGATATCAGCCACGTCAGCCAAGGGATACCTTACACTCAACACAGGTGCACTCTCAATTCTCACACTGTCATAATCCAATGGGGCGGTAAATCCGTCACGACCGGAATGAGTTTGGGCACATGACTAGTGACTTTACGTACTTTCCTAGGCAATGAAAAGTCTTATGAAACCCAAAAACGTTTTATCGATCTGACCTTCGAATTGAACACAGGATGTCAAGATCTGCGGCACCAGCCACTAGGTCAATAGTTACTTCACCCTTTTACCATCGTTTGACAAGGCACGTTTGCTTGCCTACACCATCGACACTCCACTCATTCACTGTCTAATTACTCATGCGCACAGCAAAAAAGTGGAATGTCCATCCAGCATCTATATTTCTAGACCATTACAATCCAAATATCTTGAAAACACTAGTAAATAAGCATCTTCTAGACAAGCGTGTTTCATCATCGACTACATCTGAACTTACCATCAGCTGATAATGGTAAAGCGAAAACCTGTTCTCAACGAAAATAAGTCACTCGGATTTCTATGTTTATTTCTGATCTCCTTTTCAACGATACACAATACCGATGCCATACACGATGATTTGGTTTATGACGAGTACTGGCGATATTTTTATCTTGTTTGCTAACAATCGAAACTCAAACGAACATCGTAGCTTCTTCTAGTCAAAATTTAAACGAAAAGGAAATTATGTATCGCAGCGACCAGATCACAAAATAGTACGGATTCCTCCACCGTGTGCGTTATGTCACATTCCTCACTCAACGTAACAAATTCTTCGATGCTTTAGCTATCGACTTGTGTATTTGATTTTCTACGTATATGATAGATGTGTAGTTGTAACACCAAAACTTATTCCCCGTCAGTTCTCTGAATTATCTCCCTTTATCGAATCAAATTTAAAGATGTATTCACGTAAAAAAATAAAAAGAAATGCAATATGATGTACACATTTGAATAATGGAGTCCAATGACCTTTCGGCATTCATGTGCTATATCGTAACATCACAAGTCTCGATTATTTGCAAACAGAGAGCAATCCCAAGTTAAACTCTTAAAGTTAAATAGCGAAATGTAATATTGCGTCTTAATATGTGAGTTAAGATACTGTTATTTTATATTAAGGGATTGGCGTTGTTTGTTGTTTGCCACAGTACTCTCATCATAGTCACGTAATGATAATGATAGAGGATTCTCCGAGTGACTATAAAGAGTAAATTTAAAAAAAAATTTGACTGCTATGTAAGCATTGCATCTGTTTTGAAGAATTGTCGTATTCATTTTGGAGCTTAGTCCTTTTCGTCAGTACAGTTGTAGTTTATGTATACTAACGTAGCAAAATCATCCAAAATATTTAAGTTTTATTGCTTTGTTTTGTGTGTACTTATGTCTTGCACCCTATATACGAGATATGAATTCTGAACACATATTATTACAAATAAATCAATTGCAATTAATTACTTGGCAAAGCCGTACTTATCTTTGGCTATCCACTGCCTCTTTCTTCAGATTATCGGAACTTTGATAAACGTTATCCATTGTCCACTACAGTCTGCTAATTTTGAACGCTATGTCGATAATAATTCTCCGGATCATCTAGCAAACTAAGTACATAACAACTTTTAGAATCTACGATATTCAATTAAACATATTCTACACTGGATCAATTCCTAAAAATGAATAACAATTATTTCCCATTTTCCAATGTATCAAATTAATGCAATACCATCAGAGCATCGAAGGTCCATAAGCAGCAATTAAAATTGCTTCATCTCTTAATATGAGATTATATGTACATTATTTTTTTCAATTTACTGAACGTGATGAAGTCTTCAAAGACTTGGTAAATATTATTTATTGGTAATTTCCTGATACGAGAATATGACTTGAATCGCCTAGTTTGTTGATCGCAAATAAATACAACTTACCGCTTACATCCGATGATCTCATGGTGGGATTGATACAATTTTAGACGGTTTTGCCCTTTTCTTTGGGTCAAATTTAGTAATAGAAAAACAAGTAACTTCGTCATTTTTTAATCAGGATTCTAGTATGAATTTCGTTTGTGGCTAAAAATGATACAACTCGAGTCTGGATACAGTCAGTCAGGAAACTGCAGCCCTCCACACCTAAGATGCCTTAGTGTTCCAGTACATATGGCTTTTAGAAACTTGTGGAGCGTTAAAGTTCTCCTTACAATAGATGAAAACGAATTCAACTCAGAAAACCATTGTATTGATTCAATAATCACAGCAAACTACAAAATAAATACGACTACAACTTTCTGTATTGCAAATCAATACATCCGAGCAAAAATAAGAATCAAAGACTTAAAATTTCTTACAAGTCGGAACACGCTGTAAAAAGTTCTACCTAGCTTCAACACCCCGTTATTTATTAAAGCACTGAAATACTATTCAATATCGAATTAACAGAGTTCAACAGCTTAGAGACAAGTTAACAAGAGATTTATTACATTAATTTTCAAGTTCGAATTCGTTGCTAAACCTATAGTAAAAAATGCAAAAGAACGAGTACAAAAGTCCTGTAAACTAGAAAAAGCCCCAATAGCGGGTCCAGTATAAAAATGACCAAACGTACCAAACAGCTGTACTGTCAATTTGGAACGACTTTGGAAAATACGTTGTACAACTTATTCATCATAATGCCTTACGGTTTCCCACAAAATTTAAGTATGGAACGGCTAAAAGAAGAATGTTCCCTTAATGGTCATGGCTTCAACTGTTCATGGCTTCAACTGTTCACAAAATGCAAGGCAGCACAAGTCACAAAATCGACTTCTAGTTGGTTGTAGCATTCAAATGTGATTGAAACACTGTTGCAGGCATCCAACATATCCCTTGGGATTAATGATAGCTTCGATCTCATCACTGACGGGAACACCAAATTCAACTCACTAACCACACATAAAACTTAATTAATATACAACATTGAAACTTGACTGCATAAAAATAAGGATATATATCATATGAATATTCATTTATATTTTATCATATTTACATATGAATTGTTGACTTAAATATGCAAATCAACATTAAAAATAGCTTTTACAGCAATCATGATATAGTATAATGATGGCAAGAGTGTGAGCAGCATTCATTGCAGAATCCCAATCCCGACTCTCTAGGGGGAAATCTCAGTCTCAGTCGTCTTACCACCAGTGAATGTAATACTGCCAAGTGTTTCCACCAAAATATTATTTGGAATTAGAAACGAAATATATCATTACTGTAAACCATGTTATAAAAGAATAATGTGCTCTAGCGGCAAAAATATCCAATTGGCTAGCAAAGTATAAGCCATTAGTTAATAACGGTCAACATTAAAATGAGAGTGCACTTAGGGCGACTCCTTGCAATCAATCACTCTCTCGACGAGCTCCCTTGGGTGACACTGGCAACTTTAGCAACGCACACGAACAACGGGGACCTTCGTACCTAGAGAACTATTATGTACTTCTAAATTATTTCCTTTTTAAAATATAAAATACTAAACATTTTAATGAAAACCTAATAACCGAATTAAAAGTTAATAATGATGATTTGATTGCCTTTATCATGTTTATCTAGGTCGACGCAGTATGTAAGCTTATAAAAATAATTTTACTGCGTTATACGTCCGACCTTTACCTGAAGATAAACCTTCTTGGATATACTTTTGTTGGTTTAAAATCTAAAAGATACATTCTCTTCTTAGTCCGAGTCTAACAAGAACCTTTGGCTAAAATTGTCAGAATCCGTTCTATTTTGATTAAACCACCGCCCAAAATTAAATTAATTAAACAATTCTACAAAATCTATTATATGTTATAAAAACAACCTATAAATAACATATTTTGTACTTTACCGATATGTGTCTATTTGATTTAATTATTATTAGCATTCAATATATTTATCAGTACGGAGTTAATTATAATTTGTTTTTCTTCAATTGTGAAAGTCGAGATAAAGCCCCATTAGTCAGAAATGAAACCAATTTATATTTCAGAAGATCCGTCCTGAGAATGAAAGGAACCGTTGTGTTGAGTGATCTTATATATAATCGGTCAAGAAAGAGAAGTGTGCTATTGAATAAAAATGGTTGTTCGTCTTGACATCAAGAGAAAAAACCATTAAATATTCTCCTGTGAACCTTAATACGATCACAGTACTTATACAAGTTTTGTTAATTCGCGAACATTATTAACATAAAATAAGATATGAAAACATTCTCTTGTATATAATTTTATCAAAAAAGGTTAAGAATAAGTTAGTCGTATTCCATCTTAAATTTCGAAAAGACGCGATAATCACAAATCAAAATAAATAAGAACATAGAATCTATCATTTCCAAAAAACATCACAGATTCCTAAAAGAAGAGACTCAAACAAAAAATCTTACAAGAAAAACAACGACAACAACAATATATTTTTTTTATTTTTTTCATTAATATAAGAAATATTAGAATTATTCCTATAAAATTTAGTATTGTACTATTATGATTGCCATTTCTAAGATCATACTTTTATAAAGTCTATAATATTTCTATAATAAGTTTTACTTTCATTGATAAATCTTATTTAATAACACACTTAAAGTGCCTACGTGCAGATGCCCACTTCTTTGCAAGAGTCAATTACGTTGAATACAGAAAAATGAGTTTAAGCGATTGGCAACTCCACCTGTCTGGAATACTGGCGCTGCACGACTTACGATTTATCGCCATCTTGTTTCTCCTTCCGTAAAGAACATTTATACCGACATAAATAGACGTTTGTCCTACTTTGATCTCGATACCTACTATTAAGGCTTGGAAAACAATGATCATTTTAAAATAAATTCAAGATGATTTGCAATCACCTATTTACTTTTTTTTATTTATCGAAGTGTCAGAAAGGTTAAACCAGCTCCAACTCGATTTATTGATCACAAACTAATCAAATATATAGCTAATCATATGAACTAGATTATAATATATTTTTCGTCTACAATTACGCAGAATCTTCAATTATACTGGATCCGATCAAATTGTAGCAATAAAACTGTATTATTAGTTACACTAACTATTATATTATCTATCATTTCTCAATAACTGTGTTTTTATTTTAATTAATCTTTTGTTTTATTATCGTTCTAACTTAATATTTGACGTCTCTCTATTGGGTTCAACGCATTTATATGTTACATAGTCAAATAAAGTTTGGCCAACATTTAAAACTTTTCTTTATCAGCATTTTTTTTTTAAAACAGGAGTCATCCCCGATACCGCCAGGTGGTCAGATGCCCGTAATGCCGCATCCCATATCATTGGGACCGCCGACAGCGCAAATGATGCCACCTCAACCGCCATCGCAGCGTCCTCCATTTGCACGAGAATATCATTTTCTCGACATTGAACTTCGTTTTGGCATGCTTCAGGTAAATGTTTATTCGTATATAATTTGCCGTAAATTTAAATAAATAAGAAAGGTAGGTGGATGTGTAATGCTCTAAAGAGCAATAAATACACTTCCGTATATTCTATTTACAAATATCCTAAAGATCTGAATAATACGAATCTTTACAGATGATTGAATATTAAATTATGTTGATATAATTAATTTAGTGTTCCTGGGTAAAGCAAAAATATAGTAAGTTCTATGTGACGTACATAACGGGCGTATTTACTAACCCGCATTGGAGCAGTGTAGTGGAATAACCTTCACCTCAAGAGGACTTAATCCAGCGGTAAAACATTTGAAAATTGTTACTAATTAATTTTATATATAGTTTTAAAAAAAAACATTGGATTGGTGGATTCATGTCCACTGTTTTTGTTGTTTTGCCTGACAGCGATGCAAATTTACATACACTCGGGCGTGATCCTAACGATAATGTTCAATTATCTATTCATATTTGTCCCCCATTACAAAATAATAGATTTTTACGTACCAACTCTGTAATTATAACATAGCGTCTATGATCACACCAGTGACACAAGATTCTATAAAAATCGAACATGACAACAATGCGACGAATAATAAAATATAAAATGTTACCCAAAATAACGGACCACCTTTTCAGTTTTTTAGTTTTTACATTTGTTTTCTTTATGAAAAGTATGTATAGAATAAATACTAAAATATTAACACTCTTGTGACACAAAGTGTTTATATACGAAAATTAAAATTCATACAAATATGAAAATCACTCATACAAAAATCTTAAAAGTTTAAATTAATTTTAATTGTAATATAAAATAAAATAGCCGTTAATTGGCCAAAATTGTCTTTAGTAATTCAGTACTCTGTTATATTAATGATCGTGTATGTAATCGGATTAAAATACCGTAACACGACGTAGGCCGATTACCGATACGTCGAACATTATCTGAAATTACATTTATGTCCGATTTGGCAACGGTTAAACAACCCACGTCAATTTGTACCACTTCGGTGGCAAACTAAATTTCAAGGTCAACAAATTAGACCGATGCTAAAAGCTGGAATCATTTGGTGAATTTAATAAACATGCATATTGGACTTATGGTCGAGGAGTCGAAAGTAAGCAAACAACTAAATTGGAAATTATAAATCATCTCGTATTTGATGTTGAATAAAATAAGTACGTAAAACACACACCTTCACATTGTGAGAGAAAATCTATAAGGTATTAGGTATTAATGTGCAGTGTACGTCGTGGTGGTGCACTTAAGCTCCTTAATATGAACGAATGCCTTTGCCTTGCCTTTATGTTTTTTTTTCTTAATCTTTGGCAAAGAAGAGGGCAAAAGCAATAAGGCATGCAATGAGACCAATATAAATGTATAATCACAATATTACGCTACGTTGTCGTTTTATATTTCATAGAAATAATCAACAACTTTAATTGAAAATTTTAATTAATTAATTAATGAACAATCGCTGATATATTTATCCGTATAGATAGAAAACATAAATCATCAACTATTAAGGAGTCACACGATATACGCGGACGAATTTGAGAAGGAAATTTACAAGAGCAGCGGCTTCACACGAGTCGATTACATGCTTAATTGAAAGAGATCTGAACCGTCTGAACAGGATGAAATTTTCAATCTACATGAATCGATTTCGCAACAATTTTGAAAACACATTTCTTGAAAAAGTCGAATTAGTTATTTTTATTATTTATATATTTATAAACTAATGGGCTATCTACGAGTTTATGAAATCAACGACTTGATTATCGATTATACTTTATTCGTTTATATTACACGTTTGAAAAAAGCTGAATAAAGGTATTAATAACTTCAATGAAAGATATTTTAATATTTTTTATTTAAATATTATTTTTTATTAGAAGCAATATGTATATTTATAGTTAACAGACATACAATAGTTTATGTAACTAAACTTAAAATACGAAAAGGTTATCTTAGTCTACATTTTAATAAGAGTAATTTTAATAACAGTAATAATACATATGAGAGATTTAATTTAATATCTTTTTGTCCTCTATTTTATTGGAGCACTCAGTCCTGATTATAGAATTTATCCTAGTATCCTTAGGCGGACCATTAGGACTTTTCAATAAACTTTGATAATGTATAGTTTAAGTAATTTCTTCCTACTAGAAGGATTATATCCTTCACAGTATTTTATTTACTTATTTTATTTGCTTCTTTAACAACGTGCACACAGATTAAAATAATATAGTATAACAAAAGTAAAGTTCTATTCTAAGAGTTACAATTACTTAAAGAAGAACACAACATGAATAAAAAGAAAACAAATCAACATCTTAACCTAACGTAACTTCTTAATTTTAAAACTACTAAAAAAAAAACTATGTAACAAAAAAAAATATATATATTTGAAAGGATGCAACAACTTAGACATAATATTTGTTGCCCACTACGATCTTATCCATAAATGCAATGGACGTAACATTTAGATTGACACTGTTTTGACACTCATCATAAATATTATACATTTGTAAAAATGGGCTATGTAATGTAATATTTGTTTAATGCTTTGTATTAAATAAGTGTTAATATAATTGACCTAGGTAATCTGCTGGGAACAATAAAAGTAAGCTTTTGTAATAAGTCTGAATTCATAATCGATAAGTCATTCTTTGTATAATTTGAATAATTCGCTAAGCTTGCAATAAAAATTTATATATCTAATGATTTTTTTTGGGATGGACTCAAGTCTATCGATGTGATCGATGTGATCACTGTGATGTGACGGTATCTAGGAGACCAAAATACGCTACAGTACTCTTAATTACTTCTCTCCAACGCATGGTACATAACAATTTTTATAGTTGGTTGCTTGAAGTTCTTAGATTCTCTTATCAGAAATCCTACTATTTTTTATGCCTTGAGGGCTAAAATTTCAATATTTTTATGGAATTTAAGTTTTCTACAAATTCTATTAGAGTACACGGTTTATAATTCACATAATCTGTATTTTTATATTATAACAAATGAGTAAGAATAATGTTATAATTCTTATGAATAATCTATATTGAGTTATATACTCGTGCACTTCAATCAACCTATAAACCTTTTTTTATGTTATATTTGTTTTCTTAATAAGAGTTAGTGGCAAATAAACCACATGATGATAAGTGGACTATAACCAACCACCCATTCCTTAGATCGCCAATGCGCCACCAACCTCATGAGCTAACCCTTTGACTTGCTGTTTGGTAGTAAAATATCTGATGTCAATTAAATCACTTATTGATCAAAAGCGTGCTTCTTATCACAGAAGTATAACATGTCAATATGTAGGATAATGTTTTAGATAAAAGTTAATAACATCAAAAAATATGAACCATCGAAATTGAAAATTATAAATGATACCCAAATATATATACTATATTTTTAGTAACAATGCATGGTTAACTGTGTGACGTCATTCGAAATCCTGCATAGCGGAACACCTAAGATGGCGGACATTTTTTTTTAATTAATTCCTGCTATATGAGTTTTAAATGAAAGGACTTACTGAGAATACAAATGCAAGTTTAATTACTAAAAAGTAAAATAGAATTTAATAGTAAAAAACATTTTTATAAACAAGCTTTTATATAAACGCCTTAAAAAGAAAATAAAATAAACTTTTACACTAAAACATTTACTCTAACGTCACTTCACATTTGATACAATTTATATGATTAAAAAAGCTTGTCGCGAGATTTACTTGTGTAGTTAAAAAAGTAAATGAAATAATTTGTTGTGAATAATTTTTTCTATTAAAATTTTCCAACGAAGTAAATCTCAAATAATTTACGAATATGACAGAACTTTAATTTATACGTATATTTTCTCTACACTTTGAAATTTTAGCCGATAGTTTTAGAAATATTACGAGATATTTAACTAAAGGCGTGAAAAAACATTCGGGTCATATTATGCATGGTTGCATGTTTTTTCGCCCGATTTGTTCGCCCGTGCTGTGCTAAGCACGGGCGAACAAATCGGGTGGCGAATGTTTCTCATATCTCATTGATTAAAGAACAGCACGGGATAAAATGCGATGCTCGTGCGAGGTCGCAAAGAGTTAGGCATTCATAAATACTTTCTCGTGCTTCATAATTTCATTAATTGAATAATTCATGACTACAAGAGTGCAGTACAGATACACTTTATAAAATTATAAAAATAAACTTAAAAAATACATTACTACCTTTGGATGTCTGACTGTCGTTTCGTCATTTCCAAAAGGATTCTGATCATGAGCGTCTGAAAACAGTTTTATTATTTATTTTTCAATAAATTCTACGAGCTCATAAGTTTCAATGCAACGATGTCATTCTTACTTTATCTTCTATCTTTAACCTATATTATGACACAATTAATAATATTAATAACTCTGCCACTTGAACGAATCATATAGGAAGATCGACAGCTCTCTAAAAAATAAGGAACACTACGAAATTGATCATTTAGTAGCAGAAAATTAAGTCTCATTGCTAAGTTTCAGTTCGATCGCCGCCCCGTGTAGAATTGGTCGATATTGGTTTAATCGGATAACGCCACGTTTAACTCAAACGTATTTAAACGATTCGATGGAAATTACGTTCAACAGGTTGGGATCGTAAAATATTATTACTACTTTATATGTAGTGTAACTAGAACATTGTTATAGAAATACAACTAAATTTGAAGAGTAATTGTGATAAGTAAAGTATATCTGTCTGTGAATGAGCCACTGCTGAGATAAAGCATCGTCTTCTGCACTTGATGACAATATTTGTAGGATTATTTATAACATATGTAGGTTATTCCTCTTGTATACTCCAATGCGGATTAATAAATTCACAGGTAACAGATTTCACCAGACGAATGCAGGTTCTGACATGTTGTGCTTCAGTGCCGAGTTATAACATATAAACACACATTAGGTACATGAAAATGTAGAGGTTCTCGGTCGGGTTCAAAATCTCAATATTTGGTTGAGATACACATGCCTCAACTCTTTGAAGTTGGCCAGTGTAAATTTGTAAATATGTTGCGTAAAAATTATGCTTTTAATGTCATTTTATGAAATATAAATCAATTTTACTTAAACTTTGATTAAAAAAAAAAGGAATATCTAGAATATCTATCGCGTGCATTGTTCAAAGGGTATTTTAAAAGTTAATTGTATTAAATCATTTCTATTTTATCACATCGTTTCGGTAATTTCATTTGAAGGCGCGTAAAAATTTATTTAATTTTAAAGCTCTGTAATAATAAAGCTGAAAGCCTTTAGCTGATAAAAACCTTAAAACCTTTATGTAATATACCTTATTACGAAACCCGTTTGCCCGATTTTTAATTAACATCAATCAACGTTTAGTAAAAAATGTAACGCACAAGTCCACGGCATTTAATTGAGGATTTTTGAATTTTTTTAGTGACTTTTGCATTGAATAAACATCAAAGCCAATTCAAATTCAAAAAGTCCAATAGATGTGAATGTGTTAACCTTTCGATTTATTTCGAAGCGGACAAAGTGACTCGTGAAATTAAAGAGAGGTAACGAGAACGATGTGAGTTTTACTAAATTACAACGCAGCGGTACTAAATAGGCACTCCTATTCGCTTGCTCAGAGTACATCTCGCATAACGGATTCACACACTGATGTTACAATATAACTTACATACGTTGACTTGCTTTGACATTTTTTAAATATATAAATGCATATCGATGTTATGTATATGACAGTACACCGTTCTATACTGTGACCATACTATGAACGTATCGGGTACAAAAAGAAGCTCGACACGGACTACTATGCCCCTAAAATATATCAACAGCAGACTACACTCACACAACGATTTTAGTAAACATAAAATCCGCGTATCATATATGTATGATTCCCGTTCACTTATCTAAAATATATCCTTTGTATAGAGAAGTGTGAGACTATGCCCGTCACATGCCATAGGAGAGGAGCCCAAGAGAAAACTCTCTTTTTGATTTACTCGAGCGCGACAGATAACATAATTTCTTGCTTGCTAAAGTGTAACTTCACCATAAACAAGCCCTTTATATGAAAATTAGTATAGTAAAAAAAACGATTATCAGAAATACTCAAGTGCGTCAGTTTTAGGTAAGGATGGTAATCTGACGAGTTAATCGTAAGCTCGTTACGCTCAGAGAAACATTGGGGCATCTAAAGTATCACACGTTCTGATATTTACGTAAATGTCTTTTTTAATTCATTTTTAAACCTGTAGACTCCTTCCCCCTTAACTGAAATGGGAAACATTATATCATTTGTTTATAATTCAAAGTCCAATCAGTTCATGTAACACACACAGTAACACTCACAAACACAGCACAGAGCGTATCGGCATCGGTAAAATATCCTCGCCGACAATTGGTGACGCTCCGTGCATGGTACGTGACGATGCTGATCGGTGACGGAACGATCTAGTGGGCATTGTTCATACTTCTCTTTATACGCAGCACAGTCACGGTGTGACAAAGTGTGGATGGACCTTTATAGTTCGCATGTAAAATACAAAAAAAATAATTAAATTTACAAGTATTTATATATAATAAGAAATATTCTAACACGCATTCTAACGCGACGTGCGTCAATATGTTTTCGTTTTCGTGACAAAGTCATATCCACAATCATATTTTTATTTTGCTTTTAGATCATCGAAGCGCTACATTTCATGCACTACAGCATTAGGCAAATCCACCGCAACATTTGCCCGCAAATAATCATCGTTACTAAGCGGGGGACTTGGAAGCTATTTGGGCTCGAATTTGTCGGTAAGTCTATTATACATCATTGCATGACTTTATTAGTTAGTAATGAACGACTCACTTGTTTAATTATACTTTAGAAAAGGTACTGGAGGTGATTCATATATACTTAAATGAGAGCGCTGTAGTTCTCGATCGACGGTTCAATATTTTATTGTTTTACTTTAACTCGCAAACCTTGCTTTACTTAATATGGTCTGTGAAATGACGATTCAAAAGTGCTTGTAAAAGCCTACTTGAATAATGTTTATTTTGATTTTGTGTTTTGCGAATAATTAAACCCGGTGACTACATTAAAAAATGGATACGTCTCTCTTACGTATACTAAGAGTATCTAATAAACGTGTACTACTAGTATATAAATTTAACGTAAATTAAAATGTACTATATTCATGTAAGTAAGCTTTTACAAGCTCATTTGAGTGGTCATTTTTTACAGGATTATATAAAGGCTACCATAATTATCTCCTGACGAGAAGCGACAAAAAATCTGTATTCTTCCTCCTCTTCAATCTTCTCCATCAATTAAATTATGTAACTACGTAATTTTTTTTCCAGTTACGTAAGAATTATTTACAATAAGGCCTGATTTTTTTTTACAAAAACTACGACCGCGTTGATTGTTGGCAAGGGTTCAGTTCCTCATTTCCCCGTTGAATATCAATTCCGATGCTCTGGATAAAAAAATAATTAGATCTCCTTCTGATTCCACTTCCACTGGTGACAACCAATGGAGGCAATAAGACGAGGTGTTATACGAACTAAAAACAATTGAATTTATATGCCCGTAACTTGTATGAATATCAACAAATACTGACTCAAAGCTCTTTCTACCTTATCATCTTTATAATCTTGTATTAAGTAATGTACTTACTTACCTGTTTAAAAATAAATAACAAAATAAATAAATTCGAAATAAATCACGTTGTATTTAATTAATACGAAAGTTAAATAAGTAGATTACTTAATGCTTTCGAGTGGATCGTCTGTAAAGGTATTCGATTATAAGTAGAAAACTCGAACATAACATGAATATATATTTATATACCGTGAAAACATTTGCGATTGTATATCGCAGACTCTTTGAAGTATAGTTCAATCTGTTACGACGACCTACATGGATTAAAAAATTAGTAATTTACAAAAGGGCTGATAATTATTTCAACTCCAACATAAGGTAAATAAATTAAAAGCTCGTTAAGGGATGTTATAGCTGAGCAAAGATTTGTTCTCTCATTAGAAGCATTTAGTTTTCTGTAATTAAAATTTTATACTTGTTATTATTAGATCTTTAATTATATTTTGTATTTGAATAATAATAATAACGTCGTCTTGACTGATAGCAGCCGTAACGACCTGTTTTATAATTTAGTCTGAACTATAATGGTCACAATGCAAAATTGTGTAAGAAAACACTTCTGCACGCGTCATTACATCAATCTCATAGTCTGATGGGAAAGCAATGACACATCGGAGAGATTAGGCTCAAAACAATTGTCTCCGTGTGCCTTTCAAGGGACAGGAACTACCGTGCTATACTTGTGACTATACTTGTGACTATACTTGTGACTTAGCTCTGCCAACTTTCCAGCCTGCTACTGAGGTTCCTTATAAATATGTATTTGACGATTTCATTTTCGTCTTGATATAATTATTTAACTTGTTATGTAACTCGATTTGCGTTACATAATCGTTGACACATTTACAAAGAGCTATTCAATCGATTAAAATATTTTCAGACTTTCATAATGCCCAACTTTATTTTGGACATTAAAATCAATTACAATTAAGAAGTTAATACATTAACAACCGAAGTTTTTAATATTATTTTTAGTTAACTAGAAATGTAATTAAAATAGGAATACTCGTTAATAAATAATACTCAGCGAAAATCGATTCTGTTATTAAAAACAAACATTGTGGACGAGCAATATTGTATACAATGATGAATAACTAAGTACATGATTCACTTCAAACTATACAAAATTGCAATGGAGTTTTAAGATAAAGGACAGTTTCGGAGTAGTTTGTCAATAAATAAAACGAGGTTTCTGATATCGAAATCTGATACCGATATTATATAGGGGAATGTGAAAACTCTTCACAATATAAATATTGCAAAATACAAATATTGAAGTCAAAGAATGAACTTATAACTTGGAAATCGGACTCGAGGTCGAATCGCTTGTGTCGTCTTACAAGATGTATGTAGGGATAAAAAGAATCGTAATAAAGATTGATGAACTATGATGGAACAACTGTGGGTTAACGGGTTCAGTGTAAAGCTAACGCCGTTTCGCAATGTAAATTTCAACGAGAAGAAACTCAGTAGTGACTCCTTTACTTAATTACGCCTTCTCTGTAACGAAGTTTTAAATATCTATTTAACTAGGTATCTTTATTATACAATATAAAAAGAGTATAGTTTGGACATTTTGTGCTCATTCGCCGCTTCAATGCAAATTATAATTTTGTTTATTTATACAGCTTTACATAGAAAATGATTTCATATTAAATTTCAATGCTAAGTATAATATCGTTAGGCATAACTAAATACACGTTGAAGGTCACTCTAGAACCATTATCAATTTTAATTGCTTTGAAAATTGTTAAAGTCAACATAATTTACATGCGACCTCATCGTTCTGAGTTTCGGCATAGTGCCGGACAATGCGCATTGATTGTAATCAGTTTGTCATTTACTTTATCAGTGTGAACTTAGCTTAACTATGTACGTTTGTTTGTATTTAGTTTATTTTGCTTTACATATCTAGGATGCGAAAGCGATTCCGTAGCGCCCGCTGAAAAGACAGAGAGGGTACCGCTGGTTTTTTTAGTGGGTACTCCGGTGTACTAGGGCGCAATAGAGTCGTCCTGGGCACCGGCGTGTCCCACACACCACCCGCCCCTTCGCGTGGGTTAAACGCGTAGTGCATTTTCCAGTGAGAAAAAAGGGGCAATATTGCCATAATTGCAATAACAAAAGATTTATTTATCAAAAATGCAATTCATGTTTTTTTTTTTTCTGGTGTAAATCTCCATAAAAGTTTAATAAAATTACTCTCAAACGATAATTTTATAGTGTTAACGGATTAAACCGCACTCAGATCAATTTTACATCGTTAAAATTGAGAATATAAAATGCACATTGCATGAGATTAATATATTACAAAACAAAGGCTTTATATAACAATTTCATTAGGTAATTTGTTTTGAATGATAATGGTTATAAATGTCACTTTTAATACGAATATATTTTGGCACATAGTTCTCTCGTAACACAAGTTGAACCTTTCAATCTTTAAAGTTAAATTAAGCGAGGACTCCTTTGTACACGCCATTGGAAGTCCTTCAATTTCAAAAACTCATTTAGGACGACCAAACTTAAAATTGTTCTTTCAAGTTCATCTTGTAAAAACGGAATCCCTGCTATTTATAAAGAATGTCTATGGAACCTATTGATTGATGAACAAAGTTTGAGGAGTAATGAAATTCTTTTAAATATAAATGTATAAATAATATGCTTTAAGCAGTATGCACTGTACTAATACTGACTCCTGTAGCCATCGCGATACTTGTCATCAACTGCTGTCTATTGAATTACTTGAATTTGTCAATCAATTGTGATTTACAATAACTCCTTTATTATATGCAATATCCTTTTTTCAATAATGGCAACACAGTTGGCGACCCCTTTAAACAGGTGTCACAGATGAAAAATGCCCATTTCAAAATTTAAAATAGTGGAGCTGTTCGCAGGCACTGTTCCTAAAATATTTTATTTTAAAATTATCATTTATTATTTTTAACTTTGTGGAAGGGCCATCGTCCGTGATAGCGCGGTTTAAGCTTTTCGGCCATGAAAAGCGAACGTACGAGTAGGTGTGGGATGAACATATAAATGATAATAATGAGCATAATAAACTTGCAAATAATAATGACATCAAAATAGGATGCTAATCACGTGTGAATAGTCAGTGTTTTGTGGGTTTAATAATACCTATTCATATAATTAGGTACTTTGATTTTGCCTTGCCTGACCAATGTCGATATAATATTACGCTTACTGTTTCTCTCAAATCATATTATTACTTTAAATATTTGTTTACGATTCATGGAATGCCAGTGTTAAGTTGTAATTGACTAATTATTAAGGTGACTATATTATACAAATATATATATATATATATATTTTAATGGTAAACAATTTAATACCTTGACCTTACTATTTACGTATATTTTTATTAAATATGTATACAGGATAATGTTACAATATTTATACAATACGATTTATCGATCCAACAAGAAATTACGACTACTGATTTTCTCACCGGTTCATCTTGATTGAATATAGTTCCTTAAAAGGTCGATTCAAAAATGTCTTTTAACACCTCCTTGAAATAAGTATATTTTGATTTGAATTTTTACATTAATATTATTGTATCTTATGTATATAAGTTGAAATATTAACACCAAAGGCTCGACTCATTGATTATCTTTTTATCTATTATTACTAGCTAGTGAGCTAGGACGAGTGCGTCCTTAACACTGGAAATATAAACTACTTATCTACTTTAGAAGCGTACGGTGAAATAGCTGATTCGGGTTGTTACAGACGGATTTACACAAAACCCTTCCACCAATGGAAAACGAGAAAAGCTTCAGTTTAAAGTAATAATATAACTCCAAATATCTAATTTACTCAAGTAGGTCAACGTAGATAGACCTTAGGATCATAAATAGTCTTTTAGGATCCAATTAGAAAGACCCGAAGAAAAACTCTTGAAAAAAATAATGATTTCATTTGTAATTATAATTAAAAAGTTAATATCAAAGTCATTAGAAAAGATTGCGTCAGACTTATTTGGATGTGTGCGAGTTTGTGAATGTGTTAAGTGTTTTTATGTATGTATGTAGGGTTTTATGGACAAATTCTTGTGTTGTGTGCTATAGGGCATATATATATTTATAGCATATCATTTTCTTTATTAATAAATCAAACCCGTGCGCAAGCGGTGCGGTCTCTAGTACTTTATAAAACCGAAATGGTAATACATATAAAAAAATATACATCCCATGGTTGCAAACTAAATTCTAGTAATTAAATTCATGATTCATTGAAAACTAGAAATTTTGAGAATACTGTTATATTCTGATTTTGCGGAAGTATTGATAATTTAATACAGGTAGACGTACATATGTTTGTATGGGTGCCTATGAGTGTACAAGAGTCCGATGGTGTGATAGTGAGTGGGAATGTTTATTACACAAACAAATCAATATCAATTACATATCAACAATTTTTTTATCGTTTAACAATTATACTACGTCGATTACAGTTGTCTTCTTCAATGTGCTGTTTATATATCTATATATATATACATTGTAAATGGAATATTTTGCACCCAAACTTAATCATCAAGGAATATTAGAGAAAATACATTCATTATTTTAATTCAGATGAAAAATCAAATGTTTCAAAAATTAATTAATTTGACTACAATTTTGGTAACAGAAACTCTTTTATGGGCTAAACCTTGGATACAAATCCGGGACTTCTAGATTCCTTTCTATCGTTAAAGATGGCTATTTCTACCAAGCAACGAAAATGGGATAACCATTTTGCTTGGTAGATAAGTATTATATTTCTAAAAAATAGTTATAATACGTAGTTACATATAAATCGTGCATAATGCCTGTAAACTACCACAGTTGAACCGCTTTCATTAAAGAAACCTTCAGGACTATACAATCAAGTTTCCTAATAATGTTTTCCCGCTTCTTTTACTGCGAGAACATTGGCGCTTTCTAGGATTTGATTTCACTAACTTTGGTTGACTCACATAGGCCATGTGAGCGTCATCTCCGCTGACACTGGATCACGACGTCAACTGGCACATAAAGGAAAGTCTCTTTGTTCAAGTATCTCATATCAACGGCACATAATACATGTATTTTTAATAAAAGACGCATCACACGAGCAATACTCGGTAAGTGCATATCCAACTCGATTGTTGGATTACACTCGATATTGCTCGCAGTCTGTCAAATACACACGTAATTTTTCATTATCGTGAAATTCGACTTTGCTCTTACTGAATAAGTCTACGTAACGCGAATAAACCCTTTTATTATATATATTTGATTGATATAAATTTAAAATGCTATATATGATAAAAATAATTACCTTTGTTTTCGGATATCAACCTGTAATCTTCAGGTAAAATTCGCTTCACCCTTTGTGCTTGACCACTGGGCCATCTTGAAAAATATAACACCATCAATTTAGCTCATTTAAAATAATTTTAGATATACGCTAATATACAAATGACAGTTATGAAATCATCACATTTCAAATAACTCGACCATATAAAATATCACACAATTACAGTATGTTGATAATATCATAGAGGAGGTTCAAAAGCAACCCACATGAGACCCGTGTCCGTCCACTGGGAACCAATATCAGTACCTAACTATCAGATACTAATTCCAGAGCGCTGAATAACAGCAAAAACCGTTTCCGTTAAATCCTACCAATGAATACATACTCGATAAATAATTTATGTTAAACCCCGATTTACATTATAAATTTATTATTAAATTTATAATTGTACTTGCTATTCAACACGTGCCGCCTACTTGTAAAGTTCTTTACTCAACTCGAATACCTATGTACCTCACTCAGACCCGTGCATAGTTATATAAACTTACTTGAAAAAATAAAAGTTTAAAAAATTAAATAATGTATCATTTCATTCTCGATGAGAGCCGAGATGGCCCAGTGGTTAGAAGGCGTGCATCTTAACCGATGATTGCGCGTTCAAATCCAGACAGGCACCACTGAATTTTCATGCGCTTAATTAGTGTTTATAATTCATCTCGTGCTCGGCGGTAAAGGAAAACATCATGAGGAAACCTGCATGTGTCTTATTTCAACGAAATTCTTCCACATGTGTAACCTTCTCCTCAAAAGTAGAAGGAGGCCTTAGGCCAGCAGTGGGAAATTTAAAGGCTGTTAATGTTTGGCTTCGAGCTCTATTGTCTTGTCTGACATTGTTACTCTGATAAATCGATCGGATTGTTTAATGTAACACAAAATACGTATCGACCAAGTGGGACTTGCTGTACCAAATTGGCAATTTACCAAAACGAGGCCGATCGGCTGGTTGGAGAAGCACATTTAAAAGCATATTGTCATTTTATTACTTCTACAATAACATTATATTGTATAATAAATACCGTTTACTGTCTTTTGTCGGTAAATAAAGCATAAGTAACGATCGATTCTGTAAGAATTCACTTGTTGTCTCACTCGTGAAATGATGAAAGCTGAACAAAGGGGCGTAACATCAATTTTATAATTACTACACTCGACGTCACATATGACATTCTGACATTTTATATCGTGTTCAGCGCTGAGTTTCGTGTTTCTTTCTAAAGAATAGCTCTACAGCCGGAGCTTAATAATTTTAAAATAATATACATTTATTAAATCATTGTAATATTGTAATAAAACAGTGCTTATACAGACTAATCAAGACCGTACTTACGAACTTATTAAATATTTAAAGACTTCAACAGTTCGACGTTGTTAACATACGCTCAGAACTTATGCAAATTTTTTTTTTGAATATTTTATATTCAAAATGAACTGAATTGAATTTAATACTTAATAGATTAATACCTATATGATGAATTTAAGGATAACATTCCATATCAATCTCAAAATTTTAAGACGAAACAAACATTAGTAAATATCCAGAAATAAATTGATCCTTGTAAAATTGAAGCTCTTTGAGAAAACGTACGGTTTTTTCGCAATTGGATTAACTACCAATGAAAAATAATCATAATATGTTATCTTGTCCTTAATATTTATATTAAAGACTAGCTGTGCCCGCGACTTCGTGCGCGTTTAAATTTAACAAAAAGTTATTATTCAGTTCGCATTTTACTATAACTTATTAATTCTGTATTAGGAAGTGCGCGCATGCGCGAGCGCTGCGTGCGGTACTGGACAGTATTTGGACATTGCAGCGTGTCTTTATTATTATTTTATATATCATTCTAAAATAAAAGTAGCCTAAGCTACTCCTTATTAAATCAGCTATGTGCCAATTAAAGTCCCGTCAAAATCGGTCCAGTCGCTTCATAGATTAGCAGGAACAAACAGACAGACAGACAAAAATTGTAAAAAATGTTATTTTGGTATATGTACCTTGTATACACACATATGCATTTAATAAAAAGCGATTATTTAATATTACAAACAGACACTCTAATTTTATTATATGTATGTTATCTACATACGTTTGTGAATCGACTCGCCTTCCACACATTAGAAAACGTTTTATATTCGCCTCTATATGCATGTGTTAGATTAATTTATGTGTTAACATCACGTTAGAATATTTTAAGAAGAATTTCTAATTCCTTATTACTTTATAATATTATATTTTTTTATAACAATAAAAGATTATATGAAGCTCAAATATTTATTTAAGTATTATAATAGCTGTAGTAATCGTAACATTGTATGAATTAATATTCACATTAATACTAATTACCCCGATACTAACTTTGTATCTTGATAATTACAAAATTCAATTCATATATTAGCATTAGCATTAGCAGCCCGTAAATTTTCCCACTGCTGGGCTAATGGCCTCCTCTCCCTTTGAGGAGAAGGTTTGGAGCATATTCCACCACGCTGCTCCAATGCGGGTTGGCGGAATACACATGTGGCAGAATTTCGTTGAAATTAGACACATGCAGGTTTCCTCACGATGTTTTCCTTCACCGCCGAGCACGAGATGAATTATAAACACAAATTAAGCACATGAAAATTCAGTGGTGCCTGCCTGGGTTTGAACCTGAAATCATCGGTTAAGATGCACGCATTCTAACCACTGGGCCATCTCGGCTCTTCAATCATTCATTCGGATTCATATATTATTATCAATAATTTAACAAGCAATAACAATTACACTTTATCACGAATTATATCTTACCTTTAATGTTAAAACCTTGCTTGTCCAGGAAAAAAGTTTTCTATAAGGAGTTTCCTTCACTTATATAAGCCCCATTACAAATCACACAGGATTCATAATAATGAACAGAAGAGTCAAAGTAGCGTCTTATTTAATATCAATGTTGTCAATACAATTCAAAAATAATTTAAATCGTACTTATTATTATTACTACAGAATTGATTTAAACAAACAATAAATAAAGTAAGCGTTTTTTGTAATCATTTAATCATTTCTTACTTAATATATTACGTGCGTATATTACTTAAATAATTTTATGCTGTTACATAAGAATTATTAAACATTAATACCTTAACTATACAGAAATAGGTGTTAAAAATTAGATACTGTATAAATCATGACTTTTAAGAATGATGGCAAGAATGTTAGCAGCATTTCCCCATTGAATCGCGAATACTATACTATAAAGAATAATAATTTTATACTAGTGGGTCCCGCGAAACTTCGCGTTTTTTCAATATAATATTTTATTCAAAATAGGAAATGCAAAACTTATTACAGCTTATGTTTTGATTTCATTTCATTGTAAGCTGCAAGTCACTGATCTACATTTGGCGCCAAAATGATGAAAACTCTAAATGATTTTTTTAATACATTGGTTCAGTTAGAATGTTTACGTTTTAAATTTTTTTTCTTATACAGCCGTAGTACCGCTCCCTAACCGGACAGTAACTTTTTTCCGCTCTCTAAAATTAAATCTTAACAATTTAGTAAATTGCAATCAAGAATCCGCTTTAATTTTTTGCACATCTACGGCTGGATCTCTTCAAAATGAGACTATACCGAGCGCAGCCATCGTCCCATAATCACTGGGACAAAAATGGGCTTACGCTTTTAATATATAAGATTACATTTGTCAAAGTGACAGGTGTCACAAACTACATAATGTCGTCTGAGAATGTAACAAGGGTAAAAAACCTGTTTATGTGCTTTAGGTAACGTTTTATATATTTCGCGCGCGTAAAGCCGCGATTCAGCTAGTTTCAAATATGTTTGTGATGTTAACTTTGACAATAAAAACGAACAAATTGAACTTCTGCAAACCTTCACGTGAAATTCGGTATTGTACTGTGAAATTTTGTATAGTTTTTGTACCAGTTATTTCAACGAGTTGTATACACAAGTTGTTCCTCGAATTAACATTGGAACTAAACGTATAGCCTTTGACAGTATTTCAAAGTAAATTCCACACAATAAATATCTAGTACATAATATAAACTCTGAACAAAAAAAGAAATATAAGACTTCTTATATTTCTTCAAGTTTAAATGGGAACAAACGGGAGTTATTTTACAAACAAAAAATCTGAATTTCCCAATTAGTTTATAAATGACGAAGATCTGAGGTAAGAAATATAAAATAAATAGAACTCAATTGATAACCTCCTTTCTTTAGAAAGTGAATTAAAAACGAAATAATTTAAATATTATAATCAAATTATATAGGATTTTGTTATTGTAATGTAAAGACATTCAGTTTCACTATAATTAAATATAAAATAATTATATCACAACGAACACATAATATATTTAAAAACATACTAAAAACACTTAACATAATTTATATCATTAATAATTACTTGGCTTAGTAAAAGAATCGCTCAATATTGATACAGTTGTCATTTCGTGTTAAATTAAACTGCTAGAAAATTTTATTCAAGGAGTTTGTTGTATAAGTCATTCAAAAACCATACCGTAGTATGAGTTCGAGCTGAGAATAAAATTATGAAGCCGAATCTCAATGCACATATTTCATTCAGCGAATTTCTAACCTTAACTAAAATATATTATAGTTTCAAATTTTACTTACGCATTTAAAATTGTACATATATAACATTACATACACAAACATATGATATATTGTCAATGGCGCAGCTAGACTTAACACAAAACTGAAAATAAGCAGACTGAAATATTTGGAAAACTTGAATACATTCAGATCAAAATACAATATCGTTAAAATGTAATATTTTTATAAGATGTTTTGTTCATACACTTTTAAAAAGTAAGTTTTGAAATGGAATTAAATTTTTAACTCAGGTTAAGCAGATGTCATTTCCTTTAATGAAAATTTAATAGAGTTTTTATATAATATAATGGGAACCAACCAATATAAGATAAAATGATTGAACAGAAACAAAGATAGAACAAAAAGATTTTTTATATATTTATCGGTATTTAAAAAACTAAAAAGTAATTTAAGTTTTTATTGCCGTATACACATAAGAAAAATCAAATTGTCAAAGAAGCTCTTTTAAAACTGGGTCTCCAAAAATCGAAGTTACTCCCAAAAACCCTAGCTGAAAGTTTACGATGCATAGATGAGGAGCGTTACACAAGTACTCGTAACTTTGAATAGAATTTAATATTGGCATATTTGGTCGCCGCAAAGAGCTCCCTAACCGCGCAAGCTTCATACTAAAAGTTCCAAAACACTCAACAAAATTGTAGCGTCGGCAGTACACGATTTACTCAATAATGAATATCGTAAATTTAATCTTTAATCAGTTTCAGAACAGAACTATAATTTTGCGATGTTTTAATGTCATTCTATTGACTGATTTCGGCCTCAACGGCCATTGTTAAGATATACTAGACCTTTTCGCTGGCAATTTAACTTGTACAACTGTGTGTATGCAAACACAAGGGCACACTCTTATAATCATATTTAATCCTGCTAAAGTATTTAGCATTTTTCAAGGCACGGCGTTGTAAACACTAACAACTTCCAGAGCTTCTTGAGAAATCTAGACGTACAATCGCGTTTACAGGGTACACCCAAATATAGTAGAAGTGTATTCTGTTGCTATATTAAATAAATAAAATAAAGTGTAGAATTATCGCATGCGTAACGGGATAGCAGCATTGTTAACTTACCATTGTACGCATACTACCGCTATCGCCACAGTCACATACGCTGATAAGCAAGCAATTATACAATTGTTCTTATCAGTCCCTTTGTTGAGAAGCACCGGGCCCTGGCCGCTTGTGTGGCCGTTAGTTAGTTAGTTACGAATTTGCGCCTTTCCCCCACATGAGGTAGGGGATATGTGGGACTCGTCTGGACTAACTGAACCGACCGAAATACCCACCATGAACCAACGGTACCCACTCTGTCTTTTCGAGGGTCATCACCGTATCGCTTGAGCATTCTACCGTGCCATCCCGAAGGTTGGCTCGCTTGTGCTGGCTGGATGCTCAATGGATGATTCCTAGAGGGGTGTACAGTGAACCCACTAGTCCAGACGACGCTAACAGCTAGGGGAGAAGGTATACAAAATGCCGACGCCTCCTCAACGAACTTCTTCGGCGGAGCAGGTCAGCGGATGCAATTACCTCGAGTTGGCACACGTTTGGAAGGAACTTCACATACGCACTAATATTGCAACAACTGCGGCAACCATATGCTTTACTCAATTGTTGTGTCGTAAAGTGACGCTGTGTCTCGTTAGGATAATGATTGTTTTATTGAAGATCTTTCGGCTTTTAATAAATAAGAGATATTCAGTTGTAGTTTTATACGGTCCAAATTATTCGGTAGAATAATATTATTCGTTAGAATAATAGAAAGGTTACTTCTCAGAAAATAAAATATGTGGCATAATACGAAGAAGACAAATACAAAGAAATTGCAAAAATAAACAAAAGCTAATACTTTGCTTTTGTTTTTTTTGCAAATTATATTTTTTGGACAAATTTACACATGCATGCTCTCATCCACAGGGCTCGTTCACATAAAATTTAACTTTGTTATTTCTTTAAATTACTCTGCTTTCGCGTGTATCTAATGTTAGTTTTACACTTCCATTAGGGAATGAGCTAATTATCCTTAACACAGGTTACATAAATAACCCACAAAGGATGATAAATTTCACTCTTTGTAAAATGTAAAACCCACGTGTAAATGATCTTAGCTAATAATAATAATAATCCTCTTTAATTATTGACGTACTTGTTTTGTAACCTCATATATAAAATATTATGCTTATAACATTTATTTTTTGCATATTTAAACTTATTATTATAAATAATTTGCTATGGTGATTTGGTTCCAATAATGTAATGTAATACAAACCAAGGTTTGTTTAAATACTTTACAATACCCTTATTAAGCTATACACTTTTGTACATCACAATAATATCCTACAGCTGCAAAGTTTTCTTCTAAATAAGATACAAAACTGAATTTAATCAAAAAGTTATACGCGACATTGACTATATTCGTAATTATAATATTTAAAGAATACATGCATCCAAATAGCGGTGTTAAGCATTCCACGAGTAGGACATTGAGCGACTTATTACAGAATAACTTTGATGGTTTCATATGATGGAATCGAAATTTGGGCCACAAATTTGGTGCATTTAAATAAGCATATAATTAGTATCGAACTTTAGTATTACATACAACAAAAACACAAAATATAAAGGATTAAGCATTTATTCCTAAAAAAAAAACCACAAAATATGCATAGTAGAAGAAAATTTGAAATCGTCCCGTGCCAGACAAGCCAACAAATAAAATACAACATTATTAACATTTTACATTGAGCCTTTGAATAACATATGGAGGATGGGAGGAGAAATGGAGTGACTGAGGATATAACTAGAAGTTACCAATGAAAGAGAGAAACATACTACACCGAGCCAAAATAAAAAAGGATAAGCGATTGGTTATGCATGTTTTATACAACTTTTAGTTGGAAAACAATTTTGAAACCCAGAAGTAGCAGTTCAAAGTTTAAAATTAAAAAGTTAAATAAAAAGTATATCGATATGTGGATATAGGTGGCTGTAGATATAAATATCCTCCATAATTTAAGGGATTTGAGCTCTACATGTATTGACAGTAATAAAAAATGTTACACATTTGAGCCACAAACAGAAAATATGGTGTGATATAATATTATCTTATCTTCAGTCTTTTCAAATTGCAAAACATTTATTAGAAATGTAAATATATTTTTTTATAATACATACACCTTAACTATATCTTTTTGGGAAGGTTTTATGATGAGTTTCTAAAAAGCAGAAGGCTACCAAAAACGTGGTCTCTCATTGCCAATTTTATCGTAATATGTATCAACTTACTAATGCTAAAAAATATTATGCTGCTAGCATTCTTGCCACCATTCTATGCGGTCATGATTAGTACAGTAACTATTTTATAATTTTTGGAACGAATTTTGGACAATAATAATCATATTTTTCGAACGCGGCATGGTGGAGTAAACTGGTTAAATCGTTGAGTAAAAAAAACCATTATGCGAACTCTAGGCGACCTTACGTTCTCTTTCTCTTTGTCTCTTTATTTCATTGAGGGTTCCATTCAAACTCATTTTTTCTTTTCATTGTTTCTATTATTAAATAATACATATTATATAGCAAGAACAACTTTGTTCCAATCAGGTTTCCCACAACCTTTCTCGTATTTTATTTGTAAATAATTATGGCCGTTATGTAAGTATTTTTTATTTTAATAAAGTACTGTATTCAGTGTTGAAAACTCAAGCCTAAGCATGTAAAATTCCAGTGGTGCTTGCTCACATAATTCCCACTGTCTAAGCATCAAGCATGGGCCATCTCGTGCATGGGAGCAACTATCTCTTTGATGACAATCGAATGAGATTTACGTGTGCCTATTGCTATCGAGATAGATACAATTTGAATATATTGGGATTTCCATCGTGTACCAATATTCCTATGAATTAATTTATACTCAAATTGTTGATATTTCGATATTTCGAGAATGCATATTCCATTCGACTTTCAAAAGCTGTATTAAGTGTGCTTGTGAAATAATTTTCTAATTTAAAACGACACACTATAATCTTTTTTCACAGCTTATTATTTTAGTTGTGATTTCGATAATTTAAATCTTATTCTTGAGTTAGGTCACCAAGTATAAAATAAATTATTTCAGAAAACATGCTTAAAACTATATTCAATATACTTTATGGATTAGATTTTAACGATTCATTTTTTGTGATTTTATTTATAGAGTATTGGCGAAAATAACATATTTGTTAGGCTTTATTTACCGGCAACTTTAGCGGTAAATAAAGCTTTAGGGAAAATTATTTGACTCGATATTCGATCGCTTGTTTCGTTGACTCTCATTTTTTTAAAATACACAAGTTAAACCTATTGTTTTTACATATAATCCGTATAATTATAAATATAGATCCGATATATATTATTATGTGAAAGGTATACTTATGAATATAATTGTTTTTTTAATGATTTACCTGATTAAGTGCATACTTTTGCGAAATAAACTTAAAAATAATTTTGGTATTCTGTAGGAAAATTAAATTATTTTAAATAAAAATCTCGATTAACTTATTTTACACTTTTAGTGTCAGTTTATTATTGGTTTGGTTTTTAAAGGCACCTGGGGGTTAACACCACATATATTATATGTATAAGACTATAATAATATGAAAAAAATCATTAATAATTGAAAATCTTTTTATTTATTTAATTCCATATTTATTTATAGATTTGTACAAACATCATTTTCGAACACATATGCCGAGTGTCTCGTCACGGTCTCCTTTTCCTGTCGGTCGATCTTTTGTTATTGTTCGGGTTATTAAAGATCAAATAATATATTATTTTATTTTGTATTGTATATTATCATAACTTATACCCTTTGCATTACTTTCTATTGTATAAAACTATATACTTATACTTAGCCTTCATTCATCGATTTCGTTAGTCGAGTTATCGTTTTGATCTTCTGCAAGCCATTAGGTCTCGAATTAGAATTTAGGTTATATTAATTTATTTATAATTTAACTGAAATTGGCTCGTTGGATTAAAAATAATCAGCAGGCTCTTATAATTTACATAAATATTTTTAATTTAGATAGATTTATTATAAGATAAATTTCCTTAAAATTATGACGCTGACGCACTCAAACCTTTCGATATTAATAGTTTTCAATTCTATAAATCCATTTACGATTTTATGAAAACTCAATATCGTGAAAAGCTAAGACGAGTTAGGTAAAGATGAGAGTTCGATTAGTCGATCGAGGGCTCTGTCAATAAACATTAAGGAAGCTATAGAAATACGAAGCAATATTAAATTGTTTCGACCGAGACGTACTTGTTTACAAACATTTTAAATTTAATAAATTATCCTTATATATATAATTTATCAAATAGTTATTTATTATAAATATAATTACATCATTTGAAACGACTTTTTGAGTTACTATGACTTTGAAAATCCTACGTTATACAATACTTATATGTTTTTCGAATGATGCTACAACAACATACCTTCGAGCTTCGATCAGTAGGTGTTTATATTAGTAAACTGTATTACACTGACAACATTAATAAAATTTCCGAGTTTACGCTAATTGGGTCTGCTTTCATAAGATCTACATTCACTTTTGCAAATTCTAATGCAATTTCTCAATCATTTTTTATCTAAATCAAATGACATAGATGTGTATGGATGCAAAAGAAACAGACTAAGAAAGCATTCATTGATATATGAATGAGTAATGTCTCTATTATAAATATAAAGTTACCTTATATACCTGTTTCATAAACATTACATTTTATAAAATTTACAAAGATTTATACAGATTAAATTTTTCTTTACAGAAACCGTCGTTGGACTTGATCCAACTGATATGATCGCCGTGCCACCATGGTCTATAAAAGTAGCCAAGATATGCCAACCTAACCTTGATTACTTAGGTAAGTTCGATATTTTCTACGATTTGTATAAAAGTATATTTATATCGACTTATTTATAGACGTTTACTAATAAAAGTTGTATGGCGGAAAACTTGAAGTCGGTAATTTGACATTCGAAATATGAAATCAAATCAATGTTTACAATATAGCTACTACACTTTGCAAATACAAACACTTTATAGCGTAAATAAGTTAAGATAAAATACAACAATTATAGCTCTTTATCAACAGCTCCAGAAGTGCAGATAAATGGACATTGTACCATACTATCCGATATGTTCTCTTTGGGGCTGATAATATGCGCTCTCTTCAACCAAGGCAAGTCGCTGCTTCAAGCTAACAACAACCCCATGCTTTACATGAGGCAGATTGAGTTTGTAAGTATCGATTTATTCTAAGGTAAGAATTACACCTACTCTAGACTATAAACATTCCAGATTGACCCAATTAAATACCCACGTGCTTTATCACCAATTAAAACCATCCCCCATGAGATAACATATTCAACATATCTAGTTTAAAATGTTATACTTATGTACAACAACAGTACAGTTGGAGCCGAGATGGCCCAGGGTTAGAACGCGTGCATCTTAACCGATGATTTCGGGTTCAAGTCGAGGCAGGCGCTACTGATTTTTCATGCGCTTAATTTGAGTTTATAATTCATCTCGTTGTCGGCGGTGAAGGAAAACAATGTGAGGAAACCTGCATGTATCTAATTTCAAATTCTGAAACAATTGAAATTCTGCCACATGTGCATTCCACCAACCCGCACTGGAGCAGCGTGGTGGAATATGCTCCAAACCAGTAGGAACTTTACAGGCTGCTAATGTTAATGTAATGTTAGTTAACAGTAAACCTTGCCAACGTGAAATTTTGTTGGGTAGGTAATGTCCACTCGTCAGTTAAACTACCGCCAAACAGCGATGTTTTGTATTACTAATGTTTGGTGGGTTACTGAGCCTGTATAAATGCAGGTCCAAGGAGATACCTTGTTCCCAATGTTGGTGGTGCATTGGTGGTATAATTTTTAATAACAGTTGCAATAGGTGCTAGTGAGTACTTACGACCATCAATACGTTTGCCTTTCTATATTAAATAATAACACAAATATTGTCGCAATTAACAATCTTAGCTTATATCAGTCGAATTAAATATTTTTCATTTATTGTAATATTGATTTTGATTACAGTGTATTATGATCGATATTCAAAAATACATTAATATCTTTACTTTACTAACTACTGGACCGAGCCATATAATATTATAATTTAATTAATAACGCTAAGAGACTTCTACACCGTATCCAGCCGTTATTAATGGAGTGGAATGGATTATAAATAACTAGCAGCCGCTCGCGGCTTTGCTCGCGTTTTAAGGATTGATCGTAAGGTATATAAAATGTAGATTATATCCTGTCTTGGTATTCAAGCTTGCTTCATACAATATTTCGTCAATTTTGGCTTGACCGTGAAAGAGCAACGGACAAATAGAGTTTCTTTCATATTTATAATATTCTTATATCAATTGTCATGGTGATTGGCTTGATTGGTTGGCAAAACTTGTGCTGCAGCGTAGTGGTGCGTGGTACAAATAAAGCCAAATTGGTCCTTTTTTATGTTCTCTTTTACAATTCCCTAGTAATCTAATATCCGTAACTAATAACGGATAATCCGAAATAATTTGGTGTCATTAATCGTTTCTTAATCCGGTAAAATATTAGTCCGATCCGAGTCGCTTAATTTATGCTTTTCAGTGAAGTTGAACTGCATTAGTTGCTTGTTATCAAAGTTAGAGCATTTCAGAGAGATATTAGTATTATGAACACTTGTATATACGACTATGTGAATTACATTATATATTATGATTGATTTATCTTCATTCGTAACAATTTATAGTTATTATATCGAATAATGAGAATACTGCGTTAATGGAATTGCAGAAACCTTCAAACCAATTAGTTTCATTTAAAATGAAACGCTCCGGTTCTGATAAATTAACAATTAACGAAATTCGATAGTTTTATCGTTATTTCATTAACTTATATTATTTTATAATAATTAAAAAAGTTGTTTTTGTTTAATTTGGGAAAAGTGACCAGCCACTGCGCAGGACAAATTATAGTGCACCAATGTGTATGCTAACACAGGTGTACTCTATGTCTATCTAATCTCATAATGTTATGGGACGGCAATTTCGATACGACAGAAATAATTTCGGGCCCAGGACTGTTTTACGTGCTTTCCGTGGCAGTGTACACAACACCCTTTCAAATCAAATCAAATCAATTTTATTCAAGTAAACTTCACAACGAAGCGTTTTTGAGTCGTCGATATAAAAAAACTACCACCTTTTCGGAATGCAACCTCCAGCGACAGGAAACGGGAAGAAACTCGCATAGTTGTTCTTTTAAAATAAACAGATTTACAATGCTGTTTTTTTACAATAATTAGTGTCCTGTGATGGAACCCGAGCCTAAATCCAGGCGCTTTTTTCTAAAAAGTACTCTTTTAATGAATAATAAGACTTATTTATTAATTTAGTCTTAATATTATTTTTTAATTTCGATCTTTCAACTTCTACACTCCGAGCTAATGAGAATTGTTTGATAGACACACCCAACGACTTTCTATCAGCTCGACCTTGGGGTTGTACCTCAGTGCCTGCGGCTTTATTTCTAACCGTACCGATTGACATGCGGCTTTCATGCGATATAAAGCAGACTATGCATTAGCAAAATAAACAAAGTACCGTTTTCCTAACCAAATCTAATAAATCAATAAAATATATAAAAAACTTTGTAGGATTTTTGTAATGGCTCCTTAACATAACACGAATAATTAATACACAAGTAAATATTAATTTAACGAATTTTATATGATAGATAGCAAGTGTCGTTTATATTATTTGCATACTATGTTTTTTTTTAAATCTTATACGCTTTGATCGCTACATATTTTATAACTATAAACAAATATATATATTTCTAGTCAAGTAAACGGATGGTATTATCATACGGCAACTCTATGTGAGGTCTTAAAGGCCGCAAGATAAGGATTTTAAATTCGATATTAACCTATTTTCTTTTCAATATCCCCCATTATCCTGGCTTGATTTAAACTTACTTGTTTCCTTGTTCGATCGACTTATTTGTTGAATAACATATAATACGTAAACAAGTATATTATTACAAAGCTAATATTAATTATAACGTTATATAGACACTTTAAATGAGTTCCCAATTACAATGGTGTCGTATGTATCGATACCTCTAACGCTTTACTTCAATCTCGCGGCTTTTTAGACCAGTCTTTTTATGGTATTAAAACTTTCGTTGACCTATTTCTGTATGTAATAAAATAAAGTTTTTTTTTTTTTTAATACAGTAGCAGTTTCAATTATCAAAAAAAAGGATAATGTGTGTGTGTGTCAACACATTTTTCATTAGTAGATTAAATGTTAACTTCATAAGGCCAATACGCTTAGGACATTAACAAAAAAAACGTACAACATTTTATATTCCTATAAAGAAACTTTTACCGGATTTAAATTGTCATTATTATTACTCTGGGTTTTTGAATTACGTTTTACTACAATTACAAATAATAATAATGAAAGAAAAATTCAATATCCATAAATGTAGCGAACCGAACCACGAAGCGTTTTGTTAATTAAAGGTATCTAAATTGAATGTGCCTGTCTCCTACAGGGGCATAATCTTATTAGAGAAACAACAGAAGTAAACACAACTACGTATATAAAGCAAGCGATCAAAGCGTATTATAAGATTAATCCAATTAATTTTACAGTGTTGAATGGCTTAAATTCTGTGTTCTGGTGTTAAAAGGGCCAAATTACATTTTTGACTGTGTGGATAATAGATTTTGTCATTTGCCAAATCATTTAAAAATAATAAATATTATTGCGCTAAAACGGCATAAACTAAACATTGCTATTTTATTATTTATTTTTATTACGCAATTAGGCACGAGTTATATAAAATTAATATATGTTCCCTGTTTCTATTCTCACTTCATATTCTACACTCTACAGTTGTTATTCTGAGCCGAGATGGCCCAGTTGTTAAAACGCGTGCATCTTAACCGATGATTTTACCAGAATGTCCACTGAAACGAGACCACTGAATGTCCATGCGCTTAATTTGTGCTTATAATTCATCTCGTGCTCGGCGGTGAAGGAAAACATCGTGAGGAAACCTGCATGTGTCTAGCATTAGCATTAGCAGCCTGTAAATTTTCCCACTGCTGGGCTAAAGGCCTCCTCTCCCTTTGAGGAGAAGGTTTGGAGCATATTCCACCACGCTGCTCCAATGCGGGTTGGCGGAATACACATGTGGCAGAATTTCGTTGAAATTAGACACATGCAGGTTTCCTCACGATGTTTTCCTTCACCGCCGAGCACGAAATGAATTATAAACACAAATTAAGCACATGAAAATTCAGTGGTGCCTGCCTGGGTTTGAACCCGAAATCATCGATTAAGATGCACGCGTTCTAACCACTGGGCCATCTGTCTAATTTCAACGAAATTTTGGCACATGTGTATTCCACCAACCTGCATTGGAGCAGCGTGGTGGAATATGCTCCACACCTTCTCCTCAAAGGGAGAGGAGGCTTATAGCCTTATAGCCTGGGCTATAGCCCAGCAGTGGGAAATTTACAGGCTGCTAATGTTTCTATTCTAAATACTAAAAGTGATATTGGCTCTTTTAGCATCAGTCCGCAGATTTAATCGCAAATGGTTACATAGTATAGTTAATAGAGTATAAACAAAGTATTATAAATCTAGACTTCACGACCCAGAGCGACTGATCTAAATATATAAACATATCCTTCAAATGATGTCGATTGTTTCCGCATAGATTTTTTACCTTGTCTTTTGAATTTTCGCATTTTTTTTTTCATGTCAAATCACCGCTCTATAAAAGCGAACAAAACAAAAAAAAAATCAGTCAAGCCGTTTTTGAATTTTTGCGAGACTAACGAACGACAATTGTTTTTTACATATCTCGACGAATTTAAAAGAATTCACAGTTGCAACATCTAATATAATCCTATTATAAGTCATTGATTTTTGTGAAGTTATTTTAACATTAAATTTTATTAATTAAAAAAACTGTGTTGCTTTCGTTAAAAACGCAACGTAACTACGTATACTGTATTCTAAAAAAGGAAAAAAAGCCAAATAAACAACATTTGAAAGCAAATTGCCGCGATATAATTGGTGGAGAGTTTGATTAATCTATGATATTCACTATGGATTTGCGAAAAATTGGCGTTTTTAACGTCGACGAAATTGTTATCGGAATTTTGGATATAAAAGTGATGTAGATACAAGTGGTTAAATGCAATACAAGTAGTTAAATGCAGTAGTGTTGTATTATAAATAAAGATATATTAATCATAAACTCTTAGTAGTACACAATATCGCTGTGTTATTAGCAAATCGCATGAAATATCTAAATCAAAGGTTTGTTTATCCTTGTTCCCACTTTCATTGGAATAGGGTATATATTATAATGTACTCGACATTTTATCTTAGTGCTGTTTTTACATAATATTAACAAGTTATGTGTAATATTAACATTTGTACTATATTGTTTACGATTTTTTCATTATATCTTCTTTGTATATGTTCCTTTGACTAAGTATATCAAAGGTTAGCTGGAACAAATCGCTAATTGCTAAGAATTTGTACACTTTAATTTACATATGTACATTTAAATAACGTTCCGCAATAAAAAAATATATAAAAATAGCACACGGCGTCGTGTCATCGAGCGTTAAAATATAAACACCATTATTTTATAAACCGAATATTATGTTGTCAATAGATCAAGTTGTTCAGAACTCTAGTTGCGTCTATAGTAGTCGTTCTATTCAAAGGAGAACGATTGTAGACGCAACAAAGATTTTAATATAAAAACGGCTTTTCCAATAATCGTTCAATTGACTCTCTCCTTCTGACATCTGTAATTTGACATTCGTAAATAGGGGACAACAAAACATTTGTCGACTACAATATTTATTAGTAAATTAATTTAAAAACCTAACTGATTTAATTATTTAATTTATCGTGCTGTTTAACGCCTTGTTTCAGAACTACCATAATAGTATTCTGCAAAATAGTGTTAGTTTCTCTCAGTGCCACAAAAGAATTGGCTATTTAATCAAAAACCTTCAGACTACTTGTCAAATACAGTTGCGAACACAATAGCAGTAGAATTGAAAACGAATTTCACGGAGAGAAACGAAACAATTGCATTGTGTTGCGTTGGAACTAGTTAATTTTTAAGCGTAGCCCGTAGTCAACAATTAACCTACCTATACGAGGAATATTAAATTAACACGAGTTCATGTATACGGTTTTATTTTACCTATGTGTTCCCCTCTAATCGAGACGTATAATTTTAATTAAATATTTGATGAACTTAATTTGATATTCTAGATATTACATATTTATTTTATAAAGGAAACAAGATGAAGATTGCGAGCGTATTACAGGTTAAGTGGTGGTACTTCTAATGGTCACTTAAGCCATTGTAAAGAGACGATGTAAAAATTAAACAATGCAGTATATTATCATTATGCCGCCAACTATATAGGGGAATAAACTAAAAGCGTTAAGTCTTTATATATATTGCACTGGTTCATTCACCCTTTAATCCGGAACATAGCACAAATTGATCTACGCAGGTTATCTTGAAAAAGCATGTATTGATATGATTTGCTAATTTATCAAATGCTTTCGTTTTGTTATATGAGTATCTGTGAACAGTTGGACCAGCAAGTGAACGCCGTGCTGTCTCGTATACCGCCGGGTCTGCAAGAGGCCGTACAGCGTCTGCTCTCTCGGGACCCGCATCCGCGTCCCTCAACTCAATTGCTGCCGCTCATCAACTACTTCAAGTAATATCTATTACATCAATATTTTTTTATATATTTTTTTTTTCAAATCAAACCAGGAAAAATCGTGTTTTTCCTGATTTGGATTTTGTGGAAATATTTTATGTATATATTTTTTTATACTTTATAAAAATATTATAGGTAGCCGAGATGGCCCAGGGGTTAGAATACGAGATTGTTAATAAAAGGTTGTAAGTTCAAACCCGGACAAGTCACTGATCTACTGATCTTTTAAGTGTTAATTTGTTTTCATGTCACTGTAAAATTGTAAATAACGTTATATTATAATCTATCTCGAGAAATTGTAAAGTGTCGAAAGATTATGAACGGAGAATTTTTTATTATCGTTCAGTTAGGTTAGGTTAGTGCTTAAATAATTCAACTCAAGTCACATCAATAGATTATAATCTACCAAAAACTTGCGACAAATTGTAAGCACTACACACACGCACACATGTGACATTATTTTTTTATAATCGGCGTTAAACGAAAATAAACTTAGATGCACAACACAAACCGTTACTTTCCATAATTTTATTTCCATATAATAATTTAGAATATACTTAATAATATTTGTTTGTTTTTTGATGAGGATTATTAGTGGTTGGATGAAATATAAACAAAAATATGCTTATACACGCATGAACTTAGATGCCAAAGCGAGCCAGCTATTCAAGCGATGCAGTTCCTGGACGTCATCAGTATGAAAGACGATGCTCAAAAGATTCACTTCTACAAAGGCCCCCTGATTGAGGCTCTGCCGTTCATACCGAAGGTAACCACTAGCTTCTACTACACAGCGTAACGCAACGCGAATTTAAATTTTTAAGAATCATATCTTCAATGGGTAGTCCCAGAATTTGAACTCCAGCGCAATTTTTAAAATTAAAGAAGCTGTACTCTTTATTATATATGTATATGATGAATCTTTATTTGTGTCTTATATACGTAAAAATATTTCTATTTATTTAATACAACGGTGGCGAAATGTTTATCTATTCTATTTAAGTTTTTAATCACATAAAACTTTGTTTTTCCTAGTTTTACTGTTTATGAAGCAATTTATGTGATTTTGACAACGTTTTCTCGGAATAATATTTTGAATGATTCACGTTACGAACTTAAAGTCGACAAACGTAATTAATTATAAATTATAAATTCAATACTTGTATATAAAGTTGCCATCTTTTTGTAAATTATATTTAAACTGATTTTGTAATACAATAATTGATAACTTTAAAAAATATATTTTTCATTAATTTATTAAAATAAAATCCTATTAAAGTCAAGAATAATATATTTGGTTGATAACAAAATATTGGAAATGTTTATGATATAATAAGCCTGGTTTCTTTTCAGTTGCGAATGTTCGCGATTTTTTTACCAACAGCAGATTGAAGCCAACTTTACCAACATCAATGAGTTCAATGAGTCGCCATATGATTTAATAAAATTATTTGTTTGCTAAAACTATATTTTTTCTCACTAGCAACAATATCTTTAAATATTGATTATCTTAACTGTGCCTTTGTGTATAAAGCCAGAAAAACAAAATTTATTTTATTCAAATAGTCTTATAAGTACTTACGGTCCGTAATATAACAATATTAAATTGAAATGAAACTCTCGTGATCATCGTTTAGAAACGTAAATTATTTCGAGAAAAATCACCAATAAACTCTGTAGTTTTCCTTTCTCTCGAGTAAATTTCATTAACAAATATATACGATTGAATTTACATGTTTAATATAAATAAATTCTTACTTTTATGATCTTTTGTATTCTTGTGTAGCGTTCTGAAACAGGTAACATTTATTGATCATAGTATTTAATTTTCTAATAATGATTGAAATATCTGTGAATTTCACATACAATTTATGTTTTCATAACGTGAAACTAAAAGCAAGTTATCGCAGTTTAAAGTTTGAACTTTTATTAAGTTCTTTGCAAACTCTAGACGAAGTCGATTTCAAAATTTTCGTTCAATTTCAGAACATTTACGACGGTACGATTACAGCGTACAAAATCTTACGATACACAAAAATGTATATATCTTTATATATTTACTTGTTTCTTTTTACGATTAGATAAATTTACTAGTAAATAAAGTAACTACTGAGATTTACATTTAATTTAATTTTGTTAATTAAGTATTGAAAAGTATTTCTAAGTAAAATTTATTCTTATTGTATATTTCGACAATAATCTATTTAACGTTATTATGTCTTCAAGTAACATTCTTAGTGCTATATTTACAATATCAATATTTATTATTATTACAATAATTATTTGCTGCGTCAAACACCAGATTATCGGCACGTTTATTACGGTTATAGTATAGCAACTGTTGCTATCAAAAATTTGTTGCGGATCGATATTAACACAAATAAAAAAAAAACAGTATATTAATGATAAACCCGTATGTTAATTATACCTCCTTGTTCGTTTGTGTAAAAAGTTCATCGGCTATAAAGTAGTTTAAGCGATTATTGATATTTTAGTGCAGGCGTTTTTTATTACTGCAATATTAATTATGATAACTTTTGCATTGCCTTAACATAAAAATGTGGACTATTTTTAAATATTCATGTACTTTACTTGGCGCTGAGCGATGGAGTTAAATGCATTTATTGTTGTGTACGAAACGAGCAACAGGTTTCTAACGAAGCGTCTCTAACGGTGCGACCAGTGTTATGAATTATTAATTGCCTTTCAGAAGTTACGTTGGCAGCTTGTTTGGCCAGCTATGGAGGGCGAGGTCAAGTCTCCAGAGATTTTGGGCTCCGTTCTCGGTCCCATTATGTGGATGACGAATGAATGTTCTCTGGAGGAGTTTGAGAGCTTTATCCTACCAGTTCTGAAGTAAGCCTCGAGTCCTGAAATCAGGGCCCATATATTATTTCCTTATGCCTTATATGTTTTACCCAATACCTTGTACAATTTATTTGGATATACTAATACAATATATACATTGTACTATATTTGAATTCAGAAGCGTGGATTTCATGGACCTGATGGAATCATCGAACACTGAGCCCTGTGAAACATTGCTAGAGAACTTGCACTATTTGATAAGTAAGTCTTCGCAGGAGGAAACTAACAACAAAATCATGCCACTGCTTTACGCTGCTATGGACAACGAAAACAGGCACATACAGGTCCGATTCTGCTTTACTAATAAATTAACTTTTGAATGAACAAACACAACTACAATGTTAACTTTTTTACAGACTGCGGCTTTAATTGCCGTACAGAATATAACAGGTTTTATCACTGATAGAGAATTACACAACATAATTCTAACCAAAGTGAAGACTCTGCTCGAACTGAACCAGAATGATGTCAAAGTTATAAACCTAGTACTCGGTTTCTTTGAGATGGTTCTTCTTCGACTACAAAGAAACCATGTATCGGAAGTCGTTATACCGACGCTTCTCGTCATGAGGCTGAATGATGCTGATGTCATTACTCGTGTCGTTAGTAAGTAGTCTTTGGAATAATGCAATGATAATCCCAAAAAACTTTACAACTATAACAATAGGTAATATCAATTGATTTGACTTGTTTGATCGAATTGCCACTAATCGGTATCATAATGATTATTGGCCGAATTGTTTTAGCGTGATGTGCTAATCACTACAATCGTGCCTCGAATTAATCGCGGTTCACACAAACCGTTTAGTTCATTTTTACATTCTCATTATCATTCAGTAATAATATTCATCAATGAATTGTTGTAAAGTTTTTTTTTTGTTATTTTCGTTATATTAAGGTTATATTTTATCAACTCTATCATAAGCGCTTAGGTGTTAATAAGGTTTAAATTTTAAGTAAATTTAAGTAAAATTTTGTGCAGCGGCGAATTTTGCATTGCGATAATTATTGCTGTGCAATGTTTCGGTATGTTTATTGTTATTTAAAAGTAATAAGTTGAGACTCTCGTTACAGAACTTTATAAATCCATGATATTGGAAACAAGGTTCGATGTAAACACCAACGTTATGGCCACCAAGATGATACCTTCCTTGGCGCCTCAAACTGTCAACCCAACACTTGATTTGGAACAATTTGGCTTTTTGATGGAGGTACGTTACTATTTAAATCTTTTTGATTCGAACTATTTATTCTCGATATCTTCGACCATATGAGCACCTTGTATCACGAAGATGATTCTCTTTTTATTTCAATAAAATATTAGAATACTGTTATAAAGGTAGTCGGCTTTTTACTTGTTCTATCATTTCGTTTCTCTAGGCGGCGATATCTCATTAGAGCAGCACGCTGCGCAAGATATAAAAATAGTCTTTTCAAAAGACCATATGTAATATTTAAAAAAAATACAAGATTTATTACTAAGGGATAAAATTAAATTACTATTTTAATTAAAAGTGTTAAATCAATTTTGTTAAAATTAATATATTCGAATATTTTGAATAACTAACAAGTTGCTTTTGGAGTATCGTAAACCAATTTAAAGCAAATCTATTTAAAAAATTCAAACAGAAGTAATTTTTTCCATTAATTATGATCGAATGAAAATGAGCAATGTTTCTTTACTCTTTCTAATTGTTTTGTAAATTGCATGATATATTTTGGTCGAGTAAGCAGATTTATTATAATAATTTCAAAATCGATGTGAAATTAATAAGATTATATGCGTAAATATCGTAAACAACTTCTGAATTAACGATTTAAAGCTCAAGCTGTGAAGAATCTATTCTGTCACATAATTTCTACGCCTCACCATTATATTTATGAAAATGCAATCAGTATATCGTTGTTGGGAAGAAGACCGATAATAGTCTATTAGCATAAATTCAATTTTGTGCTCTATATACCGGAGACTACGGTGAATCAGTCGCCTAGTTCCTCTATACTCTTAATAATACTTTGTTTAAAAAGAAACTTATTATAAATATAAAATATTAAATAATATATACAAAGAAACTTAGTAAATATTAGCTTTTATAAAACTATTGTAATTATCGTTTATTGCAATAATTAAACGCTCCTGCATACTTCAACATGGTATCTCCTTACGCGCCATTTTTAGTAAAATTCAACATTGTCATGATAATAGTGATGATGATAAAAAAATCAATTTATTAATAATAAACATAAAAATGTCGCTTACAGATTATCTATGATATGCTTGAGAACATTGACAAGCAACAACGTAGCCAGTTGAAGGATACAAGTATTCCTGTGCCCACACCTGAACGTCGTATCTTCCGCCAACAAACGAGCACAGATATTATTAACCCTCCACCGTTTAGCATTCCCAACTTACGGGTGGAGAGACGGAAGACATCCAGCGCCGAGGAAATGGCTCGTAAAAACTTAGCCGCCGGTCCTTCGACCTCCAAGGCCACCAGTAGCGCCGCGGGTAGTGGTGTCGGTAGTGCACTCGGTAGTGTCGCCGGTAGTGTCGCAGGCAGTTTTAAGAGTAAGTGTCTATGTGCATATAGATAATAATCGTTATAAAGACATATTTTGACAAATCGCCAACATAATTTATATTATATTTATATATCTATATTTATAAAAAAAATATTCATAACTAATGTAATAATGGTAATTTTAAAGGTACGGGCATCGGCCAATGGTTCTTCGGTTCGAACAACTCTACAACCAACGACGGCAACTTCCTACGTGTTGCAAGCGTCTTTCCTAATCGGCGCTTATCAGATAACACTTTGATGACACCCAAGATTCGCATTGCTCCATCTTGTGCTTCATCTCCAGGAGGAACTCCAGGCGGCACCTCTGGATTACCAACTCGGCGCCATTCGAGCATTGGACCGCAAGAGCGTCGAGGATCTGCTGTAAACTTATCACCACCCACTGTAAGTCGCACGAATGCCACAAACGTTATACATAATTGACTCCTTACATTTTCCACATCTTGTATTTAAATGACACGTCATTCAATGGGCAAAAGGAGTTATTAGGACAAAGCAGAGGGCTCAGCGCTAACAGCGTCATCAATGCTAATGGTCAAGTGACGCTATTGTTTTGGCAGGTCCGTCAGTACAGAGGACGTGGCGGCTCAGGCTCGAGCCTATCCGTGCCGTCCACCTCACATCACGTTGTAAGTGATGTTAATCACCCACACCTGCCTCGCAACGGTTTCCCGAATCCTCTATTAAATGTCGACTTGGAACGGCTTAAATTGATGTGGACTGTCCTCTTCTGCGATCGCGTCTTCTCCCCATATGGACTGGGAGAGATTGTGTCATTGCTCATCATCACCATCACACACGTCCATATGCACGAACCTGGTTGGCGTATTTATCACACGTTGCGAACTCTTTCTGTCCAATCATTATATCTCTCATCGCATCATATCGCTAGTACTTCAATTCCTGCGAGAAAATTGAGATCGTAACATCAAGAAATACTAAAGTGATGCATGCTCGTTATATTCTTTTGCAAACGAACTGCGATGCATGACGCCAATCACGTCACTGTTTCAACCCGAATCGCTGGAGAGTAGCTTCTCCCGCGCCTAATAATGCTATCGTGCTGCTTAACCTTCGAAAATCTGCAAGGACCCTCGTCGAATCTGTGTTTTAATGATAATAATTGGCAACATAATTGGCTATATAAATGTAAAAAGAATCAGATTAATTTGAAGAAAAAAAAAGAAATATTTTCAAAATTCAAAATTTTGTATTCTATACTGACATTAAGTTAAAATTATTATGAATGTAATTCAAAATCCTTAACGGATCTCAGCACAAAACACGCGGTCGACTGGAGCTCTCGGCTCATCAAGCGCTTAAATATCGTTTTATGTTTCTTTGGGTGTGAAATGATTCAAGGCAATAGTCATCTTTCCATTAAAATCGTGGCTGAGAGCCGAATGATTACCGCTGTCTCATTTACTGTTGCTATTTGTTCTTCTACGCAGCTTGCACGGAGCATGATCGTGAGTATGATGTTCTCTTACATGTTTGTCGTTCAGTCGCGACTTCTATATTATCTTCAAATTGGTATGTTATTTTTCGTCACCTAGATGTTGCCCAAACGTAACATTTCCGTGATATTTGATACAATTCAAGTGTACAAGATGGCAACATCTCCGTGCACACAACTGTGTAGTGTAGTTTACTAAATCATTTATATGACGCACAAAAATGTACTCGAAATGTTTCATACACTAACATATATGTATCTACAGTTTAAAGCATGTTTGGAAGTTTATTTTAATAATAAGTTTTAGGTACAAACAGAGTCTGTAAACAGTAAGTTACATTTCTACACTAAGCCAACCTTCTGTTATATAACACGATACCTCCATTTTTTTAATATATTTTTTTCAAAATAATGTGACGTGTACGTAATATATTATATAATAAATTATGCAATCAATATATCTTACGGAGTCTTGCATGAATTTTAATACATCACAATTGTCAAAACCAATGCAGTGGAAATTTATTATTTCAAGAATTGGTCGTTTTAAAAATATTGTTCATTTGCATGAATTAAAACTGAATAATAAATCTACTTATCAATTTTGCATAATAGCAAATACAATTTCGAAAATAACAACAACGATACTCCTTTGTGACGGACAAATGCTACAATTTGCCTATAATGTAGGGTGGTTCGATGCCGAATACGTCATCAAGCGTTCCGTTCTTGCTGACATCATCAATGCAGTCGGTCAGGTCAAGGCGACCTTCCGCCTGCCTCAGCGGCTCGCAGGGCTCCGGGATTCTTCATCAGCTTAGCAGTGGCATGGTAAGGCATCTTCCGGTTGGCTCTCACGGCAATGTACCGCAGGTGCAACAGCCATGGGGTACGTTACAGGGCGCAACGTCCGCAGGCTACAGCGCTTTACGGCACACGGCTTTGGCAGTCAGGAAATGCCCTTCTCTAAATATCACACTAACCCGTTAAACGGTTGCTGTGTTACTCACTCGTAAAAACAAAACCCCTCCTTACCTTTTATCCTTATTTGTTATACGAGTGGGATGATTTTGGCGCTGCTCTGAATTAATCGATACATCGCTCACAGCGTTCCAAAGCACTTTAAGAACCTTTTAGCACCTTACCCTCCCGTAATGACCACCTAGCGCCCTTACCTTTGTGTATGTGTCTTACGAGCAGGAGGTGGGGTCCAAGAATCTGCTTCGAGTACCTCGTTGCCGTATTCTTAGTAGGTACTTAATACGCTTTACGAACGTTTGGTACCTCATCCGCCTGTAAAGGATACCTTGTTCTTGTTTAGTAAAAGTTTCTGTTTCGTGTCCTGTAAAACAAGATATGCGGTGTTTAAAGCACTTCCCGGTTTATTTAGTACCTCACCTGTTCGTGTCAATCACCCGTTTGAAATACCTTACTAGTGGGAAGGTATTGGGCGTTGAATCGATCAATTCGGTGCAGCACCTACAGCGCTTCCTTGACCATTCTGCCGCTCTGGCGATCCCCGTCCGATCCCTCCAAGTTTAGTAGTTCCATTATCAGTGTTGTTCAAGTATTGACTTTATATTTATTTGCTTTCAAATTTCCGATAATGATCTTAAAGGAGTATTTAATTTTCTTAATAAAGACTGATTCGCTTATTTATCTTAAGCTCAATTTTATTAAATGATTTCATTGTATTTCAAAAGTATGTTGCGATAGGTTGATGCGGAAAGTAAGCTTTAATTGGTATAATGTGGACATATCACTTCTCCATTGAGCAAAAAAATGTGAATTAAAAATGTCCAATTATATTAAAAAATTAGAAATTTTAAAAATTGAAAATTAAATGAAATTATGTATTAAAAATGTAACCAACATTGCGTAGGGCATAATGTTGTTAGTGCTGCTGTGATATGCTATTGTTATATTTATTAGAATTATATTTGAATTTCTTCTTTTGTTTGTTGATGTTATCAAGGTTTAAATATAAAATGACTCAACATTATTTGTTTTACCAGTTTGGTAAAGGAAGGATATCTAAATAAAATGTGCCAACACAATTTATAAGAGATACTAGTCACGGTGATTGTGCCTAAACGAAAAAAAAATGCATTAAAAATGTAAATGAAAAGTTAGTCTAATTTAAATAATTACTTTTGAAATTATTAAAATAATTCTATATTTTTAATGTCATTATCAAATCATGAACGAATGCGGAATCTATTTATTGTCAAGCAAAATTAAAAACAACATTTAATTTAGACTAATATATACAATGGTTGTAACTAAATTGATTATAATTATCAAACTGGTTTATTATTACTTAATTTATGGAACAAATTGTCTACCGAAAGGTCATATTTAATAATTTTGCGAGGCTGAATACGAGTAGGTAAGTCTCAAATTATGTAAACTAACTGAGAATCTTAATGAGTGCACAATCACCACATAGACTATTTTCTCGATAAAATATTATGAAATACCCATAACTGCGTAATTTATAAATTTACACGCAAATTTGTAACAAAAACAATTATATTTAGTCTTAAATATTTTTGCATAAAATGGCATGTTTAAGGTTCCTTCAAGATTATATAATGTATAAGAGTGTTTTGCAAAATTTCTAATTCATAGTTTAAGTAATTAAATTTGTCTTAAAATTGTCACTTTGTAGGTACTAAATTATATCCAAACACTGAAATCGGTTTTTTTTTTTTGACAATAAATTTCTTCATACTCATCCTGTGCTGTCGTTTAATTATAATTTGCTTTTGGCTTAATGAGTGCGATGTGTAGTATTGAGGTATTTAGGACGATGTAACAAATCTTTTGGGACATTGCTTAGAGTAGACAGTGTTGATCCTCGGAGCTGGCGGGCGGGGGCCGCGCGACTGCTAACGTCCGATATAACCTTCGCTTTATTAGCGTTACATGACACGTGTTCTTGTTCAAAATTAAATACATACAACATAATATTAAAATAAGTTCATAAATATTTAAAGGAAATCATTTAAACATTAGGTACGTTTATATTCGAAAGTTCAGATCCTTAAAATTCACTAAGTTTCGATAATTTATGTGTAACGACAATTCTATTTGATTATCTCTCGCTGCGTTCCATAAAACTTACGTACAAGAACTCGAGTCTTGAAACATTGATAAAGTCGACGTCCGTTCGCAGGCGCGTAGGTTTTAATCAGTCTTTATTGTGGTTGCTTGCAGCACCAGCTGTTTTCCGGGCATACGTAAAGAGAATTTGATTACGGTTAACGTTTACGGGAGCGGGTTGAGGTGCGGCGTGCGGCTCTACGTCCGCGCTTCGCTCCATCGCGCATCGCTCCCTGCACTCATACATTACTTTCCATCTCACGGAATCAACATTCGCAACTCACTCACCATTTTACACGCTTGAGAGGAAAATTCAATTATTCGATAATTATTTTTAAAAAAAATGCATGAATACATTCCAATCTTCAGTTTTTCAATTATATACAATTGTTTTGCTCATTTGCACCCTCTGACACGGTGGTGTCGCTTAATGCATTATTTCACACCATGATCGCGTACCTACAAGCTCTAAACAGATAATATTTAAAAGGCATTCTTGTAATTCTATTGAATAAAAATCTTGAGGGAATCACAATAACATAACTTATAGATATATATTTATAATTCCCAAATAAAAATAAAATTAAAAATATATTTTAAATATCGAGATCTATCGACGAGAAATTAAACCCGTAATTTAAGAACAATTTAACTATAGAAACAGATACAAAAGTATTCTTATAAAGAAAATAAATCATATCGCCATAAAAATCTATTTCTCTGAAAGTATTTTTATAATGTGTATAAACTTAATATAATGAATTATAAAAAAATGACACATTCTTTCCGTTCAAACAAAAACGTCAACTGGAGAGAAAATGCCATTAAATTGCTCGTATCACTGTGATCGATCATATTGGGTACATATCTCACTCGACAAAATTCTATTATTTTTTACATATCAGACTCGCAAACTGAAACATCTCTTAATTTATTTAATAAATTTATATCCAATCGCAAGAGTGAAGAGAGGAAATGAAAACGTTTACTGCCTCAAGTAATTAAATTATTTTAAATGTAAATCGTTATGATATTTATAATTTTTATTGTTTTGTAATACTAGAATCGAACGTCTCGGTATTATAGGTGAAAAAAATCATAATTTCGCATCGAATTGACTCGAGGGGAGCTGGATTTAAAATAATAACACAATTTTATATTTTATTAACTGAAAAAATATGCCACAAGTTTCCTCATATTAGAGATTATTGTAAAATGAAATACAAGTTCAATTATTCTTTATATCTGCATAATTTATGTTGACTGCAAACGGTTATTCAATTTAAATATTCGAAAATAATTAGGGTTCTCCACTTGTTGCCCAAGGGCCACCAGACTAAATCCAACGCCGGTTTTATTATATCCTACCGCATGGGTTAATATAACAAAACATTTTTGTCATAAAGGCAATTAAAATAGCAGGTAACTACTTTTATTTCAATTATGAATCACTGTGACAAAAATTGCAAGGATTTAACGAATAAATCATATAATAAAAATACTCCATGGCTCCCTAAACATCAAAAGAGTGGAAATAAGATTTATTTTTCCTTCGACTGCATATGTTTGCACATTCTAGTTCCTAAGAATTCATTTAAAGAATATCTGTTTCAAATAATAATCATTACGGCTACACGGTTAAATTATATCAGAAATCCTAGAATTGTACAATTTATTATTACAATTGTGCCCACTTTTGTTCGTTTTTAGTTTCTTTGAGGCTCTTTGGAAACATGAGTGGTTAATTGTATGGTGGTATAGTATTATAGGTATATATAAGAATGTCGAGAAAGTGAGAAATAGAGATAAATATGTATAGCTCGGTATGTAAGACTATCGTATAAATAATTATATTATATTGATATTGTGAACCTTTCAAAAGAAACTTATGCCTTCATTGTTACTAATCTGATAATATATAATCTATAAAAGAAATATAAAGAAATTATAATAAAATATAATATGTTATATTTGAAATATAAATTATAATTATTTATATTTATCGAGAGGAGGAAGTAGCTAGGTCTCGTTTCGAGTATCTACCTACGTACTAAGTAAAGTGATGTAGTTAAGGATTTTGAAGGATATAATTCTTGCGATTTTGCAATAAGCTATATTATGTGTATAATATTTCCGAATTTTGATATGAGTTATCGGAAAGTATTTTTGTTAGAAAGAACGTAGTGCCTATGATATGAAATGATGTCGAAAGTATTTCGAAAGGCTACATACGGTAAATAATGATGGGTAACATTTAATTTAAACTGTTATTTTTATTATCTTCAGAGGGTTGTGGTGTTTGCTCACTGTTAGGTATACATAACAAACTTATGTAATCGTGCCCTTTATGAACGTTCTCTCTTTAAAATATATTCTATTAACTATGAATAGTTACTAGTCTTTATGAAAGTGCTCTTTCTATAAGAAATCTTGACTGCTGTGTTTAGGCGAATATAAAATACGACAATACTTATGTATCCTTTCGCCTGCTCGCACAAAGCGACGGAGGTTTCTTGTTAAATCTTATAATAATAAAATGAACGAGATTGAGCTTATCCGAAGGAAGTAAACGTACTGACTATCCATATACTTCAATTTTTTTTTAAGAGAATATCTTTTTCTTTTATTTTATACACTTTATTATATTTGTAGCTATTTTATACTAAAACTCTACCTAAAGCTTTAACTTTCACTTGCGATGGACAATACCTATACCCTTAGACTAACTCCGATGGTCTATAGATGACATTTCACATTGTCACCCTTTTAAAATTACTATGATATTTTAAGTATCGGGGATCTATTACACCATTTTCAATGTAATCGTACGGCTAACGTACTGGGACACCAGACAACAATTCGGCAACATAATATGAACAGTGGTGTAACCGGTCCAGCGGACTATGTTCCATACAATGCATACTTATTCAACGTTAATCAATATATGTTTTAATTATTCTGCATGTTAATGTTATTGTGAAGTATATTAATCCACTTATTACATAGACGTTACAATTTATCTTATCAATATCGGTAGATTCAGAATAAATATGTTATAATTAGGTATTGTACGATGGGTCACACGAGGACGTTGGAAGATTAAAGATATTTATTGATAATAATAACGCACGCGTGCTACCTATCGTACAAATGTTCCTTCTTAAATAAAAAAGTATAACTTCAAGTAATCACTCTTCAAGTAGATTTGATGTTATTATAAGTATTGATCACAGACAGGTCCTAGCACCACAATATATGAAAAAAAAAATGTTTATCAAATATTATATTCCTATAAATGATATTATAATCGAAAATATTATTGAATGTTTTAACTTAATAGATATATTTGGTTGTCACTTGTCATTCTATTCTATGTATACGTAAAAGTAGAGAAAAATTAAAAAACTATAAAATGTAAATGTGTTTTATTTCCTTATCAATACCCACTTACTCAAACTTTAACTCGAATTTTGATATTAATTAATGAAACTACTGCGATTTATGTAAAAATAGGTCGATGATGTGTACAGTTTAGAGGTTTGGCTTCGTAGTCTCATCCAGACCAACTACATTCGTTTCGAATAAAAAAATAACCTTTAAACGTAGGTGTTTCTAGTTCTAGTTAATATATTAAAAGCTCATATTAAAAATATAAAACTGGCAAGTGCCATTCGGTCTTGCGAACTCGACTTCAGGGTTCCGTACCACCAGACAATTTTAATTTACTTCTAATAAATATTGTGTCACTTTGATAATGTGCACATATTAGTAGTTCGAATAATATTACATAAGCAATTAATTACAATCGAGCTGATCTTATGTATTATAGAAAGTTGGAAGGTAGAACTTTTAAATTGTTTCTAGATAACTCCTTAAGTTTGGACTTTAGTAGTATTATATATTATAACCAGTACAAGATTGCTTGATCTTTTTGACAGATGTAAATATTTTCTGACCGACATAACTTTGCAATGACGAACATATTATTTCCTTAATTTAATGATTTTAAAAATTTATAAATTGTAAAAATATTTTAATAAATAAATATAATACAAAAGTTCCTAAAGATTCAAGCGTTATCCGAAAAATTTAAGACTTTTTCTATTATATATTATTGGTTCAAAGTAAAATTTAAATAAAAACACTGCAAATAATAGACGTATGTACAATGTTACATTATTGTTATTATTATTGTTACGAACGGGAGTTCTTTTGGTTGGGGTCTCTTTGTCTGGTATAAGGGTCTCTTGAGCTCTTTAGAAAAATAAGTTAAAAAAAATTGAATTCTAATTTGAATTACGCATTCCATCGTATATATCGTTACAGATATTATATTTTCTGTTTCTCATCACTAGCCCGTCTGTCAAAAAGATCAAGCTAACTTGAACCGGGTATATACTGACAAAATGATTTTTTTCTTTTAATACTGTAAATCAGAATTGAAGTTCAACTTGACTACAGAAAAAATAAATCTGTACTATTGGTTTTTATTAAGAAATCAGTTCGAGCTGGTTCAATACGTCATAGAGCGCATTGATCTTAATAATTGCTTAATTTTAGTTTGTAATTTAACATCTCGTGCTTGAAAATAGAGAGTAAGTCTAAGTTGAAATACTGCCAAGCATCTGTTAAGCATCCTACTTCCTGTATAGAAGCGTGCTGGGATAAAGTCAAAACCATTGTCTAACAGTGGTATATTTACAGTAACAAAATTATCAATCGTATGTATCTGTATTGTGGTAAATAGTAAAGGGTATCTGGTTAAAGTAAACAAAAGTCACATTAACTATTTTTATTATTAATATGCTATTATAATTTGAAACAAATAAAATCGAAGCCAGACAACATAAAATCCATGAGAAGTAACGCTGGTAATTTTATTGTATACAATGATCATGAAATTATTAAAATTTAAATAATTACATTGTTAGTAGGCAAATTATTTTCGAAACTTGATAAAAAAATAATAATACAATTAATGTATCAGATTATAATTATATTCAACAATATTAACTTATATGCAACTAACAAAGGCATCTTGCAATACCAACGTCGTTTTTAATAAAAATTTGATTCTAAATATTGAAGTAGACCTTCATAATTAAAAAAAAAAAAACTAGTGGAAACTGGAATTGAATCATAACATACATCCATTGAGCTCTGAATTATCTACGACATCCACTATTATCTATATAATAATAATTGATTATCTGTAATATAGCGGGTAAGTCCCAATTACGAATGAATAAAACATATAACCTTGAAATGCAAACATTATCGTGCGTTTCCGTTTAAAAGTTGGCAATTTTTGTGTTATTAACTCTGTAACTCTGTGTTATTAACAATTACATAACATCGTAACATTTATTGTTGACAACTCGAGTTGATTACAGAAATGTCATCAATACGGTTATCGACACAAAATTTGACAATATCCCTTTTGTGGTCACGCAGCTTTAGAATACGAGGTGACGGACGAGTCAAATTAAGAAGGAAGATGCAAATATTAAAGTAAATAATTTAGCTGATTGCATTAAAGTATTTGTCTGCTTTTCAAGCTTACACGATACTAAGTAATACATCTTATATCGTAAAAAATTTATTGACGCACAGTTCATATCATTACAACGCGTACAGTTATTAACAAAATGTCAAAACAACCTATAATTTAAAAACAAATCCCATCGAGGTTTGATAACGTTCTCTTCGTCATGTCAAGCGTTAAAACGGAATATACATAATGATCGCACTTGTCATTCTGGTTCAGTTTTGACTTTGTTCAACTTTCGTACTAATTGTAATGAAACGATACATACGTTTAAGTAAATATTGTTTAAAACATTGTATTCCGATAATCATTTAGCCTAATTATACACCTGAATACATAGACAATTAATTCCATTAAATAGGTGGACACGTATAGGTTAAAAATGGCCGTAGCCGTGACTGGGACTCACAATAGGATAATTGAAAAAATTGAATTAATATCCCGACTTAAGGTCGTCCAAACTAACATCTATTGAATATAATGATAACATTAATTAACATTTATTGATATAATGATGAGATATATTGTTTGCTACTTGAATAAACATTTTAAAAGGAAATACTTAGGATTTAACATTTATTGTTAACATTATAGTGAAACTCCCCTTTAACTCCAGATATGCCGCATATTAACACGCGGAAGGAAAAGACTGCGCGATGTTCGTGAGCACATTCGACGGATCTTCCTTAACGACCGACAGATTCTGCCAGTGCAGTTCTTTCCACGTATCATTTTGAATTTATATAATCATAGCTCTGTATTTAATTCATATAATATGCACCAAAACCATCAATAATATATACCTTTAAATGGTGACAACCCCCGTTATAATCCTGCCCGTAGTACAATTTTGACATTGTACATACGGGCGAACCTTACAATTCATTAACATAGATATTATTAAATTACCAATCTAAACATCTATTAAACATCAATTATTATATAATAGAAGTTTATAGTGAAAACTATTGTAACTTACAATTAAGGAAACCAAAGGAATTTTGTTTAGGGATGCAAACACAGATTATAGGGCTGAAAAAAAGTTCCAAATTTATTTTAGTCAAGGATCAAAATCGCAACAATCAGTCAGATAGTTTAATATTTTTTCAGTACTTTTCCAAATTCAAAAGTATGTATATATGTATATGCCACCATTGAATTCTAGAAAAGTAACCATTTCGACAGGGTTCCAATTTTTAATGCCGATTAGGTGGAAAAATTCGCATCACGATACCCTGTCCATCCGTTTTGAAATATATTTTTAAAGAATTTAGAAATAAAACTAAATTTAGTATAGGTGGTACTATGGTATTTATCTAACATGAATCATTTAAACATTTATTTAATACTACACTCTACTCCAAAAATGTAATATCAGTGTAATATGGAGAGAATATTCTCTCAAAGTCATAATCCATGTATAGGCGACAAGTGTGGGTGTGTATTTAAACCTTTTAAATTGAAACCGATCGTTATAATTAGTGCATTTACTCCGAGCTGTTTTTGTCTGGCGACTTGCGCGTGCTCGTCCTGAAATAAAACAAAAATCATATATTAGAACAGGACTCAGGCAGTAAGGTGGCCATCCCAAGGGCACGGGAGTTTTAATGACTATGACTATTCAAAATGCTAAAATGTTATATAAATTATAAATAAAAATATTATGTTAATAAGATTGACGCAATATATTTTTTTATTAATCATACTTTCAAGTTGGTACAAAATTATTTTAAACTGTTTATGCATTTTTATAAGCATAGCTTTCTTCACTAAAAGTTTCATTTAGCCTGCATTTTTTCGATAAGCTCTTATACAGCCTACGGATACGAAAATCCACGTTATGACCGCGGGATCAGCGATATTATGACTTTGTGCCTGTAATCACATTAGTTCTCTTATCATTTTCTGAGTCTGAGCTAATTCTAAAGTATTATGGGTTGATAATTGAGCTCACCTATTCTGGTTGAGGAATCGCGCTGTAGCCACTAGCCTGCGCGGCTCGTAGTCCTCGGAGGCAGCGGCTCTGGCTCGCGCGATGCACCTCACGTGTTCTCTGAACGCAACGCGTAGCTCCTCGCCCTGATCTTCATCCAGCTCAGATGACACTTCCGATACGCTTTCTGTCGTAATAGAGTCTAAATATTAAGTTATAGTTAGGTTATTAACGCACTCAACCCCGAGGCTTAATCGTATGTCCTTCGAGCCCTAGTAGATATCATGTGGCCAAAGAATTTGTTATGTCGTTCAGATCGATGCAGCGAATATGTCTCTGCGATTATGATCTGAGTTCAAACGACTCTAGTTGACCAACAGACAATTACCCGAGTGCAAGAGCAATTATGTATTATCTGCTCGGCCGAACAGAAAACGGTAGAACAAACGAAATACCATAGCAAATGAAAAAATGTTTATGGCTTAGAGCAGCGAGGACCTGATACACCTGACTTGATGCCATTTAGCTGCAGACGGTTTAAAAACCAGCAAGTCATTGATGTCGGGGCGACGCCGAAGATGGTGCGATGTTCATCTACAATGTGACAGCCTAGCATAGCTAAATTACTATGAAGAAAAAGATGTCGACATTATCTCTAGCCACCAAACTCTACATCAAAAATCTTCATGAGCGTTCAAGTTTAAAATTTGTATTTGCATACTATTCCTCCAATCTGTAAAAGAATGTATTTGAAGATACGTCACGTTTCGATAGATATACTGAAACATATATAAGTATCTCAAATACTTACGTCATGGCGGCGTGATATTAGCTCCAATTCCTTTTTTAATATGGTCTTTAAATAAATAAAAACAAACAATTCGTGAGCACTGTCTACGTCTTTCTGTGAACGCGTCATGCAAAATCGACAAGATAAATTTAAATGATACTCGGCAATACTTCGACCTGCATCATACAGAATATTCATAATCCTAGAAAGTAAATAAATTCCGTTACTTTGGCAGAAAATATATCGACATCCTGCGGCCTCGCGAGCGAACTCCCAGGCGCATCAGCCATGATACTATGATAATGTCCGCCTGACCGAATTCGGCTACGGCCGGCAATCTCATCAGAGACTAGCCAACTACGTGGGAGTTGTATTTGTGCACAGGTGTGTCAGCAACACAAGTGCCCTTTTATTCCTTTACTCTCTTAGTCCGATAGGTCGACATTGCGACGCAATCGGAGAGAGATCAGGACCAACGGCTTAATTGTCATTCCGGGACCGGAAGTGCAAGTGTTACACTACCGATACATATACTATTGTATATTGTATTGGAAATATAGTAACAATCACGAACCATTTATGAAGGCATTGAGCGTAGTGGGCGGACGCGACTGCCGAACACAGCGACGCTTCTTTGGCGGCATACCCGAGAGATACGCGTCGCTGTACGGCTCAGCAGTGTCCCGCTGTCGCTGTAAGTCGCGTGTAAATGTGGGCACCCAGTCTTCGCCCCAATGTTGCGCTATCTGCGCAGGTGGTACCTACAACATTTTTGAAATAAAACCCGCACCACCTATATGCTTTCACAAAGAATACGGGACAACATCGAAACGATAAGTGTTGTATGTTGTTTTGTTCCTATTTTTCAAAAATAATTTACTGTCATGAATAACTGTTATAAACATAAAAAAAAAACATATTTTGTGCCTACGAAATAGAACCAACACAAAACACTATCATTCTAAAACTAAATTACTTCTAACTTTGAAATTATATACGTATATCAACGCGAAAGTTGTGTGCATCGAAATATATTTATAATAACAACAATGTAATAGAAAAAAATCCAATGATTAAATTAGTTTTACCTCTTTTTATTGTTACAATAATAAATGGCCAATGTTACAAAGTCACCACATTATATCATTAGCAGAAATAACATTTTTACATAAATTTATATGATAACACACAAATTAAGTACGACTTAATAACAAACAATATATACGTTAATTACACAATTAACATTTTGTTGCCATATACAAAAAAAAATTGCGAAACACATACAGATACAAAAAAATACACCTAACGACTTATTATTAACAGTGAATGACGTCACAATGTGTTCACTATTAACAGTAGTTCGTTAGTTAACAATAATAATTCAATAACAAGTTAGTAGTTGGCGATTTGAAAGAGGAAAAACTAATTCTTTGGTTTTAATAATATTTATTACATTGTATATACGCTAAGACCCTTGATTCTGATGCACACTGATGTTTAACATCAAATTTCAATAAATACGTATATAATACACCAATAAAACATTTATTATCACTTTTTACCTTACTAATTCCATTCGCAAGCCGAGCAACTTATAAACATATTTCAAAATAAATTATTAATGCAGGGTAAATTTGATCGCATATTTTAATTGTTGCGATTTAAATAATGATGCAGTTTACTTAAATTATATTACATTAGTTTTCGTGATCTTTTTTTCAGTGTATCTTTATAATTCATGTCAAATCAGTGAGTCGTCGATGTTTATAGCATTGTGGAGGATTCAACTATCGTGACATCTACTATACTTACGAATCTTATATTGCCAGACGAATCTGACGACGTTGTGGAGCCCGATCTGTTGCCCCGGATGAATCTAAAAACAAAATAATCAATATTACTTTACTAAATCAATTTCATAGATTCGATTCAATGTTCATTTTATATAATTCGTTTAATCTTACCTGCCACGCCCCACGTTATTCGAGGCAGATGTGTTGTCGTTTGTAACGTGGGTGATATTTGGTACTGGAATACCGAAATTTGCCGAAACTTCGGGTATCGTTGAAACTTCGGATAATGCCGAAACTTCCGGTATTGTCGAGACTTCGGATAATGCCGAAACTTCGGGTATTGCTGAAACCTCTGGAACATTCTGGTCAATCGGAGCAGACGGAGCGGTTGGAGCAGCTGAAGCAGTTGGATGCGTTGGAGTAGCTGGAGCAGAAGGGGGTGTAGGAGATAGCGAAGCCGATGGACTGTCCATGGCCGAAGAGGAAGCAGGAGCTGACGAGGTAGCAGCAGGGGCTGAGGAGGAAGTAGGAACCGAAGAAGACGGTGATCCTGATGCGGAACCTGCATCCGATCGCTCTGCCGGGTCACGTGTGCGTAACATCCTGATGGCGTAGTTCCCTGGACACTTGAATTGATGTCGTGGCGGAGCTCCGGGGCGATGCGCATTATGTGAGAATGCATCACAGGGGAGGGCATCGCGTTGGTTAGCCAACATATCCTCCTCTGTTGGGAATGAGTCCTCCGAGTCACTAGACTGTTGAATAAATTTTAATTTTAAAATAACCAACACTTTTTTCATATTAATAGAACATCTCATTTCATCAATTATTAAATCACATTTGCTTATAAAAATATATTAAAAAATATAAAAACAAAATATTGTTCCAATTTATAGACAAACTTACTGGAGGACAAATTCTCATCGGTTTGCGGCGTATGAACTGCGCATAGTGAGTTTTATGAGACTCTATGCGATAGATTGCCGCATTTAAATTCTCCATAGCGATGCTGAACAGCAGATCGCGAGCCGGTTCATCAAGGTTCTGCAGCAGATCAGCCTGTAAACAAACGTCATTTTATTACCATCGCCATAACTCGTTAAGCATTATATTGATTCATGAAGAAAAATCTATATCGAATCTGAAATCCTTATATCCACAAAGTAAAATAGACCTTATTATAATCCTGTTAAGTTATATTATTGCATTTATATCGAATTCATGAAACGTTTTAATATTTAAGTTTTACAGATCAGTTGATTTTGGTTTATTTAATAATATTGTTCCTTTTATATACCCACATTGACCTTTCATTAGAATAGAAATATGGAATTACTAGTTTCAATTAAGTGAAAACTGTGTATTTCTCTATGATTTGTTTGAAAAGTAACTGTTGATCCTTACCAAGAAACTACGGTATATAGTGCGCAGTCCTTCCACACCCTCCAAGCAAAAGTAAGAGATTACACCGCACAGTTCGTAGAACATGCGTGGTATAACAATGCGGAATCGTCGAGAAAACGATTCGTTGTTCTCCATGTCCAAGACGGTCATAGCTTCATTCAGGAAGCGTATCAACACCGCCTTCATTGACTCAACAATGTCAACGTTTTGACGTATCGGTGTGATCGCGGCCTGAAATTAAATGGCTTAACTTATAATCTTAGAATTTTACAAACTATTGTTTTTTTTTTTAAAGTGATGTAAAGAAGAACTGATTAAATAATTATACATAAACCAGTTATCTTAAATTGCGAAATGAGGATAGTTTATAAAATTTACTCACAATGCGCTCGATAAATCTAGAATGACGTTCGAAAATCAAATCAGCCAGCTGCTCCTGGGTACCAACTTCGTACTCTCCTTGCATCAGATTGCGCATGTACACCTGCAGGCGCTCTCGGAGAGGCAACAATTCTTCGGGCACAAGAGAGCGTCCTCTCGAGAACGATGTGGCCTCACGCTACACAACAAGACTCAAAACTGTATATTGATGTATGATATTTGTGTAATGTTAAAAATTAAAATGGAGGTATAAAATACCATAACCTACTCACGGGAGCAAGAGAGGCAGTATCTTAAATACAATGTGGAAGATAGGACTCGGTACCTAAATTTCAACTTATTAAATAAAAAAAAAAATTTAGTAAAAATTATATATTTCAATTTCATTCTGAATATTAGATAGTTCATATTCAATCCACGATGACACTCCCCACTCTGTCTCCAATGCTAGCAAGCGTGCAATGTAAGCTGCTACAGTACGAGTTCCATTGCTACACTCCAAGTGTATGTATGGGAACAAGCACACGAAATGAAATGATAGAATAGATTCATAACTATAGAAGTATGCTCAACGACATATTATTAATATATATTCGTTATTTATTCAATGCGTAATATTCTGTATTTTAATATTTTTGCTAATTATATTAATTTAAAAATAAAGTATTTTTATTTACAATTTCACCTTCTCGATATTGAAAAATTAAAATTATTAGGTACACATTTTAAAACGAATGAAAATATTCTTGAGTATCTTGGATAACAGATAAATATGTACCTAGTAATAATAATAAAAACAAGATAGTTATTAGTTAGTATAAGTATCGCAAAAAATAGTGGGGCGCGTCTCCGTGAATTGAACTGACTTTGGCTTACACTTAGGAGTTAGTGAAAATAATTTCGGTGAAAAGTCACACCGAATGAATCGATCCAACTAGAAGCGTGAAGTTTATAATTTCTTAATGAAATCACCACTTACTTTATAATTTCTAAAAATAGTTTATTATATTACAGAATTATGTTTTTTCTTCACTAAAATGCGAAACAGATGCGTGTTCCCGCTGTGCCGTGTGCGAGCCCGCCCGATAATTTTCTGAGCTGTATTTATTGAAAACAAACTTGCTGCTTGTATACCTGTGAGCTTTTCATCTCGGTGGTGTTGATAACGGATATTGGCATACGAACTGTACCACTACCGATGATACCAATACTCATACAGTTATTAGGAAATATATGATTTTATTTTATTTAAATAATAGTTATTATTACTTTTACTATTACTGCTTTAGAAATCCTTCTAGTGCGTTCTTTACATGCAACAATTTTACGAAATCAAAAAAGTATTTATACGTTTTTCTTTTCTGATGATATTTTCATATACATATTTGAAATTCTATGCTATTTACTTGACAAATTTTAATTGGGTCTAACGCCTTAAAACTTGTTCCACGAGTAACGATGGGAATAGGGGAATATTTAGCTAATATCAAAATGATAAAACATACCAGAGTCACCACAGCAGCAATCAGCAGAGATTCCTCATTATTAGTGTATCTGTCGAATCTCTCAAACAGAGTTTCCACGCTATTCTATAAGAATTTTAATATCCATCAGAAAATACATTTTGCCGAAATATTCGTATTATTATTATTATAATTTTTACGAATTACTTACCTGTACGCGTGTAAGGCTGCTGTCTCTTAGAAGCAGCCCTCCATTTTGTGAGGCCTGTTCACTGTGAAAATTTAAAAGCAATTAAAAGCAAATACTTGTGAGAACAAAAATACGTACAAAAGAACTGCTTTATATACAAAATTTATTTTTTTACTTCTGTGGCTTATTTTATTTATGTGATATACATCTAGATAGTGTTAAGTTGAGAACACAAAAATACAACATATGTACTATTTAATAATAATTGATCATATTCATAGAAGTACTTTAAAATTATCAAATTATCAGATAGAAATTACTCGGTCACGTACTAATTATGGAATGAAAAAATTAACAATCGAAGGCGTATAGTTACACAATAACTTGCCAAATGGTATATAATAATACCTTTGTGTTTTCATATGTCTAGATTGTCATAGATGAGAACGCATCGAAAATAATAGTAAACACTAAATACATGAACACTAGTAAATAAGTCATAGCTATCACGCAAACGAAAAGTTGGCTAAAATGTTTAAATTAATTTGATTTTGAAGTATATACATCATATCATACAAAAACAAAGGCCTACCTCAGTCTTGATATTGACCACATACTAAAAATACTATATTGCAAGGTGTTATGTGAAAAAGGCTCATTAATGGCGTAACATCATTCATGAGCTAGAAAAGGGCGTTAATATTATACCGGCGTCTGTGTAGCTGACGCCTGGCGTGATGGCTATCGCACGGCAAGAATCTATCGTAGGCCAGAGTGTGAATCGAAAGTGTTGGAACTCGTGGTCTAGCACCTTGTTGTTGATGTTGTTGTTGTAACTGTAGTTGTCTGCGAAATATTGCTGTAAACATAACAAAACACGTCACACATACGACCATAACATTCCACGTAAGAAAAACTAAAACAAAACTTAAAAGATATTTTTTTCCGACCATGGCCGACCATGGCCCACCTGATGTTAAGTGGTTACCACCGCCCTTAGACATTGATATTAAATATTTTAATATTTAAAACAAAACATTAACCATCCCTTACTTCGCCAATGCGCCACCAACCTTGAGAACTAAGATGTTATGTCTCTTGTGCCTGTAGTTACACTGGCTCACTCACTCCTTCAAACCGGAACACAACAATACCAAGTATTGGTGCTTTAGTATAAAATAAATAACGTGTCTATTGAAATAAACGAGTCAAATACGTACATCGTCTAGACCGATTGTTCTGTTCCATATTCGCGTTTTCCTCAGCGTCGTTTTCTTGATATTGGTCCATGGGCTCAAAAGGACTTTGTGGCTCCGATTGATCGTCATGCCTTTGCAACTGACCTTGAGTATGTCCCTGACTTGGTTCCGGGTAATCCTCTTCTTCGATATGTGGGCTATGGTCTCTGACCTGGGCTGGAGTCTGACTCTGACCCGAAGAATGGCTACGACTGTCGCCCTGATTTTGAGCCTGATTCTGAGTCTGGGCTCGGCTTTGAGCCTGACTTTGGGACTGGTTCTGGGCCTGGCTCTGTGTCTGCCTCTGGGTCTGTCTCTGGACCTCCAACTCGTCCTCCCTCTGTGCCTCCATCTGGGCCTCATGTAGGGCCTGTGTAACGGCCCGGTACTGAGCTTGATTTAGGGCCTGGTTTAAGGCCTGGTACTGATTCATATTTCTGGTTTCCTCCAGGGTTGGATAGGCATTAGGTAAATGATAAAACCCTTCTACACCGGGGGGTAAGCCATGACGCAGAACAGATGACACGATATTATGCACAAGATCACCATGCGGTAGATCATTCCACGGCATCTGAGCGAAAAACACTGCCAAAAATTTAAGCCGCATTAGTATTCAAGTTGCAAATTAGTTTTCTCCGAGTGAAATATCAAATTGTTGAATTAAGTGAAAGTTGAATATTATAAGCTGGTTACAACTTTTACATTATAATAGGAAAAACTGCATCAAAAATGCGATCCGAACCTTGTGATCCAAACTGGGCCTGAGGTGCAGCTCCGCCTTCGGGCGGCTGTGGAGCTCCGGCTGTTGGCGCGTTATTATTTTGGCCTTGACCCCCCATTGCTTGAGGAATTTCCTCCATACTCATCACAACTTCGACGCCTCCAAGACTTCCGCCTTGACCCAATCCCCTGAAGAGATTCTCAAAATCTACAAAATGCAGAAATGGAATAAAATGGTAATGTGTTCAACCTCGGCAGCCATTTTCAGCGGAGACTAGCTAACCGCGCAGGAGATATTATAATACAGAAGTGTGTTCGTACACAGATCTCTCCCACACCTTCTCTAGTTCCTAACTCCTCACCCGAAAATCCGTTATTTTTATTTATTAATTATTAATAATTTGAATGTTAATTAATTCGAAACCAAGACAGACAAGCAATTATTTCGGTATTATGTTAAATAAATATGATCAAAAATTAAAATATTATGTAAAATATATTATAATTATTAACAATACAATACATGCAAAATAATTTTATGACTACAACGAATTATTATTATTAAAAAATCGTATAAATACGATGCCATTTAACGGACACATTTGTTATGTTATGAAACAGGTTAAGTATTATGAGGTCAATTTAAATTTTAACTTTAAATAGAATTTGAAAACATGGTATGTAAGGCCAAACTGAAATCAGATGAAAAGACCCCGACATGGATTAGATGACATCAAATTAATGTCATTCAATTAGTAGCATTGGGCGGAGGCCATTCAAGCCTGAAAACCGATAACTAAGTTCTTACCAATCATTACTTGTCGACGGTTGGCTTGTCCATCTTGACCGTTACTGTTCTGATTCTGGCCCTCGCCCTGTCCCTGACCTGAACCCTGCCCTTGAGCCTGACCCTGGCCTGCAGCCTGGCCTTGTCGCTGAGGCTGACTTTGACCTTGAGACTGACTAACACTATGTCCCTGGGTCTGGCCCTGAGTTTGATTTTGGCTTTGATTATTTTCACCCGTACTAGCGGCCTGGTTTGTACCGTTAATTGTATTTTCGAGGTTGATCGGTATGGGTACACTGGTCTCTATTTCAACTTGATAGGTAACGGGGTCTGGTTGTATATTTATATTGACAGTTGGCTGTGTGGTATTCCTACCGGGTTGGGAGCTGTTGATTAGCACTGGCTGAGCATCGGCAGGCATTTGGTTGGACCCATTAATGGGGCCAGACGAATTAAGAGGACGCCGTGTAGTCGACGATTGTACGACATTAATATGCGCCTGTGGACAATTACAGTGATTTATTCCAACTAAACCTTCTACTTTTGGTATTTTTAACAAACTGCTTCTTTTTACATAGAATTTATTTTACCGTATTAAATAACCATACCATACCTGCACGGGTAGTGTGTGCCGCAAAAGCGCTTCAGAAGTGAGCCGTGAGTTTCCATTGTTCAATAGCAGACTGACGTCGCTCACGGCGTGGAATGCATGCGAGAAGCTATGGTACAACTCGGAACATATTTCAGCTGTGCGCTGTCTACGCTGCAGGTTTTCTTCAGAGAGCGCGGGCTAAACACGGAAAAATAATTAAAATCGAATTATTAATAGTAAAGTATTTATAAATGTAAGTTTTATTGATATTTTTACCAAATATATAACTCTGATGCTTTTAAAGAACATATTTGTAAAGACAAAAATCATTAGAGACTGAGAGCTAGTGATCGGCAGATATACTGCTGAGCCAGGTATTCTGCTTCACCCACTGTTGACGAAATGGAAGTTCACTATTCCCATGGAGGGTTCCTTTGAGCGAGCCAAGGAGTCGAAAGGCATAAAAATTGACTTTCAAAACGTGATCGCAACATGTCTGCCGTTTTGATATCTTAAAATATATTAGAAAAAATATAGAAATAATTAATGTCAGACACTTATTCCGGTTCCTACTATATTTTTTATAATTTTAAGGTACCTAAACTTGATACAAATTTGCGTTAATTTAGCAAAGCCTATATATATAATATTTATATTATATATAGTCTTAGACGATGGGCCGACGCGAAATACAGTCTTGCCTTGCTAAGCACACAGAGCTCTTTTGATGCCAATTTGGCTTTGCCTTCCAATTGACCGCGGAACTAAACCAGGCTTGAAATATCGACGCCAAGTATGCAGATACTAGCTGTGGCGGCTAACGGAATGTTCTCAAATCGGATTGGAGGTACGACAAATGGTGTTTTTTTAACAGTTAACGCGCAAACTTGCGTCTTTTTGGGATGAAATGGACTAGGTTTAGCCGGCCTCAGTTCGAGACTTTGTTTACCGAAGACTCGATTTCAGACACAAGTTTGTTGTTGTGTATGAGATGTCTACGGTGCTGTCGTCTGCATAGCAGTGAATGTTACTGATTTAAACAAGTTATTGATATGCAGAAGAAACAGAGTGGGTGATAGAACGCAGCCTTGTAGAACACCAATGTTGAAGAATTCTATGTCGGAGCATGCACCGTCGACAACGACCTTGATGCTCCGATCTGCCAAAAAGCTGGTAATCCAATTGCATAATTTCCCGGGAAGCCCATAGGAAGAGAGCTTCGAAAGAAGCGCTTTGTGCCACACGCGATTGAAGGCCTTCGTTATGTCCAGACTTGCTGCTAATGTTTTTTTAACAGTTAACGCGCAAACTTGCGTCTTTTTGGGATGAAATGGACTAGGTTTAGCCGGCCTCAGTTCGAGACTTTGTTTAACGAAGACTCGATTTCAGACACAAGTTTGTTGTTGTGTATGAGATGTCTACGGTGCTGTCGTCTGCATAGCAGTGAATGTTACTGATTTAAACAAGTTATTGATATGCAGAAGAAACAGAGTGGGTGATAGAACGCAGCCTTGTAGAACACCAATGTTGAAGAATTCTATGTCGGAGCATGCACCGTCGACAACGACCTTGATGCTCCGATCTGCCAAAAAGCTGGTAATCCAATTGCATAATTTCCCGGGAAGCCCATAGGAAGAGAGCTTCGAAAGAAGCGCTTTGTGCCACACGCGATTGAAGGCCTTCGTTATGTCCAGACTTGCTGCTAATGCCTCCCCTTTGCTCTCAACTGCTTCCGCCCATTTATGAGTGAGGTAAACTAGAAGATCACCAGCTGAGCGAACCCGACAGAAACCGTACTAGCGGTCGCTAATCAGCTGGTACTTCTCTAGATAACGCAGGACCTGGCATTCAGTTCATTTATAATGGACTCCATTACCTTGGAGAACAAGGAGGTAATGGCTATAGACCTATAATTGGACGGGTCTGAGCGGTTACCCTTTTTAGGGATCGGATGCACCAAAGCAGTCTTCCAGAATTTCGGTTCCTAATGCGTAGGATTGCCGGAAAAGACGCGTTAAGACCGGTGCCAACTCAGGAGCACATGTCCGTAGCACGATTGGAGGGATGCCATCGGGTCCATTCGACTTATGAATGTCCAAGGAAAAAAGTGCTTTACGAACTGCACTTTGCCGGAATTTAACCTCCGGCATCGTGGTATCACACCGCGGGATTATAGGTGGTAATTTTCCTTGGTCATCCAGAGTCAAATTTGACGCGAAGAGAGAGCCTAAATTATCAGCTTTCTCCTTCGCGGTATGGGCCAATGACTCACCGTCCTAGTGCAGAGATGGAAATGAAGGCTGACTGAAATTCCCTAAGACAGCCTTAGCGAGTGCAGAACGCACGTGTTCCTGAAGTGAAGCGCACCTGTCTTGCGCCAATTCTGCCAATGTACTCCGTCTTCGCCTTAGCAATCACGTTTTTGAAGGTCCAACAGGGAAGGTGTATGATCCTCCACGTCTGGTATTCGCGTTGGCGACGTGACCAGTTGTGTCAAATCATATGCTAAAGCGAAGTCGACAAAAGATCTACCCACATGATCGGTTGTGCGTGATCCAATCCATTTGGCATATGTGTGAATGGTGAGCATCAAAATTGCCAATAATTACGATCTATGCGGATGGGATCTGCTCAACCAATCGGTCGGTTTCTGCATTACCGCTATGGGACCTATAAAGGCACGCGTAGATTCGCAGATGGTCGTCGCAGTCTACACGCAGCCAGATAATCGATAGGTCCTTCAAGGCTACCGAGACGTCGAGAGCATAATTTCTAACGTAAACGCACACCTCAGCTCGTAGTACAAAGGAATATTCAAATTTGTACCCGGAGTAAGAAATAAAAGTCGTATCGGCAGGTGAGGATATCTGGGTCTCGGTAAGAAAGAGCAAGGCCGGCACAAGGTGAAAGTGAACGACGATCAAGTTGCGCGAAATAGATTATAATCTAACGGTATTCGCAATTTTAGGGCGAAATAATATGACGGATGCCGAGGAGGCGGGGGGCAAATAACGTTTAACCAATCAGCTCGCGAGATGCATTCCGTTCTACGCCAGTTCACAATTCGACCGCTTCCCATCGATAGATTACAATATAGCGAAAAATAATGCGTTAAATTGCAATCATATATCACGGTTCACAATATTACGACAGTTAACAATCTGGCGAGATAGATTGTAATCTAACGATGTTTATAATCTTACGGTAACATATACAATACAATTTCTAAGAATATTCAACACTCCATCAATTTGTCAATGTTAACATATCATTATACTGAGATATTATTATTATCAGACATCAAAACTAAATATAATGTCAGCAAAACTGAAACATATTTTATTATCAAATTAATTTCAACTCAATTTAATTGTTACAATTTTTCAGGCTATTTCGGTACAATATAATTTCCAAAGAAAAAGCTTAGCTATTTTCCTTTTCAGAGTTTACAATCTCAACGTTCAGTTCTGTGGGCACGGATATAAATTATTCACCCTCCTTTCATTTATGAAACATTTCCAGAAGTGCTTGCGTATTTAAAAAGTACCTCCTAAGCGAGATCGATAATTTTAAAAGCTGTAAAATAACCAAGCCATGATCATTTTTGCAACTTGAGTCTATTCCAATGGAAGTAGGAAAAAAGATTAGAAGGGAAAGAACCATAGATTTACGTATTTTATGCAATTTGCTAATAACTCCGCTATATTGTGCTTTTTACTTCCAAAATTCCGATAACAGTTTCGTCGACGTTCAAAACGCCATTTTTTCGCAAATCCATAGTGAATATAATAGATTAATTAAGCTCTCGACCAATGATATATTCAATTTGATGTCAAATGTTATTTCGGTTTTTGCCTATGGTTTTTTTTTTGTTATAGTTGGAATAGTATAAATAATTAGTGGAGCCAATCGGTTTCTTTAATTTTCTTAATAATGACGATACCAATTGTACTAAATACGAATATTTGTGATAGTAAAAACTATGCATTCCATACTTAATAACAGGCTAGGATGGTATGTCTTCAATGACTAATAAGTAGGTACCAGACACCAGAGGGCTTTGTACCATATTTTATAAATTACTCAGCATAAATTATTATATACATGGAGTAATAATTTCTAGTAGCCTGGCCAACAGCACAACCAATTCCTTAATACCATTTGCTTCAGCGTTGTATCCACTCATATTCGTTTAGATGACGTGTGAACTACTTATAAGATACACAACGAATGCCTGGAGAAGGATATTCTTTTTTTAAATTCCCTCTACTTGTTGATTAATATTGATTGTTGTAGAAAGTCCTTGTTTCCGCAATAAATTTCCTGTCAACGAAATCTTATGCCACCATTGGCGATGGCGGTAAATTTATAAAAGAAAACGAACGATTTAAGATAAAAGTCTGTAACTTTCTATTTGATCTGCTTTAGCATCAGATTTTCTTCATCGCTCAACATAAATAAGCTTGACAAAATATCAATATATTTAACATGGTAACATCGACTATTGTCAATAAATATTGTATACGATATACATATAAATGATATACGATATAAAATGCAGGAGTTAGTAACTCCTGCATTTTTTAATAATTATCGTTTTATAGTAATTTAATAACTGATCCCAAATTTTAAATTTTTGAATTAAAAATAATAATCTAAGCAGTCTATTGAGTGTGTATGTCTGACGTTAAATCATCATTTTCAACGGAAATGTTCAAATATGATTTATCATCATCATCGTCACAGTATGATTCTTCAGCAAACCCAAGAAGGTTGTTTAAAAGTTTATATATAGATACGTCAGATATATTATTTGTTTACATTTTAATATCTTTTAAAATTCTTAATTTAATTTTATTTGATTTTTTTGTCGTAATAAACAATCAGAGCGAAGCATTTGTCTCGAGCAGGGTCGAGACGCCATCTTATTTGTAGAGTGGCAGACAGTTTTTGGGGTTACATTTTGAGTAAAAAGCAACTGATCGAGTTGGATCGTTGAAGTATATTTGTCTGTTAAAGTCAGATCAGTGCCCTGAACTTGCTGGTCGGTGTTATTACTTGTTAAAGTGTTAATTAATCAATTTGTTATTTTTATTAATTCAAATATTGTGAGTTGTGTTTTGAGCTTGTTCTCTACCCGGATGACGCCCACTAAGTCCGTAAACACTAATGACGATTTCAACGATTTCAACGATTTATATCACCAGTTTTAAATAGATAGTCTGGAAATCTGGCAAGAATTTTCATCCTACTGGATCATGATCCATCATCCAAAATTGCTCTGTGTATTAAGAAAAAAGTTTCGACATACGGCTCCGATATAGGGTTGCTACCTCATAGCTATGGATCTCTCTCCTGAGATTCTGTGCGTATGAAAATCAGGAGCCGATTTGCATATATAATAATATTTGTAAGTCTGTAAATTTCCTACTGCTGGGCCAATGCATCCTCTCCCTTTGAGGAGAAGGTTAGGAGCATAACCCACCACGCTGCTCCAATGCGGGTTGGCGGATTCACATGTGACAGAATTTCGTTTAACTCAGACACACGCAGATTTTCTCACGATGTTTTCCTTCACCGCCTAGCACCAGATGATAAACACACCAAAATTCAGTGCAATCATCGGAGAAGACGTACGCATTCAAACCACTGGACCATCTTGGCTCTTTTTGCTAGCTGCTTTATATTGTGTTTAACAATAAAATATTCCGTTTTAATTAGTTCAAAAGCCATAATAGAACAAACTATTAATATAACACAGTACGATAACGCAGTTTTAAGATGGAAGACGTTTCCTAACTGGTATTAAAATTAAGTTTATCTTCTAACATTGTTTTTTAGAAGTTTTAAGAATAATAAAATAAATACTTACGCCGGGACTGTTAGCGTCGCGCAGCGTCCCAATGTACAAGTCCCTGAAGGGAGCAAACTCGTCGTAGAGACGGTTCAGTTCTTCGAGGAGATCGGCAAAATCGCGTGGTGGTGTGTGATGTATCGGACGCATTGCACGAATCCTACAAGAAGAAATAATTAATTACAAATTTTCGTTTACACTATATATTATTCGAGATCATGAAAACAATGACTAACCTGCGTCCTCGGCTCTCCCGAGAAGCTCCTGACATAGCCTCAATCTGTAGAAATAAATTTTCATGAAACACGTAAACCAATTAACCAGATCATGTAAACACCAATAATTTTTATTATGTTAGTCGCTGTTGAGTATTAGGTATTTAGTAAAGACTGAATTTTAATATTGACAAGCAAGATTTCATTTCAAGATTCAAATCACAAGCCCCTTATTACGAACAGAAACGATTTGTTATTTACATATGGTTAATTAGGAAGCTCTAAAAACCTCACCAAGCCGTGTCAATGTTTCAGATGCACATCCCATATCCATGATTCTAATGAGGGTTAGTTCGCAATTTATGATTTATTCTCTATAGCTACGTTTAACACTTGTACATTTCTCGACAATTCTGATTCATTCTGACGAAAGAGATCTTATATGCCATTTTTTAACTATTTCTTAAACATGCTCGATTCGTGTAGCCTTTGTAATGTTTTGCGAAATAATCTATGCAAGAACTGGATAACTCACGAAACTCGATGCGTACTGTCGATGTTCGTCTCGTTACAAAAATAATACATTACTTTTTTTTTAAACTTTGAACCTTCTAATTTTCAGTCGGTTCTAAGTCAATAAATTGCAGTCAGGAGAGTTTATTATTAGCTCCATGAACCTAGATTGAAAAATCAATAATGTTAAAACATTCAATGCAATACAATAGAACAAAACGTCCTTGCAATGTCGATCGTACTTATTACGTAAATCGCAATACAATTTATGATTAAACCCAATCACCTTTAACGAAAGACGCATAATGATGAATAACAAAATCAAAACGCATAAGTGTTAACGCATCTTATAGGTCGTTAGTATTGTCATTTAGCATAATCAATAGATATTCTGAAATTCATAATTATATCATAAATAATATAAGGAACATTATGTTTCCAATCATTTTAAATATTATTACAAAAAAAATAATAATTGAAACATATTCAATGAATATCATTCAAACCCTTACTTTAATTTTTAAGTAAAACTCATCTATTAATTAGCTATTTGACAATGGTTAGTGTAACCAAGAACAAAAGATGAAAGTTCATAATAATATTTCAAAATATAAAATCATTTTACAAACAAATTAGCCGCCTTACATTTAACCAAATTCTGTTCTTGATTTAAATCATACCAAATTTGGAAGCCATGCGCACCAAACATCTATTTGGTAAAGATAGGATGATCGTTTACTTGTGAATTAAATAATAACAATACTGATATTCCTTGGATAAAGAAACATAAGTATTTTTCGATATATATCATCCTGTCTCAACCAGATAGACGTATTAATGATCAACCTGATATAGAAGCGGGCTTTGGTGGATTTCACACATCACCTCGTCCTGCCCCGAACTAGACGCACCCATTCCGCTTGTAGACTCCAATGGATCATCAGTTGGGTAATTACGTGGCTCCTACAGGCACAATATAATCATAAAACAAAAGAAAATGTATATAACCTTAACTCCTTTTTCTCGTCGATATTTTTTTGATGTTTTTTTTTTATGTCGACTGTACATCTTTTTTTATAAATACGCTGTTAACCTGGTAAATATCCATGTATGAGCAGGAATATGATAAAATATGATTAAACGTAGGTACATTTATAATCATAGATCAAAATACTTTTTTTTTTTCATCGACTGTACATTTTGTTATAATTATGTTGCACTTTCTTAAAATGTCAAACTTATGACGCGTCGTTAATTTAACAGAAACCATTTTGTAGAAATATCCAATCGGATTAAGAAGAATGTCAGAGCCGGTGTTCATGTAAGTGATACAAAACTTATATCGGTTTAAAATCTCTTTAAGGAAGTAAGACTTTTGGATTTTTGTGGTAATATTTTAAAGCTCCAAATTTAAAAATGAATATTTTTATTTATAGATAAGAATGTTTGATTAGTTTTATTTCAATAAACCTGGAAAATTCCAGTTAATACCAACTGGAATTGTTGTGGAATGTGTTTACGGTGAGAATAATTGGTTTATTCGTACATATAGTTATTATTAGTTAAAAAACTGCTTCTTTGTGCTAAATAAGCCATATTTCTTACATCACTCTCGCTTAATTTTATGGCTTCGAGGAATGCCTTTATTTCTTCTATAATGTGGCGAAGGAATTCCATTCGAGCAGCGGTCGGTGACTGAGTGTTAGCTGGCTCATCTTCGATCTCAATCCCATTAGCAGTAGCAGCCAACGCCTGTGAGTTATATATTATATGTTATATATTTTACAATAAAATATTTCATTTCACTTTTGCCGATTTGGACATTTGTCGGACGACGTTTAAGGACGCTATCGACATACAAAACTTACCACGAGCCTTCTCATTTGCTGTGTAGTATTTATTTGTACCGGTCCTAAATTATCTGAATTGAAGCTGATTTGGTTAGTGAAAATCTGCTCCCTCTCCCTCTCTCGTTCCCTTTCCCTTAGCGCAGAATAACGGGCCTCCAAGCATGGCGGAGCCCTTTGCACCATGTGTATTACTTTGTTTTGAACACCTAAAATTGCATTAAATTAATTAATATATAATACTATCAGCTCTTCGGAACTAATCAATATGGTTTGGGTTTTTGTTGTTGGACTCCATCTTACCCATTCAAGAACGACCCTACACGTGGCCCCTGCGTGGTGCCTAATGAGCAACAACGCCAAGTCTTAGGTCGTAGTTAGTAACACTATTTAATAAGCTAAAGCTAGATTGTCCATGTTGAAGGCAGGAATTGACCACAACAGCCCCATCCTTATGGACCATTATCACGTATCGTAAAGACGTGGGTTTTGGAATTAACAACTGGACAGATGGTAAGACAATAAAATAATATTCAAATCCCAAAGTGAGGACTGCGATGTCGTAAACCAATCGCGCCGTATCCACATCCACATCAGACTATATTCATATTTTTTTACCCTGAATGCCGCTCAACTACATTAACCAATTTACTTATATGGCCCCACTGTAGTTAAACTATTATCCGTATTATTTTTGCTATTTTTATATTTTTTTCCTACTGAACATATAAGCCATCTGATAACCTCTTAAGTTTCAACAGTGCACCAGTTTTCCGAGCTTTTTATGAGTATTATTAAATTATTATTTATAATAACTATTACTATTTTATCAGAATAAAATTTAGCCCAATAATTGTCTTAAAATACATTAAGGACAATAGTGGACTCCAGTCAACCTTCATTATCGACTTATGTATAATTGATTTCATGTGTAAACGGTCATGCGTCCATGTGTCCAAAATAAAACTGCATCTAAGAATAATTATAAAGATGAAATCAGCTTGCAACTTATCTTTAATCTCAATATTGCCGACCTCCTACCAAATATCTTCAATTGTTGACGATGTTCAGACATTCTTCCTTCATAATTATGCAACTCTATCTACTAAAACACCTACTAATATACTAAGATGTACCTTTATATTCAATGGTTGGGAAAATTTGGGATTCCCAATTAGATATGTCCGCACTTACCTGGTACAGTGAGCAAAGCGCTCATTTATTTTTATAAATTGAATCATTGTGCCGACTTGATTTTTCTTCATAAAGAACTTGTTTATATAGTTGACTTTCAACAATACCTCTGTTATTACTTTCGGCATCGTATTTGGTTTAATAATAAGCGACAATAAGAGCGAAATGCGAACTGAGTGAACAATCAAAATATCAAGTTAAATTGTATTTATTACATCTACTGGGATTTATATCGATTAATTTCGGAAAGATAGATTTTATAATTTTGTGTATGGAGACCTAGGAAAGTTTAAGGTTTTCGCTAATAGGACTGGCTAACTGCACCGATCATTGTAGTGTGCGGACGAGCGTCGCCGAGGCGGACGAGCGTCTCCGAGCTCGGTGAGATATTAAGAATTGCTCGAATCGCACGAACTTCAGGCAATATGACGTAAAATATAATAATAAAAACAAACATATATGCACGGCCCGTGTAAGATTTCGAACGTAATTCGCGGTAAATAATTAACTAATCGAAATCGTTAAGTTGCAATAGAGATGATGCTGTTTCCACATCACATCATGTACTCCAGCCCACTCCACTCCACCCTAATTCTTCCAAACTTTGAATAACAGTAAAAATACAGAATCTACTTCAGTAATCATCTGTGGTTTTCTCCTTACTTGATTTCTGAATGCCAAAGATCGATATTTTGATCAAAATACCATAATCGCTAGAACTGTTTTCCATATGGATTCTTCTATGACATACAAAATAATTTCCCAATTGGGTATTATGATGAAATTCAGAGTTAACAATAAAAATCGAATTGTTAACGTCCTCATTTATTTTTAGTCGATTACAAAAAACTGCTACTATTACCAAAATATGTCAAGACAACGGTTACATAGATTTGAATCGCCGGCCAATAGCAGTCGAAGCGGCTGTCATGACCGTGTCTTGCAAACATCGCTGCACTAATAGCCGCCCGTGTGATCAGCAAATGTTAGTAAGTGGATCGCAAGAGTTTCAAGAAGCAAATATATGTAAGACGCATTTACTGTGTCTAGCGTATTTGCAGAGAAGATATTAGGGCCCTAATTAATTGAAATGCATGGTGAAGCTATTCGACGTAAATTTCAATTTAACAATTTCATCCAAATATAATACCTTGAACTATAAAACTACTACCGAGCAATGTCTAGGCACCAAATATATAGATTCCGCTCCCTGTATTCAATTCGCGGCGGCGATCAATACGCCCGTGGCTGACTAACTGCGCCGCACGAATTGCCACCCGCTCGCCGCTCATGCACGGGCGGGGTCTAGGCGGGACGACGGACGGATCGCTCCAACGTTCGCATCGCCTCTTACCGTTGGTACGCCGTAACATACTACATAACATCTGCTCATAGTCTTGCGATTGTCTACCGATATACATACAAAATAAAATTTTATTGCTTTTTTTACTTACCATAATCTGCCAGTTTTTTCTCATCTTGTAGTACTCTTCCACAGAAGATCAAACGTTGAAGTTCGATCTCAACTCCCATCTGCGCCAACACCTTCTCTTTAAGCTGAGCAACAGTAATCTGTAAAAAAAATATTTATATATATATAAAAATATCGGTAGAAAACTCATTATTACATATTATTATATAGAAAAATAAATATTACATGTGAGCAGACACATAGATGTTATTGCAACCTATAAATATATTCATTCTGATTTCAATAAAATATTTTTGTACTTGTAATATTGTTTTATTCGCTACACTATTATTACTTGTATTCACTTCATATATGAAGTTCATTCATGTTAACCTATCACAATTAGCTTGACTTTACGTTACAAGTGGTCTATGCTTGGAACTTACTTGATAACAACAATCTAATTAATGACACAACCGACAACTTGGCTGTGTTAATTTTTTCTATAGCCTGTTTTACTAGACATGTTAATAATGGATGTTAGTGCTCAACTTAGTTTTATGGCACTGGCCAGATTACTATAAAAGGTTTTAGCATTTTGACCGATTGCCTTTTGCCCAAAACCAAATCATTAGACCCTAATTCTTAATTACTGTAATTAAATTCTAGTAATTCTCATGAAACACTTATAATGTAAAAAATAAAAAAAATACATTCACAAATGCTATTATTATCTAAGGCTACATTCATTGTTGAAATGATTCAGTATTTAAGAGAGTTCTCTTATCTATAGAGCACATACTATAAAGAAAATAAAAAAAAATGTATGTTTCTCGATAGTATCAACAAGAGGACAAAAAACCACATAAACAACACTTGTCATCAAATTGACACAATATCAATGGCTTAAATAATCTCATTGTCAATGAAACTGTTATCAAAACTTTGGAAATAAAATTTAAGTAGATATAGTAAAGTGGAATATTTTTGTATTATGAATAAAGATATATTGGTCAAGAACTGTTAGTAGTGCAAAATATAGCTGAGCTATTAGTAAATCGAGTGGCATGCGTAAATCTAGGGTTTAGTTATCATTCATCATACCTTCATTGATTGGAACAGACTATAGTTGTATTAGTTAAGAATCTGTTATTACATTTGTATCCTTAACAGATACTAGTATATTCTAAATAAAAATATATAAAGTTATATTGGATTAAATATGTTGCTAATATCTCCAAATTGTTTTTTATTACTTTATTTTGCTATTAAAGTACCAAGCATGTGTATGTATTTAATAAAAAATATAACAAAAAAGAAGTAAAAACTATTTGAAATTTTCATGATATATCTACATATATATAATGACAATTAAGCACTTAAAAAAGAAACAAAACAAACAATATATTTTAAATTTGTCAGTCGCAAATTTTGTATAAATATAGCAATAAAAAGGTTATACATATTAAAATACATGAGAGCCAAAAGCATTGCCAAAAATTTATTTTAAAATTTTTAGGTTTCAATAATAATATACTTCGCAAATTGCAGCAATATACAATAAGAAATAAACCATAGAAAAAAAACATAAAACTAATAATCAGGTATACAGATATTCAAAGAAACATTTTTATTATAACCTTCTGCTGAATTTGGATTCTGTTGCTGTTAATAGGTTCTTTATGTATGTATATTAACAAATATTTTCATTTAACATAGATCAATAACATGTCATGTGTTAATGTTAAGTGGATATACTTGTTAAATCAATTGTATTTGTATATTTTATATTTGTTGACGAAACTTATTGTAACTATGCTTAAGAAGATCCTTATCAAGAAGACAATATTGTCTTTACTTCAAATAGTTACAGGTAGTCTCATTAAAATCTCTCAAAGATAAATGTTTCTTTATTTTGATGTATTGAAGAATTCAAAAAGATATTTAAGAAGTTGAATATTATAAGAATATTTAACTTCTACAAACATAGTAACCAAATTTTTAAAATATGCACATTTTATGTTCACCGGCAACAAATTCGCAGTAGCGGTACCAAATTTATGAGTTGTCAATGTTAAATTCTGAACCCTAAAAAAGCACATACAACCATTGTCCTTGCATCTAAACTCTCTCTAATTGTGTCAGATTTGTAACAATAGAATTTGACAGTTGTTCACACTCTTGTATATTAAAACATCTTTATACAAATGGGTAGTCTCTAGGATTGCCTTTGTCTACTGATGAGCCAGATTTTTATCATATTGGATTATATAAATAAGGGAATAGTGAGTGCTTCAATGTTTGTGTGCTCATTTGTGCTTTATAATATTTTTTTAAAAGGGTTTTCTTAATTGTACAAAAATAAATTGTTCTTGAATCTCGATAGTAGCAAAAGATTAAAGAGTTAATTAAAAACTGTAAGTATTTTGAATTTATAATTTCTTATTACGTTTTCTTAATATATTATTTTATTAAAAGCATAAGGAGTCACTCTTTTTTTCTTAATATATATTATGTGAATTATGGCAACTTTTCCATTAAAATCTAAATTTACTTTTGATTTTATCATAATAATAATCCTAAGAATATTAGTTGTGCTCATTTTTATTGATTTTATTAAACCTATAAGAGAGAACAAAGAAAAGGTGGTGCCCAGTTCGTATGTACTACAATGAAATAGGTGCCAAAACACACATTTTACAGATTCTTCATTTTATAAATATAGATCTAGATAAAACAAAATCGGAAATTGATGTTATAAATACCACGCCTTAACTTTAGTTAAAAGCATACACGCTAATATACATAGACATTTTGCGTACTTAAAGTCAAATTATAATTAATATTTATAAGACTAAATTAATTTCTATTTTACTTACATCATCTTCCACGGTAAAGCGATGGTCTTTACCGTCCAAAGTTTTTATCGTGAATTCAATCATTTTTGTACGAAAACATGAAACAACCTCGGCAAAGTAGATAATACGTTGCGAAGCGCACCTGCAATCCAAAAATGTCTTCTACCACCAAATAACACCACAAAACCACTTATAAAACACCGATTCATATATATACCCACGCTTCAAAACGGAGAATTTTCTACTGGAAAATTATTAGCAAATTTAGCTGGGTATAACAGACCGTACTGTGTGATTCGCTGTGAGAGAGAAAGATGGAGAAAGATTAAAATACAATGTTGCCATATGCGACTTTTGATTAAATCCATAAGCTACGTCGCGTGACTTTGTGTCAGTAAATATTATTTTAATTTAGAGCTCGAAAGATGAATACGTACAACGTTGTACATTTCTGTATACACATTTTATATTTATATATATAGTTTTTGCAATAGCATGTAATTCGAAATTAATCCATAAGAATGTTGTATCTTTTAGGAATATATCTTAAAACTATTGTATAGTGCAAGCAATATTAAAAGTATTGAACGAACAGACAAACAAGTAATGTTAATTCAGCAAAACTTAGATATTATAGCAACACTGACCTAACGCAAGCGCAATAAGATTAATCAATATTGCCGATATATCTACAAGTAGAATAAACCGGCGACCTCCCCAAGACCTCCCGGTACTTTAAAAAATCACATCTTTTTGCGTAGGAATAAATCAATACAGCAATACCAGGTTGCGTTAGTGTTACCTAACTGAAATCAAAGCTGCCATTTGAATATATAAAGCTACTGTAAACTAATTATATTTGCATTATATTTTATTCGTCCAATTATAATATTTATGTCTTTTTATCATAAATAATATAAAAATATTTAAAACAATATTTGTAACTTAATAAGAATAATGAGAAGCTTTGGTAGCTCAACCATAAGTGATCATTAAATTAATATTTTTTCTAGATGATATTATAAACGTAATAAAAGAAGTTCCTCATGCTTAGCAAAACCTAATTAATATTATTGATACTTTAATCGAGAATTTAACAGAAAAGCAACCTAAGAAAGTCTATTGAGAGTAAATAATTCATTCATTTCATTCAATTCATTGTCTGCATGATTTCAATAAAATTAGTAAATTAAATGCGGAAAATATTTCCCTTTTTTAATGATAGAATGAAACATAAAACAATGTATTTTAATGGTCAGCTTGAATAATTTAATCTCTTGCCATATCTCATAAAAAATCTTTCCAGGTGATTATTTCATAATTCGAGCATCTTGTTACATGTAAATGTTGGAATCAAATTATTTCCGGTCACAAATCCTTTTTGAATGCGCCCATTTTTATCCTACTACGTTCTAGTATCAATGATAATAATAATATTATTGGAATGCTGGAAGTCTAAGCACCATGCCTGACTTTTATTTCGTCCACCACGTACTACACACTACAATATTAGTGGCTACTGGATACTGACTGGTTTTGGGATTTTGTTTGCTTAATGAGAGTAATATAGTTGTGCGTTTCATAAAATAACAGATACTTCCTCTAGCGTCAGCAGTCATTCCTGAAAACAATCTTCAAAGACATGCGGCATTCATTTTTTCTCGTTAACCTGAATTTTTTTTTAATTTAAATTTCAACAAATCTCATTCAGCAAAACCATTTTTATTTTCCTGCATAACAGACAATAATTAATAAAGTGGATATGGGAATATATTTTTGATGATTGTTTTAATAATTTCTTTTTTTTTTACTTCGGTTTATAACTAAAATTATGTTATCATTACGATACATAACTAGGTCTAAACATTTTTTTTAAATACTAATATAAACTATTCAAGATATCGATAGTACTAACGATAATATCGTTATGATCGAAACTATTAATACTATCGATAGTATCGCTAGCTCTCTGTAAGCAATACTAAAGATAGCAGCGATACTATTGATAGTTTAGGTTAAAATTAATAGGTTTTGCAATACTATAGATAGTATTGCTCATGGGGAGCTATCGATACTATCGATTGTATTGACAATACTATCGATAGACTATCAATGCTATCGCTAACACCTTAACTATCGATATGCAACACTAGTTCGGTTTGCAACACTAGTTCAGTTTGCAACCCTATTTCCTCTACTTTATTCTTGATATCGTTTTGTGCACGTCGTGTCGGGTATTTAACGGATTGTCATTAACACTAAAGAAAAAGCTAATATTTCGTTGGGTTACTTAAAAGAGGTGATAAATCTTTAGAAAATGGCTTCAACATCAGAAGAAACACTTCCAGAGGGGTGGGAAGCACGTAAAAGCAGGAGTACTGGTAAGAGCATATACAATTTCATTATTTATTACCTACCCTGCATCCTTTATTGATTTTTAGACCTCGAACTAAAATTAGTCGTACCGGTGCCTTTTATCAAAAAAATAAGTAATTAATTTAACTCGATTCTATTCTACAATTAAAGAGCATGCTTGATTTAATGAAAATAAGTCATTATAAAACAACGTAGTGAACGTTAATGATTAGTCAATTTTTATACATTAAGTATAATATGTTAGACTGTTATTAGCTTAGGGAATCCTATACTGATGCCATACTGGTCAAAGCCTTTTATCTTAGCTTTATGGTTATATTATCAGTTTACATAGTCTGTCCTATTGTATTTTGAAGCAGGAAACTGAATATCCTGTGTGATATTAACATTATATTGTCATTGACTCAGGTGTTATATCACTTAATCCATGTCAAGACATTAGTTTATGGTGTCATGATGATATCCTTCATTTCCTTCTAAGACAAGATAGTCTGTCTATGACAAAATTTGTTACCTTACAGTGATTTGGGGCCTTTATGTACACACATTGGAACAAAAAATTTTAATTCAGTTTAATTAGTTTGCACATATATGTAATTCAGAAGAAGACAATTTTTGTATTCTCCGCTTTGCTGAAACTTCCAACTAGAGGGCACTATTTGTATATAAAGGTATTTAAATGAGGAGAATATGTTGTGTACTTTTATTTAGAGTTGAATGATAATTCATTATTATGCAGTTTATAAAGTCTGTTTTTACATGGAAAAATTATAATGAACATTTCATTAAATGCATAACTCATAAATACTCTGCTACAACCATAGCAACCAATAAGAGGAGAAAAGCCATTTAAACAAAATTTGACAGCAAAAACATGCAATATTATTAGTCAACAGCTTGATAAAACTATTATTTTCACATTGGATTTGCAAAAAAAATAGCATTTTGAGTGTGGACAAAACTGTTCTCGGAATTTTTTGGAAGTAAAATTAAAGGGGAAATAAGTAGTTCAATGTGTTGTATTTGTATAAATAAAGATATATTAATCAATCAGACATGCATGTAAATTGTCACTTATATTCAGAAACATTTAAACAGTGAGAATTGCAATGGGAAATAATGACTATGATTATTAATATAATTATTAGTGTCCTATTCTTAGTAGAGCTGATAAAATGAGACAATCTTCTGAAATGTAAATAGGAAGATATGACTTTCTGTTCTTAAAGAATGAAACTGAATGCTTATTCAGTTCATAATCAAATGACTGATGAAGTTTATTGATCCATTAAGAATGAAAATGATCTTCATAAAGTGATGTGCTATTATGATAAAGACACTTTTTCACATTGCATTTGTTGATAAAATAGCAAATTTTATTTGCTATTACTCTCTTACTTTTTTTTATTTGATCCTCTTTAAACTTATTTAAATGGACATATGGAGGCCAAATAATTAAATTATTTGGAGTGAAATATATTATAGAAGGTAATTTCATGCATATCAAAGTCCAAGAGGATATGATACCAAGTGTATCAATCATCAGTTGAACATCACAATATGAGATTCTAATAACCAAAACTGATCCAAAGATTTCAAATATTACTTTATGGTTAATGAAGACGAAGACATTGATCTGCTGTTTTATTTAATTTATTTTTATTCAAGACTGCAACAACAGTTCTTTTAAAATCTAATAAATGTATACTATCATCAATTTAATGGTAATTGGACCTAAAAAAGTGTTTATATAATAGTTGTCTAATATAGAAACACACTAGTTTCATAATATTGTCAATAGTAATTAATAAATAATTTATTTATTTTACATTTTATTTAAAAGTGATATATTTTAATATATCACTTTCATAAAATCAGTTATAATCATTGTATGTGCACAAGAAGTAAGGATGAGCTTATAATGCCAAGTTTCCGACTCCGCAAAGAGAATAAATCATTCTTGGGCCAAGGTATCCGTTTTTATAATAAAATTTCGCAGACACTTTAAACTTTACCATTTCATAAATTCAAATCATTTGTAAAAAATACATTGGTAAAGAAGAAAAATTATTGTATACAAGATTATATAGATGATAAAAAAGTATGGATGTAATGCTTGTTGACTTCCAGGCAGGATATATCACATACATATATAATTGTATTTAACTAACATATGACTGTATTTTTAGATGTTGAAAAAGAGTAACTACTGGTTTCTTGCTGGTTCTTCTCGGTAGAATCTACGTTCCGAACCGGTGGTAGCTTTACTTTATATAGTTTGTTAAATGACGATTCAAAAGTGCTTGTTACCCTACTTGAATAAAGTTTATTTTGAATTTTGAGTGGTGAGCACTCACCATTAGGTGACCCATCCGCCAACCTAAAAAAAATCTAAAACATGTTGGTGTTTGAAATTATTAGACACGACATGGTTTGACGAAGAAAAGGTGTTTTCCAATAGGTGGCGTTGCATACGTTATGATATTCGTTTAATCGATCGCGATGACATTTTAATAATATACAAAGATAGTTTCGCCGGACACGCCCTAAGTTCTTAAAACAGCCTATATCACAAATATAACAATTAAAATATGAAATTGTTGAAAGGCAATATTATTATACACACAAACCATTAAAATTATTGAATGGTTATGGTTTCACTGCATTACTATAGCCACCTTATTGCCTTAATCAAATCGAAAACATGAGGCATGGCAAAAAATTATGTTGTCAATTGAAATGTTGATCAAAAATTATACTTCAACAACTTAAATTTTTAGACGACTGTTTATTATCAAATTATATTAACATTTGAAGCCAATACATGTCAGCGCGATAAATACATAGAAGCCGATTATTTAAGATCTTTTTGATTATTATCGGTCTCTGAACCAAATCACTTATAGTTTCTCATGTTATGTATAGTCTATTCCAACTAAAAGAGAACGAAAGCAAAATAAACAACATTTAATTTACGCGATATCATTGGTCAACAGCTTGATTAATCTGTAATATACGTTATGAATCTGCAAAAAATAAAGTATTTAAGTGGAATAATCTTTTATATAGATATTAATCAATAAGTTTTATTAGTGCACAATATAGCAGAGCTATTAGAAAATCGTGTGGAATGCATAAAAATCTAAGGTTTGATTATCTTCATTCCTTATTTGATTGGAATAGACTATAGGTTTTTATTTTGATAACTTATTTGAACTTATTTTAAATAATAGACTCAAGAACATACATTTGGTTTGCTGCAAACATATTATGTTTATATCACACCAAATGTACATTCATTAATTGTATATATAATATATTATTTTCGGGGAATAATTTATTTTTATAATTTTTTTTTATTATTGTTATTAGGTACTTACATACTTTTCTGTTATAATCCAATGTTGTTCAATGAAAATGGTGAGCCATTATCAAATATAACAAATCCTCTCAGGTTTAAATTATTAATAAAATAAATATAACATGATGAATAAATATACTTTAAAGATAAATATAATTAGAAAATATTATTTCATAATATTGCAATTTGCATAAATAACATTGTTGTGCTACCAAGAAAAAATTTTAATGTATATATTTAAAATATTATGCATAAAATTACAGGTATGATATACTTCTTGAACACTCATACCAAAAAGTCTCAGTGGGACAAGCCAGATGGTCCTGCTCCTTTGGTAGATGAGGATGATGGTGATGTCTGTCCCATTCAAATACAATGCAGCCATCTGCTTGTGAAGCATGCTGGGAGCCGGCGCCCATCTTCTTGGCGCGAAGAGAACATCACTAGGACAAAGGAAGAAGCTCTGGAGATGTTAAAAGGTAATTATAAGTTATAGATTATTCAAAAAAAACATCTTAAATAATAAAAATATAAAATCAATCTTTCAAAACTGTACAATTGATTAACATAAACACAATTACTGAAGTAAATATGTACAAATGTAATTTTCTTAATTTATTCTATCATAATAAAGTCATTAAATATACTTCTATGAAGAAGTTAAAAAAACTTACGGTACTGTCATATGTGGATAATGGAATGTACTTACAGAGTTTCGCAAGAGGATTGTGAACAAGGAGCTGTCTTTTGAGGAACTCGCCAAGACTTATTCTGATTGCTCATCAGCCAAGCGCAACGGAGATTTGGGTCGTTTCAAGAAGGGACAGATGCAGAAAGCATTTGAGGATGTGGCCTTTTCGCTCAAGATTGGTCAACTGAGCCAAGTGGTTGATACTGATTCTGGCCTCCATATTATCGTAAGGACGGCTTAAATAGTTTCTGTAATGTATTCTACTATGTTAAACCAAAAAAATTAAGTTGTATGTATAAACATGTTCACATTACAATTTTAAATCGTTTTTTTTTTTAAGAAAAAATCAATTCTTAGTCGCCAATTTCTGATTAATTCAAAGTATCTTATCTTACTTTCACACTTTAGTGTGAACATGTGAATTTTGTATTCTACAAACTAATTTGTTAATTTTATGTTGTCGAATATGTAATACAATAAATTGACTTTTTTACTTTCTTGCATTTATTTTTAATTTTATTAACAAACTGCAAACAGATTTATGACTGACATGGCTAATCTCATTGGAAAAGAAAATTAAAACTTTTATTAAAATCTAAATGTTAGTGGTTAATTCAAATATTTTATGTGTCTACAATTCTTACAATAAATAAATTTATATATATTTGAAATATTTATTCTCGATGAGAATGGATATTTGTAGCAATGAATAAATATTCAAATTTATATTTATTTATTGAAGATTTAACTGTAGTGATTAACATATATTATCTAAAATGTTGTATTATCTTATTTTTCCCATATCTGTAGTGGTAGAGGAAATGTTCAAGGTGTCTAAATATATTGTTAAAAAATAAGAAATTTATCAGAATATAACAGTATTGCACCATACTTTTCACATTATTTTATACTTTTGAATTTCATTTCATACTTTATATTTACTATTCTTTCATTATGACCTAGTTTATATTGAAAATGCAACATCATATTCCCAGATGATCCAGCATTTTAATACCCAGTGATGAAAACTTTTTAGCTGTTTTTGATCACATAAACTCAACTCAAATCACAGAAACTAATACATTGTAACTATAATAAAATAAAATTGCAGTTGACTGTTATATAATATATAAAACGATTTTCCAACAATAGTGTATTACATATTATACAAAAATATTTTTAAAACTCAAAATTTTTTGTTTTATATATTAATGTGTTATCAACATATTTAGCTATGTATGACTAGTTTGTATAACAGCATTGATCTTAATGTTTTTTTTTTATTTCCGAAGTTATGATTCATTAAAGTTAAAATATAAAAACATCTAATAATCATATTGTAAATTATTATTATTACTTATTTTATGGAGATACATTAAACTTGTTTTGATAACTTTTAAAGTATATCTAAGGGTTTTTTTTTATAAAAGCAGTGGCAAAAAAAGTAAAACTACTCCTTGTCAAAAATAACAATAAATTGTTTTTACATAAAACAAAGCAGACTGGAAACAAAATACAAATAAATAATACTCTACTGTAATTTTATTTTATTCTTATTTTTTAAATTTACCTTACTTCAAGCACAAGGATTGATTTAAAATATTGTTACTTAGTACCTAGTTATTATGGTATAAATGTGTAGAATCAATGAGTTTAGATGTAAACGGCCAGGCCGTCCGTTGTCTTCTCTGTTCCTAAATTATTGGTGTCTCAATATTTCATGTTCTTTACAATGTATCTAAGAAAAATGTAATATTCGGAAATAAATGAATAATATATACTATTCAATTTTATTCACATTCCTCACATTTTAATTATATAAGCCTGATTAACATACTTTACAAGCAACCTGTTCAGGATTTGCATGGGTGCAATTTATTAATGAAGAGTAAGAGAACCGCAGTAACAAGAAAAAAATAGTGGTATATTTTGAGTTATAAATAAGGTAAGAGGATCATACGAGATATGAATAAGAAATCAAAATTGGTTTGATTAATAGTTATATCGTAAAACATAGATGCAGGTGTGTCCATGTGTGGCTTAAATATTCAAATTGGAGTATTTTAACTCCCTGAATCAAAAATTTCCTGCATGACAGACATCTTAATATGCTATTTTGCTTAATATTTACTAGATTTGTCTAAGAGTAGAGAGTAGTACAACTGATATGAAAACACAGATTAACGAACATATTTAAAACAGTTATATCAATAGCGGAAAAGATAACAAATAAATGTAGTTTAACAAATACTAATAAAAACTACTATTTTAACAAAAAATCCAAAATTCATTCTTCGATTTTAGAGGTTTCAATTGTGATGTAAATATTCACTATTTTTTGCGCTTACATTGCAAACGCTGGCTGAATCTTATGAACTTATGATATATATAGTAAGTAATTTGTACCTGCACAATATATTTTTTTATAAACTTTACCGCGCTGTCAGGTCTACAAGTCACCAATTGAGTATTGACAACACAAAATAAAAATAAAAAACTTATAAAAAAATGCTATTGCGACAGCCCAAAAAATATTTATAGACATTTGAACACCACACTATGGTCTATAAACCACACGGGCAGAACAGTAACGTTAACGATATTGAAATTACAGGAAATTACGAGGCACAGTTAGCTCAACAGTAAAAAAATATTTGTATATCACGCCCATTCTCTTGTTCAGCTATTTAACTTCAATTGCAATTTTAAACTACATTATATTTGTATATAAGCGCAGGGGTCACATATTTAAAAAGAATAATTTCAATTAAGTTTTTGTTTACTCCCACCTTCTAAAACATTTACAATTTGTACACGATTTGTATTATCAGCACTTAAATCATCTGGGGTTAGTTTTGCTAACAGAACTTACAGGCATCAATTAACGCCATACAATACAGTGTTTGAATAATTATAGCATCCAAATAAAAGGAAGAAATTTACTGAACAAAATTTATAACTTTTAAGTATCACTAGTAACTACTTTTAGAAATTGAAGATTTAAAGTAGATTAGTTTAGTTTAAATATTTGAAAATAAAAAGGAATAGGCCTTAGATAATTTGTAATCATATTGTAATTGTATCAGAAATCCTAGAAAACTTTCAAAAGTCCTTTGTGGTTTAATTAAAAAAAATCTAAAAGGAAGTTTGAGTTCACAATTGGCTTTATGTTTACTTTTCTGGAAACTTTAAGGAATTAAAAAAACTAGAAAAATTGCCGCTGACTTCCTTTCGCGGGTTTTTGAAGAAAAAAAGTTTACCTTGTATTGTCGTTAGGAGATGTGCCTTCCATGGCTTTGGTATTGAAAAATTGCCTATATTTTATTTCTTTTATTTTTTACCATTCTGAAATTTACCTACAGACTAAAACTGAATACTAACATACTTTATGTCCGATCTGGCAACATTGCTACTGGTGCTGACGAGTGACGGATCATGATTTGAAGTGGGTAGAAGCTAAATGTGTTATTTTTGTGATGAGTGTTCGTGTTATTTTTGAGGTAATTGCAAAAAAATATTCTTTAGTAATAACTTTATACTGAACATAAAAGTGTATTTTTCATAGTAACGCAGGTGGCTGTTCATAAAACTCTCCCTACTTACTGCCTAGGTGGCAATTTTCGCACGTCAATTTTTCAGAATTTTTCTATTTTTATTAACAATAAATCTTTTCTGATTTCAATAGGTCATTGAAATCATTGACTAGTCATTATTAAATAAAAAAATATTGGAGCACAAATACAATATGAGTAGATTATATAAAAATACCTATCTTTATGTCACCGTCCAATTCAATGACGCGACGATTTTATTAGTCTTTTATAATATATTCAAAGCCTACAAATATAGTAAATATATATAAAGCATTTTTTTATACTTCTTTACCAATAAATTTGATAGAAAGTTACCTAAAAGTGTAAAATGTAATATTACCCTTTATTATTTACTTAATTAATATTCAATATTTTACTGTAAAACATATACAAAAATTGTATTTATAATAACATATGTATCAAAAGAATCAAACACTAGTTAAACAATTTATTAAAAAAAGTTAGATGTCATTTGGAAATAATAATTGTCTACATTTTCTTCTACATGTGAATATTATTAGTTTTAATATAAATAGGTAATTCAATCAAGTAGGAGAGAGTAGGTGTATGTAAATAGTATGAACAGGTAGGATGTTTATTTAATTTTATTATAAGAGTATTATTGTAAATCATGTTTCATATTTTTTATTAGAATAAAAAAATTAAAGGCTGTCCATTTTAGCACATTATTAGATACAGCACATTATCAAGAATTTCAATTGTAATAGGAAAATTTTATTTCATATTATAGCTAGATAATGTGATGTGGAACTCAAACAATTTCAACTTCAAAAACAATTCCTTTTTTTTGAGATTAATGATATTATAATAATCCATTGTGAGAATAACTCTCAAAATATAAAATCATCTTTAAAAATCTATATATTTCACAATATTTACTTACAATTCAAAGAAAGTTGATACAGTTTGTTAGGAAATTTGATGTTGTTGTTGTTTGTGTAACATTTTAGAGATATAACATCTTTAGAGATATATTGCATGTGATACTAAAAGATTAAAGCTTATTTAATTTAAAACAGATTATAGTTATTAAATTCCCACAATAAAACAAACTTCTTAAACCTATAATAACCTTTTCATCTTATACTTAATTATTGTTTTTGTCTTAAGTTCATAAGTGTTGATGTGTTGACTACATATATTTCAATATACCTATGACTTTATATTAACTGCAAGCATATCAAAACAATAGTTGTGTTAAAATAAGTTTTTATTTTCATTTATTATGATTTAAATTAACAAAATTTCCTTTAAATTATATTGTAGTACATCAATGTTACCAAATGATTAACAGTGTACATTAGATTCTATTTTATATGTATATTGAAATAGAACTCATAATTGCAAACATGCAACAGTACTCCACATTCAAATTTCGAATGTTAAGACAAAATCAATAAAATAGGTGTACCAACTTATAATAGAGAATAGTTGATTGAATATATTTATAACAGATGTTGGTAATACATGTCATATAGCAACACCTGTACAATTTTGTTTTTAGAGCACTATGGTGTGGTTAAAACATACAAAGGAAAAAGTATTAAGTAAAAATGAGATCACAAAGTGAAGTGAGCAATCAATACAGTGAACAAATGTGCAGTGTGTATTAAAAATTACTATCAGTATGTTGTATTATAAAATTGATCAAATAACTGGGGTTAGGGTCCTGTACTGGCCTATCTATACACGGTAGGTATCACCTCATGATATTTAACTATCAAACAACAATACACTGTGTTGTTTTATATAGAGGTGAAAGGTAAGTACTTATATCAACAAACATACAAACACAATACACAAATTATTAGGTTTAAGAGTGATTGCATGAATTGCATGTCTAAAGCCTACGTTGTTGTCAGTGTTCCGAGATGATTTCTTACCACAGGTTGACTACTTTGTCAGTTTACCCATCTGCTTGTCTTCTATCTTCTCAAGTTATAGATATCTGTTAGACATTGTTACAGGGGAAAATGGACCATTTATAAAATTTAGGGTAAAAAATAATTGAAATAATTAATTAATCCCATTAAATTATGTTAGGTTGAATAATTTATTATTAATTGATATATTTTAGTAAAATAATGGCAAAAAACCTTAGATAAAAACAAAAAAACTTAAATAAATATATATTAATGTTTCCTAATGTTTAGTTGTATCTTTTCATAAACAAGAGTAATTATATTATGATTTCGATCTATTTAAATTAATTATTTTACAATATAACACAGCATGGTTTGTTTAAAACATTGTGAGCATTATATATTTTTAAATATCAGTACTATAATAATTTCAGTTATATGAACATTGATTTTAGGGCCTCGAAATAAGGTTCATCATTAGAAAAATGAGCCAAAAATTTACTTGTTCTCTTAAAACTAATTTCACTACTAACATGTATGTTCTGAAAGGTGAAAGAATGTATGTTTCAATGTATGTTCATTTTACTCTCTATGAAGTTTTCTAATGAGAATGTTTTTAAAATATTAATGACATATTGCATATTACTTATCAAATTGAATCACAATAATAAGTAGTATGTCAATACTATTTTTTTCTCTCTATGAATGAAATTTATCACAGATGTCAGCAGTTGAAAGTAATGAAAACTCCTATTAATATATAATTATTTATGATAGAGCTATGTTATAATACAAATTCTGATTAATTTTCTTCTTGTTATTTTAAAAATATTATTTGTTTTATTCAAATACAAGCAATCAACCCCCTAAATATATGTTCGTTTATTTGGAAAGCAATATAATTATATTGCCTTCCATTGAAAGTATAAAATAGAAAGTTAAAGTTTTTACGTTTATCTTATATCAGAAGCAATAAGTGCATTATTATATACATATTTATATAAGGAATATTAATATTATAAAGATCATTATTTTCTCAATATCTCGTCAATGTATTAAGAATGATATCTATTATTTCAGTTCTTTGTGAAACTTTCATCAAATCTATTTTGAGATATATTGTTTTGTTAACACAATAGTTAAATATTTTGAAAAAATTTAATCATAAAATTGCTAAGAAATTTTATGATGAAATTTGAATCGTGAGCTAAGATGTATTAATTTTTACTTATTTTAAAAATAAAAATGGTTCTACAGCTTTGCATGCCCAAGACATTATAGGTAGGATACACTTCAAATGTTCTAAATAAAATCTTGGCCTTTCATCAAATTTTCCATTGTGCAGGTTGGGTTTGAACCTTGTAGGTACCACTCTTTATTACTTAGGCTCTTAGCCGTAAACTGTGTATGTGTATTTCTGTAAAAGTCTGCTTCAGACCCCTAGTACATTATTATCTTGCCTGCCTTCTTGTTGTCAGTAAGAGACTGTTTGTATATTAAATGTCTTTTTTTTTTTTAATTTCGTCCTTTATTTCAGTTCTATGTGAAGCTTTCATTGACTCCGAATTAGAATTTTCACTCGGAAAAACATAATATTTTTTTTTTTGTATATCATCATTAAATTCACTATTTTTATTTTTAATTTAGTATTGCACTCATGTATCATGTATTAATTAATGTTTTTGAATAAAAACAGTTGTGTGTGGGTGTGACATTATTTTTGTACAAAAAATATTTTTTGTACAAAATTGAATTATAACACTAGAATCCATATTGGTGCTGGTTACTATTTTGCGCACTATTGTCTAAATTTTTATCAACAATGGAAATTAAAAAACTAGTATTTAAAATAGAACTGAGATATATGACTTCGGATTTGTATTCTTGCTCATTGGTGCAGCATTGAATATAGATTATGATTAAAAAATACTTAATAAAAAATGATTGCGTTCCTGTGTCAAGGGTCAGTTTAGAAGAGTTATTGCAGTCATAACGATTACATTAAGATAAGTCCAGTAATGTGTGTTTCAGTAGTAAGTAGTAGTCAATTAATATGGTCACTTTGCCTGTTAGAAATAAATGATTGTCTGTATTATAAATGTTATATCAAATAAGGCTAATATATTGTTGTTGTTTTAGAATGCCAATCCAGGCGCCGCAATGGACGGACTACCTCAATTGTCCGGTGTGCTGTCGCGAGTTTGGCCCCCCTCCGCGGAGCCCTATCAGTCTTGGATGCGGTCACACCCTATGTGGTCACTGTCTTAAGCATTTGCATAGAAAACAATGCCCTTTTGATCAGGTTAACTTGCTTTTAATGTAAAAACGAAAATTCTCGATCACTAAGCTCATTTAAAATAAGTAGTCTGTAAAATTAATTTGTAATAAAATAAATATAACCGAGTCCAAAGATCTATTTCGTATTATATAAAGAGAGAAGTTACTCGTGATATACGTTTTAAATTCGATAGCAAATCATTCTCGGTTCATTCTCGTTATGGTAAAGCAGCAATAAACAAGGAACATCCGGTGTGATCTATTCACACAATATTTCATATTGAATTCATAGGGAGAGTCGAACTTATAAGAATACAATTCGTATCAATATTTGTGCAACTAGTTCATCTTTTATATTGTAGTGATTTTTATGGTGTACAGAAATGTTCGTGTTGACAAAAACGAAGCTGCCGATCTTAATTTCGTAGTTACAATCACGATGTTTACTTATAATAAATAGAGAAAGAGATAAAGGGTTTTTCTAATAGAGTTTGATATACGATATAATAAATAATTGGTATATATATTTATATTAGCTACAAAAAAGAAATAAACTGTTTTAAAGTAAGGAATATCGGAATAGTAAGTATAGATAATTTTTTTTTGTAAACGAACTGAATAAATGAATTAGAATTTATTTATCGTGCTATATATTTAAATAGATGTTACATAAGCCTGCCGGTTTTTAGCCCGTGTTAAATTAGTGATACAAATATTATAAATACAATATAAATGATGTTATAAGTTTTGATAGACTCGACCGATTATGATGAAATAAAGACTAAGAGATACCTTTCTGCAAACAGTAAAAACAATAGTGCATTTAGTTTAAGTTTTGAAAATTAGTAAATGACCATATTTTTACCTTACAAGATTCAGATATTTTTATAATCACAAAGAGACACTTAAATTTTATTTATTTATGTAGATTATATACTTAATAAGTATGTTTTAATATGTTAGACAGTAATCCACGCAGAGCCCGAAGAATTAGTAGTGAACACGGCGCTGCTACAGTTAGCCGGGTATACCCCGCCCGCGCAGCCCTACCACCCACCCTGCATACAGGCGTTGTCCGAGCACGACCGTCATGCGTATGACGTCATCGTGCGATGCCTCGAACACCTTGCCATCTACCTTAAACTCTGTGGTAATGGTCAGTTTATTTATGATATTGATATGCATAACATAAGCTAGTTGAATTAGATTTGTTTTTAACTTGTAATAGAGAAAATCATTTAAAAAATGAAATTCAATTGTATTTGATTTTATTGAGCAGATTTTGTCTCGGGGGAATATAATTGTATTTTACAAGAAAATCTCTCTCTAACTTATAATTTTCTTTATAGTTATTTTCTTTATTTAAATGATTACATCATATGCTATAGAAGTAAATGTACGAAGGTAAATAAAATGCTCAATTACATATAAACGAGTACGTGAGAAACATATGTTTATAAATCGTTACAATGACAAGAACACGCGTTAATTGAAATCAGTATTGCAGGAAACATGTATAATAGTTCAGATATCAACTACGATGACATAATCATTCAATGGTAGTTTGATCATTTTTAAAGATTGAGAATCTCGTAATTAATTAACTTTATATATATTTAAATCCTTATGTAATATATAAATCTTTCATTTATATTTGTTGATCAAAATAATCTCATTCGCTTGGTAGTATTTGTGGTAGTATATGTCGACAGACGCACGTTCATCATATCTGTCAATCTTTCGATACTATGTAAATAGGATACAAGTATGTTCCAACCGCAATAACAAAATAAATAATCGACGATTAATTAATAATCTCTGATATTAATTATGGTTTCGCAAAAATATAATTTTTGAATGTCGGAAAGTTGTTATTGGGGCTTTGAAATTTAATTAAAAGGAAAATAATTTTAATTGGAAAACAAAAAGTGTTGTATTGTGTCTAAAGGTCATGAGCTATAAGCAAATGCCATTCAGAGACTTGTTTGTCTTCACTCCGCCGGTTAAATATTTCTTTACTGTCCTGTAAACTTCAAAAGAAACTTCGAACGTTCTCGCAAAGCCGTTTATTACGAAAGAATTATTTTCAATGTCAATTTCTAAGAGTGAGTCGCTATTTTAAATTCAATAAAGGTTTTATTAAAGAAGTTTTTATGTAACCTTTGTTAGTTATTGGATAACTTGTTATGATTGATTTCATTGTATTGTATTTTGCAATGTTTTGTTCATAAACATTAACACCCTGTGAATTTCCCACTGCTAGGCTAAGGCCTCTCCCTGTGAGGAGAAGTTTTGGAGCATATTCCACCACGCTGTTTCACCACAGTGCGGGTTGGTGGAATAAACATGTGGCAGGTTTTCGTTGAAATTAGACACATGCAGGTTCCTCACAATGTTTTCCTTTACCACCGAGCACGAGATGAATTATAAACACAAATAAAGCACATGAAAATTCAGTGGTGTTGGGTCGCTTGGGTTTGAACCCGAAATCATCGGTTAAGATGCACGCGTTCTAACCACGGGCCACCTCTGCTCAATATTAATATATATAATAATATAGCAATATTTTGTTCGTATAGCGAATAATAGCACGGCGGGTAACCGGTTGTCGAGGCCCATGCAACGCAAGTTGGTGACGTTGCTTCAATGTGCCATCACTGACGAGGAGGGCAGGGGGAGGGCGGCACGAGCGGCGCGATCTCTTGGGGAGAGGACTGTCACTGAACTGATTCTTCAGCACCAGGTTACTTTCCAGGCTTTCATTTCTTAAAAGGACGAGTATTGTGCAAAATAGTGAGTTATAAGGGGTGTACTTTCTAAATTCAAAGTCTTGATAGTATTATATTATTTATATTTATCTCATATACTATGATAATAATTAAGTTCAAGGCTCTTCTAATTTTTATATAACAGCGTATATATTAACTATTAGTGACCATTACTGTTTGATAAATAACTGCTTTTATAAACTCTGTTTATTTCATAGAACCCTCAACAACTTAGTGCGAATCTGTGGGCAGCGGTGAGAGCTCGCGGCTGTCAGTTTTTAGGTCCAGCAATGCAAGAAGAAGTCTTAAAACTTGTCCTTTTGGCGCTAGAAGATGGTTCCGCCCTTTCCAGAAAGGTAAAAATATATACTTTCTTTATTGTTTGTTTAATTTGTACAAATTTAATTATGGTGTTTTTTTGTCTACAGGTGTTAGTGATGTTTGTTGTCCAAAGATTAGAGCCTCATTTTCCGCAGGCTTCCAAAACTAGTATAGGCCACGTCGTCCAGCTTCTGTACAGAGCTTCTTGTTTTAAGGTTAGACGATTTAAAACTAAAACTAATAAAGGTAATGATGAAATTTATTAATACGTGATAATCTCTTAGGTATCAAAGCGCGAGTGTGATTCATCACTAATGCAACTGAAGGAGGAATTCCGGACATACGAATTGCTGCGTCGGGAACACGATGCGCAGATAGTCCAAATAGCGACCGAGGCGGGTCTGAGGATAGCCCCTGACCAGTGGAGCGCCCTCCTCTACGGGGATACCGCGCACAAGAGCCACATGCAAAGTATAATCGACAAACTGCAAACACCCCAGTCGTTCGCGCAGTCGGTGCAGGAGCTGTTCATAGCTTTGCAAAGGACTGGTGACCCGGCGCAGCTGGTCGTCATTAGTATGCATCTCGACCGGCTCGCCAATATCGATGCTAGTCCTGGTGAGTAATATATAATATTTTAAATTTTTAATAAGCTTACAACTGCATCTTATTTAATTATACTATGGAAATATAACTCAAGGTCATTCTTGTAGAATTTTGTTATTTAGTTGATTATGTCTTCTCGACTAACTTTATCATTATTTCCTATTATTATTAATAATTTTCACAAAATAAAAAGGAAACGAACAGTCCGTATATGTCTGACTCGCCTAAAGTCTCCTCTCCGGCGTTAATGCGGGATGGTGGAGGTAAATTATGACAAGTTTAGTTATTAAAAATGGTTTTCATATTGTCCAGATGCGAAAAGTCCTACATGGCAACAGCTGGCCGAGATGATCAAGGCAATAAAAGAAGTCGTTTCCGGTCTTATCCACTATCTACAGCAACAAGCCTCTGGTCGCGACTCGAATCACAACCAGAAGCACATCCTGCAGGAGAGATGTATCGAACCATCGACTAGTGAGTTACTTTATACTTATTACTAATCTTCTACTTTTGATTTACGTTCTTTCATATATTTATCAATCTGCTCGTGGAATAGACTCTACGAATGAGCCTCGTTGTTAGGTACATGCACGTTATTTGTAATTTTACAACAGATTTTTCTCTAAATAATTCTCTAAATGAATTAGTTAATAAAATCTTACAACGATTATTACACACGATCGTGAAAATAAATATAATTTATTTTTACATTTAAATTATAGGAAAAGCTAAATCAAGATTCTTAATTATGTGGCTAAGAAATTTTTAAAAATGAAAATTAATGTAACAAACGGATAAATGAAATTGTTTTCAATTAATTTTAGTTTATTTTGATTATGATTATAGATGTATGATGTACGGTACTTTATGTGTATATCGAGTAACCGCAGGCCGTCTTTTTTTCGATGGCAATTTTTGTTAGTTAATTATGCATTTGGTTTGCATTTAGAGAATATTCCATTGAATATGCCTGTCATGCACGTTTCCTCGCATCATATCAGGTCTATACTAATATTGTAAATGCGAAAGTAACTCTTTCTGTCTGTCTGTTGCTCTTACACGGTCAAACCACTGAACCAGAGCAAGATGCAAGTTTTATCCTTAAGGAAGTAAAGCTTGCTTCATGCCAAATACTTTTTTTTATTAACAACTAATGACCAACCCCATAAACGCGAGCGAATCTGCGTCGACAACTAGTATTAAATATTTTTCTTGATTTTTTTATAATATAATTAAGTATGCTTGAGTTTTATTTTTTCAAAATTTTTATGTATATAAGTACTCATTTCTCGTGTATCAGGATTTTTTTAATATCAATTTCATAAAAAAATATTATGTTTTGTATTTTCCAATTAAATACTTTTTTTAGAGCCATGAGCGTCATGATTCATTAAAAAAAAAAAGCAAAATTTTGCCAATGTTATACATAACTACTCTTAACGTTCACGTTTATTCTGATGTAAAAGGTAACAACCAATTCTGAGAATAAATATATATTTTATAAATCAATAATATGCAATCTCGTCATCTCGTTTTGACACAGGAAAATAGTAGCATCGTTTCGTTGTTATCGGCTGCATAGCTCTCCCGGTGTTTAATAGTTATAGACGTGCATTCGCTATCAAGAATCAAATAAAATTTATATATTTGTCCTAATCAATGGGTCGCTGTGTATATCTAATCTGATGTCTAAGCAGTCAAATAACTATAAAAACAAGTGAAGTGATATCAATCAGAAAGTTTAAAAATTGTTCGCGGTGAAAGTGCGTCGCATGACAAATGCGTAGTTGGCTATAAAAATGATTGAAATTTAATTTTTAATTAAAAAGTGTTTTATTGTTATCATATTCCTGGATGTTAATATTCATTAATTATCTTTGTTTTTATAACGAAGCGATATTTTGGCTACCGTAGTCAGAATAATTCATTAATTCTCAATTTGGTGTAGTGACATTATGCGTTCAGATTACTCCATGAGAATACAATAGCATTTCAAAAAAGGAATATTATTACGTCAACATAGAACTTCGACTATTAAAAATTGCTGACCGTTTGATGAAAGAACAAATACTGAGTAGTGAGGGGGGTTTACAAATCTGGAAAGTATATTACGAGCGTTAACTTTCCTGTCACGAGTATTACATAGGATATTCGCCATCTTATATACAATTTCGAATTAAGTTAAATACATTTAAATAAAATGTCGAACGTTGAAGTCGCCGTCAATTTTATGATGTACGTTTTGGAAGAAATGAAGAAACAAATAAATCGGAGAGTTTCCAGTAGCATTGATGATATTCTATATAGACTCTATATTGCGGAACAGCAATTGCAAGGATACAACCTCGACGTGTTCGGCGTTCCAGAAACAAATAATGAAAATTTGTTTGAAACGATCTATAACATCTCTGTAATCTTGCAGTACCCATTGCATTTTAATGTGCACAGCTGCAATAGAATTGGGTTCGTTAATAATTATCCGATGCCCCGACCGATTTCGGTCCAATTCAATACTCCGATTATCCGAGATAATTTTCTTCGAGCGTACATTATATTTAATGAGGCGGCAAACAGTGTTGAAGAGAGATTGAATACGGGCTTTTTAGGATTCGCTGGTGATGTGCAACCGGTCTACGTATGTAAGCACCTGTCTCCGGTTATTAAGTGTTGCATGCTGAAAGGCTGAAACGCGGCTAAAGTTGACGTAAACTGTATTTGCTGTCCTGAGTTGAAAACATTTAAGTGTTGGTCATGTAATAAAGTTATTATTTGGTATATGACTATTAGGCCCTACTAGCGGATTGTGGAAGGGGGAGGGGGGGGGGCTTCTTTGCTGTTAAACCTTATCAAATAAAAATGATACTCTCCTGTTTATAATATTATTTGGGATGAAGCTGAATAGCCTAATAGTTTGGCAATTTATATTTACTGATAAGTTAAACAGTCTGCCGACTATAAAGCTTTGTCTGTCAAGAAAAATTAATAATTTTTTTAATTGTTATAATGGAAATTATCACTTGCCTTTAATTCTATAAAGTCGCGCTAAAAATAAACATCCGCTAACGGGATAACGCGCATGCGTATTGACTACGCATCTTACCGTTCAATAAATATAAAACCGATAGATAGGTCCTCGATGTGCCGCCATCGGACCTGACAAAAACAATCTCAAATTGATTGATTTGTATGACTACTAGTTTTAAAAGTATGATATTTCTCACACATGCAACTAAGTGACCGGCCAGCGGCGACTTTCATAGGTTCAGTTTCAAGACATTAGTCCACTTCGACTTAAACTCCAGTACTTTCGAACGATTTATACAAATAACTTGTAATAATCTAAATGTTGTTGTAATTTGTCAATAACTGAGACGTCAAATAAAGCTACGGGAATGATTAGCGGCACCCGTATGCTGGTTAAGTTAATTTCAGTTTTAACGGACAGGTTTAATCTGACTTTGCGTTCGAACAGTTTTTGCATCCGTTTGAAAAGAAGTGTTGCCAAGCGGTTCGGATTAAATCGATTAAATCGATTAAATCGAATTTCAGATTAACCTTATATTTTAAAGCCTATTAAGTCTATTATTTTCAATTTATGTTTCGAAATATTATATAAGTATTAAATACATTGGTTCATTTAAAATATTAACCGATAATTATAAAAATGTTGTAAAGTTAAACAGTATTTCTAGTATTTCTAGTACTATATCTACAACACAGTGTTAAAATGTTAATTGTTACTAATGTATTTGATTTTGAGATCCTTGATGGATTGGACATATCATTGACAGAGGTGACCGTGTGACTTACTTCTATTTACTCACGAAAAACAAAGTAGAGGTCTAATTTTTTTATTTATATTTAATGTTTTGATATCTCTTAGGGTAATTTGGTGTCGAACATAGTGCTGGTGTGTTTGGCGCCCTCTTCTAGTAAATCGTTGCTGACTGACTTGAAATATTTGTTTAAAGAACGAATGGGATTACTGTTATTTTATTTGTACACTACAATAACATCTTCATAAGAGGGAGCGTTTTTATATTCGCGGAATGGGGCATATAGGGGAGACATAAAAACCCCAAATTATTTTTCCTTTTTAATATATTCACCTGCAAGACGGATATATTTTTCAGATCTTTCAAATAATTTATTTATAACATATATCATAAAAATATATCTTAAAAAAATATCATCAAAATACGCCGAAACTAAATTTTTTAATATTAAATTAAGGTAAATTTTTTACCCCGTAGCTTTTTATTTCATTTTTGGAAAAAGGTAGTATTCACTCGAAGCCGGGTTTGGACTGTTGGGTGGGTGATTCAAAATGTCGAAGCCCACCTTATGCAGGGCAGAAATAGCAACGCGGCTCTTGTGGACGGGCGCGTTGTCGCGCAGTAGCAGCACACCTTTAACCATAAGTTCTGGCATGGTCACCTCGATGGTTCTGCACGGCCTCGGGTCGTCTTCAAGTAATTTCCTTCCTTGTTTAAATAAATTGTTCCACTTGTGGTTTTTCCTGGGCAAGAGTCGCCGTAAGCCAATAACATCTCATTCAGTATGGTCGGAACAGATCATTCAGAACACATCCTTGTTAGGTAAGGAACTTTATAACGGCACGATATTCGATATTTTCCATATTTTACTTTTCACTCCCGTTTATATTGATTGGTTGACGATAGTTCAAAGAATAATTTTTAAATTACAATGAAACCTCGTATTTATACTAATTATGAGTTAATGAACAATTTACAATCCTTAAGAGCTTAATCACCCCTCCTCCAATCCTCTTATTCCGCGAACATGAAAACGCACCCGTACAAATTATCTGTTCTCTATTGTCGCTACTCAGACGGAGTAGGACGTATCATAAGTGATTTTAATTAATTATTAAAATCATTTTTTTTTTCATTATATATTATTAATGGATTAATTTCCGAATAACATACTCGGTCATAAAAATCAGTTCTCGTTTTGATGCATCATCAATAACATCCAGAGTAAATTAAAATGAAATCAAAAATTATACTATACTATTATATTTCTTTAGTGTTTTTAATTACTGTTGTTTGAATATAATTGTGCCTTCTATTGTATGTTATAAATGCAAATATTAAGTATGGTCTTATATACATTTATATAGCCTATGTCTTATTGCTATAACATTTTGGTTGTTTTTTTTTTTTTATCAAATTGATGTGTTATTTATATACGCGACGAATTTTAGTTTGTTTCATAATATATATTTATATGTATAAGTTTATTCGATTGTCATTCTTGGGTGTATGTCTTGTAAATCAGAGATATTTCTGCTTTTGCGACGTGACTTGTGTGTTGTGTTTGTTTGCATGTTGCGAATTGATGTAATTGATCTGTCTCACTTTCAGAATATCAATATTCAGGTAATAATTGTTTTGTTTATTACACTTTAATCTCCCTGTAGAATTATTTATGCCAGTAACACCCGGATCTAACACAAAGTTACGAAATTTTGGATAAATACAATTTTTTTTGTAATGCGTTTTGATAAAATCAATTGTGTACCGCTCGCGTGCTTGCATGTGCAAATGGACAAATGTTACGTAACGTTAAGCGAATATTTTCAGTTAATTATTTGAATTAATTGTTACGTAATATAAAATGCACATTCGCACATTTAACAGTATAGATTCAATTGTAAATGTTATAATTAAATTTTGCCAATACAGGCCAGCCTTCGCCGCAGACTGCGACTACCCCGACTCACAAGTACAAGACAGCAATGTGCAGGGATGCAGTGACCAGGTCCTACTGCCCGAGGGGCAACTCCTGCACCTTCGCTCATTATGAAGAAGAATTGGAAAGGTAAAGAAAAAATGAATACATACTATTAATATTGTATGATTATTAATAATATATAATTGTATATATAAGCTATTACTTTTTATCACAGCAACGCGAAATATATTTAATTTGTTAAAAAAGTTTTCGTTCATTTTATGTTCCGCTGCATATGCGAGTTTATAGTATTTCTGGTTATAAAAAAGCAACTTATATTGCGAACTTATTATTATATGTTTAGTGATAGATATGTTATATAACGATTGGGCCAAAGGATTGCCTATGATGTCTTTATTATTTGTATCGTACGAAAGCAACTACATTGACACAAACAACGGTCACACAGACTTCTCATTATGCCTGTTTAAAATCTTTGAGTCAAATATGCTTATTCATGACGCTTATTAATAATGAATAAAATGTAATTATATTGTTTCTTTCGGAGGAAATTAGTTTTATATTTAATTGACTTTTTCGTCAAGAGGTTAACGTGTAATGCTGTTGCTATTTGCGTATGAGGTTCGTCAAGTACCAGTATCATAAACATTCGATGGGAATTAAGAACTTGGCAGTGTCACATTTTCGTGCCTCAGAATGCACGTATAGATACTTTACTTGGTGGTAGGGCTTTGTGCATGCAAGTCTGGGTAGATCCACTCATCAGATATTCTACCACCAAACAACAGTACTCAGTATTGTTGTGCTCCGATTTGAAGGGAGAGCCAGTGTAACTACAGGCAAAAGGGACATAACATCTTAGTTCCCAAGGTTGGTGGTGCATTGGCGAAGTAAGGAATGGTTAATATTTCTTACACCGCCATTGGTGACCACTGACCATTAACCAATACCATTAAAAAAAGGATCTCGATTTACGGGCGGGTCGGGATGCCATAATTCCACTAAAGTGAGGATATACAGAATGCAATTATGTAATTAGATACACACCTCCATTAAAATATGTCCTTCGTAGTTGGCAAGCCTCGTGCGAGATTGGCCACCTTTGACTGATGTGGGTAAGGAAAGGGTAATTTTTAAGTAAAATTTTACAGGTACAGGGCATTGCCAAATACAAACCAGGCTATAACCAATGGCAACTACACGTACATGCCCCCGCTGCCACCTGCATTGCCGCTGCAGCAACTGCCTCAGCCGCTCCCCCTCCCGCAGATGTACCAGAGGTTCCCAATGCCTCCACCGCAGCCCCTCGCTCAACATCCGCATATTGACAACTACAACGTCCAGTGTTAGTATATTCTCCAGTACTTTGGATACAGCCAGCCATCGGGCTCATTCATTAGCGATGTCTGCTAAATATTGACAATTGTACGGTAGAAGGAAATATAATTATGTACATATTTTAGATTTTCATAAAATGTTTGTTTGAAATATCGCCTGTCGTCGTCTTACCTAATTTATTATTTCTTAGTAGAAGTAGGTAGTGACTAGAAAATTAGCCATCTGATGGTAGACAAGTAAGAAATAGTAACCATACCTTATCGTTTAAAAATAAACATTTGGCCGTGCCTTTATATATAGTCTCGTCTATAGATGATAGCGCATTTTAGGATTTTAGAAAATCAAGTTCATGAAAAAATGTATAACTTTATTTAAACCCGCAGGATAAAATACTGAGGAGGAAAGTTTACGTATTCATATTTATATATCCATGTTTTTTGTATAGCGATAACCACACTACCGACACAACCGATGCCACAAGAACTGCTCACAAATCAGGAATATGGCGCTGATAATCAACGTGCAGATTGTATCCAGCAACCTCAGTAAGTTACATTTTAATGTTTCATTCAATAGCGTCTTGTTAGTTTTCCCCAAACAAAATTAAGCTTTTAGAAGGATCGAACTTGTTAATGTATCTTAAATTAAGTTTGAAAAGATTAAACTTTGGAAACCACGAGTTACATTTGTTTTCAAATTTATTTATTTCGGATTAACTGTAAATCAGCTTGAGTATCGTGTTTACATACTACAAATACATACATACATACATACAAACAAAATACATAAAAAATTTACACCGTCATATTGTAAAACCATTATTACGCGAACAGATACGATTTGGTAAAAATATTTAAAGCTATTTTAAACTGGAGCAAACAAGGACTCATTACTCCATCATAAATCAAATTTAGTCCTTACCTCAGTAAATTACTTTTTAGGAACTACGCTTCTGCCCTGATGCACAACCAAGCACAATTGGGTATAAATCAAAATTCCATGATAGTCCCAATACCGGATCGACCTTACTACGGCCGTTACGGAGTAGTCGCCATGCACGATGAACCCTCAAACAATATCCAGTTTCCACGGCAAGAATTCGTCAATCCCGTATTCCAAGGCGCAACCAATACTGGACCGATAACCGGCTACCCGAACCAAGAACAGACCATGCCTCCACCGATGCCAAATATGTTTGTACCGGTGCAACACGAGGCTCCGCGAAATATTAGCCCATACACATTCGATGATCGTAAGTTCGTCATATTTGTCTTGTTACTAATTTAATAAATGCGTTGTATATTATGTTTTCCAAAATTAAATGCAGCTATGTATGTATTGGGTTAAACAATTCCAATTTTTTTTTTAAACAGCGATACCCTCAGAGCTCTTGCCTGACTATCGAGTTGAGGCGTCGGCCTTCGCTGTCGTACCACGTGACCGCCGCATTGAACCATCTTGGCCAACCAATAGTGTGAGTAAAACATTAATGGAATTTAGTTGATAATGTTGTAAACCAGTGTAACTTCAGGCTCAAGGGACACGAAATCTTCGTTAAGTTGATGACTATCTAAGAAATTATTACTCTTACGGCGGGAATGTTTATGGCTTGTGGAACATGCCATATGCCATATATTTGTTTCAGCTATAGGAAATCCATCCTCAATAAATGAGGGAGGAAAGTTCATATGGAAGATTTTTAGGAATAAAATGTTGAAAAAAAATATGTTTAAGTTTAGGCTTCTTTTTATATATAGGTTTGGCTTATATTTATGATATAGTTGCACCAACTAACCGTTAGTATAATTAGAATTCCACTATTAGTTAACTAAATAACAAATTGAAGAATTTGGGTTGAAATTCTTAACCGTTACGTACAGAAATGCTTTATTAAAATTTTATTTTGATATTTTAGTCACAGGATCAAATAAGGTGTACCTTTAAAATAAAAACATCATCTGTTATCATCACGATCGTACTTTGTTGCAGGTTTTTAATTTCGACTCTATGAGGAACACTCTTCCACACGGACCCTCTACTCCAGAGGATGTAAGTTATATTTTACTCACGTTCCCTTTAAAATAATCCATTTATTTCAATGATACCGTGGATAAATAAAGATGATTGGATCAGGTGTCCTCGTTTAAATTATCGAAAGTTAAGGTTTGGGTAAGTTATGAAAATATGTTTGGCAGATATTCGCTGTACCGAGTGACAGGCGGGCTGTCGGAGCCGACAGACTCGGGGCGGTAGCTGAACGCATGGCAGCCGTGACTTCTGAGCTGGCAATCAGAGCTGATGATGTAAGACTTATCGCATTAACCTTATTCTTAATTCTCATATTCATATAATCTGCCCATGTGTTCAGTTTTACTATATACACCCAAAAAAGATTATTTTGACCCAAAGACGTTCTATTCCGAATCGTTGCATTTCAGTTCGACTTTGAAATAATACTCTCATTATTGAAAGAGGTTTTTTCACTTCAATAACATTCAGATCTAGGATACTTTAATATATTATGACTACATTGTTTATAAATACAGTTGGTAACAATAATTAATCAATTTGTATTGTTCACAGGAAGAACTAGAGGAGGAACTGCAGGCCCTGGAGCGCCGTATCGACACCGAGTTCAAAAGCACTGATTAAATGTCGATACTGAGTTACTATCTCATACCAAATATAAATTATCAAATGTAACGACTTTAGGTTGAAAGATAAGAATAATCAACGCAAGTTGACAGAGACGGACGCATTTCTTATAAGTTGTATCGAGTCTTTGAAGATCTTATTGGATATTAGAACTTCTTATTTATTAAAAATAAATGAGAAGATTTTATATTTATTAAAAAAATAAATAATCAAAGACTTCAAGTATAACTTGTATTGAATGCAAGAAAAGATTAACTATAAAATCGTACTTCCATTGTAATTACTCATCTTCCTTTAATATAGAATTACGCAATAGGATTAGTAGTGACGTAAATAAATGTTTGTAGGACCTAGTTTGACTTCGACGATTCGTAGAAGCTGTCCTTAGTGTCTCGGATGCTTAATAATATCTAAACGGAATATATGACACTCATTAAAAGAAGACACGTTTTAATGTATAATTTTATCTCGTGAAGTAACAAAGTCTATGAAAAACAACTCATGACGCTCCTTGGTATTTTTATAGACAAACTAATAAATTATATATTTATTTAAATTTGTAATAAAGTTATTAACGTTTGCCTTTACGGCAATAAATGAATTGACACTAGAAGAGACTTCGCCGTATTGTGGTCGCATTTAACTTTCCTCTAAATTTATAGCCTATGTGATTAGGCAAATAAAATAATAAAGTCAGACATTCATCGTTCATATATTGTAAGTGAAAGTGAAATAATTTGTTTTATCTTGGAACTAATTTTTAGGGTTCCGTACTGATAAGAACAAAGTCATAAAATATAACTTCGGTGACCGCCTGATGCCCATCAGTCTGTTCGTCCGTCCTAATATCGCAATCGTCATCGCAAAATATTGATTTTTAATTTGATATAATTTTCAGTAACGGTTTTATTTAACAAAAAAAAATATTTTTTGTATCGTTTTATAAAATCGTTCGTTGATTTGAGAAATCAATTTTTAAACGGACTTAATATATTTCGATTACTTTTATTATTAGTGTCACTGACTTTTTATATATAAAACGGTATAAGATGCTATGCACTAAAAATGCGTTTATAAAATTCTTCGAGAGACAAAACAATACGGCGTAAATTTATTAAATCAAAATTACTTAACTCGCTGACATTATATTAAATTAAAAAGGACTAAATAATATTTTTATTGAAAAATTTACTTTAATATTTATATTTTAGTTTAATAAGTCATAACTTGGTGTAAATAGTTTTAATTTAATATAATTTGCTATCAAATAATACAAATTAGCTAATTAGGTACCGTACTGATTACGATATTGTGATAATTATTTTCTCCAATAATTTAAGCGACATTTGTTTGGCGTTAACTTCTAATATATCCTTAATATATTACAGTTAACAATTAAGGTAAAACACATATAAATTGTTACTGTAATATATATTTCGATATATCTGTTCTTTCATGAAACTATAATTTACGTATATGTATAAATGTATAAAGTATAAAGCCAAGTTAGACATTTTCAATTTAATACGTAGGACGTACACAGAAAATTTTAAAAAACATTATTAAGGAAAGACGATGTCTGGTTATCTGATAAAATAAATACAAAAAATTTATAAACGTACGTTGAAAAGCATACAAAAGCGCTTTATTTAAAACAGTAAGTTGAACGTATTGCAGTGTACACTTTTAGGTCCATTTCAATCCAATTTGTGCAATACAAATTCATCACATCAAAAGTATATTTAAGTAAGTAGCTTGAAGAATGATGTTTTTCTATTATTATTATTATTATTATTTAATCGTTTTTACAAATTGAATTAAGATGGACGCCAATTCACACAAACACACACACACGTGTCTAGTTAGTCTTGCCGTCCAATAATTGACTGTTCTTTAAAATGAGAAATTTAAAGTAATACTCACATTCTATTCCTTAAATTATTTATTTATATTAAATTATATTAAAAAAGTAAATTCTTTTTTTAAACTTAGTTTTTGAGCACTGGGTGAAAATCATTTTTATATTTTATTAAATACTGAGAATAAAAAAAAATTGTCAGTTGTTTCGAGGCAGTTATCAATTTCTTGCGATCGCCGTTTCAAAAGGATGAGATTATCTGTCTTAAAGTTTTCTTCAAAATATTATAAAATATTGTTCTCATTAAGTAAATCTTTGATTGTATTTTTTGTAATTAATTTCCGCTTAGTCATATATCCGATTCAATATTATCTTTATTATTTGTTTTATAATGTGTTTAATACTAATAGCAACTGAGTCAAGAGTAAGGCTAAACGTCAATGACAGCATATAAATCCATTCTAACGGTGTCGTAAGAAATTAATCGCTGGCCGGACAAATACGTCGGCTATATGTTGTAGTATAGATGACAACGCATGATTTTTTATAGCGAATTATATACATGGTGTTTTTTTTTATATAAAAAAGATTTTTCAAAATTTAAAATATAATACGTTTATTGAGAACATTTTTTCTTAAATAGATATAAATAAATCATTATTAATTCGATGATTATATATGATAGTAAAAACTTTTAGTATTTTGACAGACTGTGAGTAAAGTATAGAGACCTCTTGTGTGAAACTGCCCTTAAAGTAGTTTAGCATAAATATAAAACGGCCTAAGGATGTCTTCGATTTATAAATTAATTATACAGAACATATTCAATCTTATTACGTTTATAATTTAGGGTCTTTTCAAGATAGACTTAATTTTTAATTACATTTCTAAAAGAAATTATAAAGTGCAAACAATTTTGTAAAACAATTTAAAGACTTTTTCTATATACAACGGATTATTTTACTAGATTGTAATTCGAATATTCAATTACATGTGATGAAAATGTATAGAAATATATGTAATTACTAAAGCATTTTGTAATCTTTAATGAGTTACTATTATCAAAACAAATCGTAAAAAAACGTAAACGAAACAGTTTCTTAACATTTTATAAAACCGTTTGCTCTTGATTATGGATTTATAGTATATTAAAATTAATCATTTGCTCGATATTTTGCATAGAAAAAAACGTAAACTTGACGAATTAATGCATACTAGCTTTACAAAAGAAAAAAAAATTTAGAATATTGTGCTCTATGAATCCAAGTGAAGGCTCGGAACTATAAATAATTTAACGCGACTGATAATTTTAACGTATGAACAACATACTTTAAATAGCAATTACACGTGTAATATATAGTGACCGCATTTAAGGGAGCTATTGCGTATAAAAACATAGGCTCTGAAATTTGAATATTTAAAAAAAAAAAAGAAGTTATATAAAAACGGAGAGTCTTTAAGTCTATGATGAATACATTATAACTTAAAATTTTTCGTGTTAGAATATTTACCAGTAGCGAAGTATACATACACGTATGTATGCGAGGCATTAGGCGACAAATTATTTAACGTTATCATAGAAATGTGTTAATTAATGTAATAAGCGATATGTTCTATAATGCTATAATTTGATGTTTAGCGATAAATCATATTAGAACATAATAACGCATTACGTACACTATAACCATATGCATTAATTATATTAATGAATGTTTACATTAATGTGATAGTAAGTTCAGAGATCTATTTATGTAATAAATTCGTAGCGAAACTTACTTTCAGCGCATAGTATTCTAGTAATATTAGATATAGTTTCGTAGTTTCTTATTACTTAAATTTTTCTCTGTGTTGTTAAAAAAAAAAAAAATCTAATTAATTTATAGAGTACGTCTGATACTATCATCGTGGAATAGAAAACGTCACTAGTGACGATATATGTCGCAATATTTATCGGTAAAACTATATGAAGTCATTACGATGATAATGATGTATTTATAATATATATATTTGCATGTTATTGTAGCAAACATTCAAAATGTTAGCGTGCGTATATGTTTCGCTGTCGGTGTAAATGAAAGTACTAAACTACACTATAAAATTATTATTAACTAGATTTAAGTCTATGTCATACTTATCCTTATAGTTTTCCTAATATATAAAGCTGTGGGTTCATTTAAATTAATTATTATATTGGACGTCTAAGAGATGTTCATCGTGTACATACTACATACCACAGACCATAAAATATTTAGATGCGTCCTTCATAATTTTGATCGACGTCATAACATGAAAGTAACGTGTTTATCTTACAGTGGTCACTCCCAAAACTGACATAATAAGTACTATGCTTATACTTACCTTTTATGAACCGGGATCCTATTTATTAATCTCTTAAATCTATTCCCACACTATACGTGTACAACATGCTTTTATAGCTCCGGTATTCGTAGTTCCGGTAAATGGATTTATTAATAATTATTATATATGTAATTGTCAATCGCTACACTATTATTTATCATTGTGTAATTTAGAATAATTTAGAAACATTTTAGTACTAACTTAGCTTAAGGAAGCGTCGACGGCTTTGTCGTTATATTAATGATGCTAGGATGTGTATATTTTTGGTATGTGGGAGGCGATATCTAAGGCTGGTGATACATCTACGTATTCTCTATATATAGAGGGAAAATGTATAAATTATGTAAGGGTGTAATATAGATACAGCTGAGAGATTCAACTCAACGCCGTCTCGTTTTTTGTAAATATAAATACATATTATTATTATTATTATTTAATTATGAGAAATCTATATCTAATAATTAAATATAGCGGTTTTTTTTATTCGTTTTCAGTAAACTTAGTTGTTCGTTAAATATTATTTATTTAATTACATCTATAATGGCTTGTGATCTCAACGCATCCTTGTGTCATCACGTCTTTGGTGGTCAAATACCTCAAAGACATGTGACTGTTACTAGTTGATTCTCTGTGCAATTGTGTGTTACGTGCAATAACCGATAATACAGGACTAATAGTAATTTATATTAAAAAAAAAAGTTTTAACATATGTTATATAACAGTTTGGTTTGTTTTTTTTTTCTTTAATGCTCCAAAATAATTTATTTTTAACCGTTGACTTATATCGTCCTCGTTTTTATTAATATTATTTATTTTTTAGTATATGTCTGTTATATCAAAAATAACTCATGACATGTTTATAATACTGCTGTATTGTTAAATTTGATACATAAGAGTCTTTTTTTTTTAATTTCTCTTTTTTTAAACAGATAACATTATTTTCAAATAAGATCTGTCTGTATATAATCATTAGAACATCAAACACTAAATTTATATATAAATGTTTATTTAGAATTATATTTAAAGTGCATAAGCACGTGACTATTAAAAAAATTTATTAAATGTCACTGATATGTCAATGTCAGTCTGGGTAGAGGTTCAAGCTAAATCGTTCTAAAAAAACAAGATTCAAACGTGGCTTAGTGCGAGCAATGTTACTATTGTATAGTTGATACCAAATTTGTTTTGGTGATTTTTTTTTCCTAGGAAAAGTTATATTAATATTTGTAATGAGGTCTGTTTAAAGACCGTAATGAAACAAGCGACACGTCTGAGGGTCAATGTAACTCGGATCGTGTTCGTTTTGCTTTATTTTTTTTTTTGTAAAAGCGTTGAAGTGCACAGTTGCTCATCGAAGTGTTCTTTGATCAAGCGAATACTATATAGATGATTTTGGTAGATTAAATATTTTTTGTTGTTTAAATAATTTTATGATTAGTTCTATTTATTTTTAGCATAGGTTTAGCCATTGTTCTAAAGAAAGGGTATTTTTCGTGTATCTTCTAAGAGCACGAGTGTCGTCTACACGTTGTCCCGTGTTAAATGTTCGTTAAAATGAATGCAGCTGTGTTATCATGACTCGATTAATACAATGTGTATGTCTGTATAATATGTATATTCCTGTGTTGTTTTTTCATAGTCTCTTACGAGATGTAGGAAGGTACCTCGCACGTTGTTCAATGTGTATATTCAAATAATATAAATGTAGGTAATATAACAGAAGAAACATAAAAATGATATTTAAAATGATAATTAAATCGAGTCTCGGTAATTGTTCAGCTTTCTTTTTAAACGAACGAAACAACGCGTGTAGCGTCACATGCTTACCATTCACACCATTTACGTTTTTTTTTTGTCGCAATTTTATAATCCTTTATCGATTTCAATATTTTTATACTTTATAAATATTAAGTGGGCAATCCATATTAACCGGCGTCGGGTTGCGTCTTTCAGTTTTATTTTTATAGAATTTTATTGGAGGCGCAACGCCTCTGATTATACATCAAAGTTCGCATTTGTTTAAGAATGCATAGATTTTTTTCCTTTCATAACATACTGTGACATAAAGCGACGATGGCGCTCACTAGTAACTTAAAAATACAAATTTAAAATGGAATGTACGTATGTATGTGCAAAGGAAATTAACTATATAACTAAAATATATTAAGCTAAGGTGATTTGACTTTTATAGAAGTCAGTATAAGTAACTTAAATGTTCATGTAAAATCAGATATCTTATAAAAATATTGCTTTAATCGTCGGTGTATTCTGTGTGACTATGTGAATCCGTATTTGGGACTAAATTAAATTTAAAACAATTACTAGTTGTGTAAAACTACAGGCTAGAGCCTATTAGTTGCATTTTCCTACGCAGTAATATGTTATTATTTGTTGCTTGAAGAGTTTTGTTTTAAATCCTTTTCTTTTATGAAATAAAATGTTTCGTGGTATAAATGGTATTTTATTTTAATATGCCCACTTCGAACCCTTTTGAAAAAGCTTATAGCTTTTTAAAGTGCTCGTTAAAAATTGTATTGTTCTATCATTTTTTTATGTCTAGTTAATTAGTGATTTTGTAAAATATCTCCTTTGCGATACTTTTTTTTAATGTACGGTTTCAGCATTATTGAGTATATAATAAAACTTATCATATCAAATAGTGGATGTCGAAGTCGTTTTAGATTTATTCAAGTTCATAATACTATATAATTTTCTAAAACCTCGTGTTGGTCGTTAAGAACAACATGTGTAAACCATAGCCTTGATTGGTTCTACTTAACAGAAACAGTTTTTTTTTGCCTAACACTGGGCTATAGTGACCTTTTACGTTATAAATTTAAGTCTAAAATTAAATATTAATTTATGAATCAATCTCAAACGTATTAATAGACCAGCTTAAAAGTGCTTTGTCGCTCGATCGGAGCGAGTGATTCAGTAAATGAGTCACCATACACCCCTTATCAAAACGCTGCACCCCTTAGACCAACAAACAGTTCTTTGAAACTCGTAAACATTAAAAAATATTAACTACGTGTGAATGATTATTATTTTCACATATAAATGCTTATTTATTTCAAAAGTACATATATTATTTAAGAATTCTAACTCGTGTAAAGTAATTAACGGGGAATATTGACAGTATTGAATATATTTCTCAACATATATAACGTTCAAAAACACTATATTCACGCCTATCTCTTTAATAGAGATCTCTAAAGAAGCGGGTCAAACGACTACTTATTATACTTATAAGACTATATATTAAATATTGCGAAAGTCACTGCAATTTTTGGTATTTATGAATTTTATGAAAATTTGTTTAGTATTTTTTTTCATTTGGACATATGATACGGAAGGCAGTAAGAACTAGTTCGCTGTCTATCGTGCGATTTGTTGCTATCGCGACACCCCTCTTTTCTTTCCGTTATCACGGTTCCCACGGGCAGCAGTCTCCCTTGCATGAACTAACGAATGAAGATCAGAAAATAATGGTTCGGATATTCAGTTCCTCTTACGTTTCCTCGGCGTTTTCAATAACCCATCTAAGATTACGGATAGATCGCTTTCTCCGGTTATCAGATATTATCTATCTTTAATTTTCTTTTCACAATCGAGGTTTAGTGCTATCTATCTTTAACAGATAACAGATTACTTTTCCTTCTCGCCTATCTAAGCTTTTTTTAAGATTCTCAAAACTTTTATTTATTTATAATTTACTTAGTATTTATATCAAATTCAGAAATCAATTATTTTAAATACAAATAAAGTTTCAATACATAAGTTTTGTTTGCGTTACAAAGCTGTTTTATGAAGTCAATAATGAAACAAAAATAATATATTACTTACAATAAAATAAGGTTGTACTTATTATTACATTTCATGTGACTACTAGAATATCAACCCCACCTCAGGCTCTGGCAGTATTACCAGCGTGATATTGAAAAACACAAGTCGAGTCAGAGTCTTATAACGGTCACGATATTCATTTTGTTATTATATTATACAATAAATTTGTCTATATATCTCTCTACAAGAAAAATATGTTGACTTAATTTCACGCGAATTAACTTTTCGCTACGGGTACTACTTAATTGTGTTCCTAATGCACGCTTCCTGGTTACAAGGAAATAAAAATGCGACCACTATTTATGATTTCATCATACGTGAGTCAACGTCAAGTCGCTCATGAAAATAATAATATATGAAAAAGACAATTTTTACCGAATATGTAAATGTCCAACTGCTGTTCTGAGGCCTTTTTTTGTAAAGAAGGCTTGAAGCTTATTCCACTATGCTGCATTAAGGCATAGACAAATTCACTACTTTTTAATTAATTATTATTCTTATTTAAAAAGCGTAAAAAAATATTCGTAACCCATATTTATAATTTTCCGACAGATAGAATCAACGAAAACATAGATGAATACCTATTTATTTTAATAAACATTGTCTATATAAACAATATTTAATATATCGTAGGTAAGTCACAAATGCCTTACAATAAAATCAAGCATTTCTTGATAGATTTATAAACAAAACAACTTAATTCTGCCATTGCTATAAGCGAGGGCTGTACATTTCCTGATTTCCAACGTCAAAGCAATCACTCGAGTTTATTTTATATTTCCCGCTGAACGAGAGGGTTCCGTGTTATAGTGAGTACATGTGTTCCTCGATCCTTGAAATGAGAACAATATGGGCTTTTATGATTTTTTTTATGCAATCGTTTAAACAGAACACACAATTAAATCATATAGGTATGTATTAATAAAAATAACCATAACAACAGCCTGTGTTATTACTAGGATTGATAGTATTATTGTTGTGTTTCTCAATGTAATCGAGTAAACTTAACCACCACGAGCCTTTACTGTAAAATATTAAAGATTCCTTTAGCTAATTTATTAATCATCAGTTTTATATTTGAAAAAAGCAAAATTTGATTAACTATGATAGGTTTTAATAGGTTTTAATGTATGAAATCGCCAATAAAAGGTTCAAAACGTCAAAAGTAAGTACAATATTTCGACTTACCGCATATTTTATCAAACTAAACTACACATTTCGGTCTAAGAAACATACAAAAAGCCGTCTGACAAGGCCTCTAAATTATAATTGCACGAATGCACACTTAATGAAAAGGGTTTTAATGAACTGACGATATGCGACTCAGGGGGAACAAGAAAACACCCCAGTTTTTAATCCATATTATTAAGATCCTTTTCAAAGAGCATTTATTTTATAATGAAAGTTCTTTTTATGTGGTCGTTATTATCAAAACATATTCACAACAATATCATACCTAAAAATAAATGTTAGCTTAAAACAGACTTTATCGGTGAAATAATTGCGACGAAATTAAAAACTGTAGCAAATGCTCTTTTTGATGTTATTTTCAATCTTACATACATTTACGCATGGTACATTAACATGGAGGCACTTTATTTTTCTAATGAATTAGATTAACTTTAAAATATTACATTGGGCGTTATACTTATTATAATAAATTGGAAATGTTTTAAATAATTCTAACAGCCTATGCGCATGCTTAAAAACCTATACCTAATAAACGATTGCTTTATCAAAATATATTTATTAAAATAAATTAAAATGTTAAAAGCATGTCCGAGTTATGATATAAAAATGTAAAGTTCTCTTCCATACTTTTCTTACCCTACAATACTGTGTAAGAGTGCATGTACATGTGTATACCTGGCCCTATAAATGGGAGAGGTGGAAAGTTTATTTGAAAGAAAGTTTTCGAGTGCGGCGCACGCGTCCAAATAAGCCAATAAGAAATTTTGAAAAAACTTCTCAAAATAAAAAAAAGGTAAGATTTTATTTTATTTAATGAAAATTATCATTTTCCAGTTACGCAATTCGATTTAAATATATTTTTTAAATCGACGAAATAATTAGATGAATTTATGTTATTCATTTGATTTGTTATAGAACTAACATTTTTTAGTTTTAATATTAATTTTAGTAATAGTTTTTTTTTATGTAATGTAACTTAGTACTACTACAACTTGTACCAGAAGATTCACCGCGTTTTGGTTTTGTTAATAATATATTTATATACAAGTTTGACAAATATGAATTTCATGTTTTTGTATATTATATATTCGAAAATAATTTAGAATACAAATTTAATTATGCAATAAGTTTTAAAAAAATATATTAATATTTAAGTGTTTTTCTTCAAAATAAGGCGATTTTATAGGTGTGTTTGTGTATATTGTTAAATGCCTTTGCGAAATGATTACTTTTAAAGACTTGAATATTTTATTATCGTTAACTTTAAAATAATTTATCCATATGCTACTTTTTTGTTGCTCCTTTAATAGTACAGTGAATAAAAACTAGGAACGAATTTTAATGTTATTTTTTTTTGTCGTTTTACATTGACAAAATGAAAATTAAATGAGGTATCCGTTTGAAAATATTCGTAAAATTATGACTTAGTTTCCAATTCAATATACATATTAAATGAGTCCGTAATTGTCAAATTTATAGAGAGGCTTTGCGAATTTACAAGTAAGTATGTATATAAATTTGTTACACATAGATACTAAAAACATTTAATTAGAGAATAAAATGCGGTATGTTAGAATAATATAGTATTTGACTAACTTATAGATTTTAATAATGGGCAGTAAACCATAATATCGTTTGCATATGCGGGGACTGAACTCACGAACCACGATAAAGCTGGCAGTCCGTCGGTTTATTAACTTTCTTAAAAATAATTCTGGATTTATGTTCGTTATGCTAATTTAATTAGGTTTTGTCATACAAGGCGCTAAAATCGCTTTTTCCACTAATAGGTGCCCGTTTTACGACAACATAATACGTGAGTCACCCCCGAACGAGGGAGGTTGCGTGTAGAAATGCATTTCTCAGCGTCCAATGTTATTTGAACTACCTGCCCCTTTAATACATTCAATAATTGGATTAAAAGGAAGAAAGGCTTAGCGGTTTATAGATCAAGTAAAGCTGGTACCGTATATGTAGATAGGGCTGTGTGTCCGTCCGACTGAACTAATTTATTTTTGTTTGAGTGACTCACTATAAATAATGATTAATCTTATCTATGAATACAGTTTTAGGGGGCTCTTATTTTTACGAATATAACTATAATGAACTTATTAATATAATCTATATTTAAGCGAAGGTTTTGTTACAATAATAACAATTTATAATATAGCAGTGCATGTCTTAAATTAAATTTTGACCGAGTATATATTTTATAAAAATATAACATCGTAGCGTATGTCCTTCCTTCAAGCTTGCTTCATAACAAATTTCATTGAATTCGGTTCAGGGATTTGTCTGTCCTTACAACAGACGGACAAACAGAGTTACTATGTTAAAATAAAATTATATATGGATTTTTATTTTTAATTATTTCAGCCTTAAAATGATGTATTATCCAGTCCTATTCTGCACTTGCTTGGCGACATACGTTCTTGGCTTAGATTCAGGTAAGCCTACAGTTATAATACCAATTTTTCTCATATCTTAATTCCCGAAATATATTATATGATTTTTTTTTTTTGTATTATAAGAAACATTTTAATAAATACATATATTTCTTTTGAAAAAGTAATGGGAAAATCGCGACTTTTTTTAAATTTGCAGATGTAGTTGTACTGCGTGCTGTGCGAGGAAGAGACGCCCGGTTACCGTGTGGTCAAGGAAAGGTGTTCTTGGATGGCCCAGACTCATATGTTCTGTGGCTAAAGAATGATAGGGACTTCTTGTACAGATTTCCCAACGAGGACACGGAGCGAAGGCAAGATAATTTAATAATTTAAAAATACTATTCTATATTAATTACATATCTGTTTTAATTACTATGTTTATCCCAAAAAGCTCGACATATTTCAGAAAGCTATCTTGGTGTTTGCACCTCGATATGTATCGATAGCAATCCTCTTTATTCATGTCTGTATTTATCTAGAGATTGTGTAATAATATTATGTTTTTAGGGTTGTTAATCAAAACCATTTATTTGGAACGTCATGCGACTCAGGAGTTTGTTACGATGACACCTCTCTCCTTTTGAAGCGCGTGAGTGAGCAAGACAGCGGTATTTACCGATGTAGAGTTCATTATCAAGCTTCACCTTCCCTTGATTATGTGATCGATGTGAGGTTGGTGGGTGAGTAAATAATAATAATTTTTATTAATAAATATTGAAAGCAAATAACACAAGTATTGATACATTAGATTTATCATGGGATCGATGAATAATTGTGATCGTATTTAATTAAATAATTCATGTGAAATTGAAGTCGAAATTTCTTCGTCTATTATTGTCGAATACATTTTGTCTAACCTCCAGTTTCAGAAACGTTGCAACAAATCCAGCTGTAACGTTAAAATCAGTTTAGCTAGTCGTAACTGTAATCTGAACCCTTATTGATCGCGTCTTGTATCATAGGTTGCCGCTGATCTTTAGACTTAATCCAAATTATTTTAATTGACTTCGATTGAAGTTTCAGATACGGAATAGAAATAAAAATGAGCTGTATTGTTCTCGTTTTGTATCCATCGTTATAATTTATTTTGATTACAACATCTGCTACTTATCCCCCAAATTTATTTGACGAGTTAATGTTATGTTAACAAAATTAAACACGCCATCTTTACCCTTGTAACATAACTGTATTCTGTTTAAAAAAATATTCATTAAGTACGTATTTTTTCGTTTTGTGAAATTGCCTTTATATTTAGATATTAATTTAACTAATAAAATATGTTTATTTAAAATACTTAAATACGAAATTTTTAGACTTAATAGAACAACAATATAGATATTAATTTTCATAATAGACAACAAAATCGTAAGTCAAATCATGCATTTTAGGAGTAAAAATGTATTGATATATATAATAAATGGTTTGAATCTGATATAATTTTGCAAGAATATAAGCATAAAAAATACGAAAAGAACAAAATATTATTACAGATTCACCAGGACTGCCACGAATTTTCAATGAAATGGGAGAAGAAATCAAGAGAGGATATGTGGGCCCATTAAGTCTTAGTTCCGAACTTACGCTGATATGTGAAGTGGACGATGGTATTTATACAACTAGTTGTTATACTTATTGTTGTTGTTATGTTACAGTTATGTCTACATTTCATATATATAATAATAAGCTTGACAAATCTTTAAATTTTCATTCATTGTTTATGAAGACCCGAAATACTCCCGTGGCTAGAAAATCTTAATTGCATATTGTGGGTTAAGTCCGGCTAAGCAAATGAGTTTCTACGTGCTTAATATGTGCTTGTAAATCGTGTCGTTCTTGACGGTGAAGAAAAACTTCGTAAAGTGACCAACACGTGTACGATAAAAATGTGACGGGGCAGCTTGGTCAAAATAAATTTCAAACGTTCTTCTCAAGAAGAAAAAGAATGCCTTAGTATATGTACATTATACAAGTTAATTAATATTTACAAGTCTTTAAACTAAAATGTAACAAATTCATATACGTTTCTGTGTTTTTAATTTATTTTTGTGTTTGTGTTTAAACAAAAATGTATAGTTATTACTACTGAGTTCTTGGTCTTGTTCAGTTACTATTTGCCTCTATAATAATTATTACAACAGAGTAGCGGTATAGTATAGTACTATAACATAGCTTTCTGGCGTACTAATCTAAATTAATCAAGATAATGAGATGTATATTATATATATTAGTATAGTAGTATTTCTTCCTAGTCGTTTCCTCATTACTGAGGGTCGTGACCACCGTCATAGTAGTATATTCCTAAGAATTATTGAATAAGTTTATCTTTTGTAATATGTACCACGTATTTAATAATTAGTATTAAAATTAGATCAACCGGACACGCTGGTGTACTGGCGCCGTAACGGAGTCACTATTGAGCGCGCTCACACCGCGCGTGCTGGTGTGCTCCGCGCAGAGGTGCGCGTGCGAAACGCGACACGCGATGAACTCGACGCGCACTACGAATGTCTTGCACAAAATGCTGACGTCACAGAACCACTCATGGCTAGTGTGGTTGTCAAAATGTATCGTAAGTCAACTAAGCAGTCATTATTTTGAAATAGTTAGATGTGCAAAGGGACCACATCTGACGGTGAGTGGTTACCATTGTTTATAATTCATAGTTTATCTTCTAAGAAACCTGCATTACATTTAAATGTTGTTTGGTGTAAATATATATTATAAAATATTTTTTTATATACGCAGTGCCTCCTCTTCAAGTAGAAATTCGGCTTAACAACAACTTCGATTTCGAAGCGGGTCAACCACGTGTCGTCGACTGTGTGGTAGTAGGCTGCGTCCCACCACCCGCCATCACGTGGCATCTTGGTGACACTTTGCTAAGACCTACCGTACATAAGGTAAGAGACAATCTCATAAGAAAAGAATTGTTACTTAGTTGAGAATTTCACAATGTATTTAAAAAGACGAAATAATGACAACAGTGTGTAGAATGGTACTTAATATATATAGCACTGTTAATTTTAATTAATTAAATGGACTCACCTCTAATTTTTCAAGTGGAAATACAATAATTGTTGAAAAAAGCTACAAGTTCTTCTGTAGTGGTATCACATTTATTAGCAATAATGTTGTTTAATTGATATTTAATATTGATCCATTTTTTCAGGAGTTACATGATGGCAATTTCACGGTGTCATCGTTGACACTCGCGCCGTCTTTGCGCGACAGCAAGCACGATCTCGTGTGCCGCGCTCATAACTCTCATCTGCCCACCTCGGTTTTCGAAGATAAAGTCACCTTAAACGTTGGATGTAAGTGTTTTTTTTATTGAAACGATTTCGTCTGTTTTAAGTAGTTTACTCTTCTTAAAAAGGCTATTATTACTCTTGACATAGAAATATTTTAATGTGTATAATATGTATGTATAAGTCAAGAAAAAAAAAGTATAAGAATAATTTTTTTTACAACTTATTCAATAAAAAGTAGGTTAAAGAATATACATTTTCTGTCTAATAATTTTATTACTATTATATTGTAAAGAATATCTATTCTTAAACTTTTGATTAATTAATCGGAAATAAGTTAAATATTGAATGCATTACACATTAAAGAATATTCTTAAAAAATCTTTTAGACCGACCGATTTGTCTAACAAATCGAGAAGAAACAGTAGGTGCAGTTCTTCACGAGACGGAGACAGTGACGTGCGTCGTAGAAGCATCTCCGAAACCGTTGCAGTTTAGTTGGACGTTTGCTGATTCAAGAACACTTTACACTAGCGTCAAGGTATAGCTTACAAAACATTCGTATGTACGTCGTATTATTTGTTTTTAACTATATTACATAATCTTCTTATTAAACACGTAATAAAAATATATACTTGTATGAAATAATGGATTCCAAACGATTTCTTGCATAAAGATCACTATTCACAACACTAGCTAAATACCATAGGTACTGTACGGTACTGTACGGATTATAAGCCCCAAGTACACCGCGCCAAGTAGAACGAACATTCACATATAAAAATATATATTAAAAATACATGTATAAAAAAAATAAATAAATAAAAATACATGTATTTGTTACACGCACGTAGAATGTGGCGGGACATCACAATCGCTATTCCTCCACCTTGACGTGGATGCCTCGAGACAGTGACGTGGGCTTGCTCCTGTGTCGAGCGACTAACGCATTTGGGGAACAGAAGCGGCCGTGCTCCTACACCATCACACCTGGAGGACCGCCGCATGCGCCCGAGTGTGTCGTCTTACGATCCTACCCTAATGCTGTTAGAGTGCAGTGTCAAAAAGGTTAATTTATCTTAAACAATTACAAATTTAGATACTATGGCCGAAAGCTATGTAAGAATGAACTTTCGTTTATGAAAAGAAATGACAAGTTACTTTGAGCTTTTTATTAATTTTAGTACTTAATTAAATCTTTTTAGATTTATAGCATACAAAATAAAAAACTAAATTATTTACAAAAACTGTTATGATGAAACAAACACGTTTTAAAAATTACCATTTTTTTCTATTCAGGATGGGATGGCGGAAGGTCTCAAATAATCCACCTCGAACTCCTCAACTCAGATGGCACAATTTTTCAGAATGTATCTAATGGAGCTGGTCATTTTCACTTACCTGATATAGACGATAACAAAAACTTAACAGCATTGGTATACGCCAGCAGTTCCAGGGGTCGAAGTGAGACTAAGACTGTGCATTTACAAACCATTACACCACTGAGCCCTTCAGGTAATATAAATAGTAAAGTTACATTATGTATTGAACTTTATTTTACTAATCTCATTTTTTTTAATAAATAAGTCGAGTTGAATCTTAAAATTAACTTATTTTTTGCTGTAAATTAAATATAATATAATCGTGTTCAAAGATATCGTGAACTGAGTACCAATCGAACTTTTAGAATTTGTTTTTGTGTTAATTCGAAGATTTTTTAACAGCCGTGACAGAAGATGTACCTATACGTTCCTGGACGCGTTGGCTCGAAGTTACGGCGGGAGCGGTAGCCATAGCAGCTGCGGTCGCTGCCACCGCTGTTTGCATCAAGCTATTGAAGGCAAAGAGAGAAAACGCTGAACTTAACCCGGATTTAGTGCCGCGATCTGATGGTGAGATAACTACCAAATCACATCTGTCTAAACGAAACTCAAAAACTACCGAATGGCTTTTCATACGGTTTGCGCCAATAAACAAGGTGATTCATTAGGTTTATTAGATTTAAGTGTATAATTAATTAAGGTGCATACATCGGCTCGAATACGACAACGATATCTCTCTTATTATTTAAGAACTATGATATGACTAAGATGAAATCTCAGCCCAATAAACTATATCATCGGCTTAAAATTATGTTTCTCATAGGTTCTTTTCATCGAGAACCAGATTTCGCGAGGGAAGAACGAGTCCTGGGTACAACTAACATCACTGTTAATCAACTAGGTGCTTGTCAGAATGTAAGTTTAATCGCCAATTATGTATATTATTATACTATATATCACCTGGTACTAAGTGGTCCCCAGTACCCATAGACATTACTACTATAAGAAATATTAATCATTCCTTATATCAACAACGTACCATCAACCTCAGGAACTAAGATATTATGTCCCTTGTGTTTGTAAGTACTCTGGTTCCCTCACCCGGAAACAATACTAAGCATTACTGCTTGGCAGTATAATATGATGAGTGGGTTCGATCTACCCAGTTGGGTACGATAAAACCCTACCATCAAGTAAATTCTGAAAAATATATAATAGTAACAACATGTAAAGGTACCAATTCTGGTTAAAGACTTTCTGGTTTAACAAAAACTATTTCATGAAAGGCTAATGATAATACACTCTGGCGATCTCAATTAAATAATATTGTAAGGTCAGTGAGAGATGTTTTATATTTTAGCAATATTCTTCGACTCCGGTCCCGTCGTGTCGCGTCCTCGTCGGTTGCGGAACTCACTCTCTTCCTCAAGACGCATGTCCTGCCAGCCAACATTCCTACTACGTTTAATCTCAACATATCTACCGTATTCATTTAGACAATCGAATGTTATAACTAAAAATGTGATTGATCTAGTCAAACTAGTCATATGTGGATTTAAAATATTTAAAAAAAAAAATACTTTTAATTTATTCTTTTCAATCAAACCTACTTAGGATTTCACCTCTTTTAAGTTTAAATTGAAATAATGCTCAGAGTAAAGTTTTATTGTTTATTTACAATAAAATTATTGGGTTGGCAACTAAGTTCCTGCTAGCTACTTATTTTTTTTTTTAATTTAAAAACTAAACCAATTTGACATTTTTCAAATCTGCTTCAGTGTTGAGGAAAACTTACTTTAACGTTTTGAAAGAGTCCATGGTCAACCAATCATGAGCGATTCCTTCATCTATGCTAGCGAGCAGCTTTTGCAGCATATGAAACTTGATTAAAAACAAAAGAGATGTACAGAAATTATAGTTCAATTTTAATGAACTGGAAATTAATATCAATTTAATTAAACAAAAACACAAAACTTGGTATTCTGTAAAACGACAAATAATCCTTTGTTTAAAGATAATGACTTCAGATCCTAAGATTCTTGATATAAAATAGAAAATCTATTCAGACAATTATTCGACAAATGTCAAAATATAATATACAATAAAAATAGGAGTTAAAAATAAACTGTGCGACAATTAACTACGGAAATAAGTCTTTATAAAAAGAAAGCCAATTAAAAATTAAAAAATTGTTTTTTTTTTTTTTCAAACATATTTTATAAAGGTGGAATTCTAATTTAACTATCAATTGGTACGCAAATTTACTATTGTTAGAAATACTTCAACAAATATTATTATCAACTTCTCTTCGTAAGCCCTTTGATAATTAGCCTTTAGATTTTATGTATAATAATAATAATTTATGTGTTAGATAAAATTCACATTCACATAAAAACTTCATATTGACAAAATGCTTTGCTTAACATTTATGTGTAAATATTTCACACCTAACTATAAATTAAGTAAACTGTATAACATCTATATACTATTACATCCTAATAAATTATTGTATTTGATTTGATGATTTTAATTAAAAAAAAAACTGTCACGAAGGTTTCTGCATAATAACCAGGATCTTATTTAGAGGTCTGGAAGGGCTACAGTCGGGTGTGTGTCACTAATTTATTTGTAAACAAATTAAACTCTTTTAATTCCTTATTAATATTTTATATCAGTCTTTAATTTTTTACTATATTTACTATGTTAAATGTTTTTAATCAGATTTAGAATATTTTCTTTTAAAAATCTCTATTGTGAGGACCCTGCTCCACTGTTGTGGAGTCCCTGGGACCTGAATTTGTTTCTGAATGCTATCTTAGACTAGGGCCTATGCGAGAGACCGGGCCCAAGGAGAGCTCCCCATAGAACGCGGAGAGCCAGATCCTGATCCGTGATTTTGAACCTGCGATATTCAGAGATCTCAGGGAATTGGCGTGGAGGGCCGATGCCTCCTTCTGTGTGACCGTCATGGTCAAGAAGGAGATCGCGGAGCGGGAACGGGAAAGGAAAGGGCGGGACAAAGGCATCGTCATCGTTACCACGGACTTGAAAGGCGTCACCCTGAGACCGTGGACATCTGGCGCGTTTTTTTAGACGGCCTTGAGGAGGACGGCAGGTGGGATGACCTCGCACTAGCGAGAAATGTGGGACTTTCTTTATCTTACTAACTATATGTAACGTTTACCTATACCGATACAGCATATAAATTCATCTATTTTACTTTTTATTTACAGTAATTCTAAAGTCTTTGAAATAAGTTTCAAATTTGTAATAATTTTTTAAGACCATTGGTGTCTCCATAGCCGTACTTTTTGTGGTGTTTACCTGAGGAAGTCGGAAGGCCGACTCGGCGATTTCGTCTCATCCGTGTTCATCCATCCCCTATGTGAAATATTCGACTTAGAATTCAGCGCACTACATTTCATTAACTTCTTGTAATCGAGTTTATTAAATGTAGACATGGCACGTTGACTACTTTGATGCTTACTTTTTTATATTTAACAGTTATCTATTTTTTACAACAAAAAAAAACCAATAAAAATGAAATCGTTCAATTTGCACATCATAGTTGTAGCTAATTTTTCTCCAATATTATTAATATGTATATCTAATATCATAATAAGATTCTTAGTAGGTATGTTGATCCTAATTAACTACTTTTATTAATACGGTTCCAAACGTGTTTTTTATTCGAATTGAATAATCCTTCATATGTTTTTTTTTTTGTTCGGCGAACTTTTGTTATCTCTTGTTTGCACCTATTATTGATATATGATGATAATTTTTAACCTTTTAAAGTTGTTCTTCGGGTCTGAGTCTAAACAACATGTATTCTGAGATGCAGAAAAACCTATTATAAAAATTAACACAAACCTGACTGAAATGCGACACAAAAAAGAAAAAAAAAATTAATTAATTAATTTACAAAAGTAAATTGAACGAAATTCTTTTTTGTACACTACGTTCCCAATCATTATATTTGTTATGATGTCATAATGTGTGAGGAAAGCTTAGAAAGGTCCTAAGTCTCAAACTACGAGCTGGTCAATTATCGACTAATTGTGACGAAAAAATATGAATAATTACGTTATTCAATAATTTCATTGGCTCACAATATAATCAATTATAATCAATTATACCTGACCGTAATTTGAATAAAATACTTTAGACATTGTTTGCAAACATAATAGATGATTTGTTGAAACTCTTAACAAAATAATGATATGTTTGCCTATATTATTGATTATTATTGTTCACTACAACCGTGCTACTTGTCTATCGTCGACGTCGCAATACAATATAATATCTGATTCATCGCTAAGCCCCGAAGGCCCGCCGGTTGCGTCCGGCAATGTCAATAAAGTTCGCCTTTCGAAACGTAACCGGCACAAAATTAAGAAAAACCTTCCTAACGTCAAATATAAAATCGATCGTATTTCCAACTCGTAAAACTCTAAATCTCGCCGTATTACATATATATTATTTTTTTAATTTAACATAGATCTAATGCTTTGGTAATATGGTTGCTTTTGTCTTAATGAAATATCGTTTAAGACTGTAGAATAAAAATGATATCGATGTACTGATTTAAAAATGGTTACCTAACAGAGCGTATCACAGATCCTACTCAATGAGAAATACCGTATTACGAAGGCGATTGTAAAATTAAATTTATAGCAAGTACAAATAAACAATGAACATGACTGAGCATAAAAAAATACCAGATCGGTATTAAATTATAATTTAATACAAAGTTAATTTATTGTATCAGACGCTCATTTGCATTTGGTAATATGTGATTGACAAACATTGGTGCAAACAAGTGACTGTCAATAATTCTACGCTATTGAGAGTAAATGAAAGAAAAATATAACATTCTTATATTTTATCTATTTTTTCTTTAGAATATTTGTTCTGCGTAGAGACTAGAGTTATTCAAAGAACGATCATAACTGCGTCTGAAATCATAATATTTATGGATAATGCAACCGTTTTGAGCACACAGCAATACTTAACAATACTAAATTGTTGTGTTCTCGTTTGAAAGATGAGATATGTCCCTTGTGCCAGGGTAACTACAGGCACTAGGGACTAATAACTTAGCTCCAAAGATTGATATAAGGAAGGTACTTTAATATTACTTATTAAAGTACCAATGTCAGTAGGAATTGGTGACTACTTACCACAACGTGGCCTAGTTGTTAGTCCGCATACCTTTATGATACGAAAAATGAAAGAGATCATTAATTAACTACGTCAAGTGTAAATGATATACATTCAAGTGGTGCATCAATCGCCGATCGTCTCGTGAACCTTTCTAATTTAGACATAATTTTTTATGTGTCATGTTTCTAGTCTTTTTTCGCCGTTATTGTGAAATGATAGTTTAATGATAGTTATTTGAGACTAAATTCCCAAAAGCCTTTGAATACTTAAGTACAGGTCACTGTAAAATTCTTGTTTGTGATATGAAATGTTGTTTATAAAATTTTGTATACATAAGTACAATCAAGTAACGGCTTTACGCGAAAATTGTATAGAACAAAAAAATTTCTATTTTCTCATGGCCTACACCTTTTGTAGGAAATAATTTCGTCAAATATCAGTATTTGTTACAATAAACATGAAAAACATAGGATTTGTTCTAGTTTTGACCTTAAAAATAAAAGTTGCATCATTTTTAACGATAATATTCGTAGATAGGTCAAGATACGTAAGTATACTAAATTTCAAAAAAGGAATATTTTTGGAATTGTATTCGTTATTTGTACTGAACCCAAAGTATCGAAAAATTAATTTTATTATGTTTATTTGTATCTACGTACAAAGTAAAATGACTAAAAAACTAAACTAATCTACCTACATATTAATTACACAACGGTCAAAGCATTTTGATCTGTATGGTGTATGCATGTGCCATTATGTAAGGCTGCTATTATTCTGGAGATACAATAGCGATCGAGAAAGTTAAAGGGTTGACCGAAACAACCGGTGCTGGAGCCTTTTGTCGCTTGAACCGCAGTACGGCAACGCTAACGCCAGTACTTTGTGATACTTAATTAAGCGCTGTGAAAGCGGAAGCGTTTATTCATCTAATTGTTCTGATTTGAAATTTCACATTTATTAATTCAAAATAATTCAAAAACAATATTAATTAAAAAAATATATTTTTTTATTGTTATATATTCGTTTTATCAATTGGTATTACAATTATTAATAGAAAATTTTATTTTGTAATTAAGTAGATAGTATTTATATAAAACGACTTAATATTGTAATTGGTACAAAATAAATTTATGAATCTCGTAGTAAACCATTAATAGAAGTTTCTTATAATCTAATAAAGTTTTATTTTCCGCTCTCTTACTTAATCACTCACAACCTTACTAGCGGGAGGGGGGAGCTCTTTCGAGAAGTTCAGCGGGAAACCAGTTACCTCCCGACGGTGTGACGTGCGCGTGAGTGCCTTTACCTTGTATAGTGGCAGTGTATTAGACAATGTTTAATATAAACTAAGGTAAGTGACATAATATTCTAATAATGAAAATTCTTATTTTGTAAACATAATAAATCAGCGTTTTCATAGTATAATTTATTCATGAAGTATCTTAGCAGTGGACCACTTTATAACTCCGTATTTGTTGTCTGGGCGCTACTGGTTCATAGCTTTAATCATCTACTTTTGTTTTAGATTTTAAGAATTTCGTGGAAGTCATAAACCAACGCACTATAATAATTAAAAATAAATTATTCCATGAAATTGATGATGTAAGATTATTCTCTAAAAACTAAAACAGATAATTAAAAAAACATACATTGTTTACATTGAGTATCGTGTCCAAAAAGCGACTATTTAACTTTTTTTTTTTTCTTTATTTAAAGAGCTTGGTCACACAAATGACTATGACGCTCTATAAGTCTTCCTTTACCAGAAAAACTGGGTTTGAGACAAGATGATCTTGATCATCTTACCCTCAAACCCAATGTTACAAGACTATTTAACTATTGAATTTATAATAGATACAACCTATTCGTATTTCTAACAACAAAATATCTTAATATATCAATACGTAGAACCTATAAACATCTAAAGTGTGACAATAATTTAAACTTCATGGACAGTTATGTAGAAGTTATGTATTAAAAAGTGAAGTTTTCTCTTGGACAGATATATATAATTACAAAGTAATTTTTGGAGCATAACTTATTAGTTATTACGCTTTTCCAAGTAGAGAAATTAATTATAATTAACGTATGGGACATATTTTTACGTCATTTACTTTTTGCACGACTAAGTATTTTTATTTCTTGACTATAAATTAAAGACTTAAAACAATTTCATATTAGATATTATTTATGAGGTAATACAGTATGTTTTCACATCTTTATTGATTTCACAACTATTTACTGTGAGATTTTAATTAAGAATTAATACATTGATAAGTCGAAAAATACTTCTGTAATATCAATTAAAAGAAATATTTTTAGATTAAAAAAAAATTATAAATATAAGGACTTTTTATTTAGTAAACTTTCGTGGGAGTTTTTTGACAACGAACAAACAATTGAAATAAATAAAACTGTTGTCTTTTATATAATAATATTTAATTCGATACGCGAAGTGTTTGTGCTCTGTGCCAAGGTTAACCTTTAATATTCCCAAGCACGTGTTTATTTTAAGAAGCTTGCGAATACTTACCAAGAACTAACATTTTATTTCTTACTTTTTTGTAAATAGTTTACCGTACCAAATGCAATATATATACAGCCTAATGGTATTTAATACTGCGTTATTACCTATAAATTATTTAAATTTAACAGCTGCAAACAAATGTTTACTGAACTGGATATAAAATTTTATCAATTCAAACAAATCTAGTTTCGTCATAATAATTAATTTAATAGCAAGTTTGTTCAGTTATTATTTCGATTTAAGATTGTTCAATCAGATATTCGTTGAAATGAAAAATAAACATAAAATACATTTTTGTTCTACTGTTTGTATTTATTAAATTTCCTTCATTTGTGCGTAGTTACATTTATTGACGCCATAGATTTCCACATACCGACGCTTAGTGGAGAGTTGAACAAGTGGGTCGTTCTGTCTTGTTCCATTTGATGGTATGCGTTTGTATGTAGACGAAGCTTAATTCCATGCTATGTATATTAATAAAAGTTAAAATTAGTCGGTAGTTTCAGTATTTATTTATTTTAAATATTATTTATGATTTTAATAAATATAATTCCATAAATACAATAACATTTAAACATTTTTCTCCCATATCAAAAATTATTATCTTTCAATAATATTAGTTTGTACCTAATATATCAATTATAATATCATTTACGCTAAAGAGACATCGTTAACATTGTTAATACTTCTCTTGTATAAGACTCTGCTAACTTTCTTTTTTAATCAGGTTTTTGTTGACAAACTAGTTGTCAGGTCTTAGACAAACCTATATCGACCTTTCATTATAGATCGCATACTGGTCATCGTGCAAACTGGTCTCCAATCTTTTTAATACTATTGGAACTTTAATATGCAATAATACAAACCATATAGATTTCATCGAGATTAACCCATATTTTAAAAGCAAAAAACGTCTTGATGTTTTCAATTATAATAAAATAATATAACAACGATTTAATCTATAAATGTCATTGTCCGGTAAAATATTTTAAGTATTATATAATAATATGTACACATGTTATTGTTTTGATATTTAAAACATTATTTTATAATTTATTCTACTTATAAGTTTGTAAAATTTTAATAAGTTTTCCTAAAAGTATATTAAACAAAGACGGACATTTGTAATTATTCCGAAAAGTAAAAATGAATTATTCATGTATTAAGAAATTTGCAAAAAATATAGACTTGAATATTTTACATATTTATTGAATAGTCTACTAATTCAGAATGCATATTCAAATTCCATTTAACTTTTTTGTAGTAAATTGTGACGCTGATAAGTGATAATGCCCTGTTACATTAGTTGCTCGTGTTCACCGTGCATCAGAGTGATACGAGTCCTAAGTCTAAGTCACGCGATTTCTCCTAGGCTCAATTAATTAAGAAAACATAAGGTATGTCAACGGTGAACACAGTTCAAGTTTTCTCCTTCGTTCAATGAAAATACCGTCAATTGTTTCATTCTATAATAGAAGCAAAAAGCGTTTCATCTTCGAATACAATTATTCGTATCTTATAAAAGCTGATGATATATGGTTCAAAAAGTCAAATAACTGTCAAATTTATTCATTTTAATACATTTCACTAAATTAATATTCGAAATGTACGTAACTAAGGTATTGAAGAAAATGTGTTTTGCTGGTCTTTTTTGTCGATATATTCATAGAAACTCTATAAGAGGCTATATTTACAGTAATATTGACACTTGCATAAATACTTTTCCCTTGGTACCATCACGATCAATAATAATTAAAACACAAATTGCATCAATGAATACATGTTTGCAAACAATTTAAGAGACATTGAAACGCATGTCTTGTATAAATATAATATAAATACAAATTTAATCCATTCAACCAAACTGTGTATCTGTTTAATTAGTTTTGGCTTTAGATGTGCAATAGGACATCAAACTTTATATGAAAAACTTATGTTTAGATTCAATAGTCCTACCAATCGAGATTATTCATTGAATTTGCCATTAAATGGAAACTAATACATACAACTATAGTATAGATCGAGTACTGTTTACATTATGTAATGAGACAAAATATATGTTTTTAAATGTTCCATCATTCATAGGTCCATAAGAACTTAATATGTAACTCGAACAAATTTCAACTTTTTACAATTTTATTTTATTGAAAATGTCAATTCTTAAACTTTGTTACATAATAGTAGGTATAACATACAATATCGACTCCCGCCCACGCTCTTGCAGAACTTGTCTTTATAGTCCAGCATTCCAAATATGCTACCATTGCCTTTTATATATACATATATCTCTTTTGTTTAACAATATTTCCCTATTTGCACAATCGAGTTCCAAAACGAAACAATCCTATATATTTATTATACACATAAACGTCACTTTGTTGTTGCCTTTTGCAATGCAAAAAAATTACTGTCTTTTAACACTCTATTGTTTGACTGTTTTAGTACTAATTTACATAGAATAAAACGAAGTCGCTTCCGTCTGTACGCTTAGATCTTATAAACTACGCAACTGACTTTAATTCGGGTTTAATCAATGAACTGAGTGATTCAAGAGTAAAGTTTACATGCATAGTACGACATATCTTTCCTTTTATGTTTGTTTTTTGAACGAGGTATATAAACATCGTACGATGTATATATATAGACATAATATTGTACCCGCGTGAAGCCGGGACGCGGGTAGAAAGTATTACATAATAAATAACAAATCTTCAACAAACGTCGCTCACTCACATCGCTTTCGAGCTTTATAATGAAATACAATCTGAAATAATATGTTCATATAGTTTATCCAATGTTAATATCTCTGAAATTATTTAGGATGACGGACTACGAGCGTATCAAGGCAAGTTGCCTTCAACGGCGTGAATTGTGGGAAGATCCAGACTTCCCAGCCGTTCAGCCTTCTGTATTCTACCATCAAGTCCCGCCTTTCACCTTTGAATGGAAACGAGCTAAAGTAAGTAAATGTGTGACTTTAAATCAATTACACTATAAACTAGCGCAGTGGTCGACGTACCTGCTTTCTATGTCTTGAACCGCGTTTACGATTACACTTGGTTGTTTAATCAATTATACGGTAGTACAATTCTGAGATATATCTATAAAATTCCTAACAACACTTCTGTGGAATTGTTTTGTATTTTTAAAGTGAGGCTATATTTTATAAGATAAACAAAGGTTACCTAAGACCGCGGCGTTTGACTCTTGCATTATACATTGCATTGTAAGTTAAAACAAACTTAAAATCTCATTGTGCAACATTATAAATCAAGACTTTAATACTACTATATTATAAATCAGTTAAATAACATGCTTCATTCAATTAACAGACTTATTGTCTTTAAGCATTGTAATAAATTGTTTATAAATTATAGCGCGAATATAGCGCCGACGTCAAAATATTAACAAAGCAATTAACGTTTCGTCAATTCAACATCACTTAGATTTAATTTATTTAAACAAATATTAAACACTCTCCCATGTGCTCACGATTCACAGCCTGTTCTTAGATACGGTCCGAATGGTATGCTAATGTCCACAGACATGTCATATTATGTAGGTCACTGCCCACTTGATTACTTTCACCTTTCTTTTCATGTATATTCATAACCAAATCGTAAATACAGATTAACTTCCCAAGAATTTGGATGAATGGTACTTGATGCATATATTTTTCTTAAACTATCTTCTTTTGATTAAACCTTATAATAATAATATGTAGATCTTTGTATGAATATTTTGTACAATAGATTGATAAATTGTTTTTATACAAAAGTATTTATAGAGAGGTAATTATTTAAGTATATATCATAAAAATGATACTGCCTTGTCATGAAGTACATGTGTTGTTACATATCTATATCAAAAAATATTGCATGGGAAAGCCAGCCTGTGGATTTGAATAAAGCCGAGCGTAATCATTGTTTATATCCCAAGCTAATTCCCAAAGGCCTAAGTAGTACCGTATATGGCTTCGATACTTCTTACATACATACATATCCAATATTTGGGCGAAATGTAGTTAAAAATAAAAATTCTTAATTTAGTATAAATCATGACTTTATGAATTTATAAATATTTTTAAAGACAACAATTTTCTTATCAATGAAACTAAATAAATGCAAAATAATAGACAAAATGAGAACGGAACGGATACGTTCAAAATGTTGCTATTTATATCAAACAACATATAAAAACTTATTAACGATTCCTGACACGTTTTAGAAATGGAAAGAGCACATTCAGACGGACAGGGGTATTACCGTTATCCAGTAACCACGTAGCGCTAAGCGTTTTGAACGTTAAAAATTCTGCACTGTTGGGCACAGTAAACTAAAGAAAATAAAATAATAAATGAAACGATATCAGCCACTTTCCACATTTTTTATTATTTAGAAAGGTTTATTTCAACACAGATGTATATTTTAAAGTGAAAACAGTGTATTAAGTAATAGATAGGTAACATTAATCATTTGTGTATAGTGACGTTGTTTACATCGCTATTAACTTGTTAATTCAATCTATTTGTAACTCCTTTATTTAAAAAAAAATGTATTCCAAAATTAAATTAAGAACTAATAACCTTTCCGATGAACTGTAATTTTATTTTGGAATGTGTTAACCGTTTTATAAACGCCTACCTTTCTCCTACTTTTGATATTGGCAAACTCGCGCAATGATTGCTTAATAAGTTTCGATTTTTTCGTTGTTAAATGTAATCAAGGCCTTAGTCGTTGACCTTCTCGATTCAGCTGCCGTTCGCAATGACGCGTACACCGAATCCTTCATAAGCTTATGGCGTTTAGTTCTCAAAATGTATGGTCGCTACAATAACGACCAAATCTGATAATTTATTTTAATTTGAATATTGTCTAAGGAGGTGTATAATTGTTAATGAAAGGTTTTGCTTCGTAAGAGCTTCTTGTAGTCGTTTAACGAGTTTTTTTTTAAATAGATCAATATAATTTTGTTTTGGAAAAATTATTCTTTCCTGAACTAAGTAATTTAATTTAATTTTTAATTAAGATTTAGCTTATCACTGTTGTTTCGCCCAAACAAAAAGTTATGGCAGTGCTTTTAAAAGGCAGAAGGTACCTGTAAAATTGAAAAACTTAAATTGTGTTAGAAAACTTTCATAAAGATCAGTGCCTCATCTGTGGACCAAAATTTGACCATCATCGGTGAGGCGCGGTGCCCTAATCCAATATTTAATTTATCATGCATTAATAAAATATTACAAGCATAGTATTATATGCCAACATAATTGAAATTCTAAAGCATATTTATTACGAATACAGATACGTTAAGATACCCACATTAACAATAAATACATCTTCATAATTATAAATACTATTGAAAAAACTCAAAGCCTCAAAGCGATGCATATTTTATATTAAGTTTCAGGAAAAACCACAACTGCTTATTTATATTTGAAATACTTACAAAACCTATAAGAATATTACATATTAAATACCAACAGCCTAAGCTAAAAGCTTATTATTAGAGAACCTCTGAAATATAATATGACGTAAATATACGCAGTTTTGACATCATAGAGCGGGAATTAAATTGAAACTAAAATTAGCTTGATATGTATCTTTGTGACCGAATTTTTCAACGTTATTTTAACATCGACACGCGTGCTAATGACCTATGACGATAAAATAATTTAATTTTGTCTTAGTATAGGTACTGACCAGGATCGCCAGGCTTTTACAAAATAAAAATAAAAAAGAATGGCATTAAAGATCAGTATTATTACGATTTATACGAGTAAGTAAGTATAATTATTAAAGTTGTGTAAAATAGCAGCCACAGTTGGGCTAAGCCCCAAAGTTTCTCCTCAATGGAGGAGTAGTTTGAGGAGATGCTTTGGAGCTCCAATAAGGATTGGTGCATACACGTGGCGGAATTTCTTTGAAATAAGACACATGCCGGTTTCCTCATGATGTATTCCTTAACCTCCAAGCGTGAGATAAATTATAAAAACAAATTAAGCACATGAAAATACAGTGGTGCTTGCCTGGGCTTGAACGCGTACATCTTAACCGATTATTGCATCGGTTAAGATGTACGCGTTCTGATCACTGGGCCATCTCGAATCTCGAATATTACTGGTATATAATTTATGAATAGGTATTCTTTATCGTACAATGACTTTTTCTTACTTATAAAAAAAAATAACACTGAAGGTGAATGTGTATTATCTATATTGAATATATTTTAGTGCTAAGTAATCGAAATAGATGGCATTGATGTCTATTTATAAGTTGCAAATCAATTTTAGCCAAACATGACTTTATTAAATTTTTTAATTAGTTGCAACGAAAAACATATATGTTAAATAAATATCCAAAGTATATATCAATAAGAGTCCTATTGCAGCATGGTGGAAACAACTTCAAACCTTATTATTCAGCGAGTTTCATTTACCCCTGCTTAAAATTTCATTGAAATCAATGGATGGTTTAGAAGTCTATAAATTCGATTCGCTATGCTATAAATTTGTTTACAATATATTTAATAAGGAATATTTACTCGAGGTAATTGAGCAACTCGTTACCGCCTTGTAAGACACTTCAACATTTCTCAGGCTGAGAACATCAATATATAACAAACGACTTAGCTAGAAGTATAATATTATTACCTACCCATCAAGGTCGTCTACCACCTACACATATGTGCAATGATGTTGTGCAGCTCTTTTATAAACTAAATGTTAATTAAAATGTTACTTTATGTATCTATACCTTAATGTTATTTATCTCATTCTACAAATTTAAATTCACTATCACAATCTCATCTATAAATTGAACTATTTATTAGAAAAGTGTCCGTCACGGCACGCCGATTGATATGATGATTATTGAATCAAATTATAATTGTAGAAAAACAATCACCAACCACAGACATGTTGTCCTTTGACCTTTGGTGTGTCTTAAATATAACTTTAATTTGTAATTTTTTTTTTTTTATTATGAATTTGTGAGCCTGCACGTTTGAATACCAAGTATTATCAAAAACATTTCGATGATAATTTTAATATATTTTTTGATAAGACGCTATCCTCGTCCCTGTAAATCTAAGTTACACTGGACATCACCGGAACACTCGTATGTAATGAATACATTGAATAAGGGGATGGTAGGTACTCACTCGTATTGGCCAACCAAAAGTCCTAACATAATATCATTTGTCATTTCATCTAAGCAGATAAAACGCTGCATTACCTATATTCACCTATTAAATTGGTAAGAAAATACTACAATTTCGAGCGGTCATTTAGTATTAATTTTATGAATACAAGCTTCGTTGCACTTAAACTAGCTTGCTTATAGAATTTACTTTATAAAACTAGATTATTTCATTTGATATTTGTTAACGTTAATTATAATATGAATAAGTTTAATTATATGTATATCGTATATCGCTTTCTAATAAACTTTGTATAGCAAGTTAATAAGTCTGTTTTAGTCATAAGTAATTCGACATTCGAAAGAAGACAGCATCCCGTAATCTGCTTATCACGGATCGTGTATCAATACATATGATATTTAAATTTGTTAGTAAAAAAATAATGTGGCTAGGTCGTGTATTTAATTTTATCTCTTGGTATTTTTTTAACAATTAATGTATTTGCCCGTAGCACTGTGTTAATGCAAAAACGGGACAACGCGTCTCCTGTATTTTTACGCATTTATTTAAATATTTTTTAGATCCTAACTTATGGTAAATTTTGAAGGAGGCGTATTATTAGATTACAACACAAATTATGAAATACCTACCTATATCTTATTAAGTTGCTTGTTTAACTAGTTTCGAAATTGTTCACAGGAATTGTATGCGAACCCCAAGTTTATTCTCGACAGCAGCGATACTTTCGACGTTGTGACCGGCAGACTTGGTAAGTTAATAAATATCGAGATATCAACATGCTGGCTAACTATATTCTAAATATAAATAGACAAAGCTGTCTGTTCCTCCTTTGTGTGTCAACTTATTTTTTAGTTTTTTTTTGATAACTTTTGATGACCATAGCTTTTTTTTAAAAAAAATACAAATCAAATTTGTGATCCCATAATTTGCAAAAATTAATATTGTCGAATTTCCGAGCAAACAGAAGTAATTTTATAATGATTAAGTATATGATTATATTAAAGGTAACATTATTTTTCATGATTTTACGCTTAATTAATACAACCGCATTTTTTGTATTTTCTATGTTGATTAAAGTGAATTTAAAATCTGATAAATACCTAGCTTGTAAGGTAGCTGTGGCGCAAGTGAAAGTAACTATCGATATGTTTTAGTATAATTACGTGTGTCTTTATCAGTCATATTTGGTAATATCAAAGTCGAGATATGCTCTGCGAAAATTGCAATATAACAAGAATTTTAAAATAGAAGTTTTGGCAACAAAGCGAAATCTAGAATATTATGCAATCAGATCAGAAATGCTATGAAATAAGACTAACGTAATGGTTCTGAAGCGTTTATGTAATATTGTAGTATACATTATCGATACATTTCAGATTAAAACATATTATTTATTAAGTAATGTGGCAACATTTGATTGATAATTATATCTTGCTTTGCAATAAAGTGTCTTAAATTTGGATTAAGCTGTGCGAGTTGAGAAATCTATGCTGCCAATAATTATTATATATTTATTACTCATACCGGCCATCATGAAATTTTGTGTATACGCATGTCAGGGGTAGACATAAAGACATTCAACATAAGCACCTAACAGCTGTCCCTCTTCTCACACACGCATAATCTAGCATCTTATTATAGAGATTTTGAAATAAATAAAAATGTTCAGGCGTGGCGAGTTAACTTGTTATTTATTCAAAAAAGCAAACCCTGCTTGGCGAACAAACATAGTAATAAGGTTACTAAAGAAAGCTAGTACATAATATAACAATGTTTACAAACTTCTCTTGCAGGAGACAAATGGCTGCTTTCATGTGTTGGAGTGTTATATCTGTGCAAAGGACTTTTTTATCGAGTCGTACCCGCTGACCAAAGAATAGACTCCAACTATGCTGGCGTTTTTCGGTTAGTATCAAATTGTTAATTAATAAGTATTAAGATAAGCCTAAAATTTCATTATCAAATTCAAGTCATGTAGCAGATGATTTCATTTTGTCTTTAATAAGTTTTTATTAAAATTTATTTTCGTTATAAATAAATTACAAAAACATTGAAAGATTAAATTATTTAAAATAACATTTTCTAACCAGAGTGCTCTTGCCGGTCTTGGGAATACCAGATATTATCTATTGGTGAAATCGTTGGCTGAGTCTGTCGACATTAGCCTGATAATTAATAGCATACTTATACGGTTTATTGCATTTTTTTTATAAATTATAAAATATATTTTCGACATTACAGATTTCGTCTATGGTGGTGCGGCCAGTGGGTAGAGGTTCTAGTAGATGATAGATTACCTACGGTGCACGGCAAGCTGGCATTTATGCATTGCAGTAATTCCGAACAGCTCTGGCCGGCCCTACTAGAAAAAGCTTATGCAAAGTTAGTACCAATTTTCTATTATTTAATACTTTATGAAAAAATTAATGATAAGGATAATATTTTATCCAATATCTAATATTATATAAATATCAAATACATATAATATTAAATTCAAAAATATTTATATGAATTTCGATTTCGTCAAAAAAAAGTTTTCTCGCTATTTAATTACTAAAAAACCATAATAATTTCCTATACTAATTTTTTAGAATTTATTTAACTAGTTGTCGCCCGTGGTTTCTCTTGCGTATTAGGGGTTGCACGTCAGGTGTTACGCATAAAAAAGTCTATAAGCTTGCTTCATACCTAATCTCATCAAATTCGGTTCAGTGGTTTGTCCGCGAAAGAGCAAGAGACACACAGACAGAGTTACTTTCACATATATGTTAGTAAAGATTATAAATGTAATATTTCATATTACTGCATAACTAGAGTAAGCTGGGTCTTTCATATTTCCGTTAAAAGTTGTAATTCATTTTAACCTCAATACGCAATAGAATTGCATAATGATTTCCTATAAGTTGCTTGTATTTTTTTACTATTTGTAGAATGCACGGGTCATACGAGGCACTTAAATACGGCAACCTTTTGGACGGCTTGGCGGATCTTACAGGAGGCATCACGGAATCCCTTAACATTACGGACCTGACTGACGCCGCTGCTCTTAACAATCTCATGAAAACCACAAGCGTTGTCACAGCATATAGATTACCAAACGTAAATATATATATATATATTTTAAATATATTTACAGGATTAGAATACTAATAATTTTAAAGACAATTCTTTGACTTCTTTGTACACATTTTTCAGGCGGTTACGCATTCAGTCAAAAGCATAGAATCGGGAATGAATTACAGACTTTACAATATGGAAAGGGTGAGTTAAAATTATTTTTTGTATGTTTAAATATTGGTCATTATAAAATCTATTCCGTTTAATGCTAAAATTTATGTATTCGTCTAAAGTCATTCATTGATTTTACAATTTCAAACTAATTGACGCCACATATCAATCATAAAAGTGGGGAGCTTACTAAAGCATATAATACGTATACGTACATTAACTATACAAACTGTAAATTTCAGATAGAAACTATTGATGGACCAGTATATTTAGTGAGATTAGCAAGACCATTAGCACCCGGAGACACGCATATAACACATTTTATTTTAGATCATGCAAGGTACCTTTGCTAATCATTTATAAAATAATAATAATATTAAACTGATTTGATATTAATTTTCATATCTCATTCCAGTTGGAGTTCGATTCCAGTCCACGAACGTGAACGGCTAACGTCAACGACTAAAGGCTTCTGGATGTTGTACAACGACTTCACATCAATGTTCTCACGGGTAGAAATGGTGCATTTGGACGTGGAGACGAGTAAAGCTGAAGCTACTTTGAGTGACAAACAGAAGTGGCAAGTGAAGAGTCATCAAGGCCGCTGGAAGAAAGGCGTTACCGCAGGCGGTTGTAGAAATCACGTTAGTAAGTAATAGTTGAAGTATTCTGATCACGCCACGATACTGAACATTTAGAAAATTAAAGAAAATTAACATTAGAAACAGATTAAATAAATTGTTATAAATGTATGTTACAGATTTATTTCATATGAATCCGCAAATACAGATCGTACTCAGCGACCCAGACACCGTTATCATATCGCTCAACCAACACAGCATAATGGAACCAAAAGTTATAGGGTTCAGCATTTATAAAATCCCCAAATCCTTAACCGAGACAGCTTCTCCCCTTTTCTTCAAAAAAACTAAAAGTTCCATCAACTCGCAATACACGAATAGTCGACAGGTTAGCGAAAGGTCAGTACGAGTATAATATTTAAATAGAAATACGATAAAATGTTAAGCAGCGCGAAATATACTTTTGCAATTGCAATGCGAAATATTTTAAACGTTTAATTTCTATTTTAGATGTAACTTAGACGCGGGCGCCTACTTGGTGATACCGACTACCTTTGAACCGAGGCAGGAAGCTAACTTTTCATTACGAGTGTATTCAATAAAACAACTTAAAATGAGAGTATTGGATTTCACTCCTCAAATGTTAAAGGCTGCCGTGCTAAAGGCGCCTCCCGGTGTAGAGTCGACTAGTTTCGCTCAGTACGAATCGCAATTCCTCCAGTTGGCAGATGAACACAAGACTATCAATGCCTTCGAACTGCAAGAGTTGCTTGAAAGATGTTTACCCAATGATTACATCAAAAGCTGTGCCACTATTGAAACGTGCAGACAGATAGTCCTGTCAATGGAAGTATCCTTTATAAAAAATACAGAAAACATATTTCCGTCATAGAAACAATTGATGAGTTCAAAAGTAAAATATGTTTAAAAGAAAGAACTATGCTTAGAGGTCGTTTGCTACTTAAACAGAGCTATTAGAACTATTTTACAAAAATAGAAATTGATGTGAACAAAAGTATAATTAATATAGGTTTTTAAAAATCAATGACCTAATTCTATTAAAAAAAGGATATATTTTCTATACGCAATGTATCTGTACAATTACAGTATACAGTCGGAATATTTTTATCATTTTTAGTAAAATAAGTAAATACCTATAAGTAATATTTGTCAGTTTTTTCCTTAGTTCTTAATTCAGAAAGATGGTTCTGGCCGCATAACTCTATCCGACTTCAAGGATCTCATCTGTAGCCTAAAACATTGGCAGGTGGTGTTCCGGGCTCATGCACCGGAAAAAATGAGTGTGCTCAGAATCGAAAGATTTCGCGACATATTGCGCGACGTCGGGTTTGTGATACCGGAGCGCGCCTTGTCTCTTCTCGTTCTCAAGTATATGAGAAAAGACGGAATGCTTCGATTTGGGGATTTTGTCTCAGCAGTTGTACTTCTTCATAGAGCTTTCCGTAAGTATATGTAAACTAAGTCACAGTGTGTGTATCTCACTCCGCGTGACACTAGTGAAACCTTTTTGCGACTTTAACGTTGTATTCGAATTTCAAATTGATCGTTCTCGTCACAGAACAGAAGTTTCATTTTGTAAACAAATTTATAATAGTGTCGGTGACCTTGTTTATTCTACTTATGTTATTTGTTCCGTGTTAATATCCGGAATCCATTTTAGGTAAAAAATCTTGCTCGAGCGTTCCGCTCTAACAACTTCCTTCCTTCGCACTGTAAGTGACACCGCGACTCCTTATTTGAAAGTTAAGGAGTACCTAAACATGTTATAAATTGAATATGTTCCATATATTATATTATATTCTATTACTATTAATATATACGAGGACTCTATATTATATTCGATTTATTTAATACTATTTCGAACCGCAACACATATAAAGGATATTGAATTTTAAAACGTTAATTAAATTAGAAAATCCTGATACAATTATTATATCATAAAGACTGGATTAATAATGAACAATTACGAATGTTTGAATTCAACCCCGTCTTTAGCATAACACGGGCCCGCTTGCAAGCACAAAAACATTTATTTTTAAGAGACACAGACCTCACCAATGGTGCCAGACTTGGCCATTATCGACCGAATCATCATCATCATCATTCTCACCGAATACGAGACACTCACTGCGATATTATGAGTAAATCTTTTGTTGATTTCTAAAATATACGCATTGTTTCGACTATTCTTTATAAAAGTTCACCTTTCTAGATTACACGGAAGAGCTATTGTGAAATATTGAATTTGAACATACATCATGATACTCTTTTTTTTTTTGTTTTTCATTACTTAACACGTTAAAGGCGCATTTTCATTGGTCGATAAGTCGGTAGTTAGCCCGATTGCGGGGAGTACCCGCTTGCGAGCTAACAACCAATGAAATCCACTGGTCGATAACTCGGTCGATTAAACGTGTGCGGGTGATATCCGCATTCATATATTGATATTTATATATGCGTTATAGAAATCACCCGCACCCCGTATGCCAGCTCTGACGACCAGTGAAAACGATAAACTCTTTGCGGGCCCTATGGCATGCGTTACAGAAATCTCCCGCACCCCGAATGCGGGCCTTATCGACCAATGAAAATGCGCCCTAACTCCCCTCAAAATCGACCGCCGCTGACCATTTGTTAGTAACAGCTGTTTGTAATACGAAGGAAAGAAGTTGAAAGAGTCGGACTCGATTCAAAGATCAAAGCTCAAAGATTCCGGAATATCCGGAAAAATAATAGTTAAATTAAATGGGTATTGGTAGGTAAGACGAAGAAGTATTATTACAATATAAAAAAGTATGACAATAGTAAATTTGGTTAGAAGTAGAAGTTTCTTTAAATTTTAATAAATATTTCCAATGCTTCTGTATATAGTATATTAGATATCTCGCATGTATAATAATGCCTACTTACCATAATAACTATAGCTTAGAAACTAATACAAAACATGTGCAGAGTACTTTCGTTTTAGAGCTAACAAAACACGAAGTAACACAAGTATGATAACACAGTTTTTATTAATCAATAATAAAGATAAAAAAAATTACCCAGAATAATTTATATTTTAATTTTATTATATGGTAAAAATAAAATGTTGCCCTTAATAATTATAATTTATACATTTAATTATTGCAATTTAAATACTTACCGTAATTTTCTTTATTTCAAAATAAAAACGACATTACATTTGCGAGATTATATCTAACAAAATTAATTTATTTTATATATATTGTATTTGGAATGCAGAAATGTTTGTCCGCTATTCGGAACATTTCAAGCAATCAGAACTCCATTGAAAGTTTTTAAGCTAATTTAGAAAATCGAAATGGTTATCACTGGTATACTAAAGATATAGTTAAGCATATTATTGGGTAAGTAAGATGGTGCCATTGGATATATTACATGTTTAACTCTATATATAAAATGCTTTCTCTTCGCGATTAAACTTTATCAATAATATTAGTATGCTTTATAGTCTAATGTCATATTTCAGATATGTTCTACAGTAACTGCTCTACGAGTACTTACACAGTTAATTTAACTTTTGCTGAGGTAGGTACATTAGCTCAACGTCACTAACCTCTTCGCTAACACTCCTACTGCTTACTTAACATTATATTCTAATTTCAAATATATCGGTTATTGAATCGTAGAAATCAAGGTTTACGGTACGGTATTGATTGCCGAAAACCTTGAAAAATGACATAAAAATGTGTTTTTCTTACTTGCATTTGCATACTACGTAAAATAGTCAGCAACTACAATTAAATATTATTTACTATAATAAAGACACTTTAATTGTAGAATCACAATCTCTCTAGAAATCTCTGATGCAAACACACACGAATACAACCGCGTGTTTAATGTGCAGTGTTTGAATAAAAATTGAACAACATTGAAGTCGTATTGGATGTAAAATATCTAATTATTTATCCACCGTACGATATTAGACTAATGATATATCGTAGCGTAACTTAAAGAAATTGAACCATAGGCAAATAAAAAGTTATTACTTTTCATGTGATACAATATCTCTCGTTGTAGTCCTTTAATTGATACTATTAATAATTACTTTAAATACATTGATATTATAGGTACTGATTGATTGATTAACAAGGATATTTCTTCATTTTCACCATCTTTGCCTCATTAATAAAAATCTATATAAATAATAAATAACCTAATTTTTTAATGCTTGTTTGATTTTTTTTTCTATTTGCTTTTTTATAATTAGTTCCTGCTGGAAGGGTTCGTCCATTTGCAATATTTTATTACTGAAAGTAGAATAAATTTATACTACCTATATCGCAGAGTATACTATGCGAAGTTATATAATTTAAAATCCATGTACTCATGGTACAAATGCAATTATGCCGCTAAAGAAAATGTTTTAACTCTATCGATGTTTTTTTTTTTTAAATAAACTTTTTTTTTGTTTCAGTGGCTGAAGTCGGCTTTGACATGCTGATGCTAGGTTAAAATTATTTATTTAACATATAGTTGATGTATGTGTATATAAATATTTAATAAGTAATTACGAAACGATATTTTTCTTATTTAAGATCAGAATGGAAACATTTTAAGTAGAATATTTTTGTGTTTAAATGTTACATCGTTATCTAACCTTTATATGGTATTGATAAAAATCTACTGAAATATTTGATACAATGTAATGCAATGATAAATTTTTAAAACCAATATGTTTATATTCTTACCTAGATGTCACAACTGTATAAGCACAAATAAAAAAAAAAAAACCGTTTTTTTTGTGTGGCGCTGGTCGCTCACGCGCAATCGTCTACGCCATTTTGATGTATAAATAAGTCCTTTACTGGTTCCCTACAATTATTATAAATTTGAATTTATTTCATTAAATAATCGCGGATAATATGGAGTAACGTATATATCCGGAATATTAATTGCTCCCGAATAATTCCTTTGAATCTTAGTAGATTTTTTTTTCAAGATGTCAGAGCGTAATCGTAACTTGTTTTAATGTGACAATCAATTTATTTAAACCTTTACATGAGACGATTGGATGCACTTGAATAGTATAGCGCTCCCTATAAATTCTTATGTTTACAGAATAATTTCTTAGGTATCCCTTTATTATCTTTACATTTAGTAAATCGCTTATGACGTTCCCCTTTATATGAACTTTTAAATATAGGTCATATAAAAATACATAATGACATACATACACAAAATAATATTGTTAGTTCGTAGTTTATGTTTTCATAAGTACTGCATGACTTTATAACTTAAACTATGCTGCGATCTCCCTTTAAAATGAATCGTTATTTAGGTTTAGACGAATATTTTATAGTTTAAAATCTTATTATTAATTGTAAATAATGTTTTTGTATTTTTTTTTTATTAAAGTCCACCGAAACATGTTACAAAAAAATATTTTTCTTTTGTATTTGTTATATCGTATTTCCCATTATTAAAATTTACATACCTATTTACCTATATATATGTTTTTTTTTTTATTTTGGCATAAATTAATTGTTGGTAAATGAAGATGTAAATAGTACTCGTAGTATTGTAAAGCATTTGAAAAGGTAATTACTAAAGAGATTAATATTATATTCTACTGTTAATTAAATAAACTTTAAAATATTTCGCTGCATTAATTTATTTCTTACTTACTAAGTTAACGAAGCTTCAGTCACATAAAAAAATACTTATCACAGACTGATTCAAGATTCCAGTGGCAATCAAGACATTTTCGAAAATTGTTCGCACGGCAAAAACTAGATTCGTTCATGCGAGTCTTATGCATATGGCAAATAATACATACAAGTAATTTACAGAATATGTTTGTCTATTATATTGGCACATACTACACCAAAACAAAACTCAGCACTTTAAAAATTGCCTAAAATTGTAACCCAGCCACATTAAAAGGGGGCTGCAAATAAGGATCCCCATTATATTACAAACTTAATAATAACACACGAATAATGCTTTGATCAATCAAAATACTTTCATTATTTTGGTTTATGAAGCTTCAGTTTGAGTTTTAAAGAAAATGTCTTTATTATTTTTTTAAGCAACCTTTTCATGTTGTATAAAATAAAAATGCTGTAATTATCAAAACTAAATAAATTATAAGCGACAAAAAATATTAAAATAGTATGGAAATAAAAAAACGTTGTAATTTTTTTTTTTATTACTACTAATGTATGACTAGATCTAAAAGTTTAACATTTATAAAACAGTCGCATATTAAAACTTAATCATAATAATCAATGGTCTGTTGACAATTTCAAATAATAATAATAATAATACATATAGATTAAAAACTGTTTTTAAAAACAAATAAAACATCGCAATGCAGATTAAAATTATAAGCATTTTAAAACATTGTAAAAAATATATTATTTTTATATCAATTGAACTGTTGCTTTCAAATGGTAAATTAACATTATAATTCGATAAATATGCCCCATGCAAGAAATGTATAATGAAATATAATATTGCTTATATTTTTTATAAATTTATGCGTGCAATAAATTTAACTATGCCTTCACAATAGTATATATATTTAAACAGACTGCAATATTATGTGCAGTATTAAAATTATCCATTAAAATTATGACTTACAAATTATTTGCAGAGCTTTTTACAATAATAAGTTTAGTTCAAATGTTGAATTCGTCATCATGATTATTTTTGCTATAACCTTTTTTTTTGTATTGCAAAGCAAACAATCACATAATATTATTCATTATTAAAATAAAATACAACAACTGAGGTTCTTACCGTTGCATAATAAACAAGTTTTTAATTTATTCAAATATTGAAATGCATAGACCGTAATTACCAAATCTATTCATTGGTACTAACCAAAACTTTTTGGCTAAACATTGAAACATATAATCAAATTAAAACTAGTGTTTTAATGCAAGAACTTTTGTTTAAGATAATGTCGAAACTTTAAAATCACTATTTTCTTAATGTCAAATTGTATACAATTTATAAATAAGAATTATCTACATTTTATTAATTAAAATTAAATTACAAATTGCTTGCACATATTAGATAATAATAATAAAATAAATCATACTTCACTATCTGTCAGTACTATCTTTGTTGGATACATTTATTTGGTCTGAATCATCGGATTGCAGAGAAGTTGCTTTATGTAACTCATACAACTGTACCAACTGCTCATCAGTCATATGATCTAATAGTTTAGGGTTTAGATATTTTCCCACAGTTTTCCTTTTGGCTTGATGTAGGGGTTTCATTTGCTTCGCTAAATTGATTGCATAGTCCTAAAAAAACAACAACATTTAAAAAATTAGTTATTGTATTCATCTAAATATGTATTTATAGTTTTAGAAATTTCTTAAAGTGTTTTATTATTATTAAAAATAAAGGAAAATTTTACATATTACTTACAGTCCATTCATTCAGAAATATATTAGCTTCTTGAGGGTTACAATTTTTATGTCTCTTAAACTCTTCTCTTGCATAATTATCGCCTAGTATCCGTAGTTCAGGAGGCAATGCTCGATGCACACGGAAAATTAGTTTATAAAGCGTACGTACACGTGATACATGAATTGCAGCAGACATATTTCACAAGAAGTATTTTTAATAACGGTTAACTTGTGATTGTACAACGATCTGCAAACACAAAACAATATTGTTAAAGCTATATAAACTTTATAATAAAAGTGAAACTATAATTTCAAGAAGGAAGAATTTTTAAGAGAAATTGTTATTTATTTTTTACCTTACGGATCAAATTCATTTTAAATAATAATTATTATAAATTAAATTAAATGAGACATTTTAATACGGTTTATCAGGATGTCAATGTAATCACGATATCATAGTTTTAACTTTAATCACGAACATTCAAATTTAATACTACTAGAACGATACGACATGATGATTCTTCATTTAAAAATTTTGAAACGACGACCTAATTATAAAAATAAATTAAGAAAATACTTTAATGATTACGTTAGTGACATAATGACTTACCAACTGACAACTGACAGCAGACAGAAACAGCCCATAAACGGTTTGTTTGGTTGGTATTGGTTTTAATAAATACACTTTGACACAGACCACAAATATGTTGTATGTTTTTTTAATCTGTGACTAAATAAAACTCCCTTAAGTTATAATTTTCTGAATTAGTTGTTTTGTATTTTCACTGTATACATAAAGCGATATAATGAAAATGTATCGCTTAAAATCATATTTTTTTAAAATTTAAGGTAACGTTGCGTAAACTTTATTTCGAAAAAAGAATTATAGCGGTCCCTTTACTTTTTAGTAAATATTGATATATTGTTTCATCTCACCATCTCATCTCTCAGCCGAAGGACATCCACTGCTGAACATGGCCTATGTTTGTATTTATGTCCTCCAAAGATCGCCACAATGACCGGTCTTGTGCAGCCCGCAATCAATTGTAATTGTTTAATTAGTCATATTTTCTATAAATGTCTCATTTTTTCAGAATTAAAAAAAAAGGTAATATTACACTTATTTCCTTATAAGTTTTATTCAAGTTTAAATACATTGGCACAGTGTGTCATCACTAAGCTTTATTTCGTTCTCCTTTATTCTGTTATCGCAACGATTTTTTTGGAATAATATAAATTTAGTCATGAACAGTAATTTAAACATTGATTCGTGGGGTCGGATAATTTTGGAACTGGTAACCTTAACTGCGATATTAAATACTTAACATTGTTTTTTTCTTCCTACTTCTATAAATATAATAATTATATAAAGTAGGTATACAATGAGTATATAAGCTACCTGTACTAGGATGCCCAACACTAACACTTTTTAATCGTGTAAATTTTAAAGTAGAAAGGCAAATAATGCCAATAAGATATTGAACTTACTGACAAATATTTAAGATATTCTTAAGAGTTAGATTAAAATCTACTAATAATATAGTCCAGTTATAGTTATAGCCCAGATTTAAACGTAACATCAGAAAATATGCGTGCGACACGATTGATTGCATACTTCTGAATGGTAGCAGAAAAGTCATCTTGCTGGGATTGAGGACTTGGTTTACAACGAATATAATGATAAAAACACATTATAAATACAACGTTGAAAGACAACAAAATGCACCCGTGCTTATAGTCAAATAAATCTAATATTACAATTCATTTTTCGAATGTAATAAAAAAAGCTGCATTATTTTACAAGGGGGTAGTTTTCAATTAATACCTACTTGATGAAAAAAAAAAAGAAAAATCAAAACACATAAAACAAATTTTAGTTCTTAATGTATCAGTTCTTATTATTATGAACTAAAATAGAATCGTTGTAAAATACAAAAACAATTAAGTCAGCTAAAAATGGCTTTGAGCTAAGTTTTAATATTAAATTTTTCTTTTACAAGGTTTTTTTGTTAAAATTAATAATGTAACAACCCTTTTAACCATCAAAACAAAAACTTATATTAAACTGTAGTATATTTTTCAGAATGACCTATGTACCATAAACATTGATAAGCTTATAAATATACATTTAGAATCTGAAAAGAGTGTTTAAAATGTGTGCTTTTACACTTCAATTTAAACCTAAATATAATAATATATTAATTACGTGTTTAATGTTTATATGTACATTAAAACCAATCAATGTCTCAGAACAAGGTGGACACATGTTACAACCTTTTTCGTTATTTTAATATGTACACAAAAATAAGTTTTACACTTCATGTCAAGTAATTTATATAAAATTTAAAACATGAGACAATATATATAATTGTCAAAAGTGTATACATATAGGAAGATTAAATTTTTTCTTGAATGAAAGGATGAGCCAGACAATGGTTTACGGATGCACGCTTTGCTGGATCAAGCATGATCATCCTTTCGAGTAAATCCTTGAGTTGTGAGATTTTTTTAGCTTCTGGGGCAGGTAGGCGATGGTGCGGCGGTGCTAATTCCGTTTGTAAGTCGCGCGTGGGCTTTATACTTGACATAATTACAATTTTTTCCTGAAAGAAATAAATAAGCTTGATGGACTTGACCAAAAGAATACAGCGAGAACAATTCTATTTTATTATCATTAAAGCCGAATTAGGTATTATATCATTACAAATAATTTAAATTAATGTAGAATAACTCACCCTTTCTGTGATCTTGTCCAGTTCATGGTATAGAAAGTTACAATTGACATCGAAATGTTGGTCCTTGAAGTTACCCTTTTTTATTATTTTGTTAGGTATTTTACCTTTTAAATCCATAAAATATTTCAGCATTTCGTTATTGGATTTACCACTGAACATAATTTTTCCTGTCGATAATTCATATATCGTACATGCAGTCGACCACATATCAATACCATAATCATATGGCACTCCAAGAATAATTTCTGGAGCTCGATAAAATCTTGAAACTAGGTATGGTGTAATATCATTATCTGTTACATGTGATGCTGCTCCAAAATCACAGAGTTTCAGCATTAATTTACTTTCATTAACCAGTATATTGTCAGGTTTTATATCTGAAAAAACAAACCACTACATTTTACAAATAAGTAATGTTAAGAGGTGAAAATAACCATCTTAAATTAGGAAAATTGGTGTGTAAAATATTATTTAGGCTTTTGCCTCTAATAAAAAACAATTTAAATCAGTATAAACACCAGCAACCCTTTAATAAGTCCATTCTATGTGTATTGTAAAAGTTATTTGGAAGAAAATTTAACAATACTAACCAGCATGTACAATCCCTGTCTTTTTCAACAACTTTAAAGCAAGCAGAATTTGTTGTGTATAACTTCTTACAGCTTTAATATGTATACCACCATTTTTTCCATATTTCTTCAAAACCTCTCTCAAGTTCATTGAAAGAGGTTCCATGACCATACAAAGATGTCGTTTGTGGAAAAAGTGTCGGAAAAGACGCAAGCAATGAAATTTGTCATCAGGATCAGCGTCATTTAAACGCTTCAAGATTTCCAATTCTCTTAAGCCTGTTTTATGCCTAAACAAAAATAAAATTTGTATCAATAAATACTTTGTCAAATAGTTAAGGCAAATCGTTTGATCGAAAATTAGACAACATTAATCAACTTACATAATCTCATTATTTCTAATGATCTTAACTGCAACATCCGTGTTACCACGTGCTTGGTCACGAGCACGCACCACATTTGAAAAGACACCTTGACCAGTGTAGCCATAAACTGTGTACCTGTTATCCAAATTTTCACCTATTCGGACCCTGTTGAGTATATTTAAGAATTTTATCTCGTTGTATAATATACCTTATTATACCTTATTTAGGAGGTAATTTAAATATTAATCTATTGCAATAAAGCAATTACCTGTAATATCCTTCTGCATCATCCCAGTTATCAGTAAGCGAAGGATTTTCTAGTGCATTCTTACTTCGAGGTTTTCCAGCAGTTGGTGTCTATAAATTAAATTATGAGTTTAATTATGTTTTACGTTAACAAACGTTTTAATTAATATAATAAACAAGTTACATAAAAAGAAAAAATCTATTTAATTTTTTTATGCATATATATTTATGTAAATTGTGTTATTTTATCTATATTTTGACTGAAATTTAATATATTATTTGTTTAAATTCACTTACATCTACACTGCCGAAATTGTCCTGATCTGCAAACATATCCCATTCATTTTTCCTACGTGATTTATCCAAATTGGCTGTACTTTTAGATTCATTGTCAACATTTCTAACATTGCTCTTCTCCAATTTGAACTCAATTTTACTATCAGCTTTAGATGGAACGTGCACCGTAGTAGATTCCTTGGATTTTTTGTTGTCGAGTGTTGCGGATTCAACTTTACCAAGAGTTGCTACATTAGCTTGCTCTGTGTTTGAATTACCACTATTATGACAGCCCAATCTCTGTAAAAATACATATATATTTATCCAAGTTCCTATATTGAACTTAGGTTTTAATTTGACAATCAATTGGTAAGCTTTTGTATTGAATATAGGATTTTGATTTGAACTTAAACCTAAATGTATAGTACATAACAAAAAATATTAAATAAAGTTATATTTGCTTGAAGTCATCTTAAAAGTTAGTGTTAACTTTAACAACTTATTGATAATACAAAAACATGACAGTATACAAACAATTCTGATCAACACTCTAGATATAAATGTAGATAAGTTAAAAATAAATAAGATAAATTACAATAATTAAGTAACTTTCGATTACCCTAAAACCAGTAATTATTAAAGGTGTCCAAAGAAAAACATTGGACCATGCTTTTTTTTTAATCAAATTGGTTTCTTTTAACTATGTACTATTTATAGTAAAAATAAAAATTCCAATGAAAGGAATTTAGATGTTCTAACGTTTAATTTAACTGACTGAATTATTGTTGAAGTTGAAGTTATAGATGAATGATTTAGATTTTAATGTTAAATGCTATGATAACAGTTATAATATATAAAAAAAAGAAAACCTATAATGACAAATGATTAAATTATAGTTGGGATGTATTGGAAGCAACGGTGAAAAGGCTCTAAAGATATACCTTCAAAAGCTGTTCTCGTTGCCTCCTTCTTCTTTCAATGATTTGTTCTTCAGATTCTTCTTCATCATCAGTATTAATGGATATATCTAGTTCTTCGTCACTAGAACTCGGCACTATTTGGGCAACTTCATTTGATGAATTCTGAAAAAAAAAACTTTATGTAAAACATGGTGTCATGCATGTATTTCTAAAAGATACATGATTTGTAAAATATAAGCAATTTAACTGTATCTAGGTGTTAAATATATAGCATTAAATAAACAAAAGAGGATCACCAGAATTCAAAAAAATGAATGGACTATAACCACCTAAGGACGACTCCACGTCGTTTGGTTATAGTATCATAGTTCAATAGTTTTCACGCGATTAACATACATAAAAAAATTGTATATATGTATAAATAGAAGATAATACTTACATTATTACCCCTATATTCCCGTTGATCAGGTCTATAATAAGGTTTATCACGTGATCGTGGTCTATATCTATCTCTACTGCGGTCTCGTGACCTGCGATCGCGGTCTGAATACCTCCTATCACGACGTGATATCGTTGACCTATCTCTTGAACGCCAGCTCCGCACTGGTTCTCTTTCTCTTCGTCGTATTTCTGATAAACGACTATCTACATCACGATCTCGATTTTTTTCTTTTTCGTTTCTTTCTCTCTCGGTTCTTTCCCTCTCGCTTCTTTCCCTCTCACTTCTTTCCCTCTCGTTCCTTTCTCTCTCGTTTTTTTCCCTCTCACGTTCTCTCTCTCGTTTCTTTTCCCTTTCTCGGTCTCTTTCCCGTTCTCTCTCCCTTTCTCGATCTCTCTCTCGTTCTCTCTCCCTTTCTCGATCTCGGATTCTTTCTTTCTCGCGTTCTCGTTCTCTCTCCTTTTCACGTTCACGTTCTCTTTCTCTGTCAAAATCAAGTTTACGACGATCACGTTCTTTTCGGTCACGATGTTCCTTATCTTCTATCCTTTTGTCCATCTCTTTTCTACTTTCCCTATTAAGTATTTCTCTTAAATCTTCCCCTTGACGTTTAATTTTCTGTTTATCTTTTTCCGAAGATCGATCTTTAACAGGTGTAAGTTTATTAATCATTTTTGAGTCAACATCACGATCACGTTTATCCCTTTTTCGGATAGGAGTCTTAATTTCCTCGTCATTTATGCAAATAACCTTATTTTTAATAGATTCTTTACGAGCCTCATCATCGCTTCTGTCAGAACTATATGCAACCAAGCGAGCTTGTAACAACTCTTTCTGTTTCATTAATTCTTCTAAGTTTAGATCGTCCTCTATAATTGTTAATTCTGGACTAGCACAATCTTCTTGGTAATTTTCATCTTCTGAATTTGATGATAAAATTTCTAAAGTCTCGCTTACTTTCTGTGTAACAGTACTACTAGTACTTCGCGTTTCTTCAGTAGGTTCATCGCTATTCTTAGATTTGACTGTTTTCTTCGAATCTTTTATAGGAGTTTCCAGAGATGACTCCTTTTTCTTAGGTTTACATCGCCTAGATTTTTTTATTAGATCTTCTACGTCGGAAAGTGATGTTTCACTCTCTTGTTTAGGACTTTTGTATTTTTCTTTCTTGGATTTCTTTTTCTTCTTATATCCCTTATCTTCTTTTTCCTCGGATGTTCTTTTACGCTTCTTGTGTTTCTTACTCTTTTTCTTTTTCTTACTTTCATCATCACCATTTGTTGATTTCTCTAAGTCAAGCTTAGATCTGAAACAACAATAAATAAATAAAAGAGGTACTTACTAAAGTACGTGTTAAACGTTCTTCTTCTTCCTTATTGTTTAAAAAACATTTCTCATTTCTGTAATATTATACAGTGATAAATAAAAGTAATAGATATTCGAAAATAATATCAAATTATAAGTTTTAACCTACCGGTCACTTTTATGTTTATTAATAAGCTCAATACATATATTAATGGAAAATTTTGAATTCATTGTTTAAAACTTTTTATTTGTTGATACATCTGTTGATTTCGTTTTTACGCACGGCAATATATTAACAACATGGGCAGTAACTTATCATTGAAAATAGAAGAGGCTTATTATTAAAAATATGTTGAGTTAATGTTAAATGTTGAATCAACGTGTCAATGTCTTTCAAAATATATTTAGAAATAGATAATAAAAAAATAATCACAACACTATGACATTTCAAAGAAAAGTATTTAATACTACAATTTTTTGGATCTCAAACCATAAGCATTATATTTTTATATTCAAATTCTGTCATTATGATTTCTTACTCAAGAAAAACATACACACAGACAAGCTAAAAAACCAGATAAAATTTTAACAAAAAAATAACCATTTTTTTTAAAAGTACCAATTGGATACCTAACTAAAAAAATATGGTGGTTGTGTGTAAGTGGTAAATTTGACATAGTGACTTTTCAAAAATGCTTTTTTGTAAAGGTTACCTGACTAAATTCATTTGATTTGATTTTGCTAATTAGTTTATAAGCTACTCAGTTCTGAGGTAATAAACACAATATAAAATACAAAAAAATTAGTAAACTCCTTCTTATTTTCATTTCAGTTAATAATAATAAGCTAATAATTAAATAATGACTTTTTTAACTCTGCTTTGACCACATAATTATACTTATTCAGTCATTAAAAATAATATAAAATATATAAGTGCTTCATTTGTGAATTCAGCTTAGATGAAGTTCAATTTTTATATAAATAATCATTTATTTTCGAATATCATACCTTCAATATATACAATGTCCAGCGAACATAAATTAATGTCGTATTTTTTTCAATTCAAGTGCATTTTTTCTACTCATATATACTATTTTTTTTTTAATAATATTTATCTACCAATGGCATACCAGATTGTGCCTATTCATTGAATGCTAACTTAACCATAAAAATACATTATATTCCTTTCTAACCTTTTATTTATGACTACAATTTCTAGACTAAGATTTCAAAAAAATGGAGCTCAATACTACATTATATAGCAGAATTTTATTGCAATGCATTTTCTCTTTGATGTTTAATGAATAATTTTGTAACATGGTGATTAATGTTTTTGTAAATGTAAAGTATATCTCTTCATGTATACTTTTAACTTGGAAAAATAAATATTCAAATTATTAGAAATTAAAAAAAGAAACTTATAGTTTCTTTACCACACTAAATTTTAATGTCCTCGTTATATTCAATCCCATCTTAATAATTAGTATTGTGTGTAAAACTCATGTCACACTATAACCATAAATGTTAATTCAAATGCCAAACATGTCATATACACATTTTGTTATTAACAGAAGTTGGCTTAATATATTTTTGAAAGTCTATTGTAATTCTATCATCAGTGTTATTTTGTCATGTCCATGTTATGATAAACAACATAATATATAAAATCAGATTAAAACATTAAACTAATGTCATTCTGTACATGTCTGACTACAGGGCAAAGGTCTCATCCATGTGCACAAGACAAGCCAGAATTTAATTTACTGATAATGAATTATTTGGTTTACCCAATGCAAACTCGCTATCTTCACTTAACATCGGCTGAGCCCTCGCAGATCATTTCGGCTTGGTTTCAAAATAATAGAGGTTATAATAATTTGTATGGTATTGATATAGATTTTACCATTACAATAGGTAATATGGTAAACAAATATGTGTCCTTGACGTCTAAGCTGCTGACTAAGAAGTAATATTCAAATTGGTTATACAGTAAAATAGATAAATATCCTTTTACTATCTTATATAGAAATAGCACAACAATACCATGAATGGTCACAGCAAATAAATATTATTTAATTTACAAGTACTAAGAATGTATCACAACGATAAGCATCTAACAAAGAATGAATAAAAAGTAAATAAACCACCAACTACTTACTCGTTTCCCATTATTTTCGTTTAAGTAAATCTGCAGCCAAATCTGCAAAAATGGGATATGGTTTATTTTAAGAATTTTTATTTTAGTTTTTAGAAGATTGTTTTCAAACACTGATGCACTTATTTTGTTTATGATTATGGATTATTGTATATGTAAATGAAAATAAACACTCAAATTTATTGAAATTACTTTTTAATAGTTACATTGGTATAATATAGCTAAATTTAGATGTATATTTATTTCAATTTGTTTAATATATAATTTACTAGGTATGCAACATAAGTTCGTTGCTCTATATCCTTTTTAATATTATAGTTTTCAAGTAATATACGAATGTAAAATCAAGATACGCATTATTTCATTATACCTTCAAACTCAATATAATAATTCATAGAAATACTTTACTAGATAATCTGTTAGTGACATATATTTGGAAAACATATTATTTATTAAATAATAATAATTTGTACATTAAAAATCGATTCACACTTTTTCAAATATGGTTGTGTATAATGCACACTGGAGTAAACATTAAGCATAGATTATAATTCATTAATTACTAGATACTTATAACATAAACTGGTCTAGGTAAGTAATAAACCCACATTTAATTTATCTTCAGGCAAAAAAATGTCCCCTTAACAAACAAGAAGTAATTAGGTATTAATTCAACGTGACATTACCGATCAGACCTCCATTTAACTAGCTTTGTAGGCAAGCAAGCAAGGGGCAAAGGGAGGGAGCCTTTTGAGTTTTATTGAATATTTAATCCTCTGAATTTTGCTATATGGCAATATAATATAATAAATATAAAATATTTAAAATATATTTTTTAAATAAATGAATTATTGCTACAGGTTTCAAGAAATTATTCAATAAGTATTTTTTAGTCAAAAAAAAATAATAATTTTAAGGCCTTAACTAGATAAAAATGAAATATTCTCTTGCCTAATTAAATTGCGAAATTCGAGTAATCACTTTCAAGTGAGCCTTAATAATTATCATTGACGAAAATTATCAAATATATTAGGTAAGAAACTATATTTAAATAAAAGTATATATATATATATATATAGTTCATTTATGTTTATCTACTTACGGCCTTAGGTTTCACCAGCGTTACAGTTTGATTATTTATATTAATGTTCATAAGCTAGAATATGTACGATTTACGATGAATACTTGCTTACGGTTTGCCATAATGGTTGAATCATATAAACTCTTCAACCATTTAAATACCAGTTGTAAAGCGCTAGTTTTAAAATCCCATAAATAATAAAAAATAAATAGTCAGATCGCTATCGCACTGTACTAAACATTGCAATCGGCACTGTCAGTACCAGTAGCTTAACGATTAAGCCCCTTTACCGGTGTAAGCTAAGTGTAACTTTTATTACATCAAAGATATTCAAGTAACCTGTTAATGAGCCGATCGTTCTTGACCAGATTTGACCTACAATTTTTTCTAACTTAATACTTAATAAATCTTTAAGTAAACTTTTTTAGGAGCTGGTAATCTTGTACTTTTATATTATTAACCAGTTGAACGTAGTGATTTCATTTTATATGGTAATGGTATGGTTGTTAGTTGTTACTTGTTACTCTAGTGTAGTGTAGGCCGTAGCGCGTTTCTTACTGTTGTTTGTCTGATAGGTAAAAACGTACTGATGCTCTTTGGTATGTTATCGGAAATCACAAATTAGAAGATGGCGGTGCAGCATTAAAACCTGCCGGATAATTATTACAGTAATTACAGGTATACATTTCTTATTATATTATCTTATAACTATAATATTGTATAAAAATACAGTAACTCTCTATTTCTATTTATTTAATTAAAAATTGTTTACAGAAACCGATCGTAGAAATCCATATTTACCTTGTTACAAACGATATTGATATAAAATCAAGAAAGTCGAAATGAACACAAATAACATGGTTAAACTCAAACGATTTTGCTGTGATGATGAGACTGGAGAAGTTATCACATACCAAATCAATGAGGAAACAGGAGAGCCATCAATGCTGAACAAAATACCTTCTATATTTTCTATAAAACATACGAAAAATAATCGTAAGTTTTTTAAATTCCCAAATGGATATATGAGTAAAACTAAGAAATTTCAAGCTCTTAAAGAAAAAATCTTAGCTGGAGCAAATACAACAAGCCCTAGATTGTTCCTTATTATACCTACTCTTATGATATTTTCTAGCCTTGTTTGTGTCATTTTAATGTTGCTTGAAATATTGTTACACGTAAGGTGCCACAAGAAAAATAAAAATTTAAAGGATGCCAATTTATATTACCGAAGTCCTTTTCATGTTATAACTAGTACATTTTGTGGCCTGTGCCGTGATAGTGATATGGCATCTAAAATAGGGCAGATACAGGCCAAAAGAAGATACAGATATGATTATCTCAGGGGAATAGCAATTTAGTCTATTTCATTTTTATATATAAAATATGTAAAATTATTTGAATATTCATTGTTAATTATTTATTTTAAGTATTGTAAGTTTTGTTACTAGTTTTTAAAAATGGTTGATAAGTTGTATAATGGTAAGGGGTCTTCATTTGATAGAAAAATTATTCTATCATTATTTAATAAAAATTGGTCATCGGATAATTGTTTATCGTTACATATTTAATGAGGCTACATACAACATTTAGTACTTCTGAAGTAAGATTTATGAGTTGAAGATTAAGATTCTGTATGAAACAACTTTATCACTTTTAAGTAAAACATAGAATACTTGTTAGTTAATATTGTATTTGCTTGTGAATAATGGCAAAAAAACTGCAATGTAATATTTATCTTACATAATATCATTAATGTAAAAAAATATAAACCATAGGAGGAAACAGAAATAGTTGTGTAAGATTATTGCCTAAGGAAAAACCCTTAGTCACATTATTTCCCTAAACTCATTGAAATGTATGACAAACTTTGATTTGTAACAAATGATCTTCAATTATTGTTGTTGTTAAATTATGTTAACATACTCAAACTTAGTGATTACTTCAATATGTACTAAACAAAAAATGATAATAAATGTACTTAAAACTTATCTATTATTTAAATTATATTTGTGGATTATGTATAGCAGGAAGTAACTTTTCCTTAGTTGGTTTTTGCTAAACTACTTAGGTTGTAAAAATCATTTATAAGGTTAACTTTAAGATGTACACTGCTGTTTTGCAATCACCAAGGGTGCCTTTTGTGAGACATAGTTATTTTGTTCATGTTACATTACAAAATAATTATATTTATTGAAACTCAATACATACTAAGAACCATATTAGCTTACTTCTGTAGAAGTTTTTCTTTTTAGAGGTGAACTTTTTTTGTAATCATAATATATTTGAATTGATACCAATAGTATATTAATACTTATCATATTAAGTTTCTTTAGAAATAATATTATCTTTAAATTACATTGTCTATAGTATACCAACTTGTATAAAATATATGTTAAATAAATAACTGTATACATATGTCAATATTTTAAATATCCCTTATAATATAAATAAAAATTATAAATAGTTCTTTGAGTCAATCCACTATGCATATAGGAATGGGGGGTAATTTTAATGGTGGCTGTATTTCTTGATGTATGTACATTCTAAAATAAACTATCCCTTATACATATTGGTTTTATTGATAAATAATGTTATTTAATTTTTCATAGTTATTATTTTAGTAATGATTATTAATTAGACGTAAAACAAAAATGAGCTTGAGTGTTTTTTGATTAAGTGATTTTGAAACATAGGGTAGTTTTCAAAGTTTTTTTAGACCTCACCTATATACGAAACAATATTAGAAATCATACAGTAACATTTGCTATTCTATGATCAAGTTCATGTTTTTATGTAGATACTTCAACAGTAAGTTATTTTCTGATAGTTGATATATAAAAAATATATGAAGTACTCAATGATTTATTTATCATTAATACAATACCTTACCTATCCAAAAAGTCATCAGCGCTAGGCGCGTGGTGTTTTGCCCCTCGTACATCTCTTCTTATATTGTATTGACGTTACGCAGAATGAAATTATTGATCTCATGTTGAACAGCAAATCTATTAATTTAGTGTTCGCCAGTAAGATCCAAAAAAATTATTCATCAGCATATTTTCGGCCAAAATACTTTCAAGTATTAGTTTGCAATTTATATAGTAAGTTTTAAGTGGTGTATGATCTTTTAGCCATATTTACGGATTTTTTTTATACACAGCAAAGTTTTTTTTTCAATTTTAACATATAAAATTCTATTATTGTACATTATCCACTTTATCTAAATTATCCACTTTTCAGTTACCTACTTGTAAATCAGCAGTAAGCATGCTCACTTGATTCGTCACTTGTAAGATATGATTAATATATATATAGTATTATATTAAGATGGATACCGATGTTAAGATTGACGTATGATATATGAAGAAGGTATTACTCATCGGCTTATTATGGAAACATTTAAAGTCAAGTTATTTTTTGTTTTGCATTATTTTATTTTTGAAGTGTACCATAATACTTATAGAGAACTATTGTTTTCTTCATTACCAAAAATATCAAAGGGAGATTGAAATAAAAAGCTAATTATTAAAAATACAGATTATTTTGTAATTATGTATACATCTAAGCAGCCATTTAGAATATTAATATAATATTATCTACAAATAATAATTAATATATTTTCACAATGTAAACATCAGAGTATGTATTTTGCTACAGGTTAAGTGAATGGTTGATAAATGAAAATACACATCATTATTTTGATAAGGATATATGTAACATAATGTAGAAACACAGTTATTATAATAAAATCTTACGTAGTTTAAAGTTGGTGATGATGTTTTTTTCTCACACAGCACCAAATTAAAAAAAAAACTTTTTTCATTTCGGTTGGAATCTACTTTCATGAATAAGACTTTTTGTAAAAGAAATTATATACTTAATACCATTTTATATAAAAAATAAGTATGGTGTAGCAAAAGAATTAACTTCGTAGAAATAATATATAAAATATTTTGAAATACCTAGTAATTGGATGATAGTAATAATTACATTATTTTATACGTCAAAGCAGTTTATTGAAGTTTATATTAGACAATTTACAGTTTCATAAATCACAAGTATATTCAGATCGTGAAAAAAAAAATGCAAAACCGAGAAACATAAGGGTTCACATTAATCAACGGATATTCTTAGCAATTTTCAGCAGTTTTTTTAAGCAGTGTAATTTATATACTTATGTAATGATAAATAACGTAAAATGAAAACAAAAGTCAAGCAACAGATATCTTAAAATTAGGGACTCGAATTATCACACGAAAATACATGATGAAATCATTTCGCTAGAGAATATACCATTACATGGATGAGGATTTTCTTTACAATCTCGACTAACAATTTGGCGAAATATAAATGATGTGAAACAAAAGATACCAGTACAGGTAAGAATATTATACTCACATCCTCATTAAGAGTACGTCTACTATAGAGAGTTGATTAATGCTAAAACACACACATTTAGAAATCCTAATAATTAGGAATTTGGTAGCACATTATTATTATATGCGCATTATATTTTCTACAACATGAAGCACCTACAGCAAAATTAAACGATTTGTGATTATGAATTTCATGAAAATATGTTTACCTTATTTTAATAAAAAAAGTCACAACTTCCCATTATAAAATGTCAACTTTTATAAATTATTCAAACTTAATATTTTTTTTTTCATTTTTCTTTACGCCTGGAAAATGCTTCTTTTATAGCGTTTCTGTTATTACATATTAAATACGCATAAATATATAAAACCAGTTCGTTCCTTTGATTTTTTTTTATACTTATGTATAGATTTACACCACAAACAGTAAGAAACTTTAAATTCATATAACAACACAAGATTTTTGATTTTCACACTTATTATAATCTATGTACTCATGCTTGGTTTATATTTTGTATAATAGAAATAAACAAACATAAAAGCACATAATTAAACGTCACAAATATTGAATATAATATCGTAAATATATAAGTGACTAAAAATTAGACATGCAATTAGTATCCAGTATTCAGTTTACAAGAGAACCTACTGCCCAATTTATTAAAATATAGTCGCTCTTCAAGTAAAAAAAAATAAATTACATTGCATTGTTATTACTGTGTATTTAATTATTTATAATTTAACAAATGGTCTTTGGACATAGAGATAGTCGTCGTCGTACTGTCTTGGAACCTTCCCTATAGATAAAAAAAAGTTTGTGTAAAAACTTTCGATGTCATTATAATGCTGAAAAATATAAACTTGGATAATGCCTCATTGTTACTATAAACTATCAAAATAAGGATCAAAAATGTTCTTTTTATATAAACAAGTTTATGTGTATCAATTCCTTTTCAATTTAATTGCTTCTTTTATAAATACTTATTGCATTATTTATTGCTGTTATTATAAGTCCTAACTTGTTATTTAAAAATATTAAATAATCAATTGTATATTGAAAATATATAATATGAAAAGTCACCAAAAATTTTTTTATAAAATTTAGTGTTTCTCAAAATATTACCTAGCACACAGCATCAAACCGAGTTATTTTTAGAAAGGTTATTTTAGTTTTCAATCTGTTTATCTTTACTATTAGTTAAACTAGCAGGAGTAAGTTTAGGTTCCATGGAATTTAGGCCTAAATATATTAACATACTCATAGAAATATATAAACGACTAGATGTTGCATGCAACTTCAACCACGTGGAAGACAGTTTACTCATAGATTTTAGGTAACAACTGTTTATAAATACATACCTATAACATAACAAAAACCTCTATTATTCATAATTTTGTCGATATAAATTTAATAAGTGCGATTCGAATCAATAAAAACGTATTGTCAGAGATTTCACAATTCAGTAAATATTACATTATTTTAAATAATACTATTTATTTTTAATTTATAAAGAATTTAGGGAAGTCCAAGTGCTTTGAAAGTTGTCTAGTGTTATACAATGTTTGTATATTTCAAAGCAAACTCTTAATGGAGACGTTATCAAAATCGGTACAGTACAAGCCTAAGAACAAAGCGATTTAAACAAAAGCCCGTAGGTATAAAAACCAATGGATATAAAAAAAAAATCGTCTGTTCCTAGAATTATTCATAATCTTTAATAATGTTCTATAGTCTATTTGCATTAAGAATGCTATAGCTTCAAAGAGTGATCAATTAAATTTCAAATATATTGCGTTAATTCATTACTCGTAAAAACAAGTCAAATAATTATTGATGTAGTTTCTATATATACATTTTTAGAAATATATCAAAACTAATACATATAAAGTAGTAGAAAAATTTAAAGGTATTGCATTATATTGTGTTAATACATAGCAATACATTTCTCTAAATATTTGTTGCAATGTTTCTAAATGACTTTATTATAAATCATAGTCTAACAAAAATGTAAGTTAAGAATTAATTTAAAAAATTATTATAATTTCATTTCGTTTGATGACATTTATATATTCCAATTGCGTTTTATATAGCTAGGGATTTGGACGCAGTATACTATGTACAAGTTTATGGAACAGTATAAATAGCATCAGTAATTACCAAGTTATACACTAATTTAGTTTATCGCTACCTGACATGGTGTACAAAACCCGATATAATTTAGATTTTAAAAGACATAGAAATAATTTGAACAGTATTCAGTATCGTAAGCTATGTTCTGAAATTCAATGTTTCGATAGTTTTTTTTTATAAAATCTACCATTCCAGCATAAGTGCTACAAATAATATTATAATCGCATCTGTCTTTTTTTAATGTAAAGCAGCTGAATTGTGATAAAAAAATCACATTTCGATACTTCGTTTTAATATAACGAAAGTCCATGATATAAAGTATAAAGAAGAATATATTAAGGATGATGACGAAAAAAAAAATAATTACATATACTTTTGCATATTTTATAATTATAATAATAATAAAAAAAGAAACAATCTTCATAATTACTTTCTGTAAATTCGTTACCTATAGAACCTTTAAAGTATTTTAGAAGTGACAAACAAAATAAAACAAATGCGACTTTTAATTCATTAATACAAAAGCCATTTCAATGAACACAGAGAAATCATACAAAGCCAGCTCCCTAACTAATTTTAACTGCATTCTATACGCTAATAGACTATAACATAGACTTATGTCACCGGATGTAGGTCATTAATGGCCTTTATAATAACTTAACATTATTTACTTTGAAATAGATTTTAAAGTAACTAGAGTGTGTGTGGGTTTACTAATATCATTAATGATCTACAGTTTATTTCCACGAAATGATTTAAATAATGCATTGATATATTATTTAAAATAATTTATGAACCAAACTTGAATGTAGTAGGTACTTGTGCAGGAACAGTAAATGAATAACCTGGAACAAATAAATTTTAATATAAATTCAATTGTAACTGTAACATTAAAAAAAAAAGCTTTTAGTAAAGTATGTGTTCTTAAGTATTGTCCTTCAAGAGTAATTTTAAAACATTATCACCCATTTCCACCCAATAGAATTTTTACGGTTGGTATTATTGACAACTTGACAATAATCAATAAAATATTTACAATTGATCATGATGAACTATCAACTAAACCAATATTTTTATCATTTGGTTGGGTTACATTGTAATATTATTAGTATTGATTGAAATTAGTTTGGTAGGGTAGTTAAAAAAGTTACAGAAAAAGTTGCCTTTGATGTACGAAGAATGTAATTATCTATGTATAAAATATATCATTATATACTTTATTGTACACCAGACATAAAATACAGAAATCTTAGGATTAAAAAATAAATAAATAATACTAATAATAAATATATAAAAATATTTGATGTGTTGTACAAAGGCGGATTAGCCATCTCCTTCCAGATAATCCAATGTAAATATGTAAATATTTTGTAAGATACTAATTATTTAAATTTATTAATAAGTCAGAATAACTCAAGAAATAGGCCTGTAAAATGTCATTTTTACGCTTTAAGTACTAATTTTTAATCTGCTCGTATTTAGAAATAGTTGCTCTTCTTTAGCTATAGCTTTCGCTTTATGCATAAATATACATACCACCACTTTGTTCAATGCGTCTGCTGTCTTGTTGGGCTTTACGCTGATCAGCTAATACAAAGACAGTGTTCAACTGTTTCTGTTGCTCCTCAGTCAAAACACTGGTCAGTGCATGATAAAGTGCTGGTTCACTGGTTGATAAAGCTGTTAAATTTAAGAAAAAACTGTCATCATTTTTTATCAATTACAAAAATCAATCTAGATGTAATTATGCCACCAGTTAGAATACAATATGTTGGCTGTTAATGATCATACATACATGTCTATCACAAATTCTTTAAACTTTCTATAAGGTTTTGAATTTGAATCCCTTCGTTCATTGTCTTAATTAATATCATCCAGAAATAATTTGATTAATTTTAGTTGTCTTACCTGACAGTGTGATTTTAAATTTGATATATTCATCAACAATGCAATCTTTTTCGTCGAGTGGCGTCGTGTAACACTCGATAGCAGTCTCGTCTGGTTCAAAATCGTCGTCATCCTACAGACAAAAACTTTCATTCGTACATTCCATTAAATTACGATAATTGATATAAAAAAAAGTTTAGAAGATTTCCGATAATGGATAAATGTTACATTCATTTCATTTACATTTTTTTTAATAATTGTTATAGCTAATTTGGTATTCCAAACTTACATCGTCACTTTCGTATTCTTCAATCTTGGCAGTAAGATTGATGCCTTGTTGTGCACTATTTTTTGTCGCTTGTCTTGCGAGATTTTCCAAATATTCATTGTTCATTTGATCGATATCATCATCATCACTAGAAAGCACCTCTGTAAACAATATAAGCATATATTATATTAAAAAGCTATATTTAAAAATTTTGTTTAAAATACCCAACCATAACAGTTACAGAGAATACTGGTCTATGTTTTGTAAATGATAAATATTAAAACATTTGATAATATATATTCAGCTAAATATTACCTTCATCTTCATCTCCATCATCTTCTTCTGAAGATGTGTCTTCGTCAGCCTCGGCTCTGGCTTCGTATGCGCGTTTTAAGCCATCAAATAGTACCAAACATGATGGAAGAATTTTAGGCAAAATTTCATCAAGGTTAGGTCTTTGTGGTCCCATTTCGAGTAGAGTGCAGATACCGAGCACACATAGCTTCCTATCGTGGAGCCTGTAACAAAAGCGAAAAGTATTATTAATTTATTACAATTATCTGTGAAAAACAACTATTCAGGTAAATGACAAGAAATCGTTATTAGTAGTGTCAAATAGGTAACCATTGTAGATCTATTTTAACCATCCATACTTACACAATGGATGCTCTAAAGTGGCGAACATGTATGTCAGTTATAATAATTTGAAACATTAAATTCATACTTGAATACAAGCGGCTAATTTGGAGTCTGAACAATCAGATATGCCATTACCAAAAATTGAGAAACACGCGACTGCTATTTCTGTTGAAGATAATCAAATTTAGAAATTTGTGCAAAATGCTTTCGCAAGATACTATCGGAGCGGAAAGGGCATTTAGGGAATCAGTAAATGTAACTGTTTATTTAGGAGATTGCAGCATATTTAGAAATGACTGGCGTTAATTTAAATGCAGTTTTTTCTATCTTAGCCTTTTAGTCAATAAATTAACATTCAAGGAAATCTTTGTGGTTCCTCATAGAATACAAATATTTTCTTTCAAGCTAGACAAAAATAGCTGGTTTACGTGACATTTTACAAATTATTAAGAAAGATTGCCAGAAGAAGGTTACAACATTATTATTCGTCTTATGGTAGTGCCATTATTTAATGCACTGTGGTTAAGGGTTTATCTAATATATAATTGTATGTTTAAAGGCCTCGTTGAAATATTTTAATATAATTTGACTTAACCGAAAGTAACGAAGGTTACTGTCCTTTTTTTTTTTGGCCTTAATCTTATCGAAGATAGTTGGTTCCAGACCCAAAGAGAGCTTAAGCAGCTTAGTCATGACGAAAATTTTATAACTTTTTCCAATATTTCCAATAGATATAGCTGTAGCGGTGGCGGCGGCGTACTCGCGGTACACATATAGTGTGTATATAGATGTAGCTGAAAGTTACAGCTTTAACGAAATATTACGCTACGTTTTTTGAACATTTTTCGAAATGTTATTATTTTATCCCAATAAAATTGTTTCTTGAAGATGCCATCACTGATACTTTAAAAATAAAATGTAAAAACTTGGCAAAATTACTGTAGACTATGATATAGATGTCCTAAAATGTTTTTTAATAAATTTTGATTGAAAAATAAACATCTTTTACTTTATACCTTATTTCTTTTTTTTATATTTAGGAGAATGTGCTTGTAGGAACACGAGGACTGGTACATATGTCTTACTGCTGTTCCCCATAAATATGATGGTATAAATTAGGATTTTAAGATTATAAATAGATAATTAAATATTTTATTAAGTAAATTTAACACAATTTTTGATAAAAAAAACTTAATAATTCTCGTTACTATGAACATAATAAAAATGCCTTTATTAATACATGTGATTGCTTGTATATCAATCTGGCTCTACATACAAAGAAGCCATTATAATATAATTGCTTGTTAAATGGTATTTCCAACAAATAATGCCTGTTTTATATCTATGAAGAGTAGTTAATTTAATGAATCTATTAGATTGATATTATTGAACATATGTTACTACTTAGAAATACATACCCCATGAAGCAGTCTGTGTCATGTATCCACTGTTTAATAAAGTGTTGTGTGATAGACGCATTAGGAACAGACTCTTGAAGTTTATTAAGAATGGTGAACAGCAGATGTGGATTGCAGTACAGGATGGCTATCAGTACCTAGCAAAAAAAAAAATTTTATATTAAAACAATTCTTAATATACATTAAAATATGATGTAATAATGATAGTACCTGTAGTAACATAGTTCTAAGTTCAGATGTCTTGACTTTTCTAGTAAGTCTGCTCAAAACTAGTTCCACAAATGATGGAAGACAATGGTCTATCTTTCCAGAACATTGAAGAACTATAACTTCAAGAAGTTTTGCTGCATATACCTCTGATTCATCTTCAGCGTCTGAGTTAAGCACCTGATCAAACACAATTTTTTTAAGACTCGGCTCATTTACATATGCTTTGGTTACACAGTAATATAAAAATGTTATTAATCTTATCAAGACAGCCCTCTGGACTAATACAACAATGCAACAGCAACAGAACATTCACTTGCAATTTTGCCACTACGACTAATTAAATTAAAAAAATACATTCTTAAGGATTCCTATTTTAAATCTTAAATATAGTTTTACAAATGTACACTAATATATGTTTGCATCATTAAATGAAAATCAGAAGAATTGATTTGACATTGATACAAACATCTCAAGGTTTATTGACAACATGTCTATTAGCTACGACCAATGAAGCTTATATCATCTTAATATGCAACTATATATCCAATGAAAACAGATAAAGAAATATATAAATATTGCATTTATATAATATGTAAAAATAAGCAATAAATGGTTTAATTGTATTTATTAACAGATTTCGCATTGCATTTTAAGTTAAAAATTGAATTGATAACTATAGTCATAGTGATATTGCTGATTTACTTAAAGTAATTTATAATATATACTTTAACTATTTTTGCATCACACAGTTATTTTATATTATTTCATAAATTGTCTACAAAACTGCACTCGCACTGCAACCTACATAAGTAACTAACATACACTAATTCACTTATTATAATCCAAATAATATTTTAATTAACTTACCGCTTTGACCATATTAAACATAGCAAGTATGTGATTCTCATTGGACAGGAATGCATTAGTATCAACAGTGATGTAATTGTGAAGTACTGGCATCATGTCTGTGAAGTAGTCGAAACCCTCTTTTTCGAAAACTTGATACAACATCTCCAACACTTTCCACATGTCTTCTGATATTGTTTTTGCAGTCAAATTGCACAATAATGTCATTGCTTCTTCATAGTATTCTGTAATATTATAGTTTTATTATTAAAAATAATCATGATCTAATACAAGATAATCACAAATCTTAATAAAAATTATGAAAAAGTTACCTATAATATTGTGATGTAGAATATGTCCAACGACTCGTAAGACTGTCTTTTCTAATTGTGCCATTATTTCAGGATTATCTTCCATTACATTTAGTACTGTTTGCATTGTGTTTAGAAGACCCATAGCTGTGATTGCCTTTTCATCTGTTCCAGAATCTGTTTCAATAACTTTGCTAAAGGTTGTTGCTAAATGATCTGTAATTTCATAGGCCATAGGCATCAACTGCTCTGTGTATAGTGGTACAATCTTTTGGAGGACATTTGCTATGTTATCATTTTCAGTTTCTCTGATAACCTGTAGCAATTCTGTTGTGACAGCCTTAACTTGAGGTTCTAGTAATTTGTGCACTTTCTCTTGGGATGTTAAGAGCATTTGGAGGGCAATAGCTGCTTCTACCTTAACTGGTAGCTCTGCATCATTAAGTAGTGCATTGACAGTGTATCGGACAGCCTCAATCAAAAGCGGTTCACTCTTGAACCGAACACTAGCAAAACAATGTAGTACCCAGCAAGCCCTAGCTCTCATATAACCTAGCTGACTGTGGAATTCAGGAAAGACATATTGACTAAGGAGAGAGTCAATTTCTTCTTTATAGAATTTTTTCTTAATGAGGATGTCATTTAGTGTTCCAACCATATGTAAGGCTCCATCTCTTTGCCTTGGTCCATATTCCCCACTTTGACTCGTTAAAACTTGCATGCAGAGATGCATTGTTCTCTCCAACATATCTTTTCTTTTTTTACAACAAGATATGAGTAATGTCTGTGCTGCTGTTACAGGTGACACAAAATCTTCAAATATATCTAAAATAAAATTTTCAACATAAATAATCATTTGGGTTTATAGATTTCAAAAGAAATAATTGATAGATAAGTACAAAAAGCTTACCAAATTTAATACGTATGTACTCATGAGGGTCAGTGAACCAAAGCTCTTCATCAGCCTCTGAGTAAGACATAAGTGGAAATAGAACATCTTGAATGATTGCAAACATGTGTGGCTTCAATAACTTCCAGGAATGTGCATGGCTCACACTGTGAACAAAATATGTGAACATTATATAACCACACAATATAATATTATTGTAATAAATATATAAAAGTTCCTAACATTCTATATGCTAAGCATTATATAAACTTCTAATAGAGTATCGCATTTAACTTACCACTGATCTATGTAACTGATAGTTTGCTGCAATACCCTTGGTGATACATAAACTTTGTTCCTGTATTGATCCAGTACTCGGAGCAAAACCTCTAAAATTCCTCCTGTGAATGTAGTTAAGTACCATTCAGCAAACTGGGCATATTCATCACGTGCATTAACTGGGCTTCCATACCTAGGAAAAGAAAGTAATAAAAATATAAGATGAATGAATGATTACTAATTAAACAGACTACTATCATTGTAAGGTTTTAAATAAGTTTACCTCTCAAATAAACGGTATAAAGTATGTACAGCCCATTTTTTGCATTTCCACCAGGGCAGTTCCATACGTTCATCATCATCAACTTCAAGAGTGCTATCTGGTACAGGCTGCTCCATTACTGACCTCAGGACTTCCATCCATTTGGTGAAAATTTCCTTAGTGATCAGGTCCAATGGCAAAATGTACTATAAATAGAAACATGAAAATATTTGCAATGTAAGTTTTTCTATTATTTATAATATTTTTATTTAAAAATTTAAATTAATAAGATAGGTAGAATTACTTTTATTAAGCCATAAAAGCATTTGAGTATTTGTTTCTGTATCAGAACAGATTCCATAGATTGGTCAGCTTGGAGATTCACAATAAGATTATACATCATCGGTAATAACAAGTTCATGGCTTCAATGAGTGGAACCCTTTTCTCAGCTGTATGATATTCATAGCTTTTGATAAGCTGATATAGACATAGTAGAGCTCCCATCCAACTATTTGGCTCATGGTTTTGTAAATATATGTGTATTTTGTCAACAATTTGAGTCCATCGTGATGGGAAATCATTTTTTATTATGGTCTTGAGACAAACACACAGTTGTACTCTTATAATATCAGGTGCCTGGACAATAGCATCCACTATCATATCTCTGATCATTGCACGATCTTGTTCATGAATGCTAAATGGTATTGGCTCCCCATCCTCTGCTTCCTTCTCTTGCCATCCAGATGTTATCATGTTCTTTAAGTAAACAACTCCAGCTTGACGTACTGGTATTGACACCTCATGTAGCATAACACCTTGTAGTAATGTAGGTGCAAATCCAATTATTTTGTGAATCTGAAATATTATTTCATTATTATAATTATATGTTCAGGTACAAAAAAGGTTTGATGTGTCTCTGAATTATTTGTATACATTAGTCTCATGTAGATTTTTATCTATAGACAGATCTGATTTTTTTTTATCTATTTTTAGTACATTTAAAATTCAAATGTTGTCTTATAATATCGAAATGTTCGTGTTGTGTGGTTAAAATAATCTCATTCTCATATATTACAGCGGGGTATGCCATATGCAAAGTGTCAAATCGAGAATCTTCCAGGTTATATATACGATGCATAAAGCAACTAAGTAATGAACGTATTTAAAAGATAAAATGATTTAAAGAAATTAGAGTAGCGCGGCATGTCATTGTCTATAAAAATTAAGAAGGCATGAGCACAATGGCATATCATAGTCACTAATGAACTGTGCAAATTGGTCGCATTGTAAATTTTTCGAGCATGTGGATGACAATATGCGATGTACCTGAGAGAGCTGTTCTTCTGCTTGCTGTCTCTGATTTGGGTCAATGGTAGCGCGCAGTATTTCCGTCAGCTTTCTGGTGTCCATGTTTTCGTGATTAACATTAAACTTTTTATTAAATTATATTTCAAATTTCAATAGAGGACATGAGCCGCTACCGCCGGGCGTGGATAGAAAAGACAGTTTGTCTTTGGTTAGTTTAGAAGATTGGTCACGTGATTTACAGAAAATATAAACATGGAACTACACTTTGTGGTAAAAATAGTAGATTATGCGTTTATAATAATATATTAACTAAAAACATTTTAAGAATAAATGTATAAAAAAAAGGATTTTAATTATAAGCATACAATGAAAATACATTTTTTTCATACTTATCTACTTTATCCTAACTAATATTGCGAAAGTGAGGTTGCTTACTTATCTAATTTTGGGGTAAATCAAATACCATCTGGACAGGGCATTTTTTAGCTTTAATTACATTCATTCAGTCGTCAGAGAATTCCATTAGTTATAAATTACAAATGACTGTTTGAATTATATTAATATTAGACACGTTTTTTAAGTTTTAAACTGATCTTTTATTTTAAGCAATGCAGGTCGGTCTTGAAACGCAACCTATGGTGAAGGAAGTGCAAAAATACCGGCCGGCACGCGTTGCCGGTGCTTCGCTTGAATTGACATGTCTTGTAAATTCTGTATCTATTATAGCTAAGGCACTCTTAAAAAGGTCCTAGAAGGTCCTTTAAATCATTTAAGTCGGAGGTGAGATCGCTAGAACACTGCTTGCACTTGTCGTGCTTATGACGGAACTGGTTGAGGTATAATGCTTACTTCTAATAAACTACTAAGAAAGCGGTAAATAAAAAAATGTTCGTAAAAAGCTACAGACATATTTATTCATTGACTAATAGGAAAGAATCCGGGCGGCTCAATAATAATTGTGCACCTAAATATTTTAAGCGCTTTGAGCTTGAAAAAGCCGGGAAGATCGAAACATGACCTTAGCTCAAGTTCAACTATTTTACTGTTTCGTGTCTCCCTATGTATGTATGACCCATTTTACGTATTATTATATGTAAGATAATTAGGGTCGCGTCGTAATTAGGTCACGCGTGTTGCAGGCCAGTCCGAAACTGAAGAGGGAAATACAAATTATTTTCACATATGATGAAAAATCAAAGGTATGATCACTTTTGGATTTATCAACATCATAATTATTTGTCCAGGCCGTAGGAAGTTTTGATTTTTCAGTAAAACGTAGTGATTTAATTATCTTTGATTCAAACATCAGGAGTGAAGGAAGTATGACGGTAGTATTATATAATCATCGCTCAAACTAGCTGTGTCAAAACACACTAAAAATGTTTGAGGACCATAGAAATACTGTTTTCTTATATCAAAAACTTTATAAGTACTGTCCAAGATATCGTTATATAGGTAATATGTAGTGTTTCTATTATTATCTTTGGTATATTCTGTTGAATATGTCATTAAATGTTAATTAATATCATGCAACACTATTTGGTGTTGCATGGTATTATTTATATCAATGTCAATGAATTCGATCTGTCGTATAATATAATGTCGCTGACTCTCTCGAGTCAAGAGTAGAAATTAGAATACTTGATGTCTGGTGTTAAAAAAAAAGAAATAATAAATGTCGATTCTACCCATTACAATTAGAAAAAGTCGACACCAAATTACGACGGATATTTCATAATTTATTGATCAGATATTGATTTGAAATAGGCCGCGATTGTATCAGGTTTCAGTGATTGTATCCTCAATATTAATTTTAAAAAAATCGTGGTCGCCGGTATTAAACTTTAGTGTATTTAAATTTGCTCTCGTAATAAAGCATTAAAAATGGATTTTAAAATGCACGAATATACCCATGCTGTTGTCGGAAAAGTGGTTCCTGCTCTTCGTGCCACTGATCGGGCAGACATGAATGATTCTAGACGACAATATGATTATTACTTGAGATTACTCAAAGAGTTGAATCTAGAACTCATCGAAATAGAGACTGATGCTTTTTTCCCTGAAAACATTGTATTGGAGGATTTAGCCATAGTTTGCCATGGTATTGTACTCATGCCGAGACCCATTTCAGCAACTGAAGAAATTATTGTAAGTATAATTTTATTTAAATATAATTCTTTATGTCCAATAGCATGAATGTATAAATTTTTGGTTCATTTGATCAACAATTAGTAATTACTACTGTTATTTGAAATGAACTAAGTTATTTTAAATATTATATTAGGGTATTTTCATTCTAGTATATATAGAAGTATTAACATAGAATTGTAAGTATTTTCGTATAAACAACCTACCCATGTTATTTCTAGACATTCTGATTAAAAATGTAATTGAATTGAAGTGTATCACCGCTATCTTTAAATCTAAGTTAAGATTAATAATATGACTTTCCTACAAATGTCAATCATTCAATCACTGCATGAATAGCTCTTTAAATACATAATAATGTTCTTGTGGGTGTAACACCCACTTTGTTACTATGATGTCTAGATGGTTCATCTTGGGAATAAAACAAAACATGATATAACTTAAAATACATTGAAATTAAGTGTATTCACAATATTATAATTTATTTTTACTTATGCCAAAACATCATTGATAATGCATTTAAAAATTGTCATTTTTAAATAGTCTAGTTTATAACTGATACTTAATAAAATACAAATATAATTTGAGATTTTGATAAAAAAATATCAGTAGTTATAATAACTAAAACAGTAATAGCATTTCTAAAATTGAATATTTATCAAATCACAGTAAAAATATTACATTTATCATAAAACAAACTACTTAAATATGTATTGTGAAAATTCACAGATCTAATTTTTTAAAATGCATACAGTAGTATAGTGTAAATATACTATTTAACATTTTGGATATATTTCACAAAATAGTTCTTGATATTGATCTATTATATTATGCAGGCATTCTTATTACAAAATACAATACAGCACCTGTGCACTCTGTACTATTTTGTCTTAGTTGTATGAAAGTCTTCATGGATTAGAAAACTCCTATAATAACTGTTAAATTATAAAACAAAATACTTAATTCTAATGCCTAAGAGTTGCCTAGTGAAGTGGGCTTCAATAGTTTACTAAGCTTGAACTTTAGTAATATTACATACCTGAGCTCAGTTTACTTAATGTTCAGCAATATATAGCTAAACTAACCTAATTTAACTGTTGGTGGCTTGCCTTAATCAGAAATATACACCATTAAAATAGATTATAATATTACAAAGATATAATAGCCTTTGTAACAAAAGTGTTACCGCTGTTTCATTAACAAAGTGATACACTCACAGATTTAGAGTAGTCTGGATACTGTATTTCCTCTTTTGCAAGACAAAGCACCCTAACCATACTTGAACATGAATAATGTTGTTCAAGTATGGCTGACATAAACACAAATTAAATTCAAAGTTTTCGTCTGGGCTTGATTCCATAGCTTTTGTAAATCTGGTATAAAGTAAAGTTGATTATAAAAATAAATATGTTTTTAATATTTTGATGTATTCTTTTTTAATAAGAGTTATGCTTTTGTCATTTTGTTGAGCACACCCAGAATTATAGAATATAATAAAATATTTTATTCTTCAAATATTCATATTAAAAAAGAGGAAAGACTGAAGTAACAATATTTAGGCATAAATATGATAAAAGTGATCTCAAACATTGAATAAAAAATGGGCATGTCCATTTAGAAATTATAGTTCCAGTTTCATGACAATAATAGTCAATAATAGTGATGACATTCATGACCTTATTACTCATTACTTAACTACTCTGACCTGGCATAATTAACCTGAATCTAATTTAAAGTATGTAGGTCTTCATATCCCTAGAGATGAATTACATTAAAATTATGATGTGTGTAAATAAAAGTGTAGATGAATAGTCAATATTTATTTTCATATTGAACCAGCGGCAGAGAGGAATAGTTAGATAGATAGTGCAGTGGTGCATTGAGAAAAACTAGGCTAAACTTATAATTAATTAGATATCAGTTTATACTGGTAGATAGAAAATAAAATTAGGATAATAATTGTTTACTACATGGCTTTTTGATAGGCACTGTTATAATTAAATTGCAGTTATTATAGCTTCTAGAACCGCAATCATTCCTCTCCATTGTCAGTCATTATGTAGACTGATACAAAAATAATCCATTGCTGACCATTTTATATATGTAGATATTAGGTAGCGGTGTAGCAAAGTAGGTCAACGTCAGCCAGAGACACATTCAGACTGCCTTGACTTTGTAATATTTATTGTCTACTTATATATACTTTGGCTTTGTTATTTCTGATATAAGATTATTTAAGTACTTTTTTATGGTTAGTTAAAAGAAGGTAGATAGTTATTAATGGGTACTTGGCTCATATTGACTATATATGTTATTAAAATTCCTTTAGAAAGGTCAACTAAAGAAATAACAAAATATCGAAAAAGATATTGATTATGAAAAGCACATAGAGGTTTACTGGCCTTATAAGACCTCTTGCTCGGTGTACTTGCGCCTCGACCCTCGGATATATTACAAGTATATCACAAGATAGTTATTAAAAACCATTCTGCCATAATGTCCCCTTTTAATCAATTTAAAAAAAGGAGAAGGTTATGTTACATAATATGTATTTATTTGGATAAAAGGATTCAATGGTTTAGCTTTAGGTCATTACTAACATTCAGTAATACAATTGATAGTAAATATGTTTAGTCTCACATTACTGCACACCTGCTGCATATTCTTTATGGTATACATAATATGCTTACAGATATAGATTATGTTACTATTGAGAAATTTCATAATACAACTTCCAATATATATTTAGGAATAAAAAAATATGTTGTTTGTTTAAAATGTAAAATGACATTAATTTTACACACACATATGAAATAAATTTAAAAGTGTGTACATAATCATTATACTTTATTAATTAAAATTCTGATATCTTTTGATACATTGGTATATATAAAGTTATAAAAACACGGTAAAATAGTCTTACATATAAACAAATTGAGCGAAAAAGATATTCTTCCCATTTTTTCCATTTAAAAAACCTAAGAAAAAACAAAAGGTTACTCTTGTAATATTTTCTTATTGTCTTTTTTTTAGATGACAGCTTTGAAAGATGTGTTCCTCGGAGAACTTGGTCATGATATTATCGAAATTACTGATCCAGAGGCAAAACTTGCTGGGTCAGATGTTTTGTTTACAGGTAATAATAAATTGATATTACTTTTTTTCAGTTTCTATTTTCAAATAACATTTAACTTGCTGATATTTAGGTAGCCGACTTCATACAAATCCTATGAAGATAAGCATATTGAATGGGCCCTTAGTGGTAATTTATAATCGATATTTGATTTGTATACCAAGATATCGCTACAAACTATCATGCTAGATTAAGATCTCTGTACATTTTAATTTTTGAATGTACATAACAAATGTATAATTAAAAAAAATGTATTTAATTCAAATTAATTGGTTTAATTAAATAATTCTTAATTTACCCTAGCCATTTTATACAAATAATTTCTAACAATAATAATTCAATTCTTATTCTTTATGTAAAATAATATTTTTGCCTTAATATAAGTTAACCATTTTAAAAGTTTATGTTAACATCATTGTTACGATTGATTTTAGGGAGAGAATTCTTTGTGGGTATTTCTGAAACAAGCAATGAAGCAGGGGCTTGTGCACTTGCTGAAGCTTTTCCTGAGTTTCCCTGCACACCTATCAAGGTAATATCAATAATTACATTTACTGATGTCAAAAAAATTATAATATGAATATTCAACAAAAAAATATATTTTTTTTTTATATTAAAATCAAGCAGAATAAATTATATTGTATTTAATTAATATACTTATGTAATTAACTTGTTTATATAGTATCTAATCTTGTAGAATTATGTTTTAAGTGCCAAAAGCCTACTTGAATTTTGTCAATTTTGATTTTGGTGACAATTTTATCACCAACACTATAACTCGTAATATATAAAATAGTACATAACACACAATGCATATAAATGTACCTTCAAGCACTTTAGCACCTTCACAGCCATCTTAGGAGAAAGACAATGATCCAGTTTGCAAGTATATCTTGCGGATTAAAATTATTTAAATAACAAATACAAATTATAGATAAAATACAACATGTCTTTGCATAATATGTATATTATACAAATATAATAATTAAAAAAAAAACCCTATTACACCAAAAAACTAAGCTGAATAATATTAATGCAATGTTTTTTTTTCAGGTTGCCAAAGGTGTAAGACACCTGAAGAGATATTTCAGCATGGCTGGACCAGATATCCTCTGCGTGGCTTCAAGCAAAGAGGCTCAAGAGATGCTGAAGAGAATCGAAAGGGAGGCTACATTCACTTACCAGACCCTCACTGTTCCGGAGAATGGTGCAGCCAATTGCTTATATGTGAATGGCACTCTCATACACCGTGCTATTGAAGAAATACCGGAATCATTCAAGGTATTTGTTTAATTATTGAAGAAATTAGCTAAACAAAGATTTGACATAACTTCCAAAGCAGTGGCAAGAATAAACTTTGATTGTTATCATTATTATTACTATTTTTTTCAATTGAATAAGAAGCCAGGTAAGCCTAATGTATAATGATTATTTGTAGTATGATGGTGAACACTTATGAACAGCAGAACCACTTGCCAGTCTGCCTACACACACTAAAAAGGGGCATAACTATCAGACATTATTAAATCATTATATCCTATTCACATTGCATGATCAACACTTTAAATTTGTTCACTCAATATACAAGTAAAATGTTTCAGGTATTTTGTGAGAAGATAGACTTTGCAAGGCGGTCTATATGCTTCTCTGGACTGGCTAAAGTCTCTACTGGACTTACTGCTTGCTGCCTCCTGGTGAGGAAACTTTAAGCTGTCATTACCATCTGGTAATCTATATCTTGATGTTATACAAAACAGATCTTTAAAAATGTTTCAATTATTTAAAATAAACTGCATCAATGTTGATTCTGAGTTGGAATTTCAGGCGCAAATGCAACATTTATATTAATTTCAATATTATACTATTATATTCTGTTTTATATAAATAGTGCAAATTGAAAAATAAATCATAATGACCAATAATAATTAAGCTTGTGTACCGCTATTGCGATTTAGAATAAATATTAAAGTGTTATAGAGCCTAGGAGAGAAACATAAAGTTTCTGCAAAGTATTGATTAAAGTTGCAGATTAATTCGTTGCACTTTGTATTTATTTACAAATAATATACGCGGGCTTATTGGCCCGACTTATATAAAGCGATAAAATTATTGGTCAATTTCCGGTTATATTATATTTTGAGCATCTGTTTTGTATCTCATCTAGACTGCGTGGATAACGAAAAGGCTAATTTTAAACTGTGTTCAATGAGCAAGTCCAAAATTTGACTTCTATAAAATAAATTTGAAAAGGCTTTAATTCTCAATTGCTTTTGTTCCAAATTTCAATTTTGGATTTTATAAACTATGCTTCGGTTTTAAAAGATTTTGTTATTTCATTATAAAAAAATAACATTAGCCATTGTGAGTAATTATGTTGAAAATATGACAGTGTTAATATGAAACAGGAGGTCGTTTTTGATAATAAATTTCAACCTTTAGATAACGGCAAAACCGAAAGACTACATTTTACCTCATGTAAGATAGAAACACATTCATCTTAAAACTTATCAGTAAATGTATATTACATAAGACATGTTGCTGTTGCAATATTATCATCAATATGATTCTATCTTTACTATTTAGTATTTAGCTTCCATTCCCTAAGTTCCAAGACTGATATGAAAATCTTTAAAAACTACTAGAAGTATTATACCAATTATTTACTTAGATTCCATAAAAAATATTTCCCTTGTAGGATTAATATCTCAAGCATTCCCAATTTAGTTTTAATATCAACATTAAATACCTAAACTAACAATACCTAATTATATTCCATTGTAATAAATATGTACAAAACGCATAATATCTGTGTACCTGTTTATGTACTTTTCATTTTAAGGTAGCTTTTATTATATACAACACTAAACGTTTACACTTGGCGCATTTTACACCGGCACAATATTTGAATTTTGATTGAGACAATTACGTTGACATAAGTCAATGAGAGTGCGTTATTACGTCAAAATACATGTAAATTTTCTTTGCTTTATTATCTTATTCTATTAGTTTAATAAAAATATAATAATGGATAAATAACAAAGTTAATTATTTTTTAACATAATCGAATTACTTGAATTAGTTGTCTTTGTTTCTATTCTGTGTTATTTATATTTTGACCGCGACCTTGTTTGCTGTGGACGCACAAAGCTTAATACTTAGCACTATTTTGCTATACATATTCAATAAAAATGTACAGAGCGCATTCGTGTAAACGTTTCAATAATTTTAATGTCAAATAATAAAAATAAACATATACCATAATGTTTTACATTGTCCTTAGCTCTTAGTATTTATGATTTTTACAAAGGGACAGATAATTCTATTTGATTATTTTGTATTACATATAGGGAGGTTTAATATTTCGTTTCTACAAATTGATAAAACTAAACCTTTATAATCGATGATTGAATTTCAATTATTTTACATGTTAAAGTATCTTGTGATTACAAATTAATATATTGAAAACTATTTATTAATATATTATTGTTAAGTATGTTTATTAGTTTTCTTATAAACTTGTTTAATTGTAAACTTTTATGAATCTCTAATTAATTTAATTCAATTGTGTAAAATATATTTTATTCTAATTTACCCATGACAGTACTACATGACATTGCCAGTACTTATGTAGGAAATTAAATTTCCATATAATCTTTAATATGTCGAGATCTCCGAATCAATAGGTTTGAAATATGGCATAGTTACTCTTGACGTAGGCACTCGCTAAGAAAGGATTGTCAAATTTAGTAGGGGGATATCAGAGGGGTAACTTTGTATGAATTTACCCATACGAAAATCGAAATCAAAAACAGTTGAATGTATACCTGACAAATTATTTAAATATTTCAACTATACAAAATCTAATTAACATTTCTTTTATTTATTTAAATATTTACGAGCAAAAGCAGCTTTTTTCTATTTTAAATAGTCTTGACTTGCACAATCAGAGCACTTGCTAGTTTAAAAATAAAAATTTGATGTGATTCAATTTGATGTCTGATTGTTAATCTTTGATGTTAAAAATATTATTAGATGTTTTAGATGGCAAATATAAAATATTGGAATAATCATTAATTTAAAGTTACAATTTTAAATAGAAATTTAATAAATGAATAACATTTACATTCGAGTATTATTTAAAATTGATAAGCAGCTATAATTAATTATTATTCATGTGTATCTAGAGTTAGCAAAACTTTTAATCGATTCACTGTTCTTATTTTAAATATATTTGTAAACCATTAAGGTTAGTATAATTATCGTGGTGACATATTCCTTTTTTAAATAAATATGCAATAATACATAATTATATCAGGTTATTCTAATGGCATGTACAATAGTTTTTAGACCCAACATTGTAGTACCAACGTAGTTAAACTACTTTTACTATGTCACAATATAGATTAAAAATATTTTTTATGGTAAATATAGACAAAAAAGGAAGTGTTACCGTCAGTATTCGAATTTTAAATAATAATTATAATTTTGCACAAGTCGCTTAGAGCTGTCACGTATTAATTATGCACTTAAAGTATTTAGTAGCATTCCTTGAACTATTATTGCATTATTGATGTGTATTTATCGGAACGAACATATAATGTACTGTTATAAATGTGTAAGTAATATTAATCAATACAACTTATGTATGATATTTTAAACAGAAGTATAAAAACGGATAAAGGCTTGAGATTCTTCTGAAAATGATGCATTTGTTTTTTAATTAACAATTGAATTAATATCTTACGAGGTTCGAAATAAGAACATAATTTGCATATATCATGTTTAAGTTGTCATGATTAATATTCGTTAGTTATTTTAATCACTATAATAAGATATTTATGTAGTATTTTAATGTATTGATATGAAAAAGAAAAATCTTGTCAAATGGATCTTAGTATTGTATTACGCATACGCTAAACTGTCGTTAATGTGAAATGTTATTTCACTTGACTTATTATAGTTAATAATAATCTTAAAATGATACGATACCGTATGTATTGTAGAATTTCAATAAAATGTTATGAGTGGTGTTTGACTTTTATTTAATCTAGGTAGTTGCCGGTTGCGACTTCGTTCGCGTTTTAGGGGTCGATCGTCATTGTTAGACATGGAAAGTAGCGTATGTCGTTCCTTTGAGTTCGAACTTTGCTACTTACCAAATTTGATCAAATTCGTTCCAGTGGTTTGGCCGTGAAAGACCAACAGACAGACGCAGTTACTTTAGCATTTATGATGTTAGTAAAAATTACCAGATTCATTTGATTTTCGGCGAATATACATACATATGTATTTTGGTGTTCTTCAAAATACGCAATATGATGCGTGACGTGATGATTGTAATGAAAGTATATTACTTTTATGTTCTATTAAATAAAAGATTTGAAGGAATGTATATATTTTTTAATAAGTAAATATATCCTGTTCCTATGACGTATAACTTTTTTTGCTTTTCCCTTAAATTAAATATTGTGCGCCAATAGATGGCGCTCATTTTTAAAATCGATACCAACGTTGCTTAGCGTAGAGCCAGTGTATTGTAGTTTGAACGAATTTCGCCTGGTGACGCTTTCAAGGTCCAATAATAATAATAATAAATAATATATATATATTTCTATCGTCGTATTTTTTAGAAAAGATGAATAATATCTCATCACTGACTAATTTTTTCACCGAAGTTTCTTAAAGATAAATAAGACCTGATTTTTTAAATTTGTAGTTTGAATAATCATTATTGATAATAACCTAAATCATATTCCGGATTGAAGGTTGAGTGGAAATGCAGGCCAAGGGGGACATAACATATTAGTTCCCAAGGTTGGAAGCGCATCGACACGAAAGTATACTTAATATACTTAATGGGCAGTGATACAGTCCACTTATTAAAAGGAGACATTTATTATTATTTACAATCTCACTACTTTAATTATAAAAAAATGTTATATTGCTTAGCCTGTGATAGTTAATTTTTTTAGCCTGTGATAGGAAAATGCTTATTTTAAACTAATGGAATAGTATTAAACGAAATAAACATTGCTATGTGCATTACTTCTACTTCCAAAAAAATTACATTCGATCACTCCGTTGTGTATTATCTGACATACCTAACATTGGCAGAACGTTTTGTAGCGCATGTACATAACGAAGTTAAAAAAAATAATTAATCGTTTCGTCATTTGAGACTGAAATTCAAGTAAAAGAAGAGGATTTTTGATTCTAAATAGAATTGGTATAACGCTTATTTTAATGTAACACAGTATTATTCAATATTCGATAGAAACAAAATAAATTCGAACTTTTTTAGATAAAAAGACAATTACATTACACTTAAGAGTTACTTGATGAAACAAAAACATTTCGTTCATCCCTAACGTCGTTAACTTTTATAAATAAGTGAATGGTAAACGATTATTGAATTTTAGAAGATCTAACCGCTCCTAATTACTTAATTGCGAAAAGGACCCATCTTCAGGCCTTGTTACTAAATTTGTCGTAAAGCACTTAAAACAGAGAACGCTTTACACAATTATGATAAATAATTAAAATGAATATTTGATAGTAATGTTATAATAATATTTGAATTACAAGATAAAGGAGATACATTTTTTAAACACCTGCTTCAAGAGCCCGAAAAAAAGATATTTAATGTTTAATAAGTTATCATTTATAAATTATTTTTTAACGATGGTTATGTATTAATGTATAAAAGAGTAAATTGAAACTAAATAATTACTTAACAATACACCTTTAGTAATTCACTTACTGTGGCATTGATTGAAATTGTGTTGATTTCAAATTAGGAAACAAATAACGTTATCTAGTATGTGCAGTGGCCCTTACAACATTAGGCAGCTTTAATGTAGGTACTTCCACCAAAAAGAATAATATAGAAAAAGGTTCGACACATTCTCGGCATCATTGTTTTACGGAGCCTTAAAAGGATTTTGTTATTTGGAGCTCTTTTCATTTGAAAAACGAAATAAATTGATTAATTCATTTGTACTCGTATTTAATACAATTTAAAGTAAATTGACTAGGAAATATTTTTTGAAGTTCGGTATTTATGCTGCTTTTAGCTTAGATGTTTCAAAATAACCACAAAATAAACCTATTAGTTATCGAGAGAAAATTCGTTTTGGAATCGAACCTAATAATATAATAATCTATACAGATATTATAAATGCGGAAGTTGCTCTGCCTGGCAGTTTGTTGTGCTTCCACGGGCAACACACTGAATCAAATTTGGAATGAAGCAAGGATAACCTACTTTTAATACTTAACAGCTGATGACAACTAGTAACTAATATACTAGAATAAGCATTTGTAAGCGAGTAACTCTAGTCTCCAATACGATGTTACGTCATAGGATGTCCTGATTAATTATATCACATTATTTACATATAATGATTATAATCGAAAATATTTATATATTAAAGATATTCTTTTTTTGAAAAATGTTGTGCTGTCACTAAAAATAATAACATAATTGCAAGGCAATATAAAATATAGATATTGGAGCATTATTATAAACCGTGATTTTATTTTGTCATCTTAAACTAGTGAAATTACACATTATAAATGTCCTCATTTAGATTTATTTATATCGTAGAAATTTAATATTGTTTCTCAGCTCATTTGAATTGTCATTTTAAAAGGTTAAATTAAATTTCAATATAGATTCGGAGTGCAGTATAGTGAGAAATGTCATTAAATAAAGTGATTACTCTTTTCCTACAATTAAATTACCTACCACAGTTCATAGAAAAATAACTTTATTTTTCTCGCCATTTCCAGTTAACGTTAATTATTTGATTCCATGGTAGTCGGAAATAAATTATGTATGATAAATTTTAGCTTTCGTGGGTAATACTTACCTACCTTGGGTAAGCAACCTATATGTACGTATTTAAATTAAGAAAATATATTTTTATTATGAACAAAGTAATTTCTATTACACTTGATGGTAGAGCTTTGTGCAAGGCCGCCTGGGTTGGTACCACCCACTTATAATTTATTTTAAAGATAAGCAGCAAAGTTTAATATGGTGTGGTGTGATCCAGTTTGAAGAGAAAGGGTGCCTACAGGTACAAGGGACATAACTTTTTAGTTCCTAAGGTTGGTGGAGCATTGGCAACACATCGAATGGTTATAATTTTTTGTGACACCACAATTCGCCGTCCGCCTAAATATCCATAAAAAGGATAGACATGTTTTATTAAATATATAAATTCAAGCATAGAATGATGGGCCTTTTCAATAATTACTCGCTGTCATGTGAACCGCAAGCGAACTCCTTTCTTTACACATCTGCGTCATATTTCGCCTTCCCCCACAGATTCTGGCCTTATAAGAAGTTTAAACTACATCCTCAATACAACGTCAACCATTACTATGGCGCCTGGCAACAAGAAGCACCTTAAATCGTACCAATGCGATTTAAGTGTACAATTTTGTGTTATGAAAACGTTCGTAAACCAAGTAAAGTAAAACAGTCGAAGCCGTCATTTGTTTTATCAATGTTCCTATTTTTCTATTCTCGATTCGTTTCGTATTAAGTTTTTCCAAATCATAAAACATTTATCTTTCGCAGTATTATCGCCGGCGGTAAAATGTTGCATCGCGCGAACCTGCCACGTCGCTATTGTCAAATAAAATAACCGATTATCGGGGCGAGGCTCGTGCGTGGAATAACAAAGAGCTAATGGCTAAAGCGATTTTCGGAAGAACGTCACGTTGTTGAACTTACGAACTCTCTTAAATTATGTTAATTCTTAAAACATGCTTTTAGATTTATTATTCGAGGTACATTCTTTAAAATTTTTGGGAATCAAATGTAATTTTTTTTATTAAATTAATCTATATAATTAAGATGACAATTGTGTCGTTCTGGTCGATTTCGGCCGAGACCTCTCTCGAAGGTCACATTACTATTATCAATAGACAATTTAATCTATACGCTTTTATATAGAAAAGTTAAAAAACTTTGCTAATGGATAATATAAAAGTAGCAAAATTTTACTTAACTAGATACTATTGGAATTAACGCAACGATCGCTTCCAGACTATTTCAAGTAAAAATATAAATTAACTAGAGACCCGTCCCGGTTTCGCAACGGTGCAAATTATTAATAAATAAAATTAATATCCTATAGCAGTCAGGAATAGTGTACCTTTCTAAAATTGATCTTTTTTTCCGGAGCTAGGAGGTAATTATACAAACAAATTTTACCTCTTATAATATTAGTCATACATTACCAATATAAATAATATTCCTATTGCGTTTTCTTATTCAGGTCTACGGTAAGTATTTATTTCCGAACCAATGATAAATAAACTATAAGAACTATTCAAGTCAAAATTAAGATTTCTAAAAACAAATCTTGACTTTCATTTAGGTACCCACTCATCATACATTCTGTTCCATCAGCAATGCTTAGTATTGCTGGGTTCCGGTTTCAAGGGTAAGTCATCCAGTGGAACTACAGGCAAAAGTGACATGACATCTTAGTTCTCAGTTAAATACTAATAATTCCTCAAAATATTAATTATTCCTATTATCTGTGATACTCATTTACGATTAGGTGTCACTTTTGCCAGACAGACGTGACGTACTTATGACAATATTTGTTTTACAAAATACTTATTCTTCTTTGCTTCTTTGAAATAGTAAAATCTTTGATACCAGGATACTGATTAATACGGGCAAGACGATGAAATTAAAACGAACGTTCTGTTGTAGTTCATCATCCGTCGGTCTGTTTTATAAACCATTTTAACACCATGAGTAGTGAATAAGTATTTTTAAAAGCATTCAAAATGCTTCAACAGCTCAGAGTCATAAAGTTTACCGATATAAAAGTTACAAGAACTGGAAATAATGATCTTGTGTATTAATTTCAGGCAATATTTAAACGTTAAAAGAGTGTATGAAAATATTAATAAGGCATTATTAAATATATAATAATAGATTCCTGCAAAATAATAATAAATAAGAATATTTATTGATACTATATACACGAGCTATTGAAGTGTAATGATTTATAACGAACAATTTATTACGGTATTTTTCAATTTAAGTATGTCCATAATTATATATATTTTTTATATAAATAATTAATTACCGACATTTATTATTAGGTTTTTTTCATTTGAATGCAAAAAAAAAATGTTTTGTTTTTAGTTTCAATGGCCTAGGAAATGAAATGCATATAATTAAAAAGCTACTGTGGCAAAGAAACAGAGCGTTTTATTTAAAAAAAAAAAAAGAAATCACTTAGTTTGAAATATAGACAGGCTATAACCCGATTGTAATACAAAATCCAATTGAATAGAGCCGCGTCCAAAGCTGGTATTGAAATAAATCGTTTCAATGCTATATTGTTTAAAATTATCCACCGTAAGGGTAACTTTTGAAATATTCGGCTATTTTGTCTGTAACGTACTCGTAGTATATACGAAAGGAATCCAATTAAGTTAATGGTGAGGTGGCCACGGGGCTCCCCCCGTCGCAAAATATACTATTACGACGGTTAAAAGCTTTCTGTACCAACCGATCCGTATAAAGATCAATTGAACCAAAATAAGAGTATGGCTTTTTCATGTTACACGAAATATCATAATAAGGGTCTATTATAGTATACAATTTTATATCCCTGAATACAATATGATCAGATTCAATACAATTACACTAAATAAACCAAAAGAGAAATGTGATGTTCGATTTTTTAAGTATCGATTCTTTCTAGTCTTTTCACAGACTTTTGCGTCGTGCGAGATATTTTTGATTTTTCTTAAAAGTAAAGATAACCTGTAATCACTGTCACGTGCTGTATTAGTGGGTGGATTAGGCTTCTTCTCTTCTTCTTGAAGAAAACATTTGGATCTTATTTTCCATGCTGATTTTTAGGTTCATATATGGCATACTTTGAAGCGACACCTGCAGGCTTCCTCGCCATATTTTCCGTCACCACCAAACTTGAGGTTATTAATAAATACATGAATATTTAGTGGTACTTACTAACCGTTAGGATAAGTTACATTGAAACAGTTTAATTTGTTGTTATGCATAAAATAATAGATTTATTAGAAGGAATCATTCGTATCTGATAGAATTGTCTCATTCATTCCATTTTTGACGCAGAGAAAATTCTTCTTAAGATAATACAGCGGAATACAGCTGGATTATGACAGTCTCAATAAAGAAAACCAGGCCCACCATGCCTATTCCCGACAATTATCAAAGATTACGCTCAGTTGAGATAGAAACGCTTTTTAATAATGATGTTAATGAGGTCTGTAAAAATGTTCTTCTGAGCACTGTTTTTCGAACGCTACCAAATGTATTATAATTGGGTAGCTACGTGAGTTGTAGTACTTTAAAAGTGCGCAGAAAGGTACTCCGATGAAGCCTATTAGCGTTTTCACTATTATGCTCAAAGAACAATAATAAATAAAAAAACTCGTGGCAAAAAAATATATTTCTCATGAAGACAACGACTCGTTATTTAAATACTTCATTTGTATAGAATACGTTCAAAACAAAAATACGAAACGTCCGAAACATATTTTCGCATCTGATTGAACTTCCGTTGTTAATATTTTACACTGATTAAAGTGAGAAAAAAAAAACATAAAATCTCAATACTTTTTGCTGAATTTCAAACTTGGCTGTGAAATTAATTCATTCAGCTATTTTGTAGCATTTCGCATATTTTTCATTCAAATTATTTATAGAAGATCCTGATTAATAACAGTCCATACATCTAGTTCCTTTTTGTTTAAGTCCTTTGTTTTAATTTAATTTATGATTTATTTTATTTTTGTGTATCAATATTAGGTACTCTCCCACGTTGTTTGTCCGGTCAATATATGTATATACCAATCGATGTAGCGTTCGATTGAATGTTGAAAGTTGATGTGCCGATGTTTTTCATGAAACTGGCTTTTATTCTATACATGTATCATAAATCAATGGATCTTATAGATTATACGAAATTACCTAGCTGACTTCACTTTAAAATATATCTCAAAATCTGAATAGAACCTTAATTTTCTAAGTAAAGTCGATCTCAATCATAAAATCGGCCTTATCGATTCTTCTAAGGGATCACCTTTTGGTTGAGATAAATAAATATGATAAGATATTTGAGATAACACAAACGAGTCTGAAACCGCTTTATAAATACAAAGACTTTGAAAATCATATCATATTCATCATAGGCAAATTATTAATAAAATAAGTAATTTAAATAGGCTCTAAACAAGCTCTTACATATATAAAATAATTCTATAAATTAAATTTAGGTGCCACCAGTTAAGTAGATTCTACCAAAAATAATAAGAAGATCTATATTGAAAAAACATGTCTATAATCATTTACCATTAAATACAAATCCAGTATGAAAATCAACGAATATAAAATTAATGCTTTTTTATAGTATAAATTTTTTTATATACCATTTAACATAAGACTTAAATTGATTTATAGACCAAGTTCAAAATATTTTGATATATTGTGTGTCGCTATTTTCTATAAAACCGTCTATGTAACGTAACTGTTAATATACTTACTTTGTCAACAACACCCCGATGGAAGTCCCGAGTTTCAAGATTATAAATAGACCAGAAATTCAGGTTTTGCCATTTTCCCCTAGAAAACATTTTATCGGAGATATTATCAAACATATTAATGCATTAATAGTTGCATTTCATTACATTTGATAACGACAGCAAAACAAGAGCGTTAGAAAATATTTTGATATCTCTAATAACTATGATGGTTTAGGTTTTATTCAAGGTTACAAACGATATAATATATAGTTGAGTTGAGTTGTAATAAGAGAGTGAAAAAAGAAGGGCGTCTCATTTTCCAGAGTCATTAGTTTCTATACTAAAGTTTAGTAGAACTCGATCGGGCTTAATTGAGTTGATAATATCACAAGAACATAGGAACGTTTGAAGTTCAAAAAAACCTTGCCTCATTTTAAATATTATTATAAAACCTTTGATTTTAACAGTTTGAAACAGTTGGCCATATACACGCACACTAATAAGTAGTTTGACGTTTGGCGAATGCGTAGCTGTCAAGCGTAGCTGTCACGCACACCAATATAATAAAATTCGATAGTTTGTTTTAGTCTTTTTTTTAATCTATATAAATAAATAATCTAATTATAAAACATAGTAACTTGTTCTAACTGTATATTGTCAAAATTGCATATAGTTGAATTATTACAACAGTTGATAAAATTAATATTGGTTATGGTATGAATTAATAATGACCGATTACTATATTCTTGAAAAGTTTAGTTTTCCATAAGGATAGTAGAGTTGTCTACGAAGGTTACGAATAACGTATGAGTAGTAGAATCAATTTTCGAATATAGTCAACAAGCTTTAATTAGTATGTCGAAACCATTAGCAACGTCAATTCCAAACTGTTATGCAAGGGTTTATCAAATTCGCTGATTTCGGCTAATGGTTCGTTTAATTTAAACAACACAAGACTAATGCGTTTTCATAAAGCAAATTGGAATGCAGCTAGCTATTTAGTGTTTGTATGTTTTTTAAGTCGAAATGTCGCGATCGTTCATTCTGTATGAATATATTGACAAAGTGGTCTGATGACGACTTAGTGAAGGAAGAAATTTGAATTTAAATTGTCATAATAGTCATATTAATCTTCAATGAAGATGATGTTAATCCAGTTAAGTAGCACTGAATTTTCTGCTGGGTCTGAAATGAGAGTATTAGTCTCGGAGAGAAAGAGACGGAGAGAAAGAGACTTTCTCCTGACGTGTGATGCCGTTTGCCGTCACGGCATACAAGGCGGTCTTAATAAATATACCTACACAAAATCCTTTGCAGCAATATACTTAAGTTAGTAGCATATATAAAGCTGTATTTTTTATACATTAACAATTAATACCTGTGTAAAATATAAAATAAATAAAATATACTTAAAACCACGATTCAGAGCAACCTCCACTTTGCAATTGGTCCGGAACTGATCGGTATGTACTTACTTTATTCGCTACTAGTAACATACAATAAAATAGTAAATGAAATGGTAAAATACACGTACATTAACTTTGTGAAATGTAAGTTCAAAATAAATTTCAATATCAATCGATTTTAGGTTACATAAAGTATATAGATTAATGGTGGTGGTGATTTGAGTGAGTCGTTTTTGTCATCAGTGTAATTTCAGACGGAAGTTTTTTCATATAATTGGCGGTGTAAGAAGTGGAAGTAGAAACCAGATCACCTTCTGTTTCTGCGTTTAATAGAATAAAGAAAAAAAAAAGCATTTAAGTAGTCCTCAAAAGCGCTTACTTAATTAAATTTCCAGATTTTCCATCGTTTGGTTATGGGATTATTCTTGGTGAAAATGTGCATTGCCGCTAGTGTATCGATCAACTCGCAACAAGCTTATCACCTTATTTCAAGGAGATTTCTTTTCTTATACCGTTCCAAGCATAGTTTAAAAGATGATGTCTCTAGATCCTGTAATTACACTGGCTTATGCTCTCTTCGAACTGAATCAAAGCAGGTAAAATTATTTATGTTTTAAGGTAGAATAATCTGTTACCTATACAGACCGGCCTAAAGATCGGTTAAATGTTTTATATCGTTAATATTTTCGTTCAATATCTCTGTTGGATCGTTCCGATACTTTTTATAGTAATAATAATTAATTTAGGTCGCCCAGGAGTAAAATTTAGTTAAATTTATAAGATTTGGCACGCACACATAAGTATGATTAATTAAAATTAATAATAGGAGATAAAAATACATTTTTTGTAATTAAAGTCCTGGAAATTATTTATAACCTAATGACCTAATTTTTTTATAACACTATTCTTAATATAAAATTCAATGACTAAGCCGTACACTTGAGGAGATTCATAGGCGAGAAAGGATTAAAACAGGCCTTAGTACTAAAATAAAAATAAAGAAAATGTGATCACTCACGCTTAAAACAAATGCTTAAATGTTATTATTAAATCTCTCGGCAAAAGTGTATGCAAAACAACTCAATAGTTTCAGTGGAGCTAGTGTAAAAGTCAGTGGAAAGATTAGACCGACTCAGAACAAGCGAATAAGAGAATATAAATAAAAAATGGCGAGGAAATGTTTTTTTATTTCAATTTCTAATTTGCACAAAATTAAACTACATCGTCTGGTTTGCTTATTCACACTGCATCTTTGAATGTCTCTCAGAACTCTACAGAGATATTGAATTTCAGCTGTTATCGTCTAATAGATACGGAGAAAACAGGCTGTGGAAGACGTATACTTAAACGCAGGACTGATCCTACAAGGGTTTCGTTTTTCACTGAATATAAGAGAGAGCTGAGATAGCCCAATGGATGGACACTAATTTTTAGCGATGATTGCGCGTTCAAGTCAGGGCAAGCGTCACTTAATAAAATGTGCTTAATTAGTGTTTATTATTTATCTCGTGCTTGGAACTGAAGGAAACATCGTAAGAAAAACCTGCATGTGTCGGATGTGAATCTGCCACTAACCAGTATTGGAACTACGTGGTGGAATTGGCTCCGAACCTTTTTCTCAGACGGAGAGGAGGCTGTTAGGCTTTCTTCAGAGTTTGTTGGTTTCAAATAGTATAGTATTAGTAGTAGAATTGGTAGAAAAGGAGGATCTAAATAATTATGTTTTATTTATAATAATCAATTTAAAAAATAATAATTAAATGTATAGTTTATGATTTGGAGCAGTAGTTTGAAGACGCATTATAAAAGCCGTGGCGCAGCTGGAAGACGTGTAACTCTGGCGGAAAGATTGCTAGCCGCGGTAATATTTGTATTATGAGCATATTGATTATTTGTCCTATTTTCCAGTTCAGTATCTCGAACATGTAAAACGCAAAATTTCATGATGATCAGTAGTAGATAGTTCAGACCTGTAAGCGTAACAATCAAATAAATAAATAAATAAACTCACTTTTGCATTACGAATTTTTATTCACTGACCCTCGGATGAAAACATAACTTGCAATAATAAGTGTTTGTCACTCGTCATTGTTGACATTGTACCTACACATAATATCAGAATTGTCAAAGTATGGACAAGCGCACATAAAATAATCGAACTATACAAAATATTTATCTTAATTTGCTTGTTTGCATAACTGTTTTCAATAAGCCTCAGGGTCACCTAGCGCCAAAATATAGTAACGAATCAGTCTCGCAACTCCTGATTTCAGTTAAATAGAAATAGTATATGTATTATAAATCTGTACTCATGCATTTTATGTTAAATCCCGTGAGTGCAAATGTTATTTTACCGAAAAGCATATAGGCCTATGGATATTTGTATGCAGCCCTTTAAGCGCTTAAGGCTTATTACGTCGGGCTTAATAAACTCCTATACCCCATTCTATTTGAAAAGGTCTATATTGTAAAAATCCTTTTATGTTTCCTATTTAATTCGCTGATACAAAATTAAATAATCCTAAAAATATAACCATTAAATTTTGTTACTTGAACGATTAAACAACATGAATATCAATAGTAAAACGTAGTAAGGACTCGTTTTATAAAAAGCGTATTTTGGTTTTTTAAAGGCCGACAACGCACCTGTAACCCCCCTGGTGTTGCAGATGTCCATGGGCGGTGGTAATCACTTTCCATCAGGTGAGCCTCCTGCTCATTTGCCCCCCATAACATAAAAAAAAAAAAAATTTGGCTGGTAAAATTAAAGCTAGTGGTTCCTCCTTCGCTCGGGTAAACTAATTATTTCATCCTCAGCTATTTTTTAAACGATGGTGTATATACGTAAATATGATTTAGTTGGTGGTGCTTTATGAAAGAAAGCCCGCCTGGGTAGATACCACCCTCTCATCACAAATTCCGCCAGATGGCGACCCACGTTAGAGATGACCTGATTCTTCAAAAACTGTCCAAATACCATTCAGACTAATGAAGAATAATAGCACTAAGAATACTACTCAAATAACGAGTCAATAAAAAGTCGTAGTCGTACAGACAATTGTTAATAAATAGCAAGCCAAAAATTTAGTAGTTGTATTGTAGTCTGGCAATAAAAATATGCAGGAATATTGTAAATAAAATTATAAATAAGATGTGCTGTTCCATCTGTAGAAAAAGTATTACTACATTAATAAGAGTTAATGTTGGATTTTTAATAACAATTTTATTACCAACCAAATGTTTATTCATTATATTTATTCCACACCATTCGTTTTTATTTTATCAGTTCTAAGAAGGTTGAACTTATTTTCAAAATGAACAGCCAGCTCTGTATCCACGTCATCCAAGTCTCCACGTATAACACCTTTAAATTGTCCTCAATAATTAAAAAAAGGAATATATTTTATTCATCTCTAGTATGAACAAAGGTTAATTCGTATCTGGAACATATTTGGTGATAGGACTGATGACTCTAATCTAAATGTTTGACTGGTCGCCAATCACTAAATACCAGTTAACCATGTAGCTATTAAATGTTAACGTTTTAGATTTCATTTTAAGATGTTACAGGTTTTTTCTCATTATAAGTTCTCCAAAGACATTTCCGTCGGAGCCTTGGGTTTTATTATCGGCCTATATTAGTTTGCGTGACGCTCGTCCTTACAAGACGCCTTAGTGTGCGCGAGTTTCACTACATAGTATAAACTATATAATATAGTCGCTTACCGCTGCCAGTCTGTCCTTGTGTATACTTAGATCTTTAAAACTAAACTATGCATCGGATTTTGAAACGTTTTTTTTAAAGATAGAGTAATTTAAGAGAAAGTTTATATGTATGTATAATTTTAGAGATTTCTAAAGTGATGTTGTAAATAAACACAATTTCTGCGCTTACATTGCAAACGCTGGCTAAGACCTATGAGATGGATCAAAATAATGTACAACAGTATTGTACACCTAAAAAAGGTCTACAAAAAGTTTACGATGATATATGTCTATCTCTTAGGGATGACCTACAATAACCATTTTTTATTCTTTACTTTTTACGAGAAATAATGGCTTTTTTACGAAGCGATTTTAAGCAATACAGCTTTAATCCTTATCCAATTAAGTACTTTAAATGCATTTAATATAGATCAATATGTAATTTAAATGAATTTTTTCGAAGTTATTACAGATTTAAAATGCAGAGACATAGCGGTTTGTATTGTCTAATGACAAAAAAGCCGTGAACGTTGTATATAAAGACATTCTGAAGTACATTTAGTATCAGTATTGTACACGTGCAAAGCCGGAGCGGGTCGCTAGTTAGATTATGAATGTTATTGCACGCCGTATTTAACGTGAGCGCGCCTACGGTACTAAACAGATATATGAATACTATTTAATATTAAAAATAAGTAAAATAAAAACTAAATGTTATCTGCGGGCAACCTTTGCGCCCTTAATTTGAATAATCTAATAAAAATGTACAAATTAAGCAAATAGGGACACATTTTAATAATATTTTCTCATTCAGTTCTCATCTCGTCTGTTTATTTTAATAACGACAGTGTAGCTCGGATGTACTGTTTCAATTTGACATCTCTTTTTTTATTCTTTCACGATTTCATATTTATGTTAAACCAACGTTCTCCTTTGGTTTTTTTATGATATAGGTAGACCGACGAGATAAATGGGCCACATGAAGGTAAGTGGTCACCACCGCCTATAGACAATGGCCCTGTAGGAAATATAAACCTTTCCTTGCCTTAATGCCAATGCGTCATCAACCTTGGCCACTGAGATGTTATGTCTCCTGCAGTTACACTGGCTCACTCACCCAAAATTAGAACACAATAATAATACTGAGTAACAATTTTTCTCGATCTTATTATAAATTCGTATTAAGTTTTTTAATAAACATTAAATTTAATACAAGCAACAAACGAGAAGGATCTGCAGTTTCTGAGATGAATATATAAGTAATTCCCAAGTCTGTGAAGCTGTTAATTTAAAGATAGGTATATTAGTTCATACATACTTATAATTGGTATTTGTAAAATTCAAAATCAGTGCTTAGACTTATTTTAACGTTGGCAACATTAAGTAATAATATAATAAATATTATTTCACCTGGCAATATTTCCTGTATTAAAAGGAATGTAAGTCGTGTATTGCAAAATGTTCCAATAAAAATGGATTCTGAACAATAGAATGGGGCGACTCAAGCACGTCTCTGGCGATAAGATCACTCAAGCAAAATAATACTCTGTTCGAAGGGCATATTGTGAACACACCTCAGCGAGCGGAAATGAACTTCTAAATTTGTCTCATATAGACTTCTTTTTAAATTGTCAATTAAAAAGTAAACTGTATCTTTCTCTGTACAAAGTACATATTTAATTATTAGCCTAGGAGGGACGTTGTGTTGAAGTTGCTCATTGGAATTTGAGATCTTTTCCTATGATACATTGTAACTTCCTAGTTTGAGTAATGTTTCGGGCTCGAGTATATTTTGGTCATTGGTTAGACCCATAATGTTGGGTTTGCTGTCAATAAATACAAGATGGCGATCTCTCGACCCTGGGAAAACTGTTAAAGACATTGTACTGGATCTCATCTTTCTCTGTTTTTGTGCCTTATGATATTAATTGTACTAAACTCGTCTTTGGGGTTGGCTGTCAAGGCTATCTGTTTGTAGGATATTGTAATACCTATGTAATGACACAGTAAATTATATGTGGTCAAACTTCACATAGTCTTCACCTCCTTCACAAGATGTTTTCAAAAAGTGAACCTTTAATAAACAGTTTTATTCTTCACTTCACTTTCATATTAATAGCTAATGTTTCGTTGTTCGTAAGGTGCATGAGCCAGTGTGGTTAAAGGAACAAGATATAACATTTTATTTCAGAAGATTGGTGGCGGGTTGACTTTATTACGGATAGTTAATACTTTTAACAGCGCCAATGTCTATTTTCCTACAGAAAACATAAAAAAATAAATCATAAATATCGAACCGAATATACGTATGACGGTATTTCTCGGTAGAATCTACATTCCGAACTGGTGGTAGCTTTACTTGAAATAGTTTGTTAAATGATGATACAAAAGTGCTTATAAAAGCCTATTTAATTAGAGTACCTATATTTTGATTTGACATTTAGTATATATGAATGTTAACTATGAATGTATTTATTGTATTCTATTTTAGGGAAACAAACAATGAAATTATACTTATGGCTTAATTATATACAGTATTACATACATCAGCTAAGTATCCACTGATATTAATTACCTAAACAGTTATTAAAATTAAACAAAGATTAACATACATAGAATCAAATAGGTAACATTATACAATCAATGATATCAATAAACGTATACTAACGGAAAGATTATACATTTATGAATAAAATGAAATACATGAAAAAAAGAAACAAAAATTAAAACAAAATAAAGGGTATTAATGGCTACGTTGACAAATTAATTACAGGCTAAATATTTATACATGCCGTTACATAATTATGTATCAGTTTATCTTATTTACTTTATTTTAATTAAATTATTATAATCGTACTTTATATAAGATCCTTTAAATTAATTCCATATCATGTGTGTTATATATTTTATTAATTATATTTATGTAATCTAATAACTATCCCATCATAAAAGGTAATTAAAATGTTAACTATTTTAAAGTTAGACTAATAAATTGTTTAAGCTGTTCCGTCTTTGAGGGCTTTGTTAAATAGTTAGCCGTCGAATTGATGAGGAAATCACAACAAAGGTAGTAATTTTGAAGTTTAAACTTTAGTTAATCGAAGTGTTTTGTTCTATTGTGTTCATTAAAGTTGTATCGTATATATTTAAAGGATTTACATCAAATTATTTAATTATACATATATTATTTTATTTTTTAGTTTCCAAATGTATATTCAAATGTTCCTGGGTTAATGTAGCTGCTGATATTGGAGGAGCGTGAGGGCAAGATTACTTTCACCCCTTCGCTGAGCTACTAACGAAGTACAGCACGGGATCGCGTAGCCTCACTGGTCCATGCCGAAGACGGTTTTTAGTCGGTAGGAAGCCCACATATCCTGGTTCCCCTCACCAAGAGAACGCTTGAATGCAATTAAAGCGGCTTGCAGCATACATTATGCTTTATTTTCAAATCAATTTTATGATATAAAAAGAGGGATGTCGCGGTCGTTTTAATTGACATACACAAGAAATAAATAAACAACGTTTGAGAACAATTACTGACAAGAAATAAAATTGTTATTCAAAATTCCGCGTAAATAAAAACAATAGCAAAGATTAAGTTTTAATAAAACTATTAGAATAGAAAGAGACAGAGAGAGAGAAAGACAAGGACGCCTTTTTCCTTACGTGTCGATTTCTGCCAGTTCATCTACGATAAAGCCCACGTAAAGGAATTACGCGTTAGATTTCCGGAAGTAATGATCGAATACTAAATTTTTGTCAGTGGTAGAAAGCTATATTATTCCCGAGTGCTATACCTATTTGACTGGTTGTGGTAAATTTAATTTGCTTATATGTATCTACTTTTGTTTTCTCTTGAAATAAATCCTTGTGATTTATAAAGCTTCTTCAATCTCAGATATTGATCGATATTATAAATTCTAAACCGAGACAACCCTTTGCGACAAAGGAAGTTCAAATATATCAAATTTCATAATTTCATTGGCCAGCGTATGACCTAATCTCCTTTATTGGCTATGCAGTTTTGATATCTATGTAATTTAACTTAAAGCACATAATACTATAATGTCTATTTTACGAATATTCTATGACATAATAATTGTAATCTGATAATAACTTTACTTCCCGTTTGGTGTGGTAGCTAGATATAATGTCACAAATCCTTAGGCCCTCAGTAGCAGTAGCAGCCCGGAGTATCGAAGTTGGAGGTGTCGCGTGTCTCAGAGAGCACGTAAAATTGAACCTGCGCCTGAACTCTTTCCAGTCGTATTATTGTTTTCCGGTTTGAAGAGTGAGTGAGCCAGTGTAACTACAGACACAAGGGACATAACATCTTAGTTTCCAAGGTTGGTGGCAAATCGGCAAGGTAAGGAATGCTTAATATTTCTTACAGCTTCGATGTCTATGGGCGATGGTGATAACTAACCATCAAGTAGCCTATACCGCTTGTATCAGTAAAAAAAAAGAAGTATTCAGTACGAGGTGAAACAGGCATCTGAGTTTACCCATAATACATCATAAAGTTAACTCTTTTTCAGTACTTACTTTGTCGATAATACTAGCGTGCCATGACCCAGTGCCTCTTCGCATCCGCTGTTACCGCGACCGCTACAATAGTAGAGAGGATCCTAGACGCTTTATAGTCCTACTCTTATTAGGCTCGCTTTATCGAATCCGGGCTTATTGGCTAATATGTTTTGGGCTATTGGGGCATATAAGTATTTTGCTGTGGAACGTTGAAGCCTATCCCTCACTGTCTCTCTTATTATAACAGTCTCTTAGTCCCCATTATGTCACTCATGAAAAGTGATGGCTGAGAGCTAAATCGATGACAACGAGTCGAGGCAAGAAGGTTTCGGGATTTTCTATCGAGAAATTCTCAGTTTGACGCCCGGAGTTTTTAAGTGGACAGTGTTTATATTTGTCTCCCTTAGCAAACAATTATATTAACTTGTTACTCTTGAACTCTCTCCGGTTATATCTTCGTAGAGATAAAGATTAAAAAATACTAGTCTATGTCGATCTCACAAGATCTATGGCCTGCAATGGTTTGACTATACTGTTTAACTGAATGGTGTCCGCTTAGAGCTTTAGATTCGTGCGTGCATTACACGTCACAAAATGTGGTGCTCCGTACGGTCGGACACGTGAGGGCAGTGATTGAGAGATGTTTCAATTTGTACATGTAAGTCTGAAGTAAATTAATAAGGACTGTAGATTTTATATTGTTGTATCGTTAGTTATCAACGTTGCCAAGATAGAGTACTTACTGGGTATTTTTTTTACATCAAAAACTTAAAAGGAAGGACCTACACATTCAAATTATTATTTAAAGTTTTAGAATTAAATAATTAAATATAAAAAATTTAAAATAAACAGTTTTGTGTAGTCGTTTACGGCATGAAAATATTTTAATTAAGTTTCACCTTCGCTTGACCGGAAATACGATGCATTTACGCATAATCATATCACGTATCAATGGGTCTCTATTTTTATTGAAAGCGAATTCAATGCGAAAAAATAAAGACTGGAAATACAAATAAATTACAGCGGAGGTCGACTAATGTTTCGCGATTAATATACTTCAAAACAAATGTATTCAAACACAGAATTATTACTTTCGTTAATAATGTAAAAATGTTCACAAAATTTTATTAACACCGTTGTATTTATTTTAACCACACTACATCTATACTGTGGTTCGTTTCAATATTGTGTAATAATATGTGGTATTCATTATAATATTTTACATTCATATAAACATAAATGTACTTCAAACAAAATATCACAAATGTATACTCAACGAGAAATGCTTAATTTTCCGAAAAGCTAAATTAGGCGATAAAAATTTCTCAGAAATGCTGTAAATGAATGAATATACTACTTAACAAGGCTTATGTCTGGGTATTCAAGTGTAGTACACAGGATTAAATTTGTATAACGCTGCGGTATTAAGAAGACTGATGAAATCAGACAACAGAACAACTTTGAAGCCGTGAAAACGACGTATTGTCCTACGTTAAACCACTTCCTTCACACACACATGTTAAGGTATATTTGCTTAAATGTCAACCTAAACATAACATCACACATAACAAGGTTTCAACCAATGCACTGTGTATTCACCGTAACATATACAGTCAAGCATGTTGAGGATAAATTAGTAACATTCGAGGTCTATTTTATGTGAGTCATTTTGGTCACTCGAGTTAAACTAGACAATATCGCAAGTGTCATAATGTCCACGTGGTTACAAATAAGTTCATGTAATGATTATTTTAACACGACGGAAAATAATTTCGATGCTAGATCAATGTCTATGTGTTTTAAGCGTAACGTGAGACTGATAACATACTTTCATACTGGCTATTAATCAGTTAAAAAAGTTAATGTAAAGTAACAGCCGGAACATTGCCCACTGTTTAACTAAAGCCTGCTCTCCCTTTGAGGAGAAGGTTTAGAGCTAAAACACGCACCCACACATTCGTACCGCCACAAGTTAACGCTTTAAATAACAAGTGTAATGTGAGTCGGTGTTATTACATATCAAGAGAATACAGGAATGATTTAATATAACTCAGAATAAGCCCTCTACCTTGATACGTAAATAAACTAGGAGACCTAATAAACAAAAGAACATTCCTATTCCAGGATCCAGGATTAAATTATGGTCTAAGATGAAATTCATAAAATGTGCTGTGACATGTACATGTTTATAAAGGCGGACAGATTTCAAGATTGTAATGAATTTATTACGATTTTATCGATTATTTGTACTCGTACGTTTTAGAGTCTCGACAGCCCAGTGATTAGAAAACGTGAATCTTGACAGTAAATCTATAATCAAATGGTTTCAAATCCGGAAAAGTACGTGAGTAACAATTTTATCACAACTTTATCGATTATTAATACTAGAAGATTTTAGAGTCTCGCAGTCCAATGATTCGAAGATTCTAAGAAGTAAATCTCGATTTAAAACAGCGTTTTCATTTCTAGAAAACTAACAATTAATTTTAATGTGCTTAATTTATATTTATAATTCATATCGTGCTCGTAAAGGAAAATTGCATGAATGCAAAATCTGTCACAGCCCGTGTATGTATGAAAATCTCCTACAATTGTAGCGAGGTGTGGCCGTAGCACAATAGTAACACTTACTTTATTACTTTTATAACCCGATTCCTTTATAGAGATAAGAGAAACTTACAATAATCAATTAAAATGACGCAATCAGCGTTTTCAATATATTAGTAATACAACCAATAATATATTAGAAGACCACCAATGTACACATACAGCTTTCTAATTGCTAACATACTACGTCAGACTATTGTTACCTTAATTGGCAACAGTCAAATTAAGTTCAATAGAACCTTGCATATTAGAATGTATCTAACGTACATATATGTATGCTTGATGTATTAGCTTTTGTTTTGTATATTAAGCACAAAATACGCAGACCAGTTAAAATCAACTCTATATTTTATATGTGAAATCAGTCGCTAATAATTACGACGAGACGAAGCGAGATTAGCAAATGCGTTGAGCCCCCATTACCATGACGATACCTGCCCCGACAACCAGCACCGGTATTGATGTGGATTTTAGTAGATTCTGGAATTCGATGCAGTGTGACGTTTTGTTATACAATTCAGTACTTGTTGATACATGCGATAGACTGGTAATTTATTTATTTTGTAATATATTGTATTTAAATAAATTGATAATTCAATTACACACTATGAATACTAAATTTGTTAAGGCATTTTCACGTAATATCTATCCGCCCACAACGATACTTTTTAATAAGCGACCCCGCCTCTACCCGCCTCTGTAATGTTTAATACTTTAGTTTTATATTGATATTTGTTTTATTAATCTCACTGAATGCACTGACATATATTTTTAATTGTAAAATTGAATGTGTCATGTTAACTCGTAATTAATATTTAATTGAAAATGTAATTGCAATTCATTCTATCAAAGGCAAGCTTTATGCTGCAAAGTTTTATCTTTTTTGGTTAATTACCAAATTACTCATATCGTTGACCTTTACTTACTATTTATAAAAAATAAATTTCTCCATATATTATTATTAAACAGTTTATCGAATTGCAACGTTCATGTAATGAAAGATAATACAAGACGTTTAAGCGACTTAAAAAAATCATACATTTTTAGCTAATTCTTCGTCGAATTTGTCTAATTTTGAAAAAGTAATTAAATTATACAAATTAAGTTCTGAGATTAACGTGAGCGAAACATACAGATAAATGCTGTGGGTCACTATATTATTTTTAACAAATGTTATTTTCTATCGTGCGTAACTCAGCGCTGTGACGGTTATTACGCCGAGGTAAAACTCATTAGAGTATTCCATTATCACAAATATTTAAATATACATTAATTACAAATATATACATATATATACATAAATATTTTAAATCAAACAATAAACTGAAATATGATCCTCGGTTATATGACGAATGAAACGAACTATTTATCCAGGAAACTCAATTTTATTATGCAAGACAATACCTTAAATAATAACTGAAGACAATTATACCGCGATTTAAAGAACTATTAACGCCATCTATTAACAATAAATCTAAATGTTTTATTAATATAAATATGAACGTCTTCATGCCACATGCCACAATGTATGGAAAAGTGGAAAGTCAAACTGTTATGATAATTGCATAAAAAAGTATTACCTTGCAATACGTTTTTAATTAGTCGCATTTTAGGTATGGGAAGATTATTTATGTCACCTTTATAATTCATTCTCATGTTTTTATTTATTTATTATTTGTTTGGTGGATTAGAAAATGGACTTCAAGGACGTTGGAACTATAAATATTTAACATTCCTCAATAAGCAAATGCGTTACTTACCTTCAAAAATAATTTCATTCATACTTTAAGCCAGAATGTTAAGAATCACTTAGCGGTAGAATTAGTGATGAACGGATGATCACTAGGGCTTTATACACCAAGCCGGTGCATAAAGCCCTACCACCCAGTAATGGTATATTGAATACAAACAAATATTTTGCTTACCATACAATTATAAAGATTATCCTTCGAACAGCCTAAAGTAATATAATATTTTTTTACCCTCATTAAAAATGAAAGCTTGATCTAAGTGTTACTGTTACGTTTCACACACTTACATGCCTTGTAAACGATGTCAATATTGTCACTCATTGCTTACGGCTGTCACGTCGACGAGACGAAGAGTTCAAGTAATCAGCAAAGTACGGTAACAAATATGGATTTTTTTTTTACTTCAAATATGAACCTTACGTCTCAAATATTAAGGACTGATATATTTTTATAAAATTTATATGGTTTATGCTTCAAATACGTGTTACCCGCTTGTCTGTAATAAAGGCTACTTGTTACGAATAACGTGTGAAAAATTCGACATATTAAAAATTTATTTCACTCCATTTAGCAAACGACGACATATCTAAGAGAAAATCTTGTAGCGCGTACTATTATATATGTTAATAAATCAGAGTGCATCTTAGACACAGATAAATTCTAATCGGCAAAGTTTTTATTTTTATAACATACACATTCTGTTGTTATAGCAAAGATGGATCCCACTGATCTATTGATTTCTACATGAATCTTAACTGAAGATTACGGGTTCAAACAGTATACATAAAAAATTGAGATATGTTTATCATGTACATCCCGACCATTTCGTTGTAACAGGGTTACAGATTATATATTTAAATAAAAATCTCCTTTTTAATCATAGCAACGTAAATAAAATGAAGTGTATCAGGTCTAAGAGTTAATTCCTGAAACTTACTTGGTAAATTATATTAAATAGCATAAATTAAATTAATATAAAAATTTAATTAATATTTTAGATACATTATATCTTATGATGAAACGCCATGTAAAATTATTTAGCATATCATATTAATAGATAAAAGAATAAAATAACATAAATTTTTTCTTAAAATGTTCTTGCAGACGACGCTTATATGTTAGTTAAGTGGGTGCAATTCTGATACCAATAGCGTTTTTGAACCAATATCTAACAGGCTGGACGGGGAATCAGAGAGGAAACCAGAGCTATGAATAGGAACTGAAAGTGGAAGCAAATCGTTCGAACGTAACCCACAATCGTGATTGTCGCACAGGAATTTGAATTTTGTCCCTAAATATTCAGGAGGGGTCAAAGAGAATAAAAAAGGTGAAGATAATAGTCGGAAATTTCTACGTAGACGAATAGAAAACCATTTAACTTTAGCACTGTAGTGAGATAAAATTTTGCGAAGGCAAATTGTATCAATAGATATGTCTATGGAAGGTATGCGGTTTAGTTTATTTAAATGATTTACAGCACGATCTAAATAAGCTAAAGCTAAATCAGTATAATCAATAATAATTAGAGAAATATTCGAAGGAAAGACATAAATATTATTTGATGATGGTTTAATCATATCATGTTTGAAGATTCATGTGTTCGTGTGTGGGTAAAGAGCAAAGAGAGCGTTGATTAGATTGCCAGTCCTCCAATGCCAAGGATTGACAACAGTTGAAGAATGATTTAATTATTTAAAAACAATTATTATAGAATAACAAGTGAATTTAATAGTATACAAGTCACGGCAACTAAGTACGTAATTAAGTTTATTTTAAGTTTTACAAAATAATCGAGCAAAATTTATTTTAAAATACAAAAACAGTGCAAGCAAAGGAAGCAAATGACACGTGGCTGTAAAACGTTCTTTCGCGTAACAAATTTTGTGCACAATTTTATCAATACTTTGCGGAATTTTAAAAAATGATACCTGACTTATACAACAAAAAATACTGCACAAAGAATCGATGAATATTGTCTCTAAGGGACTCAAAAAGGAAGTGGACAGTAGGCTGATCAAATTGCACTTAGTAAAACTTTGGCGGTTGTTTTCTGTCCAATACTGAAAAAAAACTTTGACTTTGACACTTACATTTTTAAACAAAAACTTGTTTCAAATCTATATATATACCTCCGAATTTATATTCTTAATTTATGGTAATTATATAGATTCGTACTCGTCAATAAAGGAAAAAGTTGTCAGAACATATATTGTAAGTCTCGTCTAATATGTGTTTCGGGGACCGAATCTGCGTGATGGAATAAACTCGAAATCGTATCTTTAAAAGGCGATGAAATACTTGCCTAATAGTGGGATACATTTAAGGGACAAAATGATGTAGCTAACATTTTAAAATAACGTAATAATAATCGAAAAAATATTTCCAACTGCTTTTGTAAAACTCTTTTTCATAAATCCTATACTACATAATTTAGACTCGTTATTATTCCCAATAAAAAGTATTCAAATGAGCTCTAGTCGGCATTTTCACAAATTTTATTTTACTTGACCATAAATGGTAACCGTCCTAAAAACAGGCGCAATATCGGACGCTTGGATGATACTATATGACATATAATCGCACAGATTACGCCAATAAAAAAGGATTGCCTTTACGTTATGGCATCGAGCGGAGCTGTTATTGGTCACAATAAAGCTAGACACAGATGATCTGCTATTAAACTACAAAATAAAACTTCATAGTATACGATGATACTTGCCGCAAACGACTGTAAAAATGGAATATATTTCAAAGGAGTTTCTATTCAAGAATAAAAGACAAGTATTCTATGTCAAATGCGCTCGTTCACGTACGATTTCACGAGTGGTTAAATATTAAATTTCTATGTCATATTTAGTTTATATTTCAAATTAAATAAATACTACAACTATTAATGTATGCGACTTGAAGGAGCAATTGGTTCTTATTAGACGACATGTATGACCAACAACCACCATAGCTGCATGGTGATAATATGCGTACCTTATTCCTCCACCATATAGGATATTCACAATTATCTGAAATAATGGGCAGGCCAGTCTCCTGTCTCCAGTCTCCACACGGAATGTTAGTATGATTTCGCAAAGGTTTACGTGTCGTCCGGCAATCAGTGAATGTGTCGCTGGAGTTAAGTGAATCGTCTGGCATTCAACTAGGAGTCTCATATAAAGGTTCGAATTTGAGGTATCAATAATTTTTTTGGACTCTGACAAAAGTAACTAAACATCTCACAGGTGGGCAAATGTCTCCTTTCCTCGTAAAACGAAAGAATGGAACTTCTGCAAAGAGTTTCATCCGATACTTGCAGGTTTTCTCACGATGTTTGAACGAGATTAATTCTTAGCTTAGTATTACTTGACCAGATTTTAAATCATTATCTTCAGTTAAAATCCTCGTGTGTCTTCTGAGCCATCTCAGCTCGACAAAAGATGGCTATACAATTTAAACAAGCACTACTTTTTCCTTGTAAGAGAAGCAACATACAAGATAACTTTTATCGTGATTTCTTGCTTCAGTTTTAATAATTTTTGATAAATATAACAAGTAATTATCTTTATAAGTTTTGAAAAACACGTCCACTAAAATATTATAACATTTTTGAATAAAATTAATACAGGTAATTCTAATTTAAAAAACGATAACGTGTATGCAGCTTTAATTATTATTGGTATTTATAAATATCACATCAACTTAAGCCAATAGATGCCAATATACCGATCAAGTTAAAAGCGTTAACGATATTGAATAAACTTTTCAATTTACAGTCCCAACTTCCTCTTTCAAAGAAGGCAATGAAAGGAGTAAGGTTAGTGTTCTACATTAAATATAGCGTAGGATAGCATTGGCTTATATAACATCTATTCTATCGGTCACTTCACTCACGAAAGTAAAGGAGAGAATAAACTTAACATGTCTCACGCACTCTAAGACATATTTATAGCACAGCGTCACTCACACATACTAATGCTCGCCGATAATATAATAATTTAATTCGGGGGGGGGGACTCCTTCTTCAGGGTATCTATACCTATATCTATATAGTTCTAACTATAGCTTTCACAACAAAGCGAGGTAAATTATATTGTGAAACATGATACTTCAAACTGTATCGTTTGTAACTCGTGTTTCAACAATGGTATTTTAACATCATAACTATGATATATAATTAAAATTTTAATGCTATAAAATATTGTTTTACTGTAAAATGCGATATACCGATATTATTGTTGTATTTGTACAAATATAAAAAGTAAATGTAACGTGTGGTTTAGTTGACATTGAAAACTCTTAATAGGTACAAATCGAATTAATCTTCCGTTAAAGCTTGTACAAATAATAGATGCCTGCCGCGACTTTATACGGGAGTACTAAGTTTTCTTTGTTAAATAAAAATTCTGAACTGCGATCTCAGCGCCAACTATCCGGCGCCAATCTGTACAACAAATATCTCTCAAACACGTGTAAAAAAAAATCATCAAAATCGATTCATTTATCTACGATTACTTTAGTGACATACAGAGATGAATTATTATTTGTAGAGGCGGAATGATATGCAGAAAGATTAAAAAAAAAAAAGAATTCAAAAATTCCAAATGTTGCCGCAACTCAATAAAACTAAACTTTATTTGTTACATTTTGATGTCAACTGTGATTTATTCGGTTTCGGATAGTTATTTCAGTGTTTCTATCTAGACACGTATTTCTATATAAGTAAATTTGTACTAAATATAAATGATTTTCTCATAGCAAACATTCGCTGCATATTATAAATAATTTCTGAATATCATATACGATATATATTTATTAATATTTATTTATCAAAAATCTGTTTCAATACTATAATCATTAAGATAGTTTAAACCAGTTTTTACTATTTACCGTGCTATTGTGTGCTATATTTTGATTATACAGTGAAGAGACAGTCTAAGTCTTAATTATACTGATAAGCGTGATCTCGTTCAGTGCAGTTCTTTCAGACCGGCGATGAGTGCGAAGTCTGAATTCTCTTAAAACGAATAACTTTTATAGAAAAAAGTTTTTCGGTAAGGTTTCGTAAGGCTAATTTTTTATTGTTTTCTTAAATATATAACTTTCATTAATATATAACTCAGTTAAATTTCACTACTAAAAACACTCGCTCATTTTTGACTCAATCTTTTATTTATACTTTCATAGAAGTAATGGAAAATGAAGGATTATATTGAGCACTGACCCTGACACGGATCGTTGGATTGTTGTAATTATTGCGTTCGTCACACAGGTGTGGCCATCGCATAACATAATTTCGCGGTCGCTTTGGCTTCGCTTGGCTTCCCAAATGTTCTCGATCCTTTATCCGTTTCGAAAAAGGAATATTGAATAGATAAAATACAGTAACTTACAATGTTCTCTTTTTGAAAAAGCACAGAGTTAAATAAATGAACATCGATGCTATCGAAATTTAACAAAATTTTATTCAAAATATTTTAAGATTTTGTTACCAAGAAAATTACTGTCATTACATATACTAGCGGCCTGTCCCGACTTTGCATTTGTACAATTTATATAATAAAAAAATGTTTATCTATATATAACTGTAATTAATGTTTAGCACATTACCTGATTCACCTGTGACACTGGACTCTAATCAAAACATCGATACTAATGTCCAGTTACTACTACGAGTTGCGAAATGACTATAGTTTGAGGCAATGAATAGTCTTTTAAGATAGAAACCTTATATATACGAATTTTACTATAAATATTTACTACTCTTTGGAAGTATTCATTGCTTCTTTATAGAGCTAGAGCATAGTAAGATATCTACGAAAAAGAAGAAATTCTGACTTAATTATTTCTTTCATTGGTTAGCTATAAATATTTTACAGTTAAAAGATGTATTTACGTTCAGTATACCTTTTTAAAAAGAAACGGAATCGAAGCTTACAGCAAGACATGATTCTGAAATGTCAGCTACATGCGACATTGTTCTTAATAATTATTACAAAGGATACACGTATTTAAATAAGATATTACTCTTAGTCGGTTATATAAATTTCATAAGTGAGATACGGAGTGAGTTTACACATTAACACTGCCGCTATTTATTATAACACCTTTCATTAAAATGTACTCATAAATCTACTTTTAATACAAGGTGTATATAGTTAGGCTCTACAATTATATGTGCGTTTATAAATTACGTTTTTGTCTCATCCCTATTCATAAATAAACTTTTGAGTTAGGTCCTTGATTTGGGCATTCATCGCTGAATATAGTTATTTTGTCCTTTGGTGTAAATGTCTGCTTCCTTTACATACATACACTATACATGTGTGTGTGATAGGGTATTTTATGCGAATAAGAGAGGTCAGTGTGTTCGTGAATCCGGCGATCGGATTATGTATTGTTATTGAATTTCTGCCTTCGACAACATTGAATAAATTTAAATAGATAAGATTTGTCTCTGGTATTAAACCATTGTTAATTTAATAAGTTAATATGTATTAATTCCCTTGGAATAATCGTTTTTGTTTTAAGCGATATATATTATACATTTTATATCAAGTTAATTTAAGATATAGGTACGAGCATTATAGTATAAATAAATACAATAAAAATGTAGACAGAGACTGTTAAAGAAGACATCAGAAGACGCTAGTACGTGACAATAATTAATGCAAATGCGTCGATCATGTATTTGCATAAATTATTGTGTAAATTACTAAAAGTCTTAATCCAGTAGGAGTACAGACATAAATCCACACTGAATTGAAATTATATCATTGGTCGAGATCATGAATAATAATCTATGATATACGTTAGGGATTCATAAAAATGGCGTGTTGAATGTTGGCGAAGTTATTGTCAGAATTTTGGAGGTCAAACTAATGTGGAATAGTCGAGTGGATTGTTTTTAATAATAGGTTACTTTGACGTTAAACGGTCACCACCGCCTATACATTGACGGTTAGTAAAGAGATAATGTCGTGGTATAAATAAAGATAAATCATATAAATAAATATAAATCAACAAGGACTTGTTTGTAATTGTAATTTGCTAATAATATCATTTGCTTAATGTGGCAGAACTCATAGCAAATCGCTTTACTTGTAAATGTAAGATTTGTTTATCAGTACTTTATAAAAATAGCCTGTTACGTATTTGTAGTTTTTAATTTATTTGCTTAAATTTCTTTTTTAAATACATATTCTTTCCGCAATGTAAGCGATCCTTTATAATCTTCTTAGCACTTCCCCATGTTACTTAAATAACCTTTAAACGAACTTTCCAGGTTTCTATAACTACTGAGTCAAGCTTTGCGATTAATACTTCAACTATCGATTATCTTTTAATATAGAACTTAACAAGAAAATATTACATAATATATAATTATTTAATTTATTTTATTAATTAGATCATTTTAGAATGTATTATCATTTTACTATGAAACAATTTTATGGTAAAATCTTTTTTTTTTCGCTGAATAAACGCAGTACATAGTTTGAAAGTGGCACCGAGAAGTTATGTGGAAACCGGCTTTCGTGGTATGGGCATGTTATGCGGAGGAATGAGAACCATGTTGTGATGAAGGTCTTGAGCATGGATGTGGATAGGTTGTAGGGGACGACCAAGGAAACGATGGATGTATTGTGTGATAGACGATATGACTAAAAAGAATGTTACTTGTGAGATGACGACAGACAGAGAAGTATGGAAGAAGAAGACATGCTGCGCCGACCCTAATTATAATTGGGATAAGGGCAGGAGAATGATGAAACGCACTTACGCGTTCTCCCACGTCAAGTTTATGAGGGGATCGACGGCGCTGAAAGCGCCAGAATACTCGCTAAGAAAGCAGCGGTAGCCACTTCGTCTTTTCAGGGATGATGTCAATATTGCTTGCTAACGTGACTTTATGGTAAAATCTAGACCAACATGCGTCAAGGCTAAATTATTTTATAATATTATTGTAAATATCATGATCAAAAATTTAACGTTCCATTTACTTATCTGACTTACTAATTTACTTATATGATTCAGCGAAAAGATTTTTTCCATTGAACATTTGATAGTTCGTGATAATTATTTATTCAATCGAATGCTATAATGTTAACAGAATAAATATTAAGAATTAATTGAAGAAAATGGCTTCGCAAAAAACTCATAGTTGTTAACTAATTTGTAGATAGTGACTAAGTATACATAAAACTAGTTATTGTGTTCGTTAGAAGATGAACGCATGTTGTCGTAGGCCTTTTTAAGACCTACAATTTTCTAATACATTGTTTTGATTTATCTCCGCTGACTTAGCCGGCGATATCCATGTAATCGTTCGAAAAATATTTTTTTGATAAAATAACGCCCTAGTTTAGTTATGTTGTAGAAAATATTTACAAATTGTACAAATAATATTAATCAATTGTATTAAAATCTGTTATTTTAATCTGATCAGTTTGGAATGGAATAGTATACAGGTAGGTGGAAAAGTGATATTGTTTAATACCATTTATTACTGTAGATATATAAATGTCGCGTTTATGTACTTTAACATATTTTACGTATAATTACTTTCACAAGTTAAGTCGAGTTGATGTTTGTTTAAATATATAAAGGACATTTATTTTTAGTTAAAACCAATTTGATTTTAATAAGGAATTTAATTTACAGTCGTGATAATTAGTAGTTAAAATTATTATTGTTGGGTCGTTAATACAAGATAATGGAGCTGGTGTTATATTTGTGCTGTATATAACTCCTGGTCGAGCTATTCAAAAGTTGTTGGTCTTTTCTGACGAGAAATTTTCAGCAGCAGAAGATAACAAGTTCTATTGGAGTGGACTAATAGATAGTATACTTGCGTTTTGCCCAAACACATGTTCTCTATAATATGTCCAGCGCAGTCGACTATGGCGAAATCTAATATCGTTTACAGAATAATGAAAAGATAGATAACGCGCAATCAATTCGGCAAATTAAAGGAACCGGATGAAGTTGTGAGCTAACAGCTGCTGCATAATAACACCCAAAGAATGATAGATTCACGGATAAGGCACAGATTTAAGCACAGCCTAGAAGCCAGAAAATTTGTATAGAATATTCTTATGACCATTAAAAATACGGATTGATTTTTTTTGAGGTTAGATGAATATTTATAATAATATTTAGAATATGGGGTTTGACATTCTATTTACAAATTAAAGTCAGACGAATCAGCGGTTTCGGAGTTCGCCTCGTGAAAGGATAAATAAGGGACAGGAGTTTGTATGCCCAGTGCATTTTGAAAGTTTGTATCGTGGTATTTAGTGTTTAAGCTTCTGTTGTATTTACAAAGTTGTTTTGTTTTTGAAATTATTTATTCGTCATGGACATAAAAAGGAATAACTATGCGCCGATGTGTTTGAAGTGAATTTTAGGGAAATTGGCGTTAAGGCAACTTTTATATTTAAAAAAATACTCTCAACACCAACTGACCTATTTAAATCAGATATAATCAGGGATTAAATAGGAGATGGTATCAGTAGTAATAATAAGTAGAAGTTCGGTAGTCGTATTAATGTCAGTCATAAATAAGGGTTATTTAGTATTTTTAGATTATATTGACATAATGAGCTACATTGGAAAAAATACAACATGTGTAACTTCTGTCAATACACTTACTTGGTAAGGTTTTGTGCAGGCCCGCGTAGGTACCACTCACTCATCAGATTTACCAATCTCATGTGAATGTTGTACTAATTTCAAGTCATAAGAATTACATAATATGAGACTACATATTTCATTAGCACCCAAGTTCATCACGGGAATATTCATAAGTTTCATCAGCGACTTTTGACTACGACTAATGATTCCATTATGTTATGTCTTCTAATTCAGCCGTTCGAAATTTCAAATGAAACTGAATTATTTTCATAAATCATTTGATCGCGTAAACCCCAATAATAATTATCATCGTTCTTTGTTTGAACCCTTTTATTGTGAATAATTTAAGAATTCATTACGATTTGCGAAAAATAAAAATTTAGGACTTCTTTTTTATTGCCAGTGTTGCATTTATTATTTTATTTGAATTGCTATTTTTTGATTATCAGTTTTATTTTATTTTATTATCAAGAAAAATAATTTGTAATATAGTGGTAGACGAGGAAATACCTCATCACATTGTTATAATATATATAAAATATTAATTATACCTATAATTACACTGGCTCACTCACCCTTTATACACGACAAAAGCCTCACATATTATAGTCATATTTAGTCGTATTTTTTGCTTACCTCTACGCTTAGATTTTTAACCACGCAACGGTTTTTAATGCGGTTTACATCAATAAACAGAGTTATTGATTAATACTATATGTACAGAAATTCAGAAAGTAAAAAACAAGAATATATCAGTTTATGTTCGACCTTTAATCTAAAAGCTACGTATACATTATCCGTGTGAAGCCGGATGGTAGCTAGTATTATATAATTTGCTTATCTATGTAGATCATGAAAATGAAACCTCTTTAAAATATTATACATATTTTTTATTTTCATATTAGGGTCATACATAGATTGCATTATAATTTGTTTATATATACTATATTTAATCACTATAAACATATCTTTAAAATATGACAACGGATATATTATTAAAATAAGACTATACAAGTTATAAAATATTATAAATATAATATAATCTCGATCCAGTTAAAATTGAATTACGTTCAAAGTTTTAATCTGTTTATTGTGGATGTGTGTAGAGATTACCTTAATTACTTGGGCTAAGTTTAGTCGTGTGTAGTGTATCCTTGAAACTACATACGTTCCTTCGAATACACAACACTATATTTCTGAATTAAACCTTCATAAGAACAACAATAATAAGTCAGCGAAACAAGTCAAAAGCTGGTTAATTGTGGTATACGATTATTGAATCAATTAATACAGTGATTAGACGTTATTAAATACGTTTTATTTTGTGAATATCTCCATTGCACGCCCACATAGTCTTCCAAATGTCGGATAAATCCCCGAACCCGACTTTTCAGCATCCTGCTCCACAGACAGATATTTTTTTTTTTATAAAGAAAAGCGTGTCTAGCACCAGAGTACTCACCAAGATAAATCAAACGAGCCCATACTCGATGGGGCTATGTCGTTTAATTACTGAGTTCCTATGGCCATCATCCAGCTCCATTATCAGGCGCTGGCTACCATTGAAAGACAAACTTTACTTCTTCTCTTCTTCTTCTACTCTCTTCTTTACGTCTGCGTACCACCCACCATCACATATTCTACCGCCAAACAGCAGTACTCAGTATTGTTGTGTTCCAGTGAGTGGGCCAGTCCCCATCATCAGATCAGTATCATGTCATCATAATATAGCATTGTAACGTGATTTACATATGTATGCAAAATTTCAGCGAAGTGGATCATATATAATTAGCAACATTTGATGACAAACATCGGTACAGGTTAAATAAATAAGCTTGTAAAATAAAATTAATATTCATTAAACTTCATGTTTGTTGGGGTCGAAACCTGTAAATGAATTTTATACTAATTTTATTCAACTAGAATGAGAGATTGCTCATAGTACTGGCGCTGGTGGGGGTATGTATGTCACTGGTATCAAAACAATAGAGCGAGGGAGTTCTATTGAATATTCTAATAAATCGTCAGCTCTAATAATAAATTAGCAGTATTTTCAATTTTTTGTGAAAATTTGTTTATCAGCAAAGAAACCTTTGCAATCTAAAAAGCAAGATCTTATTTAAATTAAATTAAATGCTTATATAGTATTATAAAATATTAGATAAGAAGTTAATTTTGATAAGGACTTTTTTTATTAATTTATTTAGATATTTAATTTAATAAATTTTTAGTTACCAGACATTTCTAATTATTTTTGACGAAATACACGAAAAGTGAAAATGTTTGTTTTAATGTGACATTTGTAATAGAAAATCTCACCTTCAAAGCATAAAAAGGTTCGTTAATTCAATGTTTTCACATGTTGAACAATTAAGAGTTATAAAAATGTGGAAGCGTTCATCGTCCCCGAAACCGAGATATGCAAATGAGCTGACATAAAAAAAAAAAAAAAACTGCCAAGTTATAATTTCCGACACGTACTGAAAATTTACCTTATAACTGCCTCGTCATATTTTTACTACGTGTCGCATCTAAAATTTTCTTTGTGAAAATAATATAAAGGAACAGATCAAATTCTTAGTTTGGTTAGCTTTGTTGATGCAGGTCACGGCGTAAATTTATCACAGGTCTACCTAGACTGGAACAGGGGACGGGCAGCGACTCGGGAACTGTTTCGTAGCGGCCTCTCACTCGCACATTTAATCTTTTGACTGTGGCAATAATTTTCTGCGATTATGAATTCTAAAATAAAATTCTGTAACCAGTTTGAGTAAATAAAGATAACGGCAGCTTGAACAATTTAAGGTTACTTAGGCGAGGATTTCATGTTTCTGGAAATAAATAGAATTAATAATGACAAAGATATTTTTTTTTTTGTGTTTCTGACGTTCATCCCAAAAATATTACTCAATCACAACTTTGCTTAATTTTTATTAATATCTACTAATAATAATATATCGTATTTAAATACTTCAACTATGAACGATTGAAAATTGTTTCATTTTCATCTAAATAAATATGTAATTAATATTTTATTTATACACGTACACATATCGTTACTGATTACATAGTCACAAATTTGTGTACCCGGTTTTATAAATATATATTTTTTGTGTTATATATGTACGTTCACAAATAACATAGGTTAATAAAGTAGTCATGAGTTTGATCGTTAGGTACCACGGAAACTATTGGCATAATTTCTAATCAATAAGCAATTAATATTAGCAGTCAATGCGAGTAATTGATAGCTGTTACTCATATGCACTGCGTCGATCCAACTGTATGTGGAAATGATGTTATGATGTGCCACTTTCAATGCATTACTAATGTGGATCAAGGGCTGGAATCACGTACAGACTTGAAACACGACTGTTCGTATATTTTCTGAAAATCAGCGAGATCAATATTACTAACAATCTGAATAAAAACTTGTTGTCGCCCGCGGCTTTGCTCGCGTTGGTCGTCAGAGGTTAGCCGTAAAAAAGTAGTCTATGTCCTTCGATGGAATTCAAGCTTGCCTCATATCACATTTCATCAAATTCATATACGGTTCAGTGGTTTGGCCGGGAAAGAGCAACAGACAGACAGATATACGGAAAGAGTTATTTTCGCATTTATAATATTGATATGGATTAAACAGTAAAGATATTGGTATAATTTGGTAAGGAATGAGCGCAACAATCTTGATCTAATATGGTTTGAATAAATAATTTAGATTTTTTAAAATTGGAAGCTTATAAGTATTGTATCAATAATATACATACAACGAAGTTTCCGATCGTTTCATATCAACCACTCACTAGCACTCGAATGCTTTCCATTACTGAATTCTGGTTTCAACGGTGAATGAACAAACCAATTAGAACCACATAGTACATAACCTATAATATTAATGATAATACATCTTGCAGTAGTCCCTATAGCGACTGCGCCAACAATGACCCTCGTTCCGCCCGTTCGTTACGAGAAAAGATATCCAAAGAAATAAAATAAAAATATTAATACATTTATTACTAAGAATATATATTGAAAAGGCTAGACTAATAATAATTGTTTCCTTTCTAAATAAGCGTAAATCCAGTGTTGGAATAAACACATGAATCCGAGAGTTTATGATCGAATCTGTCAATATCTCGTCGTATGACGAATACAAATATACCTTTGAGAAAACAAGGTCATTGGAAATGTCCGGTCAAGTAAGCTCGAAAAATACCTAAGGAGCTGGAAATTTACACGAGTGTGTATACAATTATAATTAAAGCGCGAAAAGAAATCATCGATGCCATTCGTGCAAAAAAATTTTACGTTAATTATTATTAGTTAGTGGCATAGTGTCACAAAATATTTGAGAAATACATTAAAATATGGAAGACGACTATAGTACTTCAGGAGAAGGTCATGAAACGGTTGTGAAACATCGCAATTGATGTATATTATTTGAAAAAATAAATAAATTAAAGCAAAACAATATGTTAATATGGACTATTATATATGAAAATATTCAACGCAACAAGAGTTTCACGAAGTATTTAGTAAATGCGCCGTAGACACACAAGAGAGTAGAGAACTGAAGCCAAGATGGGGTCAGGCACTCCCAAATAAAAGACGTATGTACGTTAACTGCCTCTTTGGTTTTGTGGTTAGATATAAAGCCGCAAATTCCGAGTCCCAATTTCAAACCCCAAGTCAACCCTATAAAAAGTATTGGATTTTTCTGTTGAAAAGTTCTCAGGAACATCTCGGAGTTAAGAAAGAAAAGAAGAAAGCAAGTAAAGCCCAGTGGATTTGCAGGCACAACGTCCGGCGCCTGAACTCTTTTCGATTGTGTCGGATTGCCGTCCCATCGGATTATGAAAGTGAGGAAGTACAGAGTGCATCTGTGCTTACGTACACACATGGTCACTATATATCCTTCGCGATTGGCTGGTCTCTCTTGAGATTGGCCGGTGAAATCCGTCTGGACGACATCAATATACGTAATAGATAAGATAAATGTAAATTTTCGAACGCTTCTGTATTTAAAAATAAAAGAAAAATACTCGATCCGTGGTAAGTCGTAAATTCATTTACTTTCAGACAAGAAATAAAGGCTATAGCAAAGTTTCCCTGCATTCAAATTGAGCCTCCAGCCTTTTCAATTCAACTTTTGAGAACAATTCGTGGTTGAATGAGTAAAACAGGCGTGCCGTAATAACTTTTCAAAACTATATATGTAATTGTACCGTATTACCTTATAACACGAAGTACTTTTTGTATTTAATTTAATGTTTACAAAAGTGTTTCATTACGTGTGATTATAATATATGTTAAAAAGAATTGGAAAGTTTGTATGTTTTAAGATTTTAAACTCAAAAACAACAAATCTGGTTTCACAAACTAATCCATTCTAATATTACAAGTATTTTATAAAGAAGATTTTTTCCCATTGATACTATGTTCTAAATATATAAATGCGAACATAACTCTGTTGCTATTTCACGACCAAAATACTGAGTTTGATGATAGGAACGACTGTTGTATGATTAACGCCTGACGAATAACCTCTAAAACACGAGCAAAGTTGCGGGTAAAATTAGTTATATCTAACTTCACACTACGACTGAATAAATCGCATCAGAATCCAGAAATGTTAATCAATGATGTATACATATAAGATAGACATATAATAAATAAATATAATCATGTATTTAGTACCGCACCTAGAAATCTCTACGCCCTTACCAAATAAGAAATCTTAAAGGGACCAGAGTCACGGCTTTTTTTTACAATACGATCGAAGTACAACTTTTCATTTGATACACTGTTAATAATACTCATCTCATGCTGCCTGTTTGTTCGTTGGTTTCTTTTATTAAAAACGATTAAACCTGTAAAACCACGTTAGCATTCAGTGCCAATTCGATAATAATTATTAATGAGACCCGAGAATCTCGGGTCTCTGTCTCTTAACCGATGATTGCAGGTTCAAATCCAGGCAAACACCACTGAATTTTCATATATTTAATTTGTGTTTATAATTCACCTCGTGCTCCAAAAATTCTGCCACAAGTGTATCTACCAACCCTCATTGGAGTAGCGTGGAGTAATATGCTCCAACCCTTCTCCTCCGAAGGAGAGGAGGCCTTAGCCCAGCAGTGGGAAATTTACAGGCTATTACTGTTTATTATTATTAATAAATATATAATTAGCAGGCTCAGTTAAACAAAAACTGTGATATGTGAGTCACAGGACAGGAAAATGGTTAACTTTGCCTGCACTCGTATAAATATTATTGATGTGTTTTTAATGACGCGATAAAAATATCTAAATTAAATTTTATTCAGAATGGTATCCGAAAAATCCTCTATTCGAAGTCTATCCCCGTATTTTTATTGGAGTCTTTTTTAATAATGTTTCTGTTACTTTTTACTGTTGCTACGAATATTTAAAAAGTATTCTCTGAATTTTTCACATATCACCATCTGGCAACGTTGAAGCAATTTTAATTGAACCGTCAAAACGTTTCATTTGTTTAAATTTTTTTTCGTTGTGTGTAAAGGTTATTGCACCTAAATCCAACCGTGTGTATCGTCCACAGAATATTTACATTTACTACATATGAAGTTATAGTATTATATATTTGTATATGTAAAGATTCTGTCTCATTTAGTTAAATAATGATTACTATAGCTGGTAAAACTATCACTACTTATAAAATAAAGTCTGTCGACGCATCTATCCGTCTGTTTGAGTGTGATAAACTTAAAGATTCCTGAACAGATTTTTTTATATGGTTTTTCCAATGGACGGAATGATTCAGGAAGATTGTGGTGTGTAAATAATTAAAGTTTTGTGTTATGTTAGAAGTATACGTTGATTATTAAAATTATGTGAAGCGCCTAAATCTAGACGGGTATCTAGTAAATTTATAAAATAAAACTCAGATTTATTTTGGTCACATGTATAGTTGAACGCGATTTTGTTTTAGATGTAGAGCATCTATTGGCGTGCCTTCCGGGTGGATTCGATTCGTGCGCCGTGACGGACAACGGTATGATGTTATCACATACCGACCTGCCCCATATCCACTGCCGCTTTAAACACCAGGGAACAATACATGTAGAGCTTTCCTTGTATATAAAGCGTATACTATGTTAGATTAAGAAGACTTCACTTGGTGGTACTTTGTTCAGTACTTAGTTTAGCAGCAATACTTTGTAGAGTCGTGGTTCGGTTTGAAGGGTGTGAGAGCCAGTGCAACTACAGGGACATAATATCACTTACCCAAAGGTTGGTGGCGCATTTTCGGTGGAAGGAATTCTTATTTTTTCAAGGTAACAATGTCTATTGGCAGTTGTGGCATGTTTTTCGTTTTATAAAAAATGAGAATATATTTGAACTATATTTTGCTTCGAAGTTACACATCTGCTGTAAGTTCTAAAACCGCCTTAATTTTACTCACCAATAATTCATTATGGTTACCTAATGCTGGTATCATATCTGAGAACTTTGCGATTTATCGTATATTGATAACACACTGACACAAACGGAGTTAAGTTCTTGCGTCCGTTGCTACGCTAACAATTAAACTGTCTTATGTATATATCTAGTTGAGTATATTACTGTTAATAAATTGTTAGTGAATAATTACACGAACATTGGATGTAAATTAGACCACATAGTTTGCATCCGTAACTAATGCCTACTTGTGAGAGTCAAAGTTGAAGTAATTTGGGCATTATAAAAAAAAGCCGAGATTGAGCCGAGATGGCCCAGTGGTTAGAACGCGTGCATCTTAACCGATGATTTCGAGTTCAAACCCAGGCAGGCACCACTGAAATTTCATGTGCTTAATTTGTGTTTATAATTCATCTCGTGCTCGGCGGTGAAGGAAAACATCGTGAGGAAACCTGCATGTGTCTAATTTCAACGAAATTGTGCCACATGTGTATTCCGCCAACCCGCATTGGAGCAGCGTGGTGGAATATGCTCCAAAACCTTCCAAAAGAGGAGGCCTTTATCCCAGCAGTGGGACATTTACGGGCTGCTAATGCTAATGCTAAAACAAATGATGGAGCGTACGGAACATTATAGTGAAGTAAGAAAAGCAAAAACGAACTTAAGAGCAAATAAAAATTCCCAGTAGAGCAAAACGACGCGTCAATTATTAAATTTGTAAAATTTTGAATTATTTCGATACACTTTTGTAATGTTCCGTGACTTATTAACCTTTTGTTTTATAATCTGAGTGTACGGGTTGAAAATTATTACATACAGCTACTTATTGACTAATACATAATAATTATAATAATTCTTTTTTTGGAGGTTTTTGGTAGGCGGGAAAGCAAATGGGCCACCTGATGGTAAGTGGTCATCATCGCCCATAGACAATGGCCATCATGGAAATATTAACCCCTTCCCACATCGCCAATGCCCCACCAATCTTGATATAAGATGCTATGTCCATTGTGCCTGTAATTACACTGGCTCAGTCACCCTTCAAACCGGAAGATTACAATACTGAGTATTGCTCTTTGGTGGTAGAATGTATAATGAGAAGGTGTTACTTACCCAGACGGGCTTGCACAAAGCCCTACTATCCAGTATTTTCAAACTAGTAATAAAAAATCGAAAGCGGGTTTATGACTAATCAACCGATCGTCATACAATTGTCCCTAAACATCGTCAGCGGTACTGAAAATGACATAGGATACCCAACTCTTGAACCCTCTCAACATATACGTGGACGAAGACACGGGCGGCAACGAGTTTAATTATCATTTGAATATTTCTTCTGAGCATACCAAATGAGAGATGACACTTGGTTCAGATGAAATTCCATCCTGAAATATTTTTAATTTAATCATTCCATTTAATCGTAATAAACTTGTATAATAATCGATGGACAGCAGTTCTATTTTGTATGTAGGAACTCACTTCGTATGTCGAAAATTAACTTATAGTGATACGCTATTTTTATGCGCATATCCACTAAATAAGTCAATATCGCATATCAATTTCTGACATTTGACGAGCATGTCGGTGAATTTCGAGATTTTTATTAAAAAATTGCGTTAGAGATACGTGCTGACGTAAAAGTGAAATTGTAGATAAATGTTTTATTTATTTTTAATTTTTATAAAGTTTAAATAATCACAACGGTTGTGATGAAAATTAATTGGTAATAGAATTATTAAGTATTAAAACTGCCTTGAAAATCAATAATGAATGATTATTATATATGTTACTGTAAAAGCTCGAACCAAGGTAAATGTTAAGATTTTCCAGTAAAACCTAAGATTTACCGACATGAGTTGGTAAATGTAAGTGTTTATTATAAAGAGAAAAACCAGTAAAATCAGTGATGTTACAGTAAATATTAAACAACGTTTGCTTGTTTGTACCCTAATAACCACTATTGAATTTATTGTAATTATTTTTTGTTTAAAATTCATTTCATACTTGGCGATGAAGGAAAACTTCGTAAGGAAACCTGCCGAAAATTTGTCCTATGTCTATTCACCAGTGAAATATAATTAAAGGCTGTTACTTTAGATTCCGTCCAATGGCTATATTCAAAAGTAATAATAAAATTATTGACTATTAGCTAATAGATACACTAAAAGACAATAGTGTATTTTCATAAATATTCGAATTCTTTTGTTTTTGCAAATTTAGAAAATGTTGACCATATAATATTTTAATGCCTTTTATCTTCCTATTATAGGATTTCCTTAAGCCCTTTTTCAGCTTAAAGCCTTTGTCATAAAATAACGTATTTTCTAAATTTCTTTTTCGTCGTTTCTATAAATTCAGACCAACGATATCTCCGTGAACATTTATATAAATAAATCAAAAATATGATTCGGTTCAGATATCTTAACGACTTTAAAATGTTAATCAAAATTAAGTTAAATTTTCAATTTAACATAAACACACTTTAAATACTAATTTCAAAACAATTCAGCATCACAAATCATCACTCGAATAAAACACAGATGTTCCTTGAAACTTTGAAACTACAAAACTTTTAGACTTTACGTTGCACAACTTTTTCCAAGAAAAATAAATTAAAAGTATAATTATAGGCTAATAGCTTAAAAGACGATATACAAATATAATTACAGTAATACGTATAATAATTTACTAATTTTCAAGGCCTAGAGCACTTAAAAATTCTACTTAGCAAAAGATTTTTTCTCTTTAAGACCGTATTCCATCACGCTATTCTCGCCCATCATGGGGTAAATAATTAATTATTAATGATTCGAATCCGAAACCTTCGGTTAATATCCGCGCATTCTATCTCCTGAGCTATCCCAGTCCCAACACATATCCTGAGTGCTATTTATTACAAACAAATGTTACTTACCAATGCTGAATTATCTTATGACGATTTTTAGACGTTAATATCTAAATAACCATTTGAGATGCTTTTATGAAATTTGGAACACATATGTATCTCGCGAGTCTCAATATATGAGCCAAATTTGACACATTTATGTCAAATAGTTTTTGAGTTATGAGGAGGTCAAAAGTGGCTCCAAACGCCGATGGTGGCAAGAGCCCTTTTTATTGTGTCATTAAGAGAACTGTGGCGTAAAAGCCAACCTGAAATATAGATAATAATGAAGCTGTTGCAGTACTGTGCAGTATCAAGTCCCTACGAACCGCGGGAGAGTATAAATACTTCAGATTTCAAACTTAGAATTGTTACTGAGAGTATCTATTCGAAATAGTCTGCACCCTTCTGACCCCACCCTTGGGCTATTTGGTCTTTTGAGTTAGCTATTATACCAAAAAGGCAGACAAACACAATGTATTAGAAGGGTAATAAGTAAATCAGTATTAACAGCGTCTTTGTATTTGAAAAAGGGAATAACTTTATCGATTTATTTTGTTACAAAAATGTTACGATAAATTGAATAATCATTACAACACGACTCTTAAAAGGTTATTTATTTTTTTATATTCTGAACAAAAACCTTTTTTCGGAAAACAGTATATCGAAAAAAATCATTCTATATTGAAACTGGATAAAAATTCGTTTATCGCTTTTCGTGATTCGCCCTACGTACGATAAAATGAACGTGTTTAAGGCATTTTTAACCGACTACAGTACAAACGATGTTAATGCTCATTTATTTGTTGGTATATTATCTATACAGTCTGTGATTTTGTCAGATTATAAAAACACGATTGCTCAATAGGCAAGACGGCCCGGTGAATAGTTATAATGTCGCCCTGACTTTCGGCCGACCAGCCAACTACGCAGGACATATTGCACAAATGTGAGCGCAAACACAAGTGCACTCTGATAATCCGATGGATCTACAAACCCGAGTCAACTGAAAGTAATTACGCAGTCTCAACGGCATCACGTGATTTTTGGGGCATTCCGAGAAGAAGAATTTTTCGATAGAAAATCCAGTAACTATCTATTTGTCCGACTTGGGGTTTGAACCTAGAACCTCAGTGTATGCGGATTACAACTGGAACAACGGGGCAGTCTGTCAGTGTCTATGTATCTAAATCAAAACTCACGGATAGAATTCCAGCATAAGCGAAACTGTGTCTCTTTTTATGAATTTCATTCTCAGTGATCTGCGCAAGAAGGGTTATAATATAAGACTAGTATATGCGAAACTTCGCATTTGTACAAAAAAAAAATTAATTTCATTGTAAATTGCAAGTCACTCATCTAAATTTTGCGCCCAATTTAAGAAACATTATTCAAATGAAATTTTTAATGTCCAATAGTAATATTAGTTCAGTTAGAATTGGAGGTTTTCGATTACAATTTACTTTAACTTTGTTTGCGTTTTTCTTTTTTTTACAGTTGTAAAATGGAATCAAGAATCATCTTTATTTTTCTGCACATCTACGGCTGGAGTTCTTCAAAATGATAACCGATTTTTTATGTGCACCTATCGTCCCATAATCACTGGGACAATAATCGGCTTACTATTAATATATACAGTAAGTTTCACTCACTAGTAAAATATTGAAATCCGTTACACATTATTTAAAGGTACCTCGTCTCCTTTACAAGTGATAATTTTTATTGTCAATCTCGCATAGTGCTATCTCTTTCTGACACATCACAATCGTGTTCTTCGGTTAGTTTAGAGTTTCAACAGAATAGTCTTTCTGAAATCGTCGTGAATATTGTAAGATTTGTTTGGTATATTTAAGTAAATATAGAGCGTGCGAGGGAGTAATAATCGTGTTTGCTTGACAAGCGTTTGACGGCTCATGTCTGGTTGCGACGTCGTGATCCGTATAGGAGACGTGCTTTCGCTTGATTTAATAAAATACATCTCCGTCAAATAATTTCCTTTTGTTTTTCTATAAAGTATTGCTACAATACTTCTATAAAATATTGCTTACAACATGGTAGGGCTTTGTTGAAGCAGGTTTCAGTTGGTATCACCCATTTATCGTATATTTTACCGCTTAACAGCAATACTTATTATAAGACATAACATCTTAGCTCCCAAGGTTATCATCAGGTGATCACTTACCATTAGCTCTTCTACCTACTTATATCATAAAAAATATTAAACCATGAGGCAATATTTATTGTTCTACTAGTTTCCTCCCGCGGCTTCAACCGCAGTAGAAGAGGGAGGGGGTTTCTTTAGATAAGATTTTGTTTAGCAAATGTCAAAGTTTTATGATGGCCGATTGAGTAGTTAAGTCGTGACTGTGGAATGCACAAACTAACAAACTCACTTTCGACTTTATTATATTCGTTAGGATTCAATTTATGAAAAATGTGTTGCTAAATAAAATTGCGATACATTTGAAACGCGTTAAAAGTTAACGTTTATTGCTTTTTAATTACGATCGACATTCATTCCATTAATTTAGGCTTGTCATAAAACCTATAAATAATCATTTTTTAACAATTGTCTGGTGCGGTGTGCGGCAATAATTCAACTGTTAGCAATCCAATCACTCAAGTATGGACGCTGGAAAACGAACTAAAAATTCGTAACGCGATTTTAACCGACTCAAAAAAGAAGTAGGTTATAAATTTGGATTTTATATGTGTATTTCCAGATATAGCTTAACTAACTGTTACTGATTTTAATTTCTGAAGTTATATTTTTTTAGCGCGTTATGAATAAAATTATGGTGAGGGTAATTTTATAAGATGCGTGCGCACAGATCAGATCAGATAAGTATCAAGTCACTCAAGTAGATAACTTCAAATCTTATATTTCCATCTCACTTACTCATGCGAATAAAAGGCGAGATAAATATATTCGGTCGTTTAAATTGTTTTTCACATTGGTCACTATGTAGATAAGGTTTTGTGGTCTTGTATTATGTATCTATGTCTATACTAATATTACAAACGCGAAAGTAACTCTCTGTAACCTCTTCAGGCTTAAACCGCTGAAATCGATTTAGATTTATTTCGAAATTTGTTATGGAGATAGTTTGAGTTGCGGAGAAGGACAGAGGCGAGTTTTTTAATTCATCCGTCGAGGGGGTAAAATGCGGGGTGACGTTTTGTGTGTATAGGTAAAGTTTTGTAAATATGGCACGGGTTAAGTTGCAGGTTCAGCTGGAAGGTTTTATATATTTCTAGAAATTTTATTTTTATTATACAGGAACAGTGTGTATTTGGGTGAGAAGCTATTAACCAGCCAGCCAACATAAGCCTATATACTACAATATAAAATAGTATATAACGATTATATTACATATTATGTTTAATTCTTTTAAGGAAAATATTTGGATCTCATTCCATCACTCCAATGCGAATAGACATATGTATGTGGTTCAAATTTAGCATATGAAAATCAGGGGTGCTTGTCTCGGTTTTGAAGCCACTATCTTCAGCTAAGATTCACGATATCTAGCCATTCTTATTTCATCTCGCACATCTCGGGTGTTTTTTATAAATATATAACTTTTATGTGAATACATTATAGATAAGGTGAGGAGATCTCTCGCCTCAAATATATTCAGACGAGGTGGTTCAGCGGATTGAGGACTTTAACTGACGCTTGAGGATCCAAATCGTGGTGAACACGACTGACTAACTATTTCATGTAAGTATCGTGGAAAATGTTTGTTTTTAATTCTTCAAGCTAAGCAATACACCGTGAAACTTACATTTGCCGGATGAGATTATGCTAAGTGTGTATCCCCCAACCCGCAGTCAATCAGCGTGGTAGAAAATCAAATCATATGTTGTTACTCATCGCCATGGTTACGAGTGATGAAATAAATACGTGAAGTTCAAAATACATTTAAAACATTTGATTTTTATGTAGGACTAGCTGTGCCCACGATTTCGTGCATGTTTAAATTTTAATAAAAAGTTAAAAGTATTAAGTCGTTAATAGGGGGCATCCGACGTGAAGGCGGCGCGAGGGCTGCGTGCGGTACTGGACAGTATTTGGACATTGCAGCGTGACTTTATTATTATTTTATATATAATTCTAAAATAAAAATAGCCTCAGTTATTCCTTATTACATTAACTATCGGTCAGTGAAAGTCGCGTCAATATCGGTCCACCGCTTCCAGAGATTAAGAAACAGAAAAGTAATATTGTAACTACCGAAAGAAAAAGGAAAAGAGATGATGGCGCCTGACCGGTTTCGGCCTCGGCTGCTAATCTCACGCTAGACCAGTCAACTATGCAGGAGATGTTATAGTGAGCAAGTGTGTACTCGAACACTGCGCTCTCTATTCCCTTAACTCATAGTCCGATGCGATGAACTCATAGACCGGTAAGAGTTCGGGCGCAGACCAACAGTTTTACTTCTATAGAATAAACCAATAAGTATTTAGGAGTGAAAACTTTGACATTTGCGACCTCATATCTAGCAATAAGACCAGTCAGATAGAAAAAAGTACATAAATATGAGAGTTACGTAAATGAAAATTAAATAATATCTAACAACAAATCACGACCGCGTGGCATAGGCACAAGAATGCCTGCAATATTTCCCCATTGAATCGCAATTCCAATTCTCTGGGCGAAAAACAAACCAGACTTCCTGTCACTAGTGGAAGCAATAACAGTTGAAACATTTTCTCATTTCCGTCTTTAATTATTATTTTTTACGGACTTACATCGAGTCTCTCATTTATTATGACATTTATTTTATGTCTTCATAAGTATTATTAAATATATATGTTGGTATAATTTTGCACATGAGTAGATTACGTCGTGTAATAATGTTTTAAAATGTGTGTTCCTTCAATTATAGACCGTGTCAAATTAAATAATGACTACAGGGAATTTAAAAAAAATGGTACTAAGTAGCTATATAATTAGCATAGGAACTACAAAGAGGGAATTAATTTTTATTTAAGACAATGTTATACAAACGAGAAATAAAGTATAATAAAATAAAGTTGAAAAAAATCTCATAATATAATGTTACCATGGGTCCGCTGCTCAAAGTTTGCTTGGAATCTAGAAGATAGCTGTCTTAGAGATAAAGCTGCCTGTTGCATTTAATGAAACTGTACATTTTATTTATTATGTACAAATTAATTAATGAGTTTCTTATCTGTATCTTCTCGGTAGAATTCCCCACCATTTGGTTGATTTACACATTACATTAACAGCCTATAAATTACCCACTGCTGGGCTAAGGCCTCCTCTCCGCTTGAGGAGAAGGTTTAGAGCATATTCCACCACGCTGCTCCAAATCGGGTTGGTAGAAACACATGTGACAGAATTTGGTTTAAATTAGACACATGCAGGTTTCCTCACGGTGTTTTCGTTTACCGCCGACCAAGAGATGAATAATAAATACAAATTAAGCACATAAAAATTCAGTGGTGCTTGCCTGGGTTTGAACCCGAAATCATCGGTTAAGATGCACGCGTTCTAACCACTGGGCCATCTCGTTCGATTTACATTAAATATATTTTGTAAAATGTCAATTTGATATTGTTTTTGTCTCAGTTAAATAACATACATTCATTAAAATTTATTTTTTAATTTAAATACAATAAAGTATAAATACATAAGTTACAATAGTAGATTAAGAACAAAGTACGATATTGTTAATATTTTGTAATATTATTTGGTAGTTCACATGTTTTTTTGTTAGGAATAGTGTTATTTTAACGTTCGGCAAACCAATCATTCGAGTCTGGCTGGAAAAGGAAAACTTCAACGTAAGTCTAATCTCCTTTGTGTTGTGTACAATCCAAATCAATTTCGCTTTCAAAAAAAAGTCATTTAAAAACCGGGAGTAAAACATCAAGGTCATTTCTTAGGATATTCATTAGATATCAATTAAGGCACTTGTGAATTAAACTATATCACTGTAATATTATTTATAGTGTTAGATAATATAGCGCTTAAAGATTTCGAAAATCGAAATCGAAATCGAAAACTTACATCTATGTAGGTAAATTTGTATCCTAAGGGTACGATAGACTAAATATTTTAGGTGATAACAAAACTTGGGAATTTAACAGCCTCTCCAAATGGTTTTAAAATAACAAAATGGTAAAATTATAATTACTTTAATTGTAATAAACGATTTTGAAAAAAGTTGTATTTCTTTCGTCAATTGTAATCAAGCCTGAGCTAATTATTTCTGAATCGGCTGTAGGTTTTTAATAGCCAACTGAAGTGCTTACTTTATTTAACCTTTGAAACAAAGTACGTACTTAGTTTCTTATCGGTTATTTTTGGTAAAATCAAAATATTGCCTTGTAACTAATAACAAGCTTGTTAAATTTCGGCTAAGCTGCAATCTTAAGGATGACCACCCGACTACGCAGGACAAAGTATAGGGCACAAGTGTGTGCGTAAACATAGATTTTTAATCCTATGGGTTGGCTGTAAAGATTGGCGCAGAACCAACGGATTTACGGGCTTTTCGAGTCACGGGACAGGGAGTGTAAACATTTCGAGCTGTTACTAAGAATTTTTCGATTGAAACACTTAATAATTATTCATCGGTCCAATCTTTTTAAACCCAGGACTTTGGGAACGAAACAGTCAAGGCCAATATATAATACTAGATATATATAATGACGATCTATAAAAGTGTTTTCATCAGTTAAATTTAATAATGTATTTAGATACCGGTCTGATCGTCGGGGATCACTAATGAAATCGATTTTGTACAATAAAATATGTATTTACTAAAACAGTGTCTTATTTCATCAATAGAACTGAACAGTGGTCGCCTCTAGCTGTTCTCGGGTTTGTGTTGAATTAAAAGGAAAATTTAGGGGATAGCAAGGGAAAGCAATCGAGATAAAAGCCTTTTAATGAAAATTCTAAACTGTGTGAACAATATTTTTATATCCGTCCAATAAATCATTTCGTATTTTAAATGTACAACTGCTTTATTTGAGTGTAAAGTTCAATATAAAAATATTATTTATTATTTAACTTCGGAATTATTGAAACACTGATTATTTTAAAGTGTTAGCAGTGTTGCGTAACATTTATTGATTAAAGATAATTTACTTAAAAAATTACTAACTTCCATACACACTTTACTTGACTTTACTACACACTTACGTATTTTACTAATAAACAAAAGTCTAACGATATTCATTATAGAAATTTAGTATGAATTCCTTAAGAGGTGAATTTTCAAAAACACTATATCGACTACAATTCTTAAATATAATTCAAAACACTGAATTCCATATTTAAAAGATTGATAAATAGAATCTCCTTAACATATTAACATAAGCCTAAATACCGATTTTTATGTTTCTAACATCAAAAATATAGAATACAAATCAGAATACAAACTATTATATCGCCTTTAATCCTCTTAGGAGATATATTTGGAAAAACCCTTTCTTAGTGAACACTTACGTTCCATAAAGAATTCCTAGACAAATATTGATTTGTTTCGCATTTTTTACACTTTCTTTTGTACTAATATTTCAACAAGAAAACATATAAGTTAAATAGCGAAGTAGCTTTTTATTACTGTGGTACCTTACTAGTATTTTGAATTTTTCTAAAATTTAAATGTATCATCCCCAACCATGTACTCATTAATTGTATAATAACCTTTCGCAAATAACCTTTCTTTATTTTTTTTTAAATATAGCAACAGAGGCATTTTGTACGCTTTCTGGGATCATATTGTAGAACCGTATGCTCCACAAAAGAGTTACTGACCATGCAGTCGAGTTACAGGAGAAACAAGTTTGTGTTTCATTTCCTTGTACCAATTCTATGAGTATCATATTTCCTCACAAAATTATTCTTTTCAGTACATACATAACATTGCAGAATATATATTGACAAACAACAGTTAATATCTTGATTTCTTTAAATTTATGTCTCAATGATTCATTCAAATATAAAGTAACAAAATAAATCGTCGAAATCGGTCCAACGGTTTCGCAGGAGTTATATATTGATAAGACTTTAATATAAAATAAAGTCCTCTAGTCGCATCTGTACGAGATAAACTAAAAACTGCCTTAATGATTTTATACGGTTTTTACAAATTCATGAAGATTTGGGGTAAATTATCTGAAGTATGATGATGATTGACGAACTTATCGGAATAAATTATGCCGACCAATAGAGATATCGAGATGACGTGCGAAGCCGGGGCTAGTAGCTAGTTTAAATATATTACATACTAAAACGTTCTCCAAAACGCGCTGTATCTTCTTGTACGTTTTATGTTAATTGGTTTAGTAGATTTTGTAGTTAGACATAAAAAAAATGTCTTCAAATTTTATTCGTTAAGATTAAATTCCACTGCTTAACAATACAATGGGTTTATTCTATTTGTCATATTGTGTGTCGATATCAATATCTTACATCCTCGTGGGAAGCCAGTTGTCAAGCTGGTCTAACTTGACAAATCAATCAGATGAGACTTACTTTAAGATTAACAAACTGTGTCAGCCAAAAGTATACAGGTTGCATTAATTTAAAGTATCAATGTTGAAAAGCACATATGAGTTACGAACGGGGTTAGACCCACCCTGGGTCAGGTCACGCAATAATATCCCGTTTTGATAGTAGTCATATTAATTTCGAAGTTCTATCCACTGGTCAAACAAAAGTTACGAGTCGGCTATTAAATTTTATGAAATGAAAAGTTTTTTTTTATGTGTACGATTTCTTTATTTAAATGGTTTTAATTTCAATTGTTATATAATAGAAGTTAGATAAGTCATGCATTAACTTCTATGTTTTTTTTAAATTATATTATTATAAATATATTTAAAAAAAATATATGTGTTCCAGATACACACAGAGAGTCTACACATTTTTTAAAAGCGGGCAACATGCCTACAAGTCCCCTGGCGTTGCAGATGTCCATGGACGGTGGTAATCACTTTTCATCAGGTGCCTGCTGTTCGTTACCCATACCTTAAAAAAAAGTAACAAGATTGTTTCAACTGTTGCTGTTTTAAATACAGATTCCTTTCGTCACCGTCATTGCCACCATCATCGTCAACCTTAATTTCCTCATGGACGGGTAAATGTGCCACCTGATGGTAAGTGATCACCACTGTCCATAGTGTAAGCCTATAAATCATTTTATATAAAATATTATTAAATAATCATTAAAGGTTGTATAGCTTCTAGTTATTGAGTTATGTTCAATCACAGAATTATATAAATGTAATGAATACTTTTTGGTTTGACATTTTTATAAATAAAAGTAGGAGAAGAATATTTTTGAATTTGACACGGGAATTGTTAATCTGGGTTGAGATAATGGATTATTGTAACAAAAACTGGAAAAATAAATATTGTTAATTATTTGAGGTTCCTGTTTACTTCAATCTGGGTCTTCAATAGGTATTAGCGCCTTATAAAGTTCTACAAAATGAGCTCGCGATTTTTGTAATAAAAAACTTCTTATTAACAATTATTACTAAATATTTCAAATGTAGTTCCGATCACTATGACATCTATGGGAGAAATATGTAATTACCAAATGAATTTGAATATCGCTCGGAATTTGAATTGAGCGATATTTTACTCAAATAATAAAATCTTTTAATACGCGACTGATACGAACTTTTAACGACGATTAAACAACAAATACAGTAAAAAGTAATTCACATAAATGCTTATGTATGCTGTATTTAGTATTAAATAAGTAAAGTAAGTAAATAAAGTAAATTTCGATTGGCAGATGGGAAAGAAAAATTGTGTTTGATCGGTGAATATAAATGTGAATATTACCTGACATGCTCAGTTTTACTCACGAAACTTGGAACACATGATTCGCCCAAGTTGGAACACGCGATCTTAGGTTAAGGTCAACATATTCTATCTACTAGGCTACTAATACGAATTTCTGTCCGTAAGTTTTCATTACCACTTCGGCATGCGATATTATTGGCTCATGTTAATTTCTATTTCATATATTCATTCGCAATCATTTAAAACTTCTACAATTCTCGTTTAAAATCAGTGTAAAGAGAAACTCCGCGCCAACGTCATTGCATAAAAAAAAAACTTCATTTTATTTCTTGCCATTTAATTACGAATCTCGCCGTAATGCCTTCATTTATCATAGAGTGGACAGTAAGTTAGGCCGCGCTGAGAGACATTTACGTTTTGCGCTCAAGTTTCATATTAAATACTGGTGAAATTAAAATTAAAATAGCGCTAATGACGCATTCAAAACTGTAAATAATATTACTTGTTTGAAATTAGATTATTCGAAAATGAAATACTAGAAAATCGAGTTTCTTAGCTGTTTATTCAAGAAGAAGGTTTATTTAAATACTATTTAAACTGCCAGAGATTAATTCAGTAAGGAAATAGTATAAAGTTTCATTATTACTACTAAAGTAGTTATTAAAGTATTTTTATTTTTCAGCCAGTTAAAGATTAATACGCATACGCTTGGCTTGACTAAGGAACCAAAAAACAAGTAAATATATTAAAATGTGAATAGCAATAAAAAAGGGACATTAGACAACAAGGGCAGCGTTAAACCTCATCGTTGAATAAATCTCATACAATAAAGTCGTGCAAGGATCTCCGCATAAATACTTCAGTTCAAACAAACATTATTATGAGTTTCATTGAAGTGAGTACAACACTTACTTAAATCAAAACTAAAGTATTAATTGCTTTTTTTTTTTAAATATGGTTGTTCCAAACAAAGTCAATTTGGTTAAATTTGAACCCGAATTTAAAAAAATATATTGTATAATTAGGTTATATGCTCGTGTACGTGTAGAGTTTATTTTTTTTAATTAAAATATAAACATTTTTTTATAATAAAATAAAATTAATAATGTTTACAGCTAATCAAAAACGTCCGCTTGTACATGAATATGTTGTATAAATACATTTAATTATGTAATATAAAATAACGAAATACAAAAAGGAATATTAGCCAAGCGAAATATCTTTAAATAAAAAAGAAATTTATATTATTTTAATAACATTACTGGTACTTTACTCGAATGCAAATTGTTCTATTATCAATATATAGTAGCTCCCCGCAATGCCTCTATTATCAAATACTTGCGCTAAAATATTGGGCGATCGATTAAACGTTATAGAAGTTAATGCCTTTACGCCATCTAGCGGTGAGTTAAAATATAGTATATAATAATAATATAATCTTTAATAATAATAATGAAAAACTAACTAATAAGAAAGAGATGTCTCGTAGGACACCCAGTTGATATGAGAGAGTTTTGCTATATATTTTTAATTAAATTTTACATTAAAAAAATAAGCAATGTTTGAGAATAATTCAATTACGAGAAAAATAATTCTTATATAACATATTTGAATGAAAACAATTACGAAAAATAAGTTTCAATAATTTTATATAAAATTGTATCTGTTTCAGTACAGGGCTTAAAAAAAAGTTAGTTTTTAAAACCTAAATCAACTACCTGAAAATAGCACGCGAGAAATGTTGAATAGTTTATTAATTGTATAGGTACGTAGGAACTCTAAATATTTTAATAAAACGTACCCATCAAAATTCCTAATAGTATACAGGTATGGGATTCCATATCTGTCAAAATTTGATTAAACTATTTCGAATGTTAGTGAGCCGTGACAAAAATTCGAATAAAAATTAAAAAATAGAATCACGTTAAAGTTGTACGGTGACATATATAAAATAATAGCTGAACCCGCGGCTTTATCCGCGCGAAATTTATGAAAGTTTATAGCTCATAAATCTTCACTTCACTTTACCTCGTTGAGGGGTGAAATAAAAAAAAAAACCTATGCCCTTCCCAAGGACTCAAACTATTATAAATCAAAATTCACCTAAATCAGTTCAGTAGTTTAAGCGAGAAGGGGCGACAGACAGAATTACCTTCGCGTTTATAATATAAGTAAGGATAACCACATGATTTCAAAAAGCTTACATACATATATTTAACATAATATTATTTGAGGACTTGATACGTATACACGTAAATTTATTTATATTTTGAATCGGTTATTTATTATTATTTATTATATTTATTTATAAACAGCCTTGCTTAATGATCACTGTATTGCTGGAAAAAGTTACATTCGCAAGAAAAAGACAAAGCATTGTGTACTAGTAATAAACATTATAATGGGCAAAGTTTGAAGGGATTGGTGAATATTACCCAATCAGGATAGTGGCTTAACAGATCTGAAAAAAATTAGACACAGAGATAGTTTTTTTTTTTTAATTTTATAATTTGGCGAACGGGCAAATGGACCACCTGATGGTAAGCGGTCACCACTGCCCATAGATATTATTGCTCTAAGAAATATTAACCATACCTTACATCATCAATGCGTCACTAATATTGGGACTAAAGATGTTATGTCTTTTGTGCCTGTAGTTACACTGGTTCACCCACACTTCAAGCCGGAACATAACAGTACTAAGTATTGCTGCCAAGTACATTATAGTCTGAAAAATAACACATCGGTTATATTTTATCACGGAAAAATGTATGTAACACCTGCATGACCCCCTATCCACCCATCGTGTGTGATATGGAATAAAAAGATAAAAGAAATATACCTTATATTATATTTAATAAATTATTAGTAATGTAAAAATATTAATAACTTTTTAAATCATTCTGTACATGTATGGATAGAACTTACTCATCGTATCTGCTTTTGAAACTAATTTTCATTTGAAATAGCGTAAACGTTGTATTTAAATCAAGTTATTAACAAGTTACGACGAATAGACACGTTTGAACTGCAATGGTCGCTGTGAACTGGGTCGAGTGTAAGTGTTTACGTTTTAGACATTACGTGACAACTTGATGTAATAGATGATAACTGAAAAGTTTCGAGTTTGCAGTAAATTTGAATTTAGAATCGTTTGGAATTATATTATTTGACCATGTATGCGTTTACACATACACACTTATACATTACATTTATGTATTTCTGTGCATGAATATAATAAAACAGAATAATATATAGTTTATAATTTGTATATAATATAATATACTATATCACGCCAATATTAAAAAAAGGTTAAATAATTATAAAGATATTAATATAAGAAGAAAGTTTTGCGAAGCATTGCTTCTTATATAAAACTTATACCAGAAGATGCTGCGTGATTCGGAGGTTTTTGTATAACATAATATTATATACTAAAACCTATACGTATGTATATTGGTTTAATAGTTTTTCAGTGACAAAAAGAAATTTATTTTTTTGTTTACTTGTATATTATTGGGATGTACGGATTTAAAATAAAATGTTATATATTAATATATTTATGTTTATAAAATAGTTCGTTTATTCTCTTACTGTGATTGCATTTACCCGTTCTGTTACCAAACATATTTCAGTACGGTTTGGCTGTGAGGGATCGCTCTAAGCGATAAACCCGCGTTTGCGAATTTAAGCCTGATGTGAGCTGTCTTTAACATGAAATCCAATAACATCTAAATAAGTAATGTATTTTTTTTTTTAAATTAATTAAAAAATTGCAACAATTTTGATATATTGTATAAACTTTCCATTTTTAAGTAATTATCATGGAAAATAGTTTTGATATATTTTTGAGATCGATTCATTATTTATAAGACTATGCTTCTGTGGATATTACGTGATTGTTATATTTAAATTGAGCGCGATTTATTTGTCATTTTTAATCATAAATTACGAGTTCAAACCTGGGCAATCTATTTTCTGCCGCGTAATGATTTTAGGCTATTGAACTAATGAGCAGAGCAGCTAATGACAGACATTTTGATAAACTTTACTATTTCGTTAGATGAATTCATTTATTCACGAATTAAAAGTATGCAAACGATTTTAGAAACACAAAAAATACAAGAACTACCCTGTTCGTGATATGGCGAATGTTAGCGCGTGTTGTGGCAAATAGCGGAATGCTGATAACTTTGTCACACACCGGGACTGCACTTCAGGTAGACATATAAAATATCACTTGTCAGGTGTTTATGTACTTACTTGAGGTTCAATCTTGCTTCATACCAAATTTCATCAAATTTGTTTATCTATGTAGCCGTGAAAGAGCAACAGACTAACATACAAACAGACACACAGATAATAATAATAAGTATAATTTAATGAGAACACTTCGAATGTATAAGTATGTTTACATACATAAATAAATTTGACAACTCTGAAATGTTAACGGTTGACTGATTTTTATGAAAAAGGAGTTTGTTAGCCAAAACAATTGACATAACAATACAACTAGCATGGTATATTCAATCAGTTTTAGAATATGTCAAGCTTTAAAATTAGAACGACTGTTCTTTAGAACGTAAATGTATTAAAAAACTGCCATTACTTTAAAAAAAAACCTTTGTAAGGCGCTGTTGAAAATCTTATTCTTATTGGAGACTTGACATTTAGCGATTGCCCCTTGAAGGTGTCGCTTTGATAGTAACGGCACATTAAACTAATAGGAAATAAATAAAAGCTGTTGAAAAAAGTAAATGATTGGTAATCTGTTAAATTGCACCATTTTATATATAAAAATACTTTAGTAGTCTGTCGTTTTAGATGCTTTAGAAGTGTTTGGGTTTATTTCTTAGTTTGTTTTAAGCGATCGGAAGAGTTTGTGTGAGTTTTCGTTTTATTTTTACCTTAACTTACTGTGTAAGTATCTAAGTGTTATCAAGACGTTTTATATAGATTGATAGTAAGTGAATTTGTTATGACGTTTGAACAAATAGACAAACAGATAACACAAATATAAATACAAAAAACCTTTACATTACAGTACATTTGTACCGATAAATAGACACGTATAACTTTTTTTTATTTATTACCACACATAACTTATTAAAGAGCAGACCGATATTGATGATACTAATTTATTAAATAGGTCATACATCAAAATTAGTACCATCCATAATTGGCGCCGACTTAGATTTGTAAGTTAGGTACATTTATTTAGAAAAAGATTGAACGGTTTCCCAATTTTGGTTTTTATTTTGTTACACTATTCGTTCTATCATGTAATAAAAGTAAAATATATTGAATGATTTACGTCGTCATTTTATTTATAAACCGACTGCTATTGTTCACGTCGAATAGTTTAAAACATAAAGTAACATATTATGTAGATTTAGAAAGCGACTTAAGCCAGCGTCCGTCGTGCCACAAACGGCACGGAACGAAAACGATGTCCTACAAAGGATTCCGGAGCTCAGCCGAAGTCACGTGAGATCCCCGGATAACAAAAATCGTAGGAACTACATACGGTACAATATTGGGCAAAGATACGCCCTTTCTGATTAACATCTAATTTATTACAACGCTCTGAGCAAGCCAGGAAATAATCAAGATAGATCGCTCTTTATAACATTGTAATTACGTGCACTGCGCAACTTTACGGCGTAATTTTGCTTTTGTAATTGAAATTTTATTCTCATCGATAATTTTCGTGTTGTCGTCCGTGTAATCCGATAAATGTGTAATCCGAGCGAGGGCGATAAATATCGTTTGATTAGCCGTTTAATTGGTGATTGTTATTGCGGCGTGACGTTTAGTTGACTCGTTTTGTGTCGGATGTAAAAATATATATTTATACAGTACAGAAAAAGTATAGTTCTAAGTCTTTTTCATTGTATTCAGTCTTGCCATTTATTAACTTTAAAGTCTGAATATAAAAAAAATGACTTAATCATTGTAATAACAATTAGTTATCTTGCATATGTTATCTTTGTCATTTATCTAACTATGAATAAGAGTTGTAATCTTAACTCATTAAAAACTTTCAAAATTCCTAATTTGTTAGTACAGTTTTAAAGGAGATCGGAAAAAAATATTTCACCTACCATCTGGAATAATACAATGTCTGTGGTACTAAACGACTGCATATTTGAAGTCGACGACCAAAAAAAAAACTATTATTTTAAAGATACTTTAAACTATTCTTGTCGCACCAAAGAGGTTTCAAGTAAAAAGGTAATAAAAAATGTTTGGAAGCTTGTCAGCCTTACTTTTTATATTTATGTTGACATTCTTGCATTTTAAGCATATTTAGAATTTGTACAGTTAAACGGACAAGCGAAAACATTTAGTAAGTATTTACTTACGTGAACATGTAGAGTTACATATTTGAATGAACATTCAAAGGACTTTTTGGAAGACTTTGTTCACGATATAGCAATATTCGTGAACTGAATGGATCGCAATTTTCATTAAAGCGAGCTTTGCGCTTAATGTATTGCATTTAACAGCTATGGTTTTCTACAACATGATTTTGTATCTGGAATAGCTTCGACGAATTATTATTATTTTTTAATAATAACGCAATATTTATTATTAGTCCGACTCAGGACTCGAACCAGGGTGTTTGAGAAAATGGTACACATATATATTTAGTTATATTCATTTTTTTTTATATGTGTGATCAAAATTGTGAATATTAAATTGGAAACGTTTTTTAAACATTCCCTTCCGATATATTCAAATATATCAATAAGGGTTCATCCCCCGGTCTATCCAATACATTTGTTCATAATATTAGGATATTAAAGAACATTTTGCATTATATTGCATTTATTTACATAAATATTTATAAACAGACTCTTGCAGTATAAATCGTAATGAATTATGAAGCTCGTCTAGTAGCTAGCTATGTAGGTATAATTTTTATAAGAAATACGACCTTTTACTTGGTGGTAGAGCTTTGTGCAAGCCCATCTGGGTAGGTACAACCCACTCGTCAGATATTCTACCGCCAAACAGTAGTACTCGGTATTGTTGAGTCGGGCGTTTGATCGTTTGCCTACTTGTGTCATAAAAATAATGATCACAGATTGTTTCGATTCACTTGATAAGTCAGATGCAGCGATATGTATGTTTGACAATTATTTTATTTATGTCAGAAATTGTTTATGTATTTTGTTGTGTAATGTAATTATGCAACCGCACTTTTTTTTCAGAAAGCCGAGACTGCTCCAAGTAACGCGATGAGATCATGACGTCAAAATGTCCCTAGAGAATAGAAACATCGTGGGTTGGGTAGTCTGACGGGAACCTGTAACCTACGTATATCTCATAACATATATATATAATATAAATTTAATTGTTTTACTAGTACAGTATTAAATTAAATATAGTTATTTTATTTGTTTGATAAAATATCGAAAAAATATAATAAGGAATATAAAAGAAAAAAATGTGTTATAAAAATCCGAAAAAGTAAATCTTTATAAGTAAGTAAATTATACTATACTAAGTAAATTAATTGAAAATGTCAGTATTTATATACTAATGAAAGAGACGTTTATATAAAAAAGAGAATACAAATAAAAAAAATAATAGCTTAGACTACAAGGGCTATTTCTTTAAGTACAATAGAAGTTTTGAAGTAATTCCGTCCCAAAACGAGACCGGAAAAAAATATTCGTTAATGTCCCTAAAGTGTGAGTAATAATCATTCTTAGCTAGGAATAGCAATAATGGTTCAGGTCAACACCATCTGCGACTTTCTGATTTATGACACCGAGGAAAAAGTAATCCGCTTGCTTCATTTCTTGCCTACTACAAATAATGTAGGAAGATTTTAACGATTAAATACTATTGCAACCATGCAATTATATACACACAGATCAAAAATTTAATTTATTTAATTATTATTAATAATATAATGGAATCGTTAAAACTTGAAAAGTCTGTGAAAATAAATTGTTATTATTGCTACATTAATTTGTTTCGTCCCAAGTCAAATTAAAAATTAAAAAAATAAATAGTGTAGGCAAAGATGCGCGAAGAACTGTGTTAAGGAAACTATTTACCCGTATAATAATCTATAATCGTAGTGTTGTTTTACTATAGCAATTTATATATCGTATTTAAGTCTAGACATGACTATCAATCTTTCTATATACAAATATAATCATTCAAGTTGTCATTTGTTTTAGAACACCGATAAGCGTATATTTTTTACTAACGGAGGAAGAGTCGGCGCTTACCTAATTCTATCTAGAGATGTTACCTGAATATCGAGAAGTAAAATTACAAGCTTCTTGGTACATTGCCACAGGACGTTTTAAAAGATTGCTTTTTCTTTTTGTAATGGCTAAACTACTAGCTACAAGACTGAATGTGTTTACCCAACTTTCATGGCGATCAATTGAATATTATAGAAGTTGAAATGTTGCAGCGAAAAAATACACATCGAATTGCTTAATTATACTTAATTATACAGTACAACAACAGTACAGTCAACGATTTGCTTAATTATACAGTACAGACCGCTTTTGATTAATCTGTCTTTAGATATAATTCATTACTACTATATAGTACTATTCCACTTCACTACTTATATTTACTTTAATTTTACTTTTAAAGGTATACGATACTAGCTTGGAGTGTAAGGGGGCGCAACTAAATCTCAGTGCCCCAAGTCATCCTCACCTGCATATGATGCACCCTGCTATTTAACCAACGAAGCTCTGACGACTAATTGATGGCGGTATAACCATCCGAAACGGCGCAACTAAGTGATACAGACCGGTGATGGGCAGCAGCATCACCGGTACGAGAAGTTGCGCCCTGCCGTCGCCTACCCGCATGCCCAGGGCGACTATGGTCTTAACCGCCCTATGATAAGGCCCCCAGTCCACACTGTGGATGAGAAGGGCCAAAGGCAGCGGGCTCTGTGGCGCACCTTCGGGACGGCCTATGTTCTGTTGTTGTTCTGATTATGATGATAATACTAACTTTATCTACTGGTATCCAAAACTCAATTTTTCACGAGCTCGAGATTTTAATCAATGATAATAATCAATTCAATTATTGATATACTCCTCTTGTACTTGAAATAGGCTTAAGATGTTGTCTTAGATTTTCGCGATTATTACACATTGAAATAAAACTAGTTTTTAACGGATTTAATCGCGTATATTAATTATTTTTAACATCCCGACGTTTCGAGCACTTTGCAGTGTCTGCCCGTGACCACGAACACGTCGTCACGAACGTCTGAATATACGCGATTAAATCCGTTAAAAACAAGTTAGGCTTAAGATGTTTTCAGTAATAAGTTGGAATATTTGAGATCTGATTTCATGGTATTCCTAGGGATTTCATGATATCCTTTGTATCCTCATTTCCCTACGACAAAGTTATGTATTCCCGCTTTCGTGGTAATTGGCCACATTATGTCGAATCCTATTAATATATAATTCTTAAAATTATCACCTGAGAATTATTTCCTTCGAATGAGTTGTTTGCAGTAGTTTGTAAAATCTTTATTATTTTGTCGTTTATTATATAGAGATGAGGTTGTATCCTAATTGATATTATAAATGCGAAAATGAGTTTGGTTATTACGCTTTCACGTCCTAATCACTCAACCGATCATCATGAACTTTGCATACACGTTGTCAGGTATACAGAAAAGGATTTGTTCCGTATCCCGGACTACGTCGGTATGTATCTAAAACTTACTATTCGCACTCGAGTGAAGCCTAGTGATACAAAGATTAAAAGTTATTTCTGGTTTTTTATCTATGAATCTATACTAAAATTATATTATAAATACGAAAGTAACGCTGTTAGTCCGTCTTTACGCTACGCTTTAGTTACGCTTTTACGACTTTTACGGACAGATTTCACTGAACTGAATTTGATGTAATTTCGTAAGAAGTGGACTTCAAGAAGGATATAGGCTGCTTTTTTATACGCAAAACTTACGAAAAGTAGTATTTTTATAAGGTACTTTGTTTTTGAATAGAGCAATCACTGACTCTCAAAAAATATGCAACTTAGAAACACACTTTGTAACCTATGTGTCCCCTTATTCTACTATTTAATATAAAGTTTTACAAAATGTTAAATAGTACTTTTAGTAGATTAAACGCTTCATTCTTTATAGTATCACTGTTGGTATATTACCATATTAGTATTCGTTAAGCGTAATTAAAGCTGTTGCAATTAACACTTTATTTAGCAAATTATTCAATCAATGCTTATACACGATAAAATCCAATAGGGTGACAGATATGTCACAATTAATTATATATTGTGATTTAATTAGTTTACGAATTAAATTTATATTTTAAGTGGAATTGAAAAATAAACAGATCTATGGTTTTTTCACATTTTTATTTATTCGTAATAACAAACACTGATATTAGCTTTGACAATTGGTTACAATTATAATCTTAATACTATAAATAAGTTGCATTAAACACATCTATTACAAATACATATTGATTTTAATTATTTGATAAACCAATTACCGTATACAGTAAACGACACTTGATTCATTAATGAACGTTACCGTGGGCACATTCAAGTTATATGCTTAACGTAATGTATATAGTTGTACTATTACCAAATACTAAATAGATATCTGTTTTTACAAGCCTATAGCGCCATTATACTGATTTGGAGTAGTAATTATAAAGCGCGCGCACAGGGCGTCATGGTAACTACATTATGAAGTTGCTGACTTTGCCGCCAATTAAGTGTCAAGCTGCTAGAAACTGATAACTTCACACTTAACGTTTCCATCTCAATTACTCATGTTAAAAAAGAGTGAGAGAAATATATCCGGTAATTTTTATTGTATTTGACATTTGTCATGTATAATGTCTTGTTAAAGTTGTGCCATCATAATGATTGTTTTTTTTGGTACCTCCTCTCTCCTGTTCTCCAATCAGGTAAACTATTTGGCCAAATACTATATATCAAAATTTTCCGAATAAAAAACGTTTCGGAAGTTTCGAAGTTAACGACTCGTTAGTAGTTATGGAAAAACGATTGGTTATAGTGGTATACAATAACTTTTCATCAAATATAGAAACCGGGAGATAGTGGACTTCGAAATGGCCCGTAAGAGCGTTCCCAATATGATTGGCTTGTTATAAGTTCACCAGAAATCTGTCACCAGTCTACGAAATATTTAAGTTTTAGGCCGGTTATGCTTTACGATACGATATGTCTTAGCAGTTACATACGTTTCTATTAGGCCCTAAATGTTTCGAAATTATTTTGAAGTAAATATTATATTGCCCTTTGTTAACGTTTATTAATGAGATGATTTGAGAAAAGAGTTCGACTCGGAACAAAACGCGCACAACACCGTGGAGGTAATCTATCGTCCCACGTAGATTAATTTTTTTTTTATAATTTATATTTCTATTTTATTTTGAACCACAGATATTTCTTGGTATTCTTTAATTATAAATTATTTCAATGCTCATAAATTTCGATCTTTTGCATCCAAGATGGATCATTTGGACATCTAAAACACTCTCTGTTCCGAGTTGTACTTTCTATAGATACCGCAAAAAGATATCAATGCATTTAGAACTGCAAAGGCAGCAGAATTTCAAGGTCAAATTTGAGTGCAATGTCACTTGGATTAAACGTACCTTATTCGTGTTCTTTTACATTTGTAAACATCATTATGAAGATAATAATTAAAAATAATCGTTACTAGGTATGTACATATCTAACCTTTATCTCTTCACATTTAGCAGCCTAATTACAGATCGCCCAATCGGGAATCAAAGATCGAAAGTACCTTCCACTGACAACTGTACCGAATTACAGCGTGTTACGCTTAGACCTAAAGTGGGCAATTTTAGAAGTATTAATAGGATGATTATCGATGAGTGGCTTTAACAAATTCTATTGTATAAATTTAATAAGAATATGAATTTTATTCTCTCCCACAGAAATGACAGTTTAAATGCGTCTTAATAATAAGTACAATTTTTTGTTGGGAGATAGAAGCCCAAACCAAGTTGCCCTATACTGTGGGTCATATGCATATGACTATGCATATGACTGTGGACGTGGGTCTGATACATTTGATTGAAGTGACTTTTATTGTCATTATATTGGGTCACGTGACATAGCAAATGCATGTTATTTAAATACATTTTGTCGCATATTTTTACAACACATATTTTTTTCTACTAAACATTCTCATATGTACATTACTATTTATATGTTTAAAGAAATAACGTAACGTTTTGAATTAATCTACAGTGACTGGTGTAACAGAGACATGGTATATGCAATTTCAACGAGTGTGACAGAGATGCATTGATATCCAGATGCGTGATAAATATCATCAAGTGCGTTTACACGTACTGCTGTAGACTGCATTTCCGAAAAAATCTGACTTATGTATATTCATTCCCTTATTCTAACAATAGTTAACATATTAAAATATAGTATGTCTTAATACTAAACACTAATTAATGAAACGATTATGTAAATCAGTCATTTGAAGAATAACGTTAAACTTAATAATAGATAATATTTTATATATCTAATATAATTAACTAGGTAATGAAGGTAGGATAGTTGAACAGCCGTACGCCGTATTCTAGAATATATTCAAACTAAAATGTGATTTAAAGCATTTGAGATCAAAATTTCTTAAACGCTCGCAAAGCTGTGCGGTCGCAATATCATGTCGGTGCGCTAATTTTAATTTTCCTTTTATTATTATTCTCACCAATAAATATTCGATATATGAAATTTTAATTTGGTTTCAATCGCAAAAATTCAAACGCGGTACATTTTTGACAGAGCGGTATCCGTCACAATATTATTAACGTCAGAAGTTACAAATCCGGTTCGAACCAGTATATGTACATAAAGGTGCGTTCATAGTATATTCGTTAGAAGTAGTATTTAATTTCAAACGTTTAATTAAGATTCCCAAGAAACTGTACCACATAACATTTGTTTAATCTAACAAAGTTTTAAAAGTCGAATGTTCCAATATCAGTAATAAAAAGTAAAACTTTCCACTCGTATATTTCAGCCTTTTTGTGACGGACGGACGCGACCGCACATATTATATTATCATTATTTACCACTTATCAATAGTGATCCATCTAATATAATTAACCACCCTCCTTAAATTTTTAATTTGGCACTTCTTTTTCATTAAATCGATCACAGAACTCGATTTCTTATCGTCTTCTGACGTTAAAAGAATCAAAATCCTAATGAATTTGAAGACCGAATATTCACATTGACCAATTCATATTATGTATCTCATTTGCCAAAAAATTTTACAAAAAAAAAAAAAATTAACTACTATCAAACTCTATCAGGCTTAGCCAACTTAATTCTAAATTTAAAAAAATAAAATTATCTTATAAACGATAACGCATTTTGTCTTTTATAATGTTTCTTTGACAGAATAAAAAATATTCAGCAAATTAAAAAAAAAAAAAAATGACTTTGACAGCTAATAAATTAGGATCTGACATATTACGATAATCTGTATCAATACTGTTTCGACAGAAGCTTTGTAGGACGGAAGCTTAATAATAATATCAATTAATAGCTATGAGAGGTATAGTATAGTTTGAGAACTGAGTAGAATTCAAGTTTTAAACAGGGACGACGAAATGAAACGCTCGATCGTTATACAATATCAATAGAGTCTCTTGATATGAGTTCCTTATGTAGTGCCTTTGGCAAATTCTCTTAATATATATATGTATATTAATATTAGAAAAAATCTTAATTAGGCTCGCGTTATGTATTATATACAATATCAGAAAGTCATTTTTTAAATAAGGCCCGAGCCATATATATTTGGTTAATATGGAAGAATGTAAACACTTACTTAAAACGAACAGCATTTTATCATATATGTCTAAACTACATAGTTCAAATAACTGAGAATTAGTATTAGTCCAAGCGATGAGCGTAGGGTTTTTAAATTCAACATAATAGTCGAATCATTGACATTGAATAATTTATGTAAACTTACGCTCAACTTCTGGACTATTAATTACATAATATATAATAACATAAAATATTTAAATATTAAGAAATAAATTTACATCTATTAACTCTATACAGCTACCAACTAACATCAACAATTAGATTTATTCAAATACAATCGACGTCTTAAGACTCTAAAGCATTAAAAGTTTTTCTAACCTAATGATAAAATTCATTTTTACCTATCACACAAGGGATGTATACATATTATATAATGTTATGTTACATACCGTATCATATAATTTAAAGAAAATAACGTCAGCAAAACCTATTAGACAAATATATTTTTTTATTCCGATAAAAACAGTAACAAGTTATATAATAATATATCAGGTCCCCGAACAATACATCGGGCACTAAAGAAGTCGAGAAGCGATTAAAAAATTTTCTATCTCAAAATACAACAGAAGAACATTGCTGACGTTACTATTTAAACAAATCAATAACACATAATCTTGACAATCAATTTTGCCTAACCCTTATATGAACAGTTACAATTACGGAAATATACACATATATTTTGAATAATTGAAGTTTAACACTAAACACGTAATTTTAAAAGACCCTGATAATATCTACTCGGTAAGATCCGATGATTTGGAATGTAAGTGAATATCTATTCTTAACATTTAGAGTGAGACATCGATATAATATTACGATTATATGTTTGATTAAAGATAGATCCATTTTCAATCCAGTCCTGTTTCATAAATCCACGGTTCGACAATAATCCGTAATCAAAGCCGGTATCATCATTAATCATAAATCGGTTCGGGTTCGAATTTAAATATTTATTTTATTATTAAATCACGAGATAATAAGGATAGAATTTAATAAGGATACAATATGTAAAAAATAAACAAGATTAAACAAGAAACATTTGAAAGCATTAATTCATTTAAGCGAGGGGTCATGATATTATAAAAATGAAATCATACGAAAATTTGTTGTAGAATTAAAAAAAAAAAAAAAAAGAAATAAAATACGGAAACGATAAAAAAGTATATATAGATCGTGATCAGCTGTATTTACAGCTGGTACAAATCAATTGGACTCGACAATCGACGAGCTTGGGACGCGCGACGCGAGGTGGCGCCCCGGGTCGCGGATCAGACTGGTGTGAAACTGGCATGCAACGAAGTCTCTTCCTGACCTGCAGCCTGACTAGACGAGGTGTAATACTGGAGAGCATATTTCTACGATAATTGATATGATACTTCTACTTAACATAGTTGGTCTTGTCTATAGCACCTAATTTTGATGGGGAGTGATAATACAATGTATTTAAAGTCTTGTTACCTGCGAATAGGATTATGATAAGTTAGTCACATTTTATAGAAATACGTCGCACAGATTTGAAACAACATTTATATCATTGATACAATGTGACAGGTATTCAAGAGACTGACACGTTAGGTAACATCGCTTTGAACACATTGATATTTCAAAATGAATGAAAATACATGCCTTGGTTGAGAAGTTATGTCGTTTGAGCTTTGAGTGGTTCCAAAGTTAAAAATCTGTTAAGTAATATTTTAGTATATGATATTGTTAATGAATAAAATAATAAAAATATAGATGATTTAAATAAAATCAATCGCTTTTTCAAGACATTTCTTACATAACAATAAAAAAAAATAGAAATAACTTAGAATAGCAAAATCGGGAAATTTGATACCATTTGTATAATAAAAGTGAACAATCAGGATACTAGTGTAAAATTATCGTTTTAAGAATAAAATAATTTATCAGCAATTATATTGTCAAATCCGATAATAATATCACTGATGACTTATTTACGACAAACTGTCTTATTACAAACTATATCTGCTTTTTTGTTACGAGTTATGAGTTAGATATTTAATTGTAATCGATCACGGTTTGATATCAATCGATAATATCATTTACAACCGATAAGATGTTATGAATCGTTTACTAACTGATGACAACTAGTAGTGGATATTGACTAGTGAAGTTTACTTCCAAACAACGTTGTTAGCAAAGCAAGTACTGGTAAGTAAAGATTTCTCGTAATAATTGTTAAAATGCAAACGGATTGGTTACCGACAATAACCGACACTATCTTGCTTTTGTCTGGACGATGCGAGACTGCGTCAATGACAGGTCACTGATCGAATGAACGATGCAACTTTGTGGCGGTGTAGATGTTGCGATAAAAATATTACCATCGTATATTAAGTTTTATTTTAAACTATATAATAATGTCTAATCACAATAAATATTATAAATTAGTGCTCAATTAAGTTACGTTGTTATAAATTTATATTAACTGTTTATTTTAGTCGTTTAGCCTTGACCGTTTGACAGACGTCGGGTGCGATAACGACGCTAATAATTTCAAATGTATTACGGATTGATTACGAACTGACAGCAACCGACAGTTGCAGTGTACTGATATGTAACCATAAATATCAGTCTGTTTAGCAGGTAACTATCGGCAATTTATTCATACGACCAGTACTTGCAAACCTTTGACAGTTAGTTATGGAGAAATAAAGCGACGCAATTAGATATTAAATAGAGAACACAAAAAATCTAATGACTATACGCCCAATAAATAACATTGATTTATTTTGAATATCGTTATGTAAGAATTGCTCTTTTTATAATTAAAACTTCGTTAAGCTTTGAACGCTTCGTAATTTAAATGTGTACTGCTTTTATCGTTATGTGCGTAATATAAGTCTTATATTAAATCTTGGATCTTTCAGTTCTTTGAGATAAATAAAATCTTGTACTAGAAGATATAAATGAATTTAATAAAACAGATAGAAGAAAGAGACGAGGTTGAAGAATTTCCAAGATTACAATATTGCAAGGCTGTATATATATACTACGAAATATATAAAAATTATCGCACCATTTTAGATCGTGGAAATAATTGAACAGAAATAATTTATCAATAAAAAAATATGTACGAAAAACATGTAAAATGAAAATAAATTAATATTCCTAATTATTATGTTATCATATTAGTTCTTTACAAGATAATAAACGCTAGTAAACATTATTTTTTTATAACGTTACAATAAGTTTTAAGATGTTCCAATTCAAGCCATTAGTAGGTCGAATTTCGAGTACTTTAATTTTAATGTCTGAATGTCATTATTGATCTAAAAGAGTGCGAGAATTTTAATAAATCTTTTAATATTAGCAGTATTAAATAATGTGTGTCAAACTAAAATAACAAGCCATAAAAGAAGGAGTGCAATTTATAAAATAATTATTCATAAGCATAATAATTTCAAATAAAAATGATTTTTAAGTGAGGTTACGTTTTAATATATTTTTAAGCGATGTGATATATTTGCAATTTTAGTAATAAGGGAGTTATTTAAATTTGATATTCAATCATATCTACTCGATCGATTTCAGTGAAATTTTATTTAACTATAATTCAAGATCCATGCGGCGTTTAAATAAATAATTAGCAGTTAATTGTTTCGAATGCTTACCCCTGTGTAAGAAGCACCATTCCACTCAAGTTGTTCCTGTTCAAGTTGTTCTTCTGGCGGTTCGTGTACTGGACTAATATTATTTACGCCACCATTACCAGCTGGCTTGGCTCTAAGGGCATTTCGTAGGGATATATTCGCTCGAGCAGCCGCATTTCTTCCGTGCCTGATGAATTCAAGTAAAGCGACGCCAAGTGCCAAGCCCATGCCTCCTATTAAAATATAAAATAGTCCAGCCACTTGAGTTAATGTTAACTCTTTACCGTGGATCTAGAAAAGAACATTTGTTTTTTTAAAAAAGAACCAAACATACACTAAAATATATTCTTTCATTAGAGTATCTTGTTACCTCGCCATCAATAGAACACTTAGCATCGATAAACCATTTTCGAACGAGTTGTTGCAGTTCCCCCTCATTCCTAAGAGCCTGTAGAGCCAAATTCACTCCATCCCTAGAAAGAGATGCTTTAGAATACATATGTAAAATATTAAATACGCAAGTGTTATCACATAAGTCGCAATGCGTCGCAACAATCACAAGCAATTTAAATATTCGCTCAGAAAATTCGCTATGCAACTGTATAGCGAATATTGCCTACCGTAGTTTAGATCCTTTTGGGAAAGCAATAGCAAAATCTTTGACTCCAGATTGGGTAACGGAGACCAGCATTTCACATGGCTTCTTAACTTCATCACTCCCCAGAAAAGAATCTGTAGATATGAATCCCATCCATAAGTCTTCTTGGACTTGAGTGGTTGATTTTGATGGTCGTTTAATATAATCCTGTAAAATGAAATAGTATAGTGGTCGAGGTACTTTTTTATACAGCTTAAAGATCTCGATTTAAGTAATCTTACCGCCGGGCATGTTGTCACTCTTGTATAGGTGTGAAGAGGCTCATTAATGCGACTCATAGTCAGGTAAGAAGCCATATTAGCGGTATAAATTGAGATTAGAATCAGTGCAAAGAAACACCAAACCACACTAACGATCCTCCCAGACAGAGACCTAAAAAGGCAAAACAATTCATGAATCTAGAAACAAAAATTTCAATAATACTTGTACCCAAATCAATAATAATATATTTCGTACAATTAAATACTAAAATATACACTGACCTCGGGGTAATGTCGCTACCCTGTTGCATAAAGGAGCCAAGCGAAAACCATATAGAATTCCAAAAGCTGAATTCATTTACGACCGTAGTCTGAAACATCCAAGACGTTTTGAATAAGAAATCGTCAAAGGATTTAACCATAACGTGGATAAAGCGAGACTGGAAACATCTAATACATATACCTACATTATTATGAAACATTTCGTTTAAATTTTAGTTATTAAATTATCTGAAAATATGGGTTGAATTTATCAAGCTAACCTTCCATAGGCTAAAACCACAAGAAATAGTGAAAAAAACAAACAAGATAAACATAATTCAATTATTTTTTTTATAAACCCTTCCCAACTATTGGTACCGGTAATTTCATGAATACATTATTACACTCTGTATTACTGCGCCAGCCGAGAGTGTCGCTAATAAGGAACAGTCTTTATTAGGAAATGACGTACAGGAGCCAATACACAGACTGACTACAATTTGAATATATATTTAAAGCGATCTCGTGATAATATTAAGACCGAATATTTAATCGAATGATATGGAAACGAAGCGTACTTTTTTATATGGATTTTAAAAAGTGCAAAAATCTTGTTATAAAGTCTCAAGAAGAGTATAATTAAGTAGAGTTTTAGTGTTTAAAGAGCCTTAATTAAAATTTCATTCGTGAAGAAAAGGGGTAAGCGTCAGTAAAGATGTTGAACTTCTAGATAAAGGCTTTTGATGTATTTAAAAAGAAGACGATGTATGCATAATTTATATGTACGTTTCAATAGCTTGACGATTCCATTTAAAAATAACAATTAAGAAAAAAAAATCAGTAGAATTAACTAATTATAACAATTTATCTACTGTTATCAGATACTACTTACACTTCCTTTTGGTTTAAAACTAAGTATTTAAATATCTGACTAATAATTCTACGAAATAGCCTACTGTACCAAGTTTGAATATTGTAACGAACATATTATAAAAATATAAAGTTTCTAGTTACCCTAGTTGTTGCAATTTCGTTGTTCTCGGTTGTATGAGAGTCGGTATAAGACATGACACGCCATTCATTCGGTGAAAACCTCGATACAACAAACAGACAGACGCTGACGCTAAAAATGCTGCCAAGGACGCAGAGCTAAAAACACAAAATCAGCATAAGATACAGCTTCAAACATAAATATTTTTAATTTTATGAAAAAATCAAATGGGGTTCGTACTCGAATCAGAGAACGATAAGTAAAGATTGATAACTAATACGGGACCAATACTAATTCATATTTATAACAAGCTTTACGCCCGGCACAGTGCATTTAGTTTGAAAACAATTATTCGATTCGAATCGCACTTATTTTTATGTTGAACGAACTATTCCAGAAATCTTCCCACCAGTACTAACAACATTTGGAAAAATTGTATCCTATGGACATCGATAAATACGTATCGAATACCATCATATGGTTCCGTATCGATATAATATAATTAATTATTATAATATTAAATATATTTGAATTTAATTTTTAAATGTAATAGATGAAAAATTATAATTTTTTTTTATATCTTACCCATATTTCCCTAGATAAGGGACGAAGGAAGCTAAAAATAGTAGCCATGTCTGACGGAGTATTCTTCTCGGTTTTCACGTCGAACGATAAGAAGGGCTTGCTGAAGTCAATGATTTGTTCTCGTTCTACGTTTACGGTCAATGGTGCTATTACCAAATCCACCTCCTAGATAATTGAGAAATCATTTAGTAACATAGCTTGAGTATTTCATTTCATTTGTTCTTTGTATTGATTTTTCAGCTTGAAAAGCAATATTGATGTTACTGGCACAAGAGACGTCTTATATGTCACACTTTTTACTTACAGTCCCATTGTCTACAGCTGATGTCGACTATCAGATATATTAGATTATATATATATATATAAAAAAACTGTAATACGAGTGCAGTTTTGATCAAATCATAAAAAAAAATCAACAAATTTGTATTGAAATGAGTACGTAGGTACTCAAAGCGATGTTGCTAAAGAGAACTGTACCGATCCTGAGAATATAAGAATTAATTAAAGTTTTTCATCTGTTGCATAATTTTCCTAGAATTGCAATTCAATATTAACATTCTACGTAATTCCTTTACTAAGATAAATTATTACTTTTTATTAAATCATTAATATTTGTTTTATCTTTAATTCTTAAATTCATTCAAAGGACGGACGCAACTGAACTTTGAATGAGTTTATTAATAATAGTTTCCATATGTATATTCGTTCTGATATTAAAAAATAGTACATATTCTAAATATTCGCTCTATATTAAAATAAATAGGATCCCACAAAAGAAGGGTGAAAACTTAGTCCATATTATTATTATTAAACTTAGTTATTGGTATTGCGACAATGTTGTATCACATTTACCAAAGCAGTATGTATTTTCTATATTCACTACCTACGCGTTCCTCTTATCAAATAAAGTAAACCTTAAAAGTACATGTTGTAATACAACTCAAACAAGGTAACACCGTGTAGACGTAACGCGTTGCTTTGTACTCGCTCGTGTATAAAACGAGAGGTACTCAAATATCCTTCAGATATTAATATTTAACACGCAATAAAGGCCCTTACGTCAAACGACAATATAAGAAGTCGTTTTATCCAAATAAAAAGGCCCAAGTCCTCACAGTTACCCATCGATTGGAGATAGCGCAAATAGCAAATCTGAAAGCGCTCTTATGGAAATTTTCGTAGCGATATTCAGTGACACACTTCTAGTCCGTCTTTGTGGTATATTTGACATTCGTTGCTGTTCCAGACACTAGATATGTAAAACATTATGACGTTGCTCCGATATCATTTCGGGAAAGAGCGATGTCTCGACAAATATATCGTTCAATAGACGGTATTATTTTATCGTTATTATCTTCATCTTCGAAAGTTTATTAATTTAAGCTGTTTACTTGTAACGTCTAAAATTTAGCGTGTGATATTTAGTGTTTTAAGGTCGCCAAACTGTTGGTTCTAATTTGTTCACCAAAAGTTTGGTCGAACAACCAACAAAATAAGTAAATAATAAAAATATCTCACTAAATATAATATTAAAACACATCCTTTTATAAAATTGTTATATTTTCTAACATAAAATGAGGTGAGAGCCGGAAAATATGCTATATCTTACTTCAAATATAAGCCTACACTATTCACCTACATTATTTATATATTTAATAAATAAACAACTTACGGAAAATAATTTTGGAAGAAATTATTAAGACTATATTCAAAACATTACTGCAAAATATTCATATTGAATGTCCATAAGGAAACTTATGGCCACACACACACATCTTTAATATAGTTTTAGCAAACATCTTTTATGTATACACTCTTTTATATTAGTTCAAAGATTATGAATAGCAGTTCCGAAGTCTTTGTGAAGTAGTTTCGTAAATTCATGCAAATTCAATTCTTGTAAAAACTTAAGCCACCGCTCTCTGTAATACTGTTTAGCATTTCAATACTAATGGATTGGAGGTCATTGCTTATGGATGGTTTTAGTGAGCTTTCGAGTTTGACATGTTCCAGAACATTCGGAATGGCGACGTTACTTTTGTTACTTGGAAACTATTTTCAAATTACATTTGATTTTAACATCTTTAAAAGTATTTTTGTCTCAGGTACATCTTTACATAATAATAAGAATTTAAGTACGCCAAATTTTTTTTTTCTTTTAATTCGGTTAATTGTGGTGATTATGTATGTGGCCTCGTTAATCTTCATTTGCATCGTAAATAAGAAAAAATAATAATTATGAAACATTTAAATACTGATATATCTCGATACAAAATATTTCGATAAAGCCGTGGGAGGAGATGCCGCGAGCGCTAATAACGTTGCTCGAAGATATTTTTTCAAGAGCGTTACGTATGAGGTATGTTACTTATAGATGTGAGCGATAAAGAAATGGCGCTGAAGATTTACGCTACGTGAGATCCTATAAAATGGGAATCCTTTAACACACATACTGTCTAGTATATAAAATATCAACATTCAAAGGCTATATCGAAATATATCGAAAATAAATCTGATTTTCGAAATTGTATGTGTGAAAGTTACGATCAAACTTACATTTATTGTATTCTTGTCGATGATATCGGGCAAGAGTATGTTATATTTCAATAAATATTTTTGTTTTGTATTTTAGATTAAAAATTCATATTACAAAACAAAAGATGGAGCGCGTTGAACGTTATAGTGAAGCAATAAAAGCGAATACAAAATGAAAAGCGAATGCAAAATATTCGTAAAAAGTGCTGTCATTTTGATTATTAATTAATAATTTATGAATTAAGAAAAGACGCGTCGTTCACTTTGGTGTTCCGCGTCACTCTGGTTGTTCTAATAATAAAATCAGGTTTAAAATAAAAGATTTACCTTTCGTACGAGCTCTCCAACCAGACCATCCCAACCTCCAATCATCTTGGGGTTTTCGTTTCCATAATTATTGTCCTTTACAAGTCGTATTTCAACTGTGTGACAAGCAGAAGTGTATATTTAAAAATAGTGAGAGTGTGACAACAACGCTTACTTGGATACAGGTTGTCATATCAATTTTCAATAAAATTTAATAAGTCGTTTTCAAGAAGGCTAATACTTTGGTAATTATAGGGCCTATCTCGATATATGTCACCGTAAAATTGTCGACTGTAAACTGTCGAAAGATTGTGAACCGTAACATACTGCTTACAATTTTAACGCATTTCTTTTCGGTAGATTGTAATCTATCGAAGTCAATAACAGTTAAATTATATAAACCCTAACCTAACCTGAGCGAAATATTATGAACTATCGAAATTGTATAATATATTTTTTATTGTAAGTTGAATAACCGTTTACAATCTTTCGACAGTTTACAATTGCGCGAAATAGATTGTAATCTAACGTTATTTAGAATTTTACGATGATATATACATTGAAGATCGCACCTAGTAACGCAACGTCAACGCAAATATAATTTTTCTAAGAATCAATAAGAGCTACATTTAAAATATAACAACAAACTATTCATATTGAATGTCTATAAAGAAACTTATAGCGAAACATCATATTTATATTAAATATACTTTAAAAATTAAAAAGTTACATAAAAAAAAAAAAAACTCATTGTTTTGTTTATTAATCATAGTTAATTTTAGTTGTGTTTGGACTTATACATTTTTAAGTTCGGAATTAGCATTAAAATCGTCATACTTACACGTAATCTCCAACTTCTCCAGCACAAGGTAGGTGAGGTCAACACAGAATCCCTTGAATTGCGAATTGTCGTTATCATAGTCGGTATTGCGTGAGATATAAGGTTCTTCGATGATTGTCGCCACAATGTAAGTCTTATTACGATCGTAATGTCCAAGCTCCTTCAAGCCAGGTAGTTTGCTAGAAATAGGGATCAGCCCCTTGTTGTCGTACCAGGTTCCAATCTAAAAAATATAAAAAATAAGAAAAACTAATAGTTTTAGTGTTACAGTACCACTTATTCAGATAGACATGTTATTATTTTCAAAGTATATCTATATAATTTATGTTAACAATCAAAGTTCCTATATAATAGTTCGCTCCTCTAAGTTTTTACAATGTTCTGCTGCCTTGACTCTTTAGATAGTCGTCTCACGCACACTAAGACATCTTGTAACTCACAACGTCACTCATACTAATGCATGCCGGTAATTTATCGAGGAGGGACGCGCCTTCACGACTGGATAAACCTATATAAGATACCTAAACCGATACTTCTTCCTTTATCGTAACTATATTGAGGCGTTTAATACTTATAAAAAAATTAGAAATTTTTGGTAATGGTTGTATTAGGACATTTTATTTTTTATTTTTATGGTATAGGTTGGTGGACAAGCATATGGGCTACCTGATGGTAAGTGGCCACCACCGCCTATAGACAATGGCGCTGAATGTTAACCATTCTTTACATCGCCAATGCGCCACCAACCCTGGAAGCAAAGATGTTATGTTCCTTGTGCCTTTAACACTGACTCAGTCACCCTTTAAACTGGAATACAACAAAACTGAGTAGGTACTGTTGTTTTGCGGTAATGTATCTGATGAGTGGCTGGTACCTACCCAGACGGGCTAGCACAAAGCCCTACCACCAAGTAAAATTAATTTCAATAAAATCATAATAAAATATTTTTATAATATCGAATTTAAATATTATAACAATGGGACAAGGAGAAAGGTAAACTGGTATAGCTTAGTGACCAATTTCTATATTCATGTGAAACATAACGACGTGAAATGCTTTAAGGTGTTACCCTGAGTGCAGTGTAGAACGTTTCAGTGGAATCAGATTTGTACCACAATCCTATACTTAGTGATACTGGGCTTACAGAAGTAAAGTGTTTAAAAGGAAATGGACATTGAGAGGATTATTCTCATGTATTCACTGGAAATACGATTTTTCACGCCAAGTTTATTTGAAATTAAATCTAAGGATTAAACGAATATGGTTAAGCTTCAAGACGTGTTCCAACGGTTTTAATACTAAGTTCTAAGCCAGGCAAGTAGTACTAAATTTTCCTATGCATAGTTTATGTTTATAATTAATTTCGTGAAGTTAAGTTTATCTCGGCGGTGAAGGATAACCTCGTGATTTTGATCCAACACGTGCCGTGTTGGATCGAAATGACTGTTACTTTTTAATATATTAAAATAGTGATGAATTTAAGCTATTTGAATATTTAAAAATAATCTTCAATCTACCTTGACCAAATCTCCGTCCACAGTCATTTCCACAACTTGAAGTGTGAAGTTACGTCGGTGACCTGCTTCGTTGAATCGAATAAGACCAGTCAAGCCGTCCATCTCCGTCTGTAGGAAATAATACAAAATCTACATGCTTTAAATATGATCACATATTTTTTTACTTTAACTCCTAATTCCTTACTTATATAATAGCCTTACTCTCCTTTACAGCATTATCCAAACTCACCAACCAAATGCACTTAGAGCATTTAAGCCGATCTATAATGTTTCCCTCGAGACAACATCTATGCTGATATAATTTGAAATGTAAATTATAATATTCATCTCTGATAGCCAAATACGAACAAATACGAATTTATTAAAAAAATTGTAGTGATTATGTTCTATTAAAAAAAAAAAATACGTATACTTTTTCAATAACATTCGATTTATCTAAAGCAATCGAACTAACGATGATGTATCATTGAATTACTAAACAAATCGACTTCTATTCCGTTCGATTATTTAGCCTAAAACTAATTACACATGGTCGAACTTAATTAATCGTATCGTGAAAACAACCGCGCACTCTATATAAAAAAATGGACCAATACCCGACACCTGTGTAACCTAGTAATTTGAATCGAGTATTAGGCTGACTGATCACTGGATTTATAGCAATATACCATGATATTATTATAAGTTCAGAATATCGTAGTGTTCAGTAAATGTTTATTCCTCTATCATCATTCCTCTAAACTATCAACAATGGCATATGATTTTGTAACATACTGTGTAAACTTCAAAAACATTTATACGATATCATTTTCATAAAAGATAGATGTTTTGAGTTAATATATTTAGAATAAAATTCTTTTACAATGATTATTAAGTTTCGTATATTTTTTTAAATCTACCCGTATTACCTTTAGTTATTAGATGTTGATTAATAATTATAATATAATAATAGTTTGTTGCATACAACAATCTAAATTTATGTAGTTACTTAAATTTAAGATTAGACAAAAGTTTGTACTAATCAAAGCTACCAACATTGCGATACACAGCGATGTATTAAGTGAATAAGCAGCCTATTTTTTGATTCTGTTCTGTCTTGCAGGTTCACAAGCCCCGATATCGATTTGTAAAAAATCGTTCACCGTATAAAATTTTCGGCTCTAACATATAATAATGTATGAAAGTAAAAAACCATTTCCCATCTTTCGACGGTTCAGTTTCAGTTTCGTTCGAAATTGGAATTATATTTTGGAAGAATCGTTACTTCTGATGTAATCTAATAAAAACTTTTAATCTAATCTAATTCTTAATTTAAATATCATTTAATGTTGTCTTAGATTTTCGCGATTATTACACATTGAAATAAAACTAGTTTTTTTTTTTTTGTCTGCTGATGTGTCTGCCCGTGACCACGAACACTGCAAAGTGCTCGAAACGTCGGGATGTTAAAATAATTAATATACGCGATTAAATCCGTTAAAAACTAGTTTTATTTCAATTAAATATCATTTTCATTATAAATTAAATATAGAGGTTGTATATATTTTTTAATGATTATACTTTAGTCTTTTGAATAATTCAACAATGCAATTCTTTATTATTATATGACACAAGGAACTGACAGGGGTATGTTGTTACTTGGTGGAAACTGGTGAAATATAAGATGTTCCATCGCATTCACAAAGGAAGGACAAAGGAAGCGAGAGATCTAACGTTAACGTTGCGTCATTTTCGTCTCGACGAAGCTCACGTAACGTAACGTTTCGTAACGTCGTTTTGGATTCGAATTTCTTATAGCAATAGCCATCCAAGTTACGATGAAATCACGAAAGGGTTGTACATTTCCGATTCGTCTTTCATAAATATTTTATGTACGTAACTGTCGAACAATACAAAATGTATATTCGACTTTTTTACTCTGAAATAGCACACATCGATTGGAAAGCGTAATGAAGCATTCGCTCACAGTCATTGAATATATGAATTGGCATCATTCATTCGCATAAGCAATACGGAATTTTAAATGTCTCTCGAGGATAGAATACGTAAAATCAAATCGAATAACTTCGCCATGTAAAAATATAAATACAATGCTGAAAATGAATTCTGATACTTATTCACAATAAGTACAGAAACATTTCTATATTAACACATATTTTTATATTTAGTTTAAAAATAATATATCTACATAAAGTTTTAAAATTTAAAAAGTCTTTATAATTAACAATGGCAATAATGAAATGAAGTATATTTCTGCCTTTCTAATAAACGCTTTACTATTTATAAATAATAATTGTCAAGTAAGTAGTTTCCTTTTGTTATAAATAAGCAATCGTTAAAGCATTAATATTCGTAAAAAATGGAAACCTTGAAATAAGGCTCCTCACGTTTATTAATAAGACAAAAACTGTTACGCGCTTGAAAATACGCACCCGTTTGATCATTCTGGAAATCCTTTCACCGAATTCGTAAGGGGCGATCTTATTGTTGGGGTTGCAATCGATGATTTTGCTGTTTGTGGTATTAGCGTTGCGCCTCATGGTGCCACGGAGGAAGTCGGGCTTTTTGCGGAGCAGGCGAAGGATGGAATCGATGAGCACTTGGACTGCATCATACATCAGAGCTGCTTGGGCCTATTAATAAACATCAAATAATATATGTCAATAATAAACAAGCTATTATAAAGTACAAAACACAGTACGAAGAATGTTACCAACGAGACGACAAATATCTAGCTCTAGTTTTTTACCAACATTCTAAAGTACTCGATGAAAACGCTGGTCTAATTTAAGAAAGCGACAATCGTATCCTGTGCACCTTCATCGAAACATATTGTGAAATCAAAAAAAAATAGTCACATGTATACATATGTGTAGTCAAAGAAAAATTAAAAAGCGTCAATTAAACAAAGGAACGGTTGTTTAGTTGACGCTGACCCTACCGTTTCACTTCAGTGCTATTTTAATAGTAATTGTATATTAATTTGTTTATTAAGACTTATGTTTATAACATAACATTTGAAAGATGAAAATTATCGGTAACTATATTTGGATAATTACCACAATACGTATTTATTACTTAAGAATGATTTTTATTGTGATGGAGAGTATTGACGTAAAAATCTTTAAAATAATATTCGATAAAAGTGGTCAAAATATTTATACAGAATTAACTAAGATTTACGTTTGTATCAATAGACCACATTAAAAAGTATATAAGAAAAAAACCATATCATCATTGGCAAGAAGCGAACATTTACACAGATCGCCAACTGAATGTTTAATTAGAATTTCATAATGATTTGGGAACGTGCCCCCCCAGAATTGTTCTCACTTGATATTACAATCACGTAAATATGTAATGGCAACCTACACCCCTGTTTTTAGTGACCCTTGCCTTCGAGATGAATCTCAATGAACTTCTTCGCGTCTGGAAGGGATCTTAATTGAAGCCTTGGGTCTATCCGTTTGTATTGATTTTACTATCGTTCGTTGAAATCTAATATACATTTGTAAAGGGTTTTGTATATCTTGTAATACTAATTGTGTTTATTCTGTATCAGCGATAACGTTCGAAATAATACTATTCATTTAAATCGGTAATTGAAAAGTAATGATATTATCTTTAATTAAATATGATTTAAAAAAAAATTGATTATGTTATCCGACAGATGTGACACATCAAATTAATTCATAGTTAAATTATTACGGAGTAAAGTAAATAAAAAATAGCTTGGTTTTTTTTTTTGCATAATTGTCATGATTTTATAACAGAACGTCATGTCGTTTGCCGTCACGGCTTACGAGTCGGTTTCACTACCAATCGCGCCATTAGACGTTTCCCATACCAATTGAATATTTTGCTTCATATATAAATGAGAAGTTATCATAAAATCGTTAATAATACGTTAAAATCTATTGAGACGCAGTGGTACTATTTGTATTCGAATTTACTTAAGCCTTAAGGTTGATGTAGTCTACGTGCGGTACAATAGTACGTAATATTGTAATTATTCAGATGACTGTGCCTATAAACCATACTGAGCAAATATATTTAACCTATTAAATATGGGAATATAGAGATCTTTTACCACTTTGGTTCGGTTTCTATGTTATCGGTGGTAGGGCTTAGTGCAGGCAAAATTATGAGTGTGATTATATTAGTGCTATCGTCAGTCAGCAAAGGTGACCAATCGCCACCAGACTATCAATTTGCTTGTCTGCCTTCAGTTCCTTTTTGGAATGAATCCGTTGAGCCGTATCGACTTATTTGATAAATAAAATAACGGCATGACCATGAACAGAAGGTTTGAAACTTATTCCACCACGCTGCGCAAACGCGAGTTGATATAGTAGATTTTCATACACGTGCAGATTTTTCACGATGTTTTTCTTAAATCCTCGAATAAGTGATGTATTAAAAAAAAACAGTACTGGTACTTCAAATCCCGACCCGGGTTTGAATTCGAAATAATCAGTTAAAATTATTGTGATCTAATCGAAAGCACCCATTGGGCTGTTGATTTTAATTTTAAATGTCCGCGGTAAACGCTATTTTGTGTACAATTCTCAAATAATAGTCGACATCTATTACCATCATCAATATTTTGCATAATTGGCATAAAAGTAAAACATCTCTAAGAAATGCGAAAGATTCTGAACGAAAAATGTTATAATTGGATCGCAATTACTCACCGAGATCGATTCGCGTCGCCATTGATCAATAAAGTTTTGGACAATCTTCCTAGAAAGGTCGAGTACTCGGAAACCGGTTATGTTAATGGCACCGAACTCTGCTACCTCTTTATCCCAATGATCATCCATCACCTGAAACAATGCGTAAATTTACCGACCTTAATTAAACTTGCCAAGTGCGAATTGTGTTTCTAATACACACCTGTACAACTGTTTTAAAGTCGCACGGCCTAATCACCCAATGATTTTAACTCGCCTTGAGTCCTTAATGTACTTGTCTTAATATAATTATATTTATATACAAACGATGAAAATAAGAATTATTTTTTGTGTAATACAATATTTGTAAGCTTACCATTATATCAGGAAAGTTTTTTTTTAAATGTCATACTCGATGCACTTTATGGTCATTTTATTGCTATCCGCCCATAACCAAAATCCATTTATAAAAATTAAAGTCGTACCGAAGCAGTAACAACCGCAATTTGTAGCATTATACCTGGGTACGAGATAGCTGGGAGATACCATAGTTTGCCTTAACGATAACTGGTCGGGATACTCACCAAACCACTCAAGAAGTAATGGTAGTTTCGTCGGCCGAGTCTCACATCACGTACGTGTTGAATTAGTGTATCTTTAGCTAGTTTAGTGCACGAGTCGAGTACAACATATTTGTTGCTCCAACGATCCAGCATCTCGAGCGAGCTAAGAAATGTGACCACTTCAGTAGCATTAGACACTCGTTTCACATTCGTAATCCGGAATGACTCTTTCCCAGGTTGAAGACTCTGGTATAACTGCTGCAGACGCAGGAGACCTGGAAGTATAAATATTATGAATATTGTTTTTGAAAATGTTTAATTATGATGTAAATATATGTTTATCAATATATTTATATTATACATGTATAGTTAATAAAATGAATCTGGTTTTGTATATGTCCTTAGAAAATGAATATTACTAATATTATTATTATATTAAACTGAATAGTCTGTATGTTTCGAACACCCTTGTCACAATGTAATATTCCTAAAATTTAACAGCACGTATTATTGGGAAAGAGATTAGTTTTGGCGCGTATGAAACTGCTTGGAGCTATAATTTTAGAGGAATTGTTTTAAGTTTAATCATACTAATATTTTTATTTTTAAATCTATATATATACATAATTTTTGTGTATTTGTGTATCCAACGAAACTCCTTTAAACGGCTGGGCCGATTATGATGTATATTTTTGAGTGTAATTAAGTAGGTCTCTTTAAATTGGATTGGATGAATAAGCGGTGCTGCGATCGGGAAATAAATATCATTTTTATTTCAACTAGAAAAAGCCGGGATGGGCGCCTAGTAATTTTATAACTAAAGTAATTGAATAATAGTTTATTTGCATAAAACATGATATAATACATTTTCATACACAAATACATGTCCAGTCACAAAAGGGACATGCAAATATTATTTTAGATTTATAGAATTACGTAACTAGAACGTTTGTATGTTTATTCCATAATTTCAAATAAGTTAAAATGTATTCATCGTATCGTACCGTATTCATAATTGTCAATACCTACACTACATTAAATCAAATGTCATGTCAGTATAAATCACAAAATTAAATAATCGATAGTAATTAAATTGTCACTGAATATATTGTACATAAAAACTATAATGTCATTTATGATTTACGCTCTATCTGTCAGAAATTCTTTGCTTTCTTGGCATAAACAAAAGCCACAAGTATAAAAAAAAAAAAAACAAAATCATTCGTGCAATATTTTTTATTTTTTTTTAAATAATGATCATCATGTGATAGCAATTTTTTGAGCTTAGAGTAATTTTGCATTTCGAATTTTGTATTTTTGGTTGATGCCTTGTGTTAAATGGAATTATATTACCACGTGTATCAAATAAATCATTCTTATACATTTTCATGAAACATGTATATTAAAATTTAAAAAGCGTGGAGTTAATGCTTGTTGACTTCCAGGCAGGAGACATAACATACATATATAATTGTATTTAACTAACATGACTGTATTTTTAGATGTTGAAAAAGAGTAACAACTGAGTTTCTTGCCGGTTCTTCTCGGTAGAATCTACATTCCGAACTGGCAGCTTTACTTAAAATAGTTTGTTAAATGACGATTCAAAAGTGCTTGTAAAGGCCTACTTGAATAAAGTATATTTTGATTTGATTTGATTTGATGAAGTTAAGCACGGGGAAATATGTTAGCGGTAGAACAGCTGATAGCTGGGCGCCTTATTATAGGAAGTAAACAGAATATAAATATGCTTTATTAATTTCAAAGTGCTAAAAATTTAAATAATTCTGTGAAGTAAACCTTTTTAAAGTCAGTTCGAGTTTGATTAAGTGATGGGTCACACTTTAAGAATAAAGGTCCGTAGCAATTCATTTCAAAGGGTAAAAGAGAGTCCTCAGTAATTAATAATGCTAATGAAAAATTCTTTAGTTTCTCGTTTCACTGTAATATAAAACAATTTCAAGTCAAATATATACATAACAGTAGCTTTCGCTCGGATTCTTCATGCCATTATTTATATGTTCACACATACGAGTAATTACATATTTTGTAAAAATGATTATACTTATTCGAAACGCCTTTCCAATACCCCAACGCGAGCAATGTTATATAAACGCAAACGGGACAAATAAATAAAATACATGTATATTAACGCAGGAGTGTCTACAGCATATTCCAACCACAGAAAGAGTACAGAGATCTTAAATAATCTATGAAATTCATAATGGATAAAAATGTGTCTTGGAATATAAGTATAAGTACAATTTATGTGATTATAAGTAGTGGAATAGTTGTATTATAAATCAAAATATATTAATCATGAACTGTTTCACGCATTCAATATGTAGTGAGATTTGTTAATTGCTAATCCTTCTACGATTAGAATAGGTATAATAAGTTTGGCGAGCCAAGATGGCCGGTGGTTAGAATGCATGCATCTTAACCGATGATTGCGGGTTCAAGCCCAGCCAAGCACAACTGATCTTTCATATGCTTAATTTTATAATTCATCTCATCAAGGAAAACATTGTCAGGTAACAATACATGTATCCACCACACCGAATAAGAGCAGCATGGAACAAACTTTAGCCCAGTATTGGGATATTTATAGGCTGTAAACTAATAAGTTTGAACATGTTTAGTGTAAAAAAGCTTTTACGATAGTGTAAACACATCAATTACACATATATCAATAAGCCATTTTTTTATCTTATTAGTGACAACCTTTGTCACTTATAAGATTGAACATGTTTACTTTGAAAAGTGTTATAATGTTAATATTTGCGTTTAATATTGTTTATTGAGGAAGGTTATATGGCAGATATCTATCCGATACGCCTATTGTCCTAAGGAGAGGGGAAACCAACCAACCAGGAAAATGTATAGTTAGTTAATGGGATGTCAATTGCAGTGTATGTATTCATCATCGAAGTGAAACAGTGCATATTGCAATTATGACGTAGGTAACATAACGAGGTAGAGCTTATTGATATATAGATATAATATTCACCTATTAATTAATAATAATAATTGAATACTATTTTAAATTATACACTCAATTATAATAATAATATTTGATAATAATATGTATTGAGCTGAGCTGGCCTAGTATAGCTTAAGCCAAGAGTTTTATGTGCGACATCTATATACAAAACCGAGATGGCCCAGTGGTTAGAACGCGTGCATCTTAACCGATGATTTCGGGTTCAAACCCAGGCAGGTACCACTGAATTTTCATGTGCTTAATTTGTGTTTATAATTCATCTCGTGCTCGGCGGTGAAGGAAAACATCGTAAGGAAACCTGCATGTGTCTAATTTCAATGAAATTCAGCCACATGTGTATTCCAACAACCCGCATTGGAGCAGCGTGGTGGAATATGCTCCAAACCTTCACCTCAAAGGGAGAGAAGTGAAGTGGAGAGGAGGCCTTAGCCCAGCAGTGGGAAATTTACAGGTTGTTAATGGTATTGTAAAAAAAAAGGTATTGAAATGAGCTGAGCTGGCCTAGTGCAGTCCAAGCCTGGGCAAGAGTTTTATATGCGACATGCGTATCCACCAAACTGCATTGGAGTAGCTTGGTGGAATAAGCTCTGAAGAATCTGCTCAAAAATAGAGTCCTCAGCCCGCCAATGGCATTTATCGGCTGTTATTATATTTTACAACTAATTTAATTAGATAAAGTTTTATCTATGAATTTATTCATATGACATCAGCAAAACCCGACAGTGTGACGTTGTATTCTTGTGTGTAGAATATGAACATCTTGTATATTAATTATCACAACAATCTATTTAATAGTACTGAAGTTAATGTCCTACAATGTTAGCGAGTTATAACGTAGATTAAATCAATACATATTTTTATAATTATATATAGCCAAATAGTGTCGAAGTGGTTGCTTATTCTTAACAGTAATACATTTCATACCAAATAGCATAACTATTTGGTACTGACAAACTTTAGCGTTACAAATCTAATAAAATTAATACATAATAAAAATAGCTACAACTAAGAATTTTGAAGCTGTATATATGTATGTATATGTATGTATCAATAGCGCAATGGTTTACGCACCACCTAGCGATGTAAGTCGCAGATACGATCCTGAGCTTTTGGGCTTCTATCGTTCCCTATTCTAACACAAGCTTTAGGCTAAATTGGAGGGGCAAATAGGAATATAAGTAATTATTAAAATGGGGAATTTCTATATTCTTTATGTAATAAATCTAAGCCTTTTTATTACGTTATATTTTTAAGCCTTTTTTTCTATTACAATTGTTTTGTGATATCAATGTAGAATTACAATTATTCAGTGAACAGCTACGAACTATGAAAAGTGAGTTTTTGGCGCCAATTAAGTCAACTCAACGTTCATAATAAACGCCACAAATTTGAAATTTACACTGCTGTCTGAAAAAGTCTGGCTTCATTCAGAATTGATTGCGGTAAGCCTGCAAAAATGCGGTTAAAATTCGTCATGTAAACCAATTAACTCGTGTCGAGTACAAGTTAAAAAGTGTTCGTCAATAACAACATCAAAAGAAGAAATTTTTAATATAGTTACAACTTTATACTCCGCCATGTAAAAGTTAGTCGAGACTCTAAACAGAACTGTCTTCGATTATTTAAGCTAAGTTTTTGAAATAATAGATATTGAACAACTGGGTTTATTAGCGACACGTACGTATGTTTTTTATGTACAAATATTCGTAAACATTTGTTTGAAATTTTTTTTCAATAAACTCCAATATATTAAAGTAAATTAAACAACAACACATACATTACCCTGATCCCAATATAAGTAGCTAAAGCACTTGTGTTATGGAAAATCAGAAGTAACGACGGTACCATAAACACCCAGATCCAAGACAACAGAAAACTAATGAACTTTTTCTACATCGAACCGAACCCGGGACCTCGGAGTGTCGTACCGATGAAAACCGGTGTACACACTACTCGACAACGGAGGTCGTCAAAATATCTCTAAGGGCGTTAAATCAGAAATGGTTGAAGCAAATAAATCGAAATATGACATTTTTATTAATACATTAGAAAAAAAATTGGAGCTGAGTGAATTGCAATACTGATGCCTTGATGCCTTTTTATCACAGCGCTTCGCGGTCGCGGTGTTATAATTGTCTAAGATAACTGGCGACAGTTACAAATTGTTATAAAATAAATCCAGCTACTTTATTATATCTGTATTTGTAATAATAAAATCAATCATCGCGAACAGTTTTACTGGAATAAAACCATATAATCTTGTAAGACACGTTTTCCGAAATAAATGTCTAATAATATTCAATTCGATGGAATAACTTTTCATGTTTTAATAACGCGACACAAAAGCGATTTCTGGGTCGATTAGATGGAAATGTCAATGGAAGATGAAACACGTCATTCATCACGGAGACTCATTATGCAGCAATGGATGTAGTCATAATTTGAGTGTAATATCCGCGAAAAGATTGGAGCAGCGAAGACGACGGCCAGAAGAGGGTTGACGTGTACGTAATGGAGGCGTTATCGTTAGATTTGGGCCATCATAGGTACGTGTTAGCCAATGTTTGAACAAATATAAGATCCAAAGTCCAAGAACAGTTCAAATAAAAACAAATAAATCCTATTTTAATCAAGTAGTATTAATCACTTTTACATCGACTATAATCGTAAACTAATTCGGAATTCAAATTCTTCCTGTAATAACTCCCCTCAATAAAAGTTACTCATATGGTATAATTATAGTTTGGATATTTTAAATTTGATGCTTGGACCATTTTTCTTGAAATTAGAACATTTTTTACGTCCTAAGTACCTATAAATGGTATTCAAATAATGATAACAGTAATCTTATAATAACTGTAAAATAAAATTTACGGTACGGAAATATTTCTTTAGTTATTAATTCACTTATAATACACATTTGTCAGTGAGTAAACTATTACCCTCAAAACTGTAATGATCTTCTACCATATTTGTTCATTCTGAACTCGTACGGTTAAACTTGTCCGTACTCGCTACTTCGTTGCATGAACTTAGTCCGTCTTTTACATGCTAAATTCGAATCGAAAAGTTTAGTAGGTCTAAAGGATCAGCTCAATTTAAGCCCCTGGAATGTTGAACTTTTTGAGATTTTATCTGGTTCGCTGTTCTGGGAAAGAAATATTAGTACTTAATCCATCCGTAAATACACTTTGCTTTTGTGATTGCAACGAAGGTTTAAATTGTTTGAGCTTAGACAATTCCGGTCTCGCTCACTAAACAGAAAATATTTATTACATTTTCGTTCAAATTTTGAAGAGATGACCTAGTGAATTCATGAGCTCGGATTGCCCAGTGGGTAGAACACGAGGAAATTAACCGATGTTCCTAAGTGATTTAATTTCCCTAGTGATTAATACTTCGAACGCAAGTTAACGCTGAGTTAAGCGTGCTTAATATGTGTTTATAAATCAATTCGTGCTAAGCGCTGAAGAAAACTTGCAAATAAAATTACACCACGTTTAACCGAAAACTTATTGTGATGGTATGGTCGAATTTTAGCTAATTTAATGATTGTGAATGTTAATATGCTTCAAGGTCAAATCGAATATTTAAGTATTTTTTTAAACCTCCTATTGCTACTGTCCCTACTAAAATGCCTAGAACGAAAATAAAGTAGTTATGGTTACGGTGAGTTGTTCTAATTGCAACCTCTTAATGAATTACAGATACAAAAATAACGTATTCATAAATTAAAAATGTATGTGTGGGTTCTTTTTTAGGGTGTTCTCTTACCGACAGCACTTACATATAATGTAACAATCTAAGATTCGATTTTGAGCATCCGCTGGCTGTCGAAGAAAATGTTTTGAAGGACAAATTGTATCTTCACAGGTTTGCACTGTAAAGGTCAGTTATTATAGCTAACTTATGTAATACTCAAATCTGAATTATTACAAATGAGTTTGAAAAATTTTCCTTCACCACCGAGCGATAAAATAAAATTCAATCGTGCTCAGGAACGAACCCGTTCTAACCAATGAGCCATCTCGACTCTACACCGTAATAGTAACCAATCATAAATGCGTATTGATACGCTTTATCCAATCAAATTATGAAAACACGTTTTCAGTAATACAGAAAAGGGTATCTAACACCTGATACCCCCTCCTCCAAAAGCGGCCGAGGGTTAAAACGGGTAATTTTGTAACCATAAGTATATTGTATACAATGCAATCAATTTACTTATCACTTACCGAATATATCTTATTTTGTATTGGAATAACTGGAAATAATTAATTTATATTTAAATTAAGAACTCCGAGTTTGGATTTAATTCTGTTTTAATGTTTTACAACACAGGATTTAAGTACATGGACGAGAAAGTTGCTGGGACTCTTTAAAACCTTATATATCAAAGCAAGTATTTAATATAAAAAAAAGTAAAGTAAACTGTGATTTGGTTTTAAAAAGACCTCTTCAGCTATGAATTGCAAACTAAACTGATATAGTCTTATAAGAGGGTATATAATTAAAATTTTATAAAGTACATATATAAATTTTAATACTATAAAATTACTTAGATATACAACATTGAAAAGTTACGTGACGTATAAATGACTTCATATTTTAGCTTGTGTAACAACCAGTCGGAATTTTTATAAAGAAACATTAAAAAGAAAATTTTCTCTCCATGTTACTAACACGATAAATGGCCAACTTCCATACATACATTTATGTCAGTTTTCATCCTCTTAAGGGATGAAGTTACAGAAACACTACTGTTTTAATCACAAATATTAGTCTAAGCACTGATGATTTAAATATACAGAATTAAAAGGTGAACTGCTGTAAAAACATTCATCTTCAATTTAACCTTTTGGTGTATTTCCAAAAAACATCCTATTTTTCATCTTTTTAGGTGAGGATTATTTAACAGAATGTTATATGTCATATAATATATAATTATGAGATATCTTAGTAGCAAAATTTCATCCCATTCGACCGGTTTAGGGTGTCCTTTATAGTTAATAATAGTCGTAACTAACGCCAATAATACCCCAAAATTGATTAATTAATACTTTTTACTTTTGGTATATAAATAATACTTCTTTAATTGTTTCAAAATAGAATAAAATTGATAATTCTCAAAGAGACTTGGCTCTCGAACCACAATGTTGCTTGACCCGCCTCCACTTTAAACAATGATACCTTTTTAAGGAATTTCAAATAAAAGGCAGCTCTCAATTTAGTTGGTGAAGTCGTAGTCACGATTTCGACAGGGTTGGCTCCTCGGCCAGCGGTGAGTCCATTCATCTCGCACAATATAAGAAAAGATGTAACCATTTCTGAAGAGGAATCACGTCCGACGAGCGACAACGCCGGAATTCCGTCAGAGCGAACAGCTTTAGTCTTAGGTAATTTTCTTTATAAAAAGAAATATTTCGTAACTCTTAGTATTGGAAAGAGTTGTGTGTCAGAGTGATTTGGGTTGAAAGTAATTGTTGAAGTTTCACCATTACTTAATTTTTATTAAGTATATTTAGTAATAACACTTCGGATTAGAGGCAAAAGACAAGGAAAAGAGATGTATCAAAAGTTACGTCAAAAGTAGTTAAGTCAAAAGGTTTAGGAAAGGCCTACGCCGTAGAGGTGACTGCTACGAATAAACATTGATATTTATTTACACATATAAATACAAATACATACTAAAATGAGTGCTCATATAAAATTTCTTATAGCATAAATTAAGGCTATTTACATTTTTATTTTATTTTAAGTAATAAAACACTTATTTTATTTGATATGGCATGAAACTACCAAACATAAATAATTAGTATTGTTGTGTTTCGGTTTGAAAGGTGAATGACCAGTGTAAAAATAGTTCGCACATGTTGACATAGGCTTGTTGTATATATGGCCCATCTATCATATTATATTTCAGTGTAATTTAATTTTATGATACTTTAAATAATGTTGTAAATGTATATGGATACAAAAGAGAAAGACAATACGTGACGAATTCTGCCAGTTCACTCTACTGTAAAAGAACGTAATAGAACTTCGTTCCAAACAAGTACTTAAAACCAAAACAAATTGTTAGCAAGGATATATGTTGTTATAAAAAATAACAAAACAAAATAAAAGAGAAAATTAACACCATACACCTGAGCACTTCTTACAATTCCCGCGATACTCAATGTCATTTCTAGAGAACTCGTAGTGATCTTTTAATCTTATCACGTAACGAATTCCTTTCTTGATTAAAATACCCGCCTTGGTGTAAAGCGATATCTATAGATACAGTAAAATTGTAACGGGGTCATGATTTTTATAAAGGCAAAAAAATTTTTTTTTTTTAGATTTGTCGAAAGTTCTACTTTAGGATCTTATGACACGTATTAATTATAAGCGCAAATCCAAACATATCTTTAATTTTTTACTACATTTATAAATAATAAATATAATAAATAATAAATATTGGACAACATCACATACATTACTCTGATCCCAATGTAAGTAACTAAAGCACTTGTGTTATGGAAATCAGAAGTAACGACGGTACCACAGACACCCAGACCCAAGACAACATAGAAAACTAATGAACTTTTTCTACATCGACTCGGCCGGGAATCGAACCCGGGACCTCAGAGTGGCGTACCCATGAAAACCGGTGTACACACTACTCGACCACGGAGGTCGTCAAATTTGTAAGCTGACAATGTTTTTGAAAGATGAAAAAAGAAGTCTGTTACATTTTCACGCGTCGTGGGATCGGCTGATTAAATTATGTGCAGTGGCGTGATTCAAGTGATGGAATGTGTTCAGTGGAATTAACAATAAAATTGAAGTTGAAGTTTTGGTAATTCTGTGTGAATTTCAATTAATACCGTCGTACATATTTAGTCTGTAAATATTTTTGTTTTTTTTTTTGCAGGAGTTTTTGAGCATATTCTACTATACAGCTTCAGAGTGGATTGAATACAAATGTAATAGATTTACATTTGACACGTGTTGGTCTCCAATTTCCCGTCCGTCGTTGATCATGAGATTGATTATTATAAACATAAATTACTCCCATTGAAAGACAGTAGTAGTTAAGAACCTACAAGCTTCGGTTGCATTCAAGTGTTGTAACCACTCTGATTTGGGATTATATTTCTAAAATTTTGTATAACGTTGTGGATTGAAAAATGAAGAACCGAGATGGTCCAGTGGTTAGAACGCGAGCATCTTAACCGATGATTGCGGGTTCAAATCCAGGCAAGCACCACTGAATTTTCAAGAGCTTAATTTTGTGTTTAAATTTCATTTCGCGCTCGGCGGTGAGGAAAAACATCGTGAGGAAATCTGCATGTAGGAATATGCTCCAAACCTTCTCCTCAAAAGGAGAGGTTGCCCAGCAGTGGGAAATTTACAGGCTGTTAATGTTGAATGTAATGTTTTGGATTTCTTCAATAATATATTTGGTTAAAGAAGTTCAGCAGTATTATTGTTGCTTACAATCAATCTTTTACATCTTTATTTACAGCTTGGAGGCGTTCTTTTTATTCCTAAGATGTGTTAACATTTAAAAAGTTATTGCTTTTCAAAGGAATATCTATCATATATACCGCGAAGAATAAACTACTACTATAGTTTAAAAATGTAAAATCCAATTATTTAAGCGACAATGTGATGTCAGAATATTTCGACAGTCAATCGAAAATGTTAATCGTCAGTTTGATTTGGCCTTTCGGCCTTTGGATATTTCCGACTGCATCAACTCCTATCATACCGTATGAAATAGCTTTTAATATTCACAGTATTAACATTTTACGTACGTATTTATATTACTAAAATATACGTTACTTTCATTACATAGAAAATGCTTTCGATTTTGAAATTTATTTCGATCCAAACTACACGTATGTTCGTATTTGTAGTTTCATACTCCGAACAAATGAACGAATCTTTTGTCACGAAATCTATTGGAGAAGTTCAATCGTATCAGCAAGCAAGCTTCGGTACTTTTATAAGAATTTTTACGACGTTTCTTAGATTTAAATTTTTCGAATATAAACCCGGTGTCGTTCAAAAACCTAATATCTATGAAGGAGCGCGGTGATAAAACAGTGCCGTTTTAGTAATATATAATGGAATGGGTGTTCAAAATTTAATAAAGGAGTGGTCATATATATTTGGACGTCGGTAACAGTTACCACAGATCTACATGAAAATAAATCGTGCGATAGTAACTATCTTCGTCCGGTATAATGTGAAAATAATGAAATTCATTATAATTTGAGCAATTAATCCAGCTTTGAATTGTTAGGGGAAAATCCGGGGTTTTACACATTAAACTCGTTGGATAAATCGAAAGTCGATAAAACCATTCCTGTACAGAATCCGAAACCGGCTGTACTTAAATGGGTCCCGCTTAAAATTTTATTTAGCGAAAATTATCAACAGATATTCTGGATTGAAAATAAACAGTAAAATGTTACGTTTGTTTTACTTACGAGTATAACAGTTTGCTATGACTATGACTTTAAGAGAAATTTATATTCATTTTTTATGTTCTACATGTTAGTTCTTGTATTTATATTGTAGTTACATAAAATAAATATCTCTCATTATGCTAATAAGATATCGTACGGGCGTAAAATATCTTGCGAAAATAACACAAATATAATCGTCTTTGTTATCGAACGATAATTACATTAAAAAAACATAAATAGTCTTGAGTTTAAAATTGAATTCGTTATTTTTAAATGGTGATTAAATTAGAAATATCTTTGTTATTTGATAATTTTATAACAATCTATCATTATTTTATTCATTCATAGATTTAAATTGAATTATTGAAAATTTTCACCAATGGAATCGATCTGACGCTGCAAGTCGCATTCAAATGCTCTCATTAGAAGTTAATTTATGTGTGTAAATAAACAAGCGGCAGAAAGACAAACGGACGTTGCGTTTCATGTATATGTAGTGACGCAGCCATCATTTCGACTGCCTCGTGCGTCCAGTGGACATCCCGTAGTCCTGATTTCGATTCCCTTTTAAAGCCTAAACTAGTCGGTGGGTTTTTCTTACAAAGTTAGATTGAAAATTGGAGACACTTCCGTGCCTCGGAAAACGCGTGAAGCCTTTGCATCCTGAATTACGTCCTGCATATAAACTCTTTTCTATCGTCTCGGATTTGTTGTCCCATCGGATTATGAGGAGAGTGCACTTATGTTTTCACTATAAGGAATATATATTGCGCAGTTAGCAAGTGTCCCTTGAGAAAAGCAACTGTGACCGAAAGCGGGCATGACATTATATGAAGTGATTTGCAATGATGTAGATAAAGTTTCCAATTATACATTTATTGTATGCAAGCAGTACAAGGGAAATATGTCTTCGTTTTAGTATTTTTATAAAGACAGGTTGCATTTTGAATGGGTGAAGGAGGAGGTTTGATCATAAAATGTAAGCATACCTTGGACGAGGGAGTAGTGAAAGTGATACATGCAGGTTTCCTCACGATGTTATCATTTTTAAATATAATTATGATGAAATGACTAGAAATAAAATTGTTATTGTTATTGAAAATATCGTATGAATTAAAACAGTAACAATAAATAAGTTTAAAAAATGTTAAATTAAACCTACATATAATAGAAAGGGACAGAGCGAAAGAGAATGAGACGGAAAGAGTCACCTGGATTCTTTTTCCTTACGTGACGATCGCTGCCAGTTCATACTACTATAAGCCGCTTAAAAGACATGAAAAATTTGCAATGTAACTTTAAATATTTAAACAATACCAATAATCTTATTATTCCCTGATACAAATAAGTACTAAGCTCACAGGAGTATGACAATAGTCAGCTGCTTGTGTACCGTTGGATACTCCATAGACACAGCTCTAACTGGTTGTTTGTGATAATAACTAGAAAGTACGATTCAATGTACTCTCTGGGGCATTAGTGAGAGCTACAAACCGAATCACGTTTTACGCAAATGCTTGGACAGTAGTCGAGCGAAATCAAACCCGTGACCAATAGATTGTATAGTTTGATTTGCTTTACTGCTGGAAAATGTTATAGACTAAATTAAATATCAAAGTATATAAGAAACATTTGTGGATTTTAAAACAACGATTTTCATTTATCTTAATAAAAGAGTAATATTATTGATAAAGCTTTTATCGACTATTCGTTAAAAAAATATAGAATTTAAAAATTATATAATTAATATTCACGATTAATTATATTATTGTTATATTAATGAATATAATATTTACTCATATAAACTATCTGTCTAAATCTTTACGAAACTATATACGTATAAAAACCTATTTCAAGAAAATGGTAGTTTTATTTGAATTTGAAAAAAAAAGGTTGTTTTGTAATTTTCATATAATTTATTTTTTATTTTAATTGTAATGGGTGCTTTGATTTGTGTTTTTGTATTAATTGACTAATATTTAAATTGCGACATGTACTTAAGCTGTAAAAAAAATGTTAGTGATCTAATAAAAAAATATATCTAGAATCTTAAATATGGTTGGAATTTATATATTTTATTATTACTCGTATTTTTGCCAAACAATATAAAATATATGAACATTTTCGATCTCATAAACGTTAATATGAAGTCTCGTTAGAAATTCTGGCTGAAAAGTTCGGTTCATTGGCGGGTTTTCAAACACCAATGCGATATGACATTTTTAATTTAGCAGCCATCTTTCGACTACCATTGAACAAGTGCAACTTCGTATACAACTAAGATCTTTCTACTAGACAATAGTTAACAAAGAATATTATTGTTATGTCACTGTAAAATTGTAAATGCAGTTAGATTATATAACAAATATATCTATCGACTATGGTATGAGTTTTACGAAATGGATATTCGAATTTTAAACAGTTCGCAACCTCCAACTATCTGAAGGTAAAGCGATGTACCTGATATGTAATCACCATCTCATAGAGGCTGCCTACCAGATGATCTAAGATACTTTTTCCCTTCTGTATTTAGGTACACTGGTTCACTTTCCACACACACAGCTAAAACCAATATATTTAACGAGCAATTCGCGAATGTGTTAGTCGTTAGTTTATGCTTTTTATGACTTTTCTGTCCAGATATTCTCAGTAGCAGGCCGGCGTTTGAAATTTGCTATATCTATCCAGAAGAACTTGCACATGACCTTACTACTAATAAAATTCAGTTTTGTTTATTTTATTCCTTTCATATCGTCTGAAAGGCAGAAAAGTTGAAGAACCAAAATAGTACTTTTATAAAATGGTACTTAAAGTTTTTACTTTAAATCTTATTTCCAAATAAAAAAAATATGTTAAAATCGTTATCGCAGCAGTCAAGGGAAGAGTTACATTAGTAACGTATTTGAATAATAAAATTGTTCAAGATCATTACAAGAACGAATTATGAACGAACACGGTAGTTACCAAATGAATTGCAAATAACAAACTTAATACCACGGTATCCAAACTTTCTTTAGTTTGGCACGAGCTCTTGCAATGTGATTACAACGGCATTTACTCGGGTTCAGTCGAGATGCCAGCTTGTTTTATTCAGAGTCTTACTAAATCCCTCTCCTTCTGTAGCGACAATACGTGGGATCAACTCCATTGTTGGCTGTATCGAGTTTGGTGATTAGGCGTTTCATGCCTCGTGATGAAATTCGTAATTTTCTAATGGTTTGTTTTTATTATTATTAAGAATATAACGAGTAATCTTGGTTGATTTACTCTTTATTTAGTGTTGTAGTTGAACTGATAATATTTTTTTGTTCTATGCGCAAAGAATATTAAAAATTTACGTAAATAATTATAACGATTATTCTATATTACACTAGAAATTGTACGATTATAGGTCTTATGTAAGATGAACTTGAAATCTACTGAAAATTTTATAAAAACAGGAAAAAAATACATAAAAATTAAAACAACACACATTCAGTGAAAAAAATCATCAAAGTGTAAACCATACGTAAACCCCACTGTGAATTTCGGTTCATTTCTAGCGTTTTCAACAAAAAGTGCTGGACACGCTCTAAAAATCACATTCACAAAACTAGGTGTTTGCATTGAGAAGTGGCAAACTGTTTAAAACTCGAATTTCCATATCATAAAATTCATAGCCTAGTTTAACAATCATGAATTTAATTTATATAAATAGATGGGTCGAAGTCGACTGTGGTGGCAATGTAAGCTCGCGTCGTCGGCCAACAATGCTCTCAAAAGGCAATAACAGCGCTACTTCACTGCCTTGCCTATTTATCGCGTACACTTTGCATCTCCTCAGTAATGGCGGCTAGATCGTACCTATTCTTACACCCGGGTGAAATTCACCCAGTTAGGAAAGGAAAATTACGTTTAAATGTTTTAAAGACAGATGAAAAATCAAAACAATATCGAATCAATGTACGTAATTACGTTGCTGTCCGCGATTCTGGCAATGTTTTAAATTGAATATTCGTTAGTTCCATTTATGCTGATTACGATCGCTGTGAAATTTTGTGGAAAATCTCATTCACAATAGTTTGTGATTATAAAGACCGAAAATATGCGTTTGTATTTTCTAACGAGTGTCTGGACATTTTCGCTATACTCATTGTGTTACTATTAATTCTGGGAATGAAAATGTTTAAAGTTTTTATAACTGGTGTGTTTTTAGTATCTTACTTAGCTACAAGGGTTGAAGCTTATTCAAACATGCTCTTATACGGGCTACTGGATACAAGTGTGGCAGAATTTCATCCGACAGATGCCGATTTCTTTATGGTAAATCCATTCATCTTCAAAATAATTTGAAAAAAATAATGAATACAAATTAAGATTATTATACTTTAAGAGGTTATAGGTCATTGACATTGCTCGATTGGTCGTTACCGATAAATATGCACACGCTCTGTGCCCTATATTTGCGGAGTGTGTCACAGGTAGGAATTATTAGATGAAGAACGCGTCGCGCCGCAATTAACGCGTAACAATTATGTTAAAGAATATTATGAAATATATATTATAAAAATAAAGCGACAGTTCCCTTGGTATGATATTATTCAATATGCTGATATCAATAAATAAATCATGTGATAGATAACTTAGAAACAAAAATCGAATAATTGTATAAACGTAGGGTACTCATCTTTCTTATTTATTTTTAATACTAAAATTTTATTTTATTTTAAAAAATATTTTTATATTATACTCAAGTATGGCGTCTTAAACGTGCCAGCTTGTCTTTGAAGCCGCAATCGTCGTTTGAGGTCCACGTGTACATCTCAGCTTTAATTAAATTTATAATTACTTAATTTCTTTGCGTTAGGAAAAAAGACGTACTACAGTCGCTGAACTAATATCAGATAAATGTCTCTTAGAGAATAACAAATGAACTTTCGAATGTCAACCTAACGAGAAAAGGCAAAGTTCAAATGGCAAATTCGTGACATTCTTTGCATTTGTTACGAGCACATTGTCAATACGAAAGTTTTTAGTATATTTATTTCGAAACTACAATCCGAAATATACACTTTATTACGTAGAAACCCACTATTTTACCCAGAAATGTTGGTTTGCGATTTAATAAACCATGCTTTGTCCTCTTCTTTCGAAAGTAAATTAACACTTAGTTAATCCGAACCGCTAAACCGAATGCCACTAATTTAAATTATAAATTTTATTTCATTTTATTATAAGAAGACAATTTCAGCTTACAACGTGCAACGACGGTGTAAGAAGTAGCTTACTTCTTGCGGTGACAATGTCTTCTTCAGAATACAATAAATACATAAACCCATAAGACAGGTCTTATTCCGTTACATATGTTTTGTCGTAAAATAATATATACGACAAGACATATTACAATAAAAATTTCGACTAGTCGTAAAGTCGAATGTAAGGCAATTAGTCATATTTTGAGCTAAAATGGGTGAGTGGTTAACGCGTGCACCTTAACAGATGATTGCGTGTTCAGACCTAGGCAAGCACCACTGAATTTCCATGTGCTATATTTGTGTTTATAATTCATTTCGAGGTCGTCGGACGCATCGTTATGAAATCCGCAAATCTCTAATTTCAATTTTATATTTCAAAATTTAAGCGTCAATAGCGCAATGGTTTACGGACCGCCTAGTGATGTAAAAAGTCGCAGGATCGATCCTGACCCCTTGGGCTATAATTATCGTCCCCACTCCTAACACAAGTGATAAGCTTAAAAGGAGAGGTAAATAGGAATAGTAGTAATTCCTTAATTAATTTGGGGCATTGTTAGTATTCTTTATATAAAAAAATAATAATAATAATGATGATCAATTCATCAATTAATATATTGTAAATAGTTTAAATCATTCTTTGTATTTTAGACTCTTTAGCCCTTTAGACTTGTTTTAGCTTGTAAGGAAATCTGTATGTCAGAATCATCAATTTAATATTCTTAAAAGAATGTATCAGGCGAAATGGGAGGAGATAGATATGCAATATAAATAATCAACTCAAAATTTAATCACGCAAATATGTTATCTAAAAGAATGTTATATTTGAAAAATGAATTTTAATTATTTTTTTTTATTTGGATGTGACATGGTTCCGGTCTAAAAACATGTTTATTTTAAAATATGACAACAATATGCTCAGGCTATACAAAATTTTGATACAGTAATCTTATACATAAATCAATATAAAATTTGTATTGTATAAAAACAGAATCAAAATCCTGCATGTGTCAGAAAAACTGATAAGCGACTGGTGTAATGGATTTAGTCCAGAATCTTTATCCTCGACTTAAGGAAGCCATTAACCAGCAGTCGGTTATTTAATGGCTGTCTCGAGTAGAATATACAAAGTATAATTGAGTATCGATCAAAAATACTCTAAGATATATTATCAGCCAGTAAAAGCTGATCCTTAATCCTTAATCTGATCTGATGCTGATCATCGTTAGAAAAAACTAAACTTAAAACTACACATAAAACTTTGCACTAAAATTAGATATTGAAATTTTACTCTAAATACTCACAAATACAGTATCATATTCATATATGGTGTTCATTAGGAAACTTGCGTTTTAGTTTTACATTTAAATGGGATGAGATCCTTTCAGTAATTTCATGGAAATTTGTTCAATATTTGTTGCTAGTTTAACATTTGATCTCAAATATTTCATACTTACAGTTAGCTATAAATGTAAAGTTACGTAAACTTTTCAATTTTTCTCCCATTGTTGCAAAATAAATATTTATTGTTTCATTTCCTACTTGGCGTCGCTGTATAAAAGACTGTCCGCAACTTTATCGTTAGTTCGCGCTGAAGTCACGCAGCAGACCAGAAATAATTTACGACTTTTGAAGATACAGTAGACACCCGAAAATCCTTATTACTCTGCGAATAGAGGTTATTATTCAATAAGAGCTATTTTCGTGGCTCACTGTACTTTCATGTCTCGTACCATGAGATATGAGTATTCTTGTTACATGTATAAATATTATGGTTATTGTTAGAAAATTTACATTTTTGCTTTTTTTATACTTATTTAATATTGTTAATGTTGGTTTGTCATGAACACAGCTATGGAGCTGAATAGATGTGATTTTTTTATTTGAGGTCATTTATGGGTCGGTCTATTTCAATAGGGAATTTATCTTGGAAAAAAGGTATGGGACTAAAGCCAAGGGCTTTTACCCTAATACCTACTAGTTTAATAATGAAAGCAGATAAGAATTATGACATAATATATCGTACTAAATGATTTTTTGTTACAAACAAACATGATTTTCATTGGAGGGTTTTATGTTGGCCCATCAGGGTGGGTAAAGTATTTTTTATTGCTTTTATCAAGGTTTGAAGAGTAAATGAGCTGGATTGTAATCAGTAAAATATGGCCACTAAGCAGTGGGTAAATGGTCTACTGCACTTTTCATAAAATATTATCAAATAACATACAGTCATACCTATAAATAAAGATTCTAAATAAAGTGACCACAAAAAATATGATCCATAAAATAATTTCTAGATTAACCTTGTAGCATCATTATTAACTCATGCAAATAATTAAACTTAAAAGTGAAGAAAAGTAACAGCCTGTATAGTCCTACTGCTAGACTAAAGCCTACTCTGCTACATCTTCAACGCTAGATGATAGATAAAGTCAAGTGATAATTTCGATATCTTTTTAAGAGAGACATCGAAAATATATTTGGTTACTTATAAACAAAAATCAACGACATGAGTATTTGAGTAATCAATACTTCTTGCTCGGGTTTGAATCCGCAATCTTCGCTTAATTCGTTTAATTAGATTTATAATGATTAATCATTTATTGCCATCATTAATCATATAAAACGCGTATTTATTAGAGGAGTATTTTCTACTTGAATTTTAAAGACACCTTGTCGGTTTGCCCGCAAATCCATCCGGATTTATTCGAGTCCCGAATGGCTGCTCTAGTCATTGCTAAGATTGAGAATCTGATCTCAGCTTTATTTCCGTTCCCGTAGATAACGCAAGCTCAGCGTCTTATAAACTTCCCTTCAACTTAAAAAGAAAATTTGACCGCTTTTATTAATTGACCAATCGCTTACCGACGTTTCGTGGGAAATTGAATCTCTTTTAGATCGAATAAAATTGCGAGTAAAAAATATTTTGGTTTGAGATTCAGTATAAAAAAGACGAGTCCGTAACAGGGAATACTGTACACGGTATACGTGAAATATCAAAATGTATGGTTATTAAAAAAAGATAATAAAAGAAATCAAATATAGTTAAAATAATTACGCAGTATCTAACTAAAATAAGTATATATTTGTTATTATGATATTAACATATAGCAACGAAGTATATCATAGTATACGCGCCACACACAAGGGATTAGAGAGCGGCGGACGGGATGTGACGCATGAGAGAGCGTCTTCCCGTTGGCCGTCTCGGCATAACGTGATACGAGACGATCCTACCCTTTTGTCGCCCCTTAGATGCTTAACATCAAATTTAAAATTGATGATTTTAAAACAACAGTTATTGCATTATAAATATAATGTTATTTATATTCAGCGACATGAGGCGAGATTCTTGGTCGCGAAAAATAATATATTTTAGCTTCCCATCTCCAGGGACTCTTTCTATTTTCCGGCATAAATGTACTCTATAGTTTTATCTAGTTATCGACCTTCGTTTAAATGAAGACGGACAGTCAGACAATATTATTATTATTATTGCGTAATAATGTTTTTGTTTTTATGTTAAACAATTCAAAGTATAAAAAAGGACAACACAAATAAATTAAAAAAAGAAAAAAAATCAATTAAGAATATTTTGTTATTTTGGATTTAATTTAAAATTTTGCTAGAGTGATGAGGTTAACGACGATTTTCGAAATAGAGAATTATTGTTTAACCAAAGACCTTAAACAATATTTACAAGGCCCTAAGACTCGATACAAATAAACCAATCCTCATTATAATATCATATATTTCAAGAAAATCATTTACCTACACGCACGTGTAACATGATGCGTTTTAAACGTTTGAGTATCAATTAAGCATGTTCATTAAACAATGATATTGTGTAACCGATATCGTACGTTTGTACAATAACCAATGACTCGTGTGTGTGTTTATGTGTGTGTGTGTGTTTTATATAAAAATAGGAGCAATATCCCAGTGAAATCCAATCGCACTGATATCTGAGATTAGGTAAGGTTGTATACGCACATGACATACATACTCGTACATGTATACATTTTCAGATACGGTCGCTAACAAGTAATACTTTACTGTGTACCCGCTAGCTTATAATGAGGTAACTCTAAAGCCGAAATATTGTGTTTTTAATGGGTCACGGTATTGGCCACAATTATATGTGAGATTTTTAATATATTAATAAGAGATTGATTTATCGAATATGTGATAAGATTTAAAAATTTTTTGTAACATGAAATTAAAATGGGGTAGTCTTGGACCTATTCTGATTTGAAACGCAAGGCATATATTTAATTGATTTTTTAATAGCCATTTTCGAACGTATAGTATCGACGTACTTTTTTGGATAAAGTTAAACAAATACATCTTTAGTCAATCTTTGATTTGAACCGTCTCAGTTGTTTACAAAACATAAACTTTTTTGGTGTCGAAAACATCCTTTGTCAATCAGTGATAATCGAAATAGATATTCGTGAATTAAAAAAACACAATGTAGAAGTAGTTGTTGTTCAAAGAGGTTTTATAAGAAGGCTTTAGAACACAAGTTCGGAATGTAGATTCTAACAAAATGCATGAGCATGAAATTCAGTATTGACTCTCTATTTACAATAAAATAATTATTATGGAAACAAATGCGTTGTTGGTATTAATGGTATTATTTTTCGCCTTCCATGACATTTAATGTTTTATTGAATTATCATTTTAGATCTCTTTTATTATCTGTTTTTTTCTATTGATTTGTAATAGAGTTTATGTGTTATATTTATTCAAACATATATTTAACAGTTGTAGTACCGCCATCAGATTTTCCTGAAGATTCAGTTATATAAAATGCTATCAGGATAACGTATTAATTAATTCCGACTTTGGAACAATACAATTCAGTGGTTGATAAACTTTTTTAATTTAATTAATTAATTATTGTAGACGATTTGATTAGATAAATCAAGAGCTCCTAAAATTTTGACTTTTGAAAAGAGGCCCATTGCAATAATTTACAATTTGAAAGGAAGTTTTAAAGTGGACAGACCGTTTTGTCCGTCACACATTGACAAGAAATTCAGTACTAATGCCACGGATGGAATGTCGGATTCGGGTTATGCCTTTCGTCCGTGTAATTACACTGAATTACTCATCCTTGACACTGGAACATAATGGTACGTTTCCACCGAAATAGTTGGTAATTTCTGGATTTGCATATTCGAACTTTTGTTTTAAAGCAAATTGACAAAAGTTGTATCAATTTCAATCATTTAGAGAATATTTTTGTGGTTTACTCTGCCAGCATGCATTTTTGGCAAAGAAGTCTTAACTAAGTAGCATCTAAACCGTTGCTCGAATAAGTTCTGTTATCCATTTTAATAGAAGCCGAAATAAGTTCCAAATTGCTTACTAACTTAAGGTGGATAGTTGGATACCCATCATGTTGCTTTGATGAATATTTGATTTGACGTATTATGCGGGTTTCTTTACTTTACCTTCACTACTAAGCACGAGAAGAATAATAAGATTTAAAGAAATGAAATTTCAATGGTTTTCAACCAGCAATACAATGAGTAGAGATGGCAAAAAAAAACTGTGTAAGTAAGCAAAAGTTTACGATGACTTTTAGATTGTTAAAATTTTATATGATAAAATGAAATCATATTTTTTATAGAGTGTCTATAGAAAGTCTTAACTTAAGTAAAGTAACAACCCGTAAATGTCCCCCTGCCATAAAGGCCCCCTGCCGCCCTGTTTAGGAGAAGGATTCGGAGCTTAATCCACTACATTGCTCCATTACGGGCTGGCAGACATAAATGTCTCAGAGTTTCTACGAAAACATACACGTTTTGTTTTCGACATGCTTCAGAACAAAGCACGGGAAACACAATATCTATACAAATATTATAAATGCAAAAGTAACTCTGTCTGTCTATCTGTCTGTTGGTCTTTAGTGGAAAAACCACTGAAATGAATTTGATGGAATTTAGTTTATTTAGCTTGAATTAAAGAAAACCTGACCAACCCCTAAAAACGTGAGCGAAGCCGCGGGCATCAACTAGTACTGTCATAAATGTTTTTATATAATTGGCCAGATGTAACTACCGCCGTTAGTCGATATTAAAATATTTATTACAAATATGTGAAAGTCACGCCGTCAAAAGTTTAAATTTGAAACTGTGTAGCTCAGCTACTTATGGTAATATTATATATCATATAAATTATTTCATCTGTTGATAAAGTTATGATGTACATAAATTGCGTTAGTAGTCTTGTCAATTGGCATTTAAAAAAAAGTAGTAAATACTTTTTTTATTTACTTTTTTATTAACAATAGCAAAGGTATAATAATAAGTTGAATGTATCTTGGATGTCGCACTAGGATTCCCAAAGGATATCCAGTGGCACTTATCGACTATTCCATAGAACCTTTAAGACCTGAATCTTTGTTATTATTGTTAAAAACATCTTGTTTTTATATATTTTAACAATAGATTTTTAGTACTATAGTTATATAGTGTATAAAATTGGTATCCATGGAATGGTGTTGGCATTATCTCGTTTCTTATTTTTTTTAACAAAAAAATGTATAACAGTTTGTTGAAAAAACACACAATATACTCGTAATATTATACCTTAATATACGCAAAGTGGTCTTATTCGTGAAGTTTGTTTGGCCGTAGTTGCATTAAAACCTTTTTTCTCAGTAATCGTTATTGGAAAAACTTTAAAAAATATCCACGTAAATTAACAATATGTAGGTAGAGTATTTCCTTTCTCATTTTTTTTTAAAACAATTAGGAGTAAGCGGTTGTTACGTAATTATTCGCTTTTTGTTCTTGGGCTTAATCATGAGATTTTTTTATCGATGTCAGAATATTGGATAAATATTCTGCACAAGTAATATGTTTTGGGGGGGGTGGAGATCGGGCCTCCGGGACTCTCACATACCGGACGAAACACGGTGAGAGAGTGGTACTTCCCCGGGCGTGCCGGCCCATTCGGCTGCAACCCGAAGGTATGCAGTGAAAAAAAAGATATTAAATAATATATTATCAAGGGAATCGTAACTGTTGACATTGGTACCGTAAGAAATTCCTTACAAAGCCAATGTTTAATCAAATTTGTGACTTGAGATGTTACGTCCATTACATCTGCTACGCTGGCTCACTCATCTTTCGAACCGAAACACATCAATACTAAATATTGCTGTTTGGCGGTAAAACATCTGCTTAATGGGTGATACCTAACTAGATGGGTGTCCATCCAAGTGCAAAGAAAATAAAGTATCTGTCATAAGCGACTTTGACAAAAACGCAATTACTCATTTCATGCTAATTGAAATGACAGTTAACACAGTTGTTTAAAGTTACAAATCTCTCTGGAACTTAGTTTAAAATTGACTGTCAAATTTGTATCGAACAAACAACCAAATGGTCTTTGAAGCAAGTTGATGATGCGCTGTCATCCATTTCTATCTTATGTTCAAAATTTCAAATTTGTCACCTCGAATTTAGTTCGAAATAGATAGTCGAATTTGTAACAAATAGATAGACAAACAAAAAACAATCAATGAAGCGAGCTGATATTGGATTGTCATGCAATTCTGTGCTATCTGTTAAGTTTCGAATCTCGAACTCTTCGGAGAGTTACTTTCAAATCGTTTGCCAAGGGGTTGCCAAAGAAACAAAGAGACAGACACGAAAACGAATTGATAAAAACACCTCAAAACTAAACAAATTTTTACTATAAAACTTTAAAAAACAGGGCTGCCTTGATATATTCAATTAATTTACTATAAATGGCTATAAAAGGCCAATGGTATGATGTAAGGATTCTTACGATACGCCAATTATACACATACTATACTTACAGACATACATACTCACAGTATGTATGTCTGTAAGTATGGGTGTTTCTTAAAACTGAAAACCATTATTTCCTTTTTTTGGCAGGCGTGTAATAATAACCTTATTACACAAGTTACGGAAGTAATTGAGTGTAGGTAAGAGTCTCAACTCAATTCTACTAATTCGTGTAAGTATTCTATAATGGCAATACGTGCGAGTAAGTAGGTACAATATGTCATACTAAAATGAAATTCTTGATATCGTTACCCAACTATGAGACGTTATAGTTAAGAGCAATCTCGTGTGCAACAATTTGTCAATAATATGTGACTATTTACAAAATTGTTAACGTGTATGTATATAAGAGTAGATGAGTAATATTTTGTGTGATATATCTGATATATTCATGTTATCGGTAAATATGATTGAAAATATAATATTCTTACTAGGAAAGGTAAGTTGGTACGGTTATCATATATGGTACGAGCAGCTAGTAAATATTATAATAAATCCATTTTGCCCGGTTGAAATAAGAATTTTATTTACTTCTCGATCGCCTCCTATCGGGTCCTACCTAAACCATCCAGGGAACCAACATATACACACTGAATTAAGGAAAGTAACTTTCAGTAAATATTGGCTTAACTTGGAAAACTTCTAGAAACGAGCGTACACATTTCTTAAAGGCGGGCAACGCACCTACAGGCCTCCCGGTGATGCATCTGCAATCTGTACACATATCAATAGGGGTACTAATAACTTTCCAATTGGTGATTTTCCGAATCGTTTGCCACATATATCATTAAAAAAATCCACTATTGGGAAAAGGCCTTCCCTTAAAAACACTTCAACAACTGGACACATTGACAGTCAAGTAGGCATCTCCTTATGGATGCCAGAAGAGTCAAGGTCTACCTAACCTTACGTTTAATTTCATTTTAAAAATAGTCAAAATTGTAACACATAAAAATATTAACTGAAATTCCTGATGTTTTTTTAATCGGATACATGACTGAAGATACTTTTCACGATCGATAACAATTGCAATATTTTGTAAAAAAATCATTTGATTTATAGAATTTTACCTTATTGATTAAGAATGATTCATTGAAGTTTTTCAATGTTTATTAAAATAAATGTCTTAGTAATCAGTTATACTTGCTTACTAAAATAAACTTATAATTTGCGCTCTAATTGATAATTATTTCAGACGACGGACCTCGCCTTAAGAGTAACTGACGCTGATCTAGTGACTAGCTTATAACTCTGGCGCTCCGCAAATCTTAGGTGTAAGCCCAGGTCGGGTCAGTAAAATATTATTTGATTTTTATGTTGAAAATTATCCAGTGGCAGCGTGATGTCTGTCTATGTATATTTGTGTGAGTGTATGGGCTTGTACAATGTGCATGTATGTACAGATACTTGGAGGATACGTATTTGTGTATGTTTCTTTCGTCTCGCATATTAAGTTTATTCATTTTATAGCAAGTCGACCAAATCATAGCTAGACTATTTTTATCTTATAATTTAAATAAAGACTGTTTTTGAGAAACAGTCGACCTCTTATTTGCAAAGAAAGTTCAAATCCTTTCATATCGAATTAGTTATGTAGTTTTGAAAGAACTCGGAAAGCATTTTAATGTTTGCTCAAAGATGTAGGTATTTTTTATTCTTATTTAGTCTAATTTGTGGAAACCAAACATGTTTCAGATATTTATCCAATCTGATGGTTTGGTTGTTTGACGTCCAGAGTGCTCATTAAATGGAATATCCAAACAGTATAAGTAGTCTCAAGAGTAGCCCGTTACAGTCCAATTGTCGCACAAAGGCCGCAAAGAAATCGGATTTTTAGCTTATTCTAACACCCTATTTTCCTGGGAGTTTGTTAGCAAATATGGAAGAATGTCATTCAATTACAACTAATGCAATTACCATTTTTTTCCACACAGCCTAGTCACGAGAGAGATAAATTTTGTCAAATTTAAATTTTAACAAACAGAAAGTCTGTCAAAATACCCTCGTAAACAAAAAAAAGAAAGTTCCAAATCGTTTCATAAATGACGGAGTTCTTAGGTAACAAGTTACGTGTACTTTTGCACACGTGTGATGAACTGCATGCAAATTATTAATTACAATAAAATAATGAACCTATTAATAATAAAATTATAATGATTATAATGGTAAATGTTATTTATTTTCTTTTCACCACTACTATAAAGACTCGCTAATTTAAACATTCACTATCTTAAATTTGTAATGAAATAAACACTGTCAAATAAGGTAAGGTGTAAAGTTGTATTATGAGCGACTGAATTTGGCAGTTTAAGGAGCTAGTTCATAGTGTCTGTGTATGTGTGACTCAACAAATGACAAAAGAGGAATTATTATTTTTTAATTATGTTGTAAAATGAATACAATTATATATAAATATAGGCAATTCATACAAATTTCCTATAAAACTTGGAGTTTACACAAAATACGCATTCAGCGTGTTTGTCTTCTGTCCAAACGTTACGTTACGTATACGTTCTTTTAAATTACTATACGAAAATAAGGTTACAAATAATAGTATTTAGCATAAAGGTTCGGAAAGGGAATTAAAATTATATTAAATATTTTAAATTTATTATTTTAAAAATATTTTTATCATTTATCAATGTCGATTTATTAGTAACGAAAATATACGAGCAGCTGTAACAATGCGGTCACTCGTTCAGAGTGATTGCGTTTTGAACTCAACGACGCTTTATTGGAAAATCATTAATGTATTTGATTTTAGACGATAAAAGGTCAATGAACCGTTTTTTTATATGATATAACTTATTTTATTTAAAGCGGTAAAATATATCCGAGTCGGCCCAGTGAAGATGTGCGCGTTCGGTTAGAACGCGCACATCTTCACCGATGATTTCGGGTTCAAACCCAGGCAAGCACCACTGAATTTTCATGTGGTTAATTTGTGTTTATAATTATTCATCTCGTGATCGGCGGTGAAGGATAACTTCATGAGGAAACCTGCATGTGTCTAATTTCAACAAACTTCTGCCACATGTGTATTCCACCAAGCCGCATTGGAGCAGCGTGGTGGAATATGCTCCAAACCTACTCCTCAAAGGAAGAAGAGGCCCAGCAGTGGGAAATTTACAAGCTGTTAATGTAATGTAAAAAATGGGAAAATGTTTTGTTAATACATTTGGATTAGCTCAGCATGCGATGTACTGTCTTATCACTTTTGACTCAGATCAAGTAGTTTGTGAGAAATGTTACCATTTGTATGAAACGACGTAAACGTGAAATTTAAGATACGTATTAATTCATTTAAATTTTAATAGATTTTTTAGCCTCTAATTAGCCGCCGTTCAAAGTTATTTTAATCATGACAAGTTATTTTAATTTCAATTTCTTTATGAATAACTCATCCAAAATGATGCATATAAAATATCCTATCTCCAGTTGTGAACATTACGTGGTATTACAATAATATTTTAGTAAATAAACAAAATCTATTTTGTAAATCAAATTGTACATAAATTATAATTCAAATATTGTTTAGAATATTTATGCACGTATAAATAATAATGTAATATAATATTACTCGTGCATCTATACTAATAATATAAATTCGAATCTCTGTCTGTCTGTCCGTTACTTTTTCTCGGTCAAACCACTGGTATAAATAAGTTTTTACTCCAAAGAAGAATATGAATTACTTTTGTATATTGAACAACTGACCAAGCGCTGAAACGCGAGCGTTGCCATGGACGACAACTAGTTTTACATAATTTTAGATCGAATGAGGAATAAAAATAGCTTAAAAGATCAGTGGAGGGTTTTCATATTTTAAAGAATATATTACGTAATTAATTGAAGTGATAGTGTTTTGTTTAATACTATTATTGATGCTTTTATTGATACCATTTTCATTGCATCGTTTTCTTCGCATATATGTGTGCATGTTTTCATAAAAATTGCACTGAATTAGTCACTATGCGCACAACAAATGTTTTTATTTACGCGACCACTAGTGAAACTTATCAATCAGTGGCGACGAGCATCGAATTGAAATCACTTTTTGATTAATATACGCTATAAAATTTTATTCATACAAAATAATAATAATTCATTCTTCGAAAATATTACTCCAAATAAACAATTTTAAATGCAATTTTTTTTTAATCAAAATAATAAAATGTAGTTTTAATCGTTAGTGTGAATTATTGTTTTGTTTAATTCGATTTTATTTTTACATAATTTGTTTATAAATTTTCCATGTGATATATTTTTATCCTGACGGAAATTCATTGATTGAATAAAGGAAATCGATTCGAAAAAGTTTTTATTAATCTGACTTATACTTATTTTATGTACAGTAAAATTACAAAATGATTATTTGCATGTTTTTTTGTAACATGTATATATTGTTGCATGGTAACAAGTATCGTATTGGTATGTAATTTAAAAAAAAAAGTCTTATGTTGAAAATCGCATCAGCAGAAAAATGAACTATTACATACTAAAAGCCCTCTCATCAGATATTCTTCCGCCAAACAGCAATAGTTAGTGATTTTGTGTTCCGGTTTGAAGGGTGAGTAAGCTAGTGTAACTACATGCACAGTTCCCAAGGTCAGTGGCGTATTGGCGATGTAATGACAATTTTTTTACGGTGCCAATTCTATGTGCTGTGGTGACGTCATATGATAAAAAGGCTATGCATGGAATTCAATATTTTTTATAGAATATACTGACCGAGAAATTTAGTTAAATTGAGATACCAATGGCTTAAAAGGCACTTTCAATGCGTTGCTATTGCTCACTAATACATTAACTCCAGATGACATTCACGAACACTATGTAGCATCTTGCAAAAGTATTACATAAAATAATTTCAGTTCAAGAAGAAAACTCGTTCTCATATCAATAAATTCTAAGGACTTCGCGGTGGAACAATATCTTCAAAAGATTGTATATATGCGACTCAAAGTTTCATTTTCCGTCATTAAACTCCGGTAGCTAAACTCATAAGTAAATATTGTTGTTTTCCTTGTAATGTGTCGTAGTATTTGCTATTTATTTTCATTGCACATCATAATATAAATCACGGATCACACAAGAGTAACACAATAGGAATGAAAAAAAAAAATGGTTGACGGAGACCGCCTTATCGCTTTTGGCGATATCTTACCGAATGTCTTTGTTGAAAGGAGTTTGGTGCAGACAAAGTGAGAATAAAATAATCTTTTTTAAACTCAATATATCGATAAAGTACAACTCTGTTCATCCTAATAAAACATGTATAATAATAAATACTATATATTATTATAAATGTATTGTAATTATTGTGTATTTGTACAGTAAACATTTTAATATTTTATTTTTATACAATTAAGGCCTCAATGTAATTATAATCATGTATATTATGTTCATAAATATGATGATTAATGATTTTGATAAATAAAAATTAGCTGTATCAGTGTTTCTGAAATTAATTTTTGTAATCTTATATATTAATAGCGTAAGACGATTTTTGTCTCAGTGATTATTGGACGATGGCTGCATATAAAAAATCAGTAATAGTCTCAACCGTAGATGTGCAGAAAATTAAAGAGGGTTCTTGATTGCAATTTACTAAATTGTTACGATTTAACGAAGAATTAATTTTAGAGAGCGGGACAAAGTTACTCGCCTGTTATAAAACGGTACTACGGCTGTATAAGAAAAAAAAATAGAAAAACGTAAACAAAATTAAAGAAATTTGTTTTCGACAAACTCCAATTCTAACTAAACTAATGTGTACTATTTGATATTAAAAAAGTTTCATAATTTTGGCGCCAAATGTAGTTGTGACCTGCAGTTTCCTGAAATTCCTATAAAATATTTTGAATAAGTGCGAGATTTCGCGGGAGACTCACTAGTTAAAATTGATCAGCGAATCATATTTAGCATTTAAAAATGGGGAAGTACCTTTGTATCTGTAGTTTCAGTTTATACGCGTACTAAATTTATCACCGCAACTAAAAGATCATGCATTTGTAAGTATTAGAATTGAATTTTTTTAGTGATATAACTTACGCACTGAACCTTGTTGGCCACTCAAGCGGGTTTTGACTCAAAGTACAATATATTTATTTAAAAAAAAAAACTTTATTGACCAACAACAAAAGTTGGAACAAAAGGCGGACTTAATGCCTGAAGGCATTCTCTACCAGTAAACCTTTAGGCCAAAGAGAAAGTCATGAAGGCGGTAACAATAAATTTTACAATAAATACGATAATAATAATAATGAAACAAAAACATAGTTAAAATATTATATATATGAATGAGAATACACATTTATAATTAACAGAGACATAATAGAAATTTTAAAAACACAGCGTAGTGAGAGAAAGAAGGAGAAACTTAAGAGATTTTTTAATAAGATGATCCTGTAAACGACGCTTGAACAATGCCTTAGTAGGAGCCTTTCTAATTTCTACCGGAAGTTTATTCCATAATCTGACAGCTTGGACAGAGAAAGCGTTAGTTAGGAAACCAGAGAAGTGACTGGGATATACCACACTTATAGTTATAGTTCATCCGCTTCTAGTTCAATTGTGTAATTAAGTATAACTTTTGACTGAACATTAAAATGATACAGCCAAAAGACTTGGGACGTAATTTCGATGCGATAATTATGACACTTGAATACCGACATTAATAATAAAGTTAACGCTGATGGAGCAATATCATCAGAGAAAATTATCTTCTAAGTTATAAATAGTTTTTTTTTTTTTTAAATGAATGAAAGATGGACGAATAACAAAGATGATGCGTTTTGGTGATTAAGTGGGGCTATAGTATAAAAGTCTATACTATTATATAAGGCTGTTGATTATGTTTGATTATGATTATTATAGAATATACAAGACTATATAAAATTACGCTACGACCCATGAGGACTGAAAATACATGGAGCGGCTATTACTATTGGGAATATATTCAGTAATTTTCAGTTTTGATACTATAATGTAAATTAGACCAAAAAATATACAATTTAATAGTAAAATTTGATAGTAACATGAATCTTGGGACCCTAAAAGACATCAAAAAGTGAAAGCAACTAAGCGGATTTTTTTTGTATGAATATTTTTTTACAGTGATAAATTTTATTAATTTTTTGAAATTATGCGATCATTTTATTTCTAAGGCTTACTGTCATCTATAAAGTCGTTAATGCTATATGAACCTTTATCACACGGTCACAGGACGTTTTTAAAACCTTCAAATAGATTTTTTTTTTATGTAACGCACGTAGTATTTTCCTATAAAAGAATGACTGTATATAGTGTATAACAAGAGTAACGAATTTATGTTTGTTCCTTGTATTATATTATTAGCGAAAATATCACAATTTCTAGAAAATAAATTTATGTTTATACGAAAAAAAAATACAAATATATTACTGCAATCGAAATGTTAATATGAATGCAGACCTTGAACGCAAAGCGACGTATTTGCGGTTTATTCTCGCTAGAAAATAAATATCACTTTACCATACAGATGTACTTGAATGATATATATGATAATCATCAAGTTCGATTCCTATTGAGGCATTAATGCTTGTATATAAAGACACTTTATGAGCTAAATACGTAATGTAGTTGAAACATAAAATAAAACTCACCATCATGAGAATCGTAGACGTAAATGATACTCTTCCAGCCGTAGTGGGTCACGGTATCGATGATTGCCTTGTGATATTCAGGTCGGAGACTAATAGCGTAGTCGATAAGTCCAGATGGGGGGATCACCTGAAATTTATTATAATATTAATAAAGATAACTATTGTTCAGCTTCAGCCATTCATAGTATATATTGAAAAAATATTTTTTGTGTTTACTATTAACTTTAAGTGGAACTCCACTAGTGTTCATAAAAATAATTAAGAAACAATCTACCACAGCGTCAATTTTCAATTTGCGAATGACTAAGACATTTTATACAGCAAAACTATGTACGACGTCGTGCGTAAAAGCAAGTTCCTTCAGTAGAGAAGAGGATCTGACCTGAAAAAGTTCAGGCGCAATAAAAACGGCCTTACATGGTTTCTAAAGTAAGAAATTGTAACTCCTATCTATTTCCAAACTGCATTCTTTTTTTTTAGCTTTTGAACCTAGTATCAGAGACCTCACAATTTACAAAGTTTAGAGATTTTTTTTTATATTTCTGTCAATCTTCGTGAACAAAATCCATAAAAAAAAACATCAAAATCGATTCAGCGTTAGCCTACAATTTTCGCATTTCGTATAATATATAATATTACATAAAAAGCTGCCCTAATAACGTATATATAGCATAAACTATGAATACGACATTAGTTTTTATGTCCTTTGGTAACGAGAGATTTATATTAAAGCCAATCTAGATTTTTCGCATTATTTATATAACACAATATATTTTCAAAGTGTTCCCATATTCATTTTATAAACAGTTGATGTTGTCAAAGAATTCGTATTGACTGAAATAGCTTAGTGGATAGAACCGTCGCATAAGCCAAATTTTTGGGTTCTAATGAAAAAACTCAACCTTATTGATCGTTTAGGTCTCCATTCGTCTGTAAAATTCAATACTGCGTAGAAACCTTCGTATGCCAGAGTAAATCTTACATTATGGTAGGGGTTTGTGCCGGCCAGACAGGAGAGGTACCATACATCATTGTTATACCACCAGACAATGTGTTCAGATCCAAGTGCCAAGAGACGTAACATTTTAGTGGTACATACTCCATGTAGTGGATGATATTTCTAACAGTGCCAATAGACAAGTGACCACTTACCATCATACCATACTGTACGATACCGTCGTTGAACACCTGTTCGGAAGGAAGTTGCTTTCGCTATCAATTTTGTATCAAATAACAGACACGATAAAAAAACACACACAACGTTTGAGAAAAAAAGGACAATCCCGTGGAAATTAAATCACAAAAAATAAGTTTTAATAATATCCTATAAGATTTTATACAATAGAAAGGAATATCGGAGAGGAAGAGGAAGACCCGGAAAGGTAGCTTCGAGGAGGCGTAACGCTTTTTTCATACGTGACGATTTTTACCAGTTCACTCTAGTGAAAGCCGGGTAGAAGAACTTCGTTCCAAAAATATCGATTACATATCTTTTATCTAAATCCGATATAAATATTCATAATGTGTAAATAACGTAAACTTAATAGATTTAATACGTGAATATATTCTGTTGTATTTCGCCCATACGTTGTTGGATCAATTTGAAACCCGATATAAATATTTGTAATGTGTAAAATAACGTAAACTTAATGGATTTAATACATGAATATTTTCTGTTGTATTTTGCCCAGACGTTGTTTGGACCAATTTGATCAAATACGAATAGTGTCGATTTTTATTTATGTACTAAGCACAAATAACTAATTCCAGTCAGTAAAAGCAATAAATGATTATAAAAAAATATAGTTACACTTTAATATTTCACAATGTATGCACAGTACTATATGATTAATAAGGCGCTTCTTCCATTAGACGCCAGAAAATTAGGAAAAAAAATCTTCTTATTCGTCTTTTTAAACTCCTACAATAAAGGCGTGTCGTTTAAGTTTTAACACATTCTTGTGATTGGATTGTAGTGTGAAGGATTACATTTATAAATCTGAAATGAAAATTATTTAACTGTGATATGGAAAATAAAATAAAAGTTATTAATGATCGGTATTAATGGCAACTATCAAGCTATCTCAAACTCAAAACTGAAGTTACTCAATCGTGAAACATCAGAACACGTAAATGATTCACATACGAGTACATAAATATACGACTTTCAGTCGTTTACAACATCTTACGGTCGAGATTCCCAATTAGTTCCTTACAAATTTCTGCTCTACGACTTCGTAATTCAGTCTGACGCGTATATTGACTAGTGGTCAATTCATTGCCAATAGTTAGGTTTGAGCGCGGTCAACCGAAATTACACAAAGCTGCACAAAATGCCATGATAGTGGCCACAAGGGTCAAATAGAGTAACAAGCTTAAATAGTTCATGTAATTAACAAATAGCTAAGCGAAGGAGGACTAAATATATATACATATTCTTGTGCACATAAACTTATCGACCATGTTAATTTAGTGGCCACTTATAAGGCTTCAGCCCGGACTGGCTATTGACAGTGTTTGCATTCCCGTGTCTCGGATAGCATGTAATGCCGGGTGTTACGTTTGTGAATAAGGGAATAAAAAGTGCACCTGCGTACATATTGTAAACTAAAATATATCGCACGCTGAGAACGGCTTTAGACTGAGATCATCACACGAGGTCGATCTTATCTAGTCAGTTTAAAGATTCACAAGTTTTATATCAAAGTTTTGAACATTCATTATGTTTTTACTTGAATAAAAATACAATTCGTTTGAAATCATTATCGATATTACAATAATGATTAGTTTATGTTGGTGGTGTTTTGTTGCTGGTGTGCTGGTGGGTTCGGTTTAAATTTTGAAAAATGTATTCACTAAAAAAAGCAGCGATTTACAGAGAAGTTGTCGTAGTGAGCGTAGCGTATAAAATCTAATTTTATAAAATAATTCAATTTGAAATAAAATTAGACATCGTTTATAGGAATAAAAATCCAAACAATTCCATACTTGTTATAAAATAATACAGAAGTACAGGCCATTATACCAAACGGTATAATAAAAGAGAAACGAGGTTCCGTATACCTTCTTGCATGGGTCGCACACATGACTCTTAATATTCAAGAAATAGAGTTCAATATTGTATGACAATACTTCCCTATCATATCGAGTAAGGAATTTTACAAAAGTATTAGGCAAGACGAGATTCCACGCGAGCCAAGTCGAAGACAATAGCAGTTATTACTTAATTTAATAATATCTTTCAAATAGATTCTAGATAACAATAGCTTAACGTTCCGAATTTCGTTAACGAACTTAATATAAAGTCGAATCATTTTAGGGTTCTCTTTAAGTCAAATGAACGCTTTGTCACTTGTGAAATATTAAAAATGATTTATTCTCTGATTGATTATAAAATAATATAATATTAAATAATTAATTTAGTTTTATAAGTTGAAATCAAATTCAAAGTACTCCTTATTCATATAAGCACTATTGAATTGTCATGTTACATGGTCAAGAAAAACCGGCAAAAATTTTAGTACATGTTTTCTATTTTTCTCAAATGAAACACATAATCAACTATGTATATGCCATTAAACGATATAATTAAAAATGTTTTATAAGTTGAACTAATAATTGTGGCACTGTGCGTAATTCATCAGAACCTCGGAGTAAACATCGATTTAAATATTAATTGTAATGATTTATAACATATTTTTGTGATATTTTGTATGCTGTTCGATTCAAATTGCGAATTATAAATGTTAACATATATGAGATGTGATGTGAGTTATAAGTCTCAGTAATATACGAAGTAATTTAATACGATATACAAAATCATTATTCTAGACTTTTAAAAAGATACTTGTTATTCATATTCATATTCGTATATATAATTATATATAATTCGTGATCAGACGAAAATAACATTTGAGCATCGTTACTCTACATAAATCACCAACTCTGATTGACCATATTATTTGATTTACAAACTAGAATTAAAAGTAAAACGGTGCTAAACCAATTCCTTAAAAAAATCAAAGCGCCACATATATTAGGAACTATGACGTACAGTGAACACAAACTGAAAAACATCAAGGCATATTGATTGGTGATTGAAGTTAGAAAACGTGATGAGTGAGTGAGTTGATGTGATGGTATCTGTATGTCACCAAGTCAAAATACTTTGTCAACGACTTTGATTCATCTCCGGATAATCCTCATTGTAATTTAATTCTTCATGGATACTCACGGCATAGTTCGATCCGTAGTAAGTATATAGTTACATATTATATAAATTATTTAATAGCAAAAATAACAAATTTTAAAAGAATACGACGAAAATTTACACTAACAAAGTTAATGTCATAGGTCAAAATCTATTGTTAAATCCTTTTCAGAAGTCATTTAGGTCCGTTTTTGAGAATTAAAGCCCTTAAAATATAAAGCTATACTTTTCACGTTCGTATGAAAATTGTTTGATGATAGGCAATCAAAGAGCGAGTTGCTTCCAGGGAATTTGCATGGAAAATTTAAGTGAAAAATGTCTTATTTCCGTACGAAATATTGCTCCATAAAGGTTAGAATTGCATATAATGATTTTTAGCGCCTCGCCGCAAAGTGACAATTTCCTTGATGAGGCACTCTCCAGGATAGGACGCCAGTTTTTTTCTTTGTTCGAAGGTAAACCGCTTTCTCTATATAATTTTATATAATGTTTATTTCCTTTCGACGCGAGATTACTTAAGCGGATGTATATTTATGTAACGTGCCAGATGCTGAGCCTCCTACTTTATCCGTTATGACGTTAAATTTTATTGAAAAAGTTTTGTATGTGGGATGGATGTTCTCTTATCGGTCGAAGTGTAAATGATTGTTTATCGTAAGTGTAGTGCCTAATCTATGTATAAAAAGTCGCGTAAGGAGACATAATGTTATAAAAATAGTATTTAAGCATTATATCTAGTTGGTGGTAGGTATTTGTTGGTACAAAGGGCTACCACCAGTTAGTTATAATGATATAATCTCCGTTTGGTTAGATACCATCCACTCATGTGTACCAGTTATAAGGGTGAATCGGCCAGTCTAACTACAGGCACAGTGGACATAACATCTTAGCTTCCATGGTTCGGCCGCATTGGCGATATAAAGAATAGATACAATTTTACGGTAACAAGGCAGTGGTAACCACATAAAAATTTAAGCATTAAATTTAATTAAGATATTTGTCAATTTTCATCCTTTAATCCTTAGAGTAGCAGTGCAAAATTCTCTCCACTGGTGACAGAACGGCTGGTTCATATTTTGCCCAGAGGATGGGAATTACGATTCAACGGGGAAATGCTGCTAGCATTCTCACCACCATTCCATGCGGTCAAGGTTTATATAGTAACTATTTTTAATTAATGTTTAATTGGAAAAATATTTTATCGAGGAAGGTTATGTATAGATTACGTAACGGCTCAAACCCACACGCTATTAGTACCGCAAAAACAAACGAAAACCATCTTTGAACGCGATCGTGAAATGTCAGTGGTAAGTATTGTTGATTCACGTAAAAACTATTCGTTTTAGAACCGATAAATGATAGAAAGTACATATGTCTTGTATATGTATATTTTATATGATCAAGCTTAGACGTAGTTGTATTTGAGACAAATAAAAATGGGAAAACGACAACTAAAGTTTAATTTGATTACCACAAAGTAATTATTATTATTTAAAACGTTTTTTTTATATTTTGCAATTAAAACCTGCGAAGCGATGTGTGCTGTTTGCATTAAGGTGATTTTAAACATTAGTAAAAAAAACTCACTGTATTTTTTTTTTTGACCGTTTTTGGTATAGGTTGTCAATATTTTTATTGAAGAAAACTACATTAAAATCCGTTGCGTAGTTTTAAAGATCTAAGCGTACGACGGCGAGATGTGATTTTGTTTCATACTATTTAAAGATTAGGAACACCTGGTAGACGGTTTCTTGCCAGTGTATAAACAAATTGCCACGACGATCGCTTAACCAAAGACATTGAAGACTACTTAAGTTTGAACGGTATAGAAGTTGAAGTGCGGCAGCGCCGTCTCGACGAAGTTACTAAAAAGAGAGTAGAGTTCTACATTAAAAACACATAGTGTTTGGTCAAACGATGTCGGAACCTTTTATCCTCGAATAGATGCACAAATATTTTTTTTAATATATTATAACCCAAATAAATAATAATATATGTAAATCAATTCTTCTATACATTAGATTCAAGTCGTTACAACGCTAATAAACTTGAAATATTTTTATGTGAGGTCATATTATATGTGAATATAATTTTTGCTCGCCTTCAAGTTGTTGAAAGTTAAAGAGTTTATTTCATTGAAATTAGTGTAATAGTTTTGAACTTGTGGAGGGGTGGGGTCACTAGTGTCTCATAAATGGTAGTTTAAGGCGTGTGCAGCCCGTTTGTGGTCTCATACTATTGCAAGGCGAAACTAATTTGCGGCTTGTGTAATTTATGCACATTTCAGCTGATATTTATGTTTCTATCATTGCTTCATAAATTTTTACTTAATTTATTCAGTACGGAATCGCATCATGCTTGTTTCCTAAAATGAATACGTATTATCACACAATTATAATATGTAATTAAAAGTTAGTGTTAATAAGATCATGAATGAGAGCTCTGTTCACGTTATTTACGTAAAATCCAAGATTAAATTCGACCTTGTGGTTTTCATAATAAACCCAAAGTTTCATTCAAAATATCACTCATTAAAAGGCGAATATCGATTTTGTATAAACGTTAAACACTGTTAAAATACTTATATTACATGAAAAGTCGATGGTGCATACCGTTGTCTATGCTAAGGTTCCAGGTTCGAATACTGAGTTCACCTTAACTAAGTAGTATGAATGTATTGTTTGATGTAAAGAAATTGTACCTAGGTATTATTATGATCATGTTGGCATTACGACACGTCATCATCATCTTCATCTGGTTTCTATTTATTAGGTACTTGGGTTACTGGCTTATTAGGTACTTGGTGAGCCCAGATGGGCCATGGGCTACAATACGAAGATTGCGGATTCAAAACCTAACCAAGCACCACTGAATGCTCAAGTACTTTATTTGTGTATTTGTATTGTAGCAGCATTGTAGCAGCGTGGTGGAATTAACTCCTAACCTTCTCAAACGAAGAGGAAGCATTTGGCCCCCGAGGGGCTTATTTATGAATATAGAAAACCATCATTAAATGTTACAACTGCTAGACGTGATGTAATGGATACATTTTTTCCTTATTACTTGAAAGGAAACTCAGGCTTAAAGATACATGTAAAATATATCTACTTGTCTAACATTCGATAAATTTTGAATATATGATAGAGATTACGATGCATCGATTGGAAAAAAAGGGACTTAGCCGATGATTTGAAAGAAATATTTGAGAATAAAAGCCTCGTTTAACTCCGGACGAAATCGAACTAAAATTATAAAAAACGATATGTATCGTAGTCAATGCACAGCTAAAAAAAAGAAATTCAGAAAAATCAGAAACTTCATACATTTTTTTTTAAAAACACTGTTGCCGATGTCGTTATGGAGATATTCGTCATTAACTTTTGACGTTTCAGTAGCGTTCTGTGAACTACTGTTCAACTCAGTACGTCCACCGTATTGAACACGTCAAAGCGGCAACGCAGCACTTGACAATATATATATAGGTATATAACGACGTAATATGCGTTATAAAAGATGATAGATGCAGTTACATTTTCATTAAAGTATTTGTGCATAATTCAATACAATAATTCAACACATTTACTCGGGACAGAAATAAAATTATTTGATTGGTTCAACTTGTACTCGGCCACAAATATCAAATTTCGGCCAAAATATTAAATTATTATTAATCAAAATGACATATTTTTTTCATTATATACAAATTATAAAATGCGAACAGAAATTATTGGACATTGACATTTGTACATGAAAAATAACTTTAAAAAATAAATAGATGTACTGTGGATTTGACTTGACCTTACATACATCCTTAAAAATAATAATCAAACTTAAATAATACCCGTGACATTTCCAAAAACGATTTTTATTATATTCTCCTGTTCTTACTTTGTAAATGTAATTTGTCTGACTTCCCAGTGTAATTTAATTTTAACGAAGATGACCTTTGATCCATTAGCGTTGTCGCACAAAATTAACTATGGAATAGTTTTATAGCATTTCGATACTTATATTAATACTATACGGCATAAAATCGCATGATCTTCTCCGAGTTGATTGGTTTATTACAACACGTAATGTTAAATTAAAAATAATTATTGAATAAGGTAATTAAATGTTACAAATTCCAGCCCGTCTGGATAGATCACCCACTCATCGGGTATTCTACCGACAAACAACAGTACTCAGTATTGTTGTGTTCTTATTCGAAGGCTGAGTGAGCCAGTGTAGCTACAGGCACAAGGGACATAACATCTTAGTTCCCAAGGTTGGTGACGCATTGGCGATGTAAGGATTGGTTAAAAGTTTTACAACGTCAATGTATATTTTACATGTAGCCGTCCGCCTAACTAAAACATAAAAACAAATTCGAACCGCGATCGGCCCGATGCAATTGCCTTTTTTCATTAGGTACTTTATACTTATTGTCTATCTGTCTGTCGCTCTTTCACTACCAAACCAATGAACCGAATTTGATTAAATTTGGTATGAGGCAAACTTTAACTCCAAGAAAGGACATAGGATACTTTTGACTAACACATGATAACAAACCACTAAAACGCGAGCGAAGCGACAACTAGTTCCCAATAATATTGGACCGTGTTGTATTGCTCTCCTATTTTGCAATGGCAGTGAACACAAAACGCACTATAAAATTTCGTATGCAATAGGCTAGTCTACCGTCAGTTAGAAGTAATAATTATTTCATTATTCGGAACGATGGGTATTTGAATTTGGAAGTTATCGTCTACGTAGAACAATTAATTAAAATTAATTAATATTACCGTTCTATAAACATATTTATTGTACAATTTATCCTTATATATTTTGTTCTACTTTTCATTAAAGTTGCACTTATAGGTCGTGGTCGTGAGCCTGCTTGAGTTCAGCTCTCATGTTTTTAGAAACGTCGTTCAGATTTATATTAACAGAATATCTGATGAGTGGGTAGTACATAGATGGTGACAACAATAAATAGTGAAATGATGAGTTCATTTTTGTCTAATAAATCTAGATAACTAATTTTCGCCTTCGCGTTTTAGAGCCGCCTTTTTTGGCTTTCAGATGTTAAGCATAAAAAGTATCCTATGTCTTTGGAATTCGAGAATAAATTCGGTTTAGTGGTTTAGCTGTGAAAGCGTAACAAACACACAACCAGAATTACTTTCTCAGTTATCATAATAGTATAATTATGAATATAATTTGAACACCAATATTGTCGTTGTAGTGTTCCTTTCAAGTACATAAATTGTCTGCATCATTTTGATTCAACCGCTAGCGTTATGACTGAGAAGGGGCATGACCATTTAGATCATTGATCGTTCATACTTCTAATCGTACCAATGGCTACGATCGCTATTTATGACTCCTATTTGAAATTAAATATCATCGTAAATAATTTGACATGATACAACTGTATACAGGTTAGAAAGGGCTGAAATTGCCAAATGCTTGAATATGAACATTGTTGTAAAATTTGTAATAATTATTTATAGTTGAATGATGCTTACTGTTATTTTGTGTTTTAATCAGAAATTTGTTCGTATTATTGATGTTGCAATTGTGTTATTAAATTAATGGATTGGACATATTTGGGTTTATTATGTATACAAAATATTGATATGGTTCCAGTTTAAATATTCTGAGATAATTCAAGTAGTTTTTGTATTTATTAAATGTTTTGATTATTTATTTTATGATAAAATGTATTCCTCGATTGTAAACAAACACGATAAAACTGTTTGTTACGTTATGCGTACGTCGTTTGATTGTCTGAGACTTTGTTGGTCTTCTATTTAGCTTGTACTGTAGATCCTGATATTCCGGGTATGTGAGCGAGTCGAAATACACGGTTTATGATATTTCACTGTTTAGTACTCATGTTCTTGTATCGTCTAGATAGATTGCTGAAATTAACACACGTCTTGTTCTGGTAATACGCTTACACATCAAGCACGAAATGCATTTCGTGATACCATTGAATCATCGGATACAGCTATTTCTGAATTTGATTGGGTAATAAGATTGTACACGTATATTACAGACTATTTCTGTTAATTCTGTTAAGCGCAGGATGTTTATTTAAATACCATTGCTTAGTTACTAAATTACACTTACTTTCTTAAAAAAAAGTTTGTTTCAATTAAGGTTATGTCATTTTTTCTATATTTAAATGATGGTTGATAAAACTTATTGGGTATGTAATTTTATACCTTCGACATGTATACCTTTTATTTGTAAAGGTTTTCGGATAAATAATGTATATTTTATTTAAAATATCGTCTCACCTTTTCCGGGAACCAGGGCGTCACGAAGGGTACTTGAAACGTGTTCGTATAAGAGTGCAGGGTATCAAACGAGTCCGGTGTAACAGCTCCAAGCATGGACACTACGCCACGAGAGAATTGGTTGCAAACTGAAACAAAAAATATATTGAATTACTTTAGGCCGACAAAGGAAAATAACAAATCGTGAATATTCAATACGATTTTTACACCGTATAAGACGTATTACTGGTACTTTGCCAGCAAGTGACGATAACAACTCTATAAATGTATATATACAATATAATTATGAATGTTAATCATAAAACAAGCCGTAATTTCTATATATGAGATATACAATGCCGAGATGGCACATTGGTTAGAACGCGTACATCTTAACCGATGATTTCAGGTTCAAACCCAAGGCAAGCATCACTGAATTTTCGTATGCTTAATTTGTGTTTATAATTCATCTCGGAAAACGGTAAAGGAAAACATAGTGAGGAAACCTGCATGTGTCTAATTTCGACGAATTTCTGCCACTTGTGAATTCCACCAACCCGCATTGGAGAAGCGTGGTGGAATATGCTCCAAACCTTCTCCTCAAAAGGGAGAGGAGGCCTTAGCCCAGCACTGGGAAATTTACAGGCTGTTAATGTAACGTGAGAATAACTAAACTCAACATCACTATCTCTGTACCAATTTTCATCGAAATCGGTTCAGTAGTTTTTAGCGAGAAGAATTTTCGCATGTATTATATCAGTGCTTAATAATAATAATTTTTTTATGTAATGTTTCGGCTAATGGATCTTCAGATGGTAAGTAGGCATTGGCGTTGTAAGAAATAATAACAATTCCTTACATCAATGCGCTACCGACCTTGGGCTAAGATATTTATTGAGCTAAGATGTTATGTCCCTTGTGTCTGTAGTTACACTGTCTCGCTCACGCTTCAAACCGGAACGCAACAATGCTATTGCTGATGAGTTGGTCGTACCTACCCAAACGGACTTGCACAAAGCTCTACCTAGATAGATATAGTGTCAATATTGAGAGCATTCGTTCAAAATCAAAATAAATTTCATTCAACGACGCTTCATCGAGCACTTTTGAATTATTATATTAACAGGATTAAATTAAATCAGATGTGATCGAGATTAATCTTTTACATCTATTATTTTTCACCAATTAAATTAAATTTATATATTACGCACAAGAATCGAGGAATACGCATTCATCTTTTTTATCATCTGTGTTTATACGGACGATAAAAATGTTCTTAAGGAGGTTATATATATTTTAGTTATTATTTTATGCTATTAGCTACTTAGAAAATGTATTTGTAGGATTTCATTCTTTAATGGTTTTCACGCAAAAACCATTATTACCTTTTATGTTATTTTTGTTTAGTCTTAATTTTTAATTCAGAGTAAACTCCTAGGAAGCGGTCTAGATAATCAAAACATGTAAAGCCGACTATGAACTCTTTCCGGTTGTTTCGCCATCCCATAAGATAATGAGAAAGACGAAATAGACAGTAGTACCTTATATGTGCTCGGGCCTATGTTAGTGCACATACATGTGCAGTATAATATGATCACAGTTGACTAGTACCCCTTGCGAATGGCCGCCGTTGAATCGGTTAGGAGAACGTCATTTATTATATTTCGTAAATAAAATCCGTTTGTATTAATTAAATAAATAGAAACGTTGATGAGTTTGACCTTAAAACAGTTTTATCCGTATTTCGGCTGTAATCATGTGTTGGTCCGGTAATATTCGTGTAAATTATGAAGGCTCCCAGTTAAATTTTGTTTGTGGCGGGTCTGGGTCTCCTGAAGTGATGACGTTTAAATAATCGTACCACCGATCTACTGACGAGGGGCCTGTCAGGGGTAAGGCTCTACTTAAATTGTAAGAAAAGTCGACATTTTTTAAGCATTTGGAACTGTACATGTACTGACAATCATGGAACATAAAATGTTAGTGAGCAGTGAGCCAGTAGATATTTACAGTGGCTTTATTCAAATCAAGCTACAATTCAGATTCGGCGCGCAGACTTTATTTTCAGTGTAATTATTAGTATTTGTTCAAAATGCTGTAAAGTACGGACCGTTTTATGTTGGATATCGAATTACAGTGAAACTGTGTTCTACTTTTTTTTTAATATTGTAACTGAATTAAAATATTATACTTATAATAAAAGAGTGTAAACTATCGTCATCCTAAATATTATTTAGAGGTATGTATATATTATGCAAGATTTAGAAAAAAATATTCTATGATAATAATTTTGGATCTATAATAAGTAATTATTTGAATTTCGAATACGAAACCATAATGAATATGTTAAATTAGAAATGTTTTTTTTTTTGTAAGTTCTTTTAATATTCATTGGCAGCAGCAGTGTGATCGCAGCCTTAGAATAGTTTATAACTTAATCAACGGTACCCTTATTTTGTGAACCATAGAGGTCTCCGGATTGCTTGTTCTAATTGATCCCATTCATTCGCTGTTTTTATGTACCTACAGAATTGACTTTTATTTTTTTTCTACATATTAAATTACTCTATACTAAATATACATACATCATATTAAATCTGGCCAATCTTAGAACTTCCATGTGCATAATTCGTGTTTATAATTCAACTCATTTAAACATCGCTAGCAAATCCTGCATGTGTCGAATGAAAATACCACATATTATGTCTTCATTAACTAGCATTGGAGCAGAGTGGTGGATTAAACTCTAAATCATTTATCAAAAGAAGAGGAGGATTTAGGCCACCAGTGAGGCATTGACGGGCAGTTCATTTACTGTACAAGTTTCTTGGTGTTAGGGTTTTGTGCAAGTCCGTCTGGGTAGATATCACCCATTCATTAGATATACTTCCGCCAAACAGAAATACTTAGTATTGTGTCCTTCCGGTTTTAAGGGTGTAAGCCTGTGGAACTATAGACACAAGGGATATAATATCTTAGTTCTCATAGTTTGTTGAGTTTTGGCGATGTAGAGAATCATTAATATTTCTTACAGCGCTTGTTTATGACCAGGTGATTATGCCACCAATGCCACAAAAAAAAACAATATTATTTCTCTGTCCGAGTTTATCATATTTAATGAAAGAATAGCCCGTTAAATGATAGACTGATGTCAATACATCAATCCAAGACTTTGCAAGCATAACAACACTGCTAATTATACATATATATTTTTTTTAATGCCATAAATAAATTAAGAAATTACTAATATTCCTATTTACGACGACGACAATAGCTCGAGGTTTCAGGATCGATCCTGCAACTTCTTACATCAGTAGGCGGCCCGTCAGCCATTGCGCTATTGACATTGAGTATGTCAATAGCGCAATGGCTCAATCATATTGAAGTAATTTAGTTTCTAGTCTTATTATGTCGGAGTTATATAGAATTGGTTTCAAATAAAATTATTGACACTGTTTGGAAAGAAAAACGCAATAGATTGGTTTGTTTCACACAATATTCAATACACATATACATTAACAGCCTGTAAATTTCCCACTGCTGGGCTAAGGCCTTTCTCTCCCTTTGAGGAGCAGGTTTGGAGCATATTCCACCACGCTGCTCCAATTCAGGTTGGTGGATACACAAATGGCAGAATTTCGTTGAAATAAGACACATGCAGGTTTCCTCACGACACGACCGAGCACGAGATGAATTACAAACACAAATTAAGCACATGAAAATTCAGTGGTGCTAGCCTGGGCTTGAATTCGAAATTATCGATTAAGATGCACGCGTTTTAACCACTGGGCCATCTCGGCTATATATATACATATTTTAATGATATTATAAAGAGCTAAAATTTGATTGTTTTGTATGTACGGGGGGGGGGGGGGGGGTAATCTCAGAAAGTAATGATCCAATCCTAAAAAGACTCACTGATGTATATCTTATGTAATAATAAATGAAATTGTAAGACTGTAAAGCCAGCGGACTAATTTAAGCTAATTTTGTGTATTGATTTGAAATAATAATCTTTTTATTATCTTGAATTCGATTATTTAATACAAGCAATATTAAACAGGCAACCATAGTATTATTGGTATGTTTTGAAAATTATATTCTGTTATTAAAACAAATAACCATTAAACACGTATTTTGTAAGCATTTTAGTTTATGTATTAATTGTAGGAAGGTCACACGCTTAGTCCCAAGACGTAAGCAACAATATATAACATTGTTAAGATATACTAGGCATTATACGTATCGTTATAGAGTTTATAATAGCATACATTGGAATATCATCGTAGTGTACTGTACTATCGAATTAGTATGCCACGGTGCTCCCGTTAGAATATTACGAAAATTTTAGTAATATCGTAACTGAGATTCTCGCTAAATTTAAATATAGCCAAAAGCTGTGAAATACTTGGAGTTTAAACAAAAGATACGTAGTTAGAATTTTCCTTTTAATTTTCTCGAAGGCTTACAAATGGAAGCCAAAGTATTTTTAAGATACGAAATTTTACGATTCACTATTCTTACGATATAGGTCAGATTATTATGGACGATTGTGGGTCTAGGTAATTAATATTGGAAAAAAAGTAAGTTAAAACGGACATAATATGTATATATTTGCTTTTTATATGATTAGAAGACTAAGGATAAAATGTGGTTCATTTTGGTTATACAATTATTTTCATTAGTGACTTTGTAATTGTATTTAATTTTGTCAATTATAAGTTTGTAATTGTTGGAATATTGTCTTGTTTTATCTATTCTAAGATAAATTAATTTTTTTTATTATTGATTAAATACAGCTATTATTTTTGATCCATTTATAATCTGTATTGTGCTCATGAATAACTATTAAATAAATTGCGTGTGTTAAGGGAATACACTATTTAAATTCAATATATCTGTAATGTTTGTATAATATTATTATCGAGAATTTCCTTTTTATAAGTGAAAGTAGAGATTTTTGTAAGGGTATCGTTTTAAAAAAAAAAAGATTTGTTAGACCTTGTAACTCGGTCTCTTCTTGAACATATTACCAGTAGTAGTTCTATGTATAGGTTATTTTTCATTAATGTCAGACTGCCAAGAGATCGCACTGCTGACAGGATTGTGATCGAATGGACGATGTTACTTGAAGTGGTGAAGAAATAACGATATAATATTATTCTTTTATATTTGCCCTACTAAGTAATAATATATTAAAAACGATATGTTTTTACTTACAATAAACGTTGAAAATTTGGTCTTAATTTAATTTTAAATACATAGGAACTGAAGCGCTGCGCTGTCGACTTTCGCGTTTAAATTTACTGTGTATACTATTCATGAGTAAAGTGTCAGATATCAAAAACGCATTATCTCAGTCACCGGTTTTTGTAGAAAAAGATCAGTGTTACGTTTCATGTCAGTTTTTCTCAGTGCACAACGACATTTCAAACCAGTAATAGCTTCGTGGTCTTTTCTAGATATGTCATTTTTTTAATAATGAATTAAAAAAAAAGAAACATCTTATAATTCACCTTTTTTTTTTTTTTTTTTTTTTTTCGCTGGAAAAACGCGTTACGCGTTTCCCCCACGTGGAAGTGGGGGGGTATGTGGGACTCGCCGGTGCCCAAGATGTTAGCGGCACACCGGAATACCCACTAAAAAACCAGCGGTACCCTCTCCGTCTCATCGGTAGGCGCCACGGGATCGCTTTCGCATACTACCGTGACGCCCTGACGGTCGGCCCACCTATGCGGGCCTCCAATTCCTAGGGGGGATTCCCGGGGTACTGAGAACCCTCCTAGCTCCTGTGGCGCCTATTGAGGCGGGGGGAGAAGGTGCGCGTAGCGTTGTTTCCTCCTCCCCGGTCTTCTTCGGCGGATCGGGTCTGCAGCAGCGTCCACCTCCCGCTCCCGTTCCGCTGCCTCCTTCTGCGACATAACGTTTTCGCAGAAGGAGCGCATTTCTGACCAGCACGCCTCGCTACCGAGCATTGCGTTGATGACGCTCGGCAGCGAGAGGTCTCCGCCCAAAGACGCCACCAGGGAATGCCTCTGGGGCCCCCACGCAGCACACTCAGTCAGGGTGTGGTACGCCGTGTCCACTGACGCGCCACACTGATGGCAGGAGGGTGACACCTCCCGCCGCGCTATCCCGTGCAGGTACTTACCGAAGCATCCGTGCCCGGAAAGTACCTGCGTCATCCTGAACGTGAGCGTGCCACGCTTTCTCTTGACCCAGCGACTCAAGTGGGGACGAACCGCCTCCACTGTCGCCAGGCCTGCCGTGGGTGACCCCAGATCCTCCTCCCATCGGGCGATCAGGGCTTGCTGGGCTATGGCCCTGATCCGCCCGACCTCCGCCAACCCTGGACGGTCGCCGCCGTTCCTCGCCTCCGCCCGGAACCGGTACACCTCTGCGAGCACCTCTGCTTGGAGTTCCCAAGGTGGATCACCCGCGAGAAGTGTCGCCGCAGTCCATGACACCGTACGGTACCCTCTTATACCTCTCACTGCTATGACCCTCTGCGGTTTCCGCAAGAGGGCCCGATTGCCAGCGGTGAGGGCGTCTATCCAAATCGGGGCACCGTACAGCGCCATTGACCTCACTACACCGGCATATAGTCGCCGACATAGCGATCCCGGCCCTCCCACATTTGGTAGGAGGCGTCCCAGGGCGGCAGCGGCGTTGATGAGCTTCGGCCCGAGTTGAGCGAAATGCTGCCTGAAGCTCCATCGTCCGTCCAGGATCAGGCCCAGGTACTTCATCTGGGCCTGCACCTTGATCACCGTCCCCTGGACGGTGATACTTGCCCCTCGAGGGGGTCCCCTTCGTGGACCGTGGAAAAGGAGAGCCTCCGTTTTCGAAATGGAGACCCTCAGGCCCAGCGCTTCCATCCGGTCCACGGTGAGAGCAGTTCCGACTTCAGCCAAGCGGGCTGCGTCCCCAAAATCTCGCCCTGTCGCCGTGATGAGGGTGTCGTCCGCGTAACAGAGCACCCCCATCCCGGGAAGGACGGGAGCTCTCAAGAGCCAATCGAAACTAACGTTCCACAGGATTGGGCCGAGAACCGACCCCTGTGGAACGCCGCAGCCTACCCGATGCCGGACTAGCTCCCCATTGACCCCCACCCAGAGGACCTCCCGGTCCTGGAGGTACGCTTCCAACAGTCTCCTCAGATAGGTCGGCACCCCGTGGTATAGAAGTGCCTCCCTGATCGTCTCGAATGGAAGACTGTTAAAGGCGTTCGTCACATCGAGTGACACCGCCAGGACGACTTGCCCCCGGGCCACCGCTTCTGTCGTCCGAGTCTTCAGGGCGTCCAGGGCGTCGACTGTTGATCGGCCTGCCCTGAACCCATACTGGGCCTCTGAAAGACCCGGACCGACCTCCTCAAGGTGCTGAACAAGACGGGCTGCGAGGACCTTTTCGAAAAGTTTGGCCGTCTCGTTCAGCAGCACTATTGGCCTGTACGCCGAAGGGGAATTCATCGGCCGACCTTCCTTTGGCAATAGCACCAACTTCCCCTCCTTCCAAGGCTTCGGAAACTGCCCGCTGCAAAGACATTCGTCGAACAACTCCCGAAGCCTTGCACCTAGGTATTCCAGAGCGTCGCACAAAATACGCCCTGGAACCCCATCTGGACCCGGCGCCGTGTTCTTGGTTTTCAAGCGGCCGAGGGCCATCTCCATCTCCCGCTCCGTGATCAGTGGTGGAGCCACTGCGTCTTCTATCACGGAGCGAGGGGCCATCTGCGGAGGGACGTGCTCGCCTGGATGGGGGAAGAGTTCCCCAACTAGGCGCAGAAGAAGATCCGGCGGCAGCGTCTCCGTGACGGGGGCGCTTTGGTTGCGGAACTTTCCACGCACACCACGGTACGGGCGCCCCCACGGGTCTCGGTTGAGGCCCGCCAGAAGCTCCTCCCTGGCCCTCTCCTTGGCCTTACTTATTGCCAACTGCAGATCTTTTTTCAGTTGACGATAAGCGGCCAGCAACTGTCCCTCCAGTTCCGCGTCGAGGCCGTTGTGTCTTCGACAGCGGACGTAGGCCCTCCGCGCCCGGCAACACGTCGCCCGAAGGTTAGCGATTTCGAGCGACCACCAGTAGACATGCCGGCGCGGAACCTTGCGCCGGGTCCGAGGCATGGCCGCATCGCAGACCTCCTTGAGGGAACTGCTCATGCGACCCGCCAGCTCCTCCGCGTTGGCGCCCTCCCTTCTCCCTGCGGAAACCCACCGCTGCACGATGGCAGCCTCCTTGACCAGCTCTCGATCGACCTGGCCGAGAGACCACCTCGGCAGCGTGGTCGGCACCCTCTGGGGTTCCGCCGGCCTGCGGGAGGTGGAGATCTCAAATCGGATGTAGCGGTGATCCGATAGAGTCTCCACCTCCTCCTCTACTCTCCAGTTCTGCACTCTGCGAGCCACTACAGGGGTAGCGAACGATACGTCCACCACAGAACCCCCCTGTTGGCGCACGCAGGTGTGAACCTGCCCCTTGTTGAGGAGGGACAGATTGGAGAGTAGGGCCCACACTTGTACGGCCCTCCCTCGCGGATTCGTGGCAGGGTTGCCCCAGGCACGCGATTTTGCGTTTAGGTCGCCGAGAAGTATTGTCTGTTTCGACGACTGCCTGGCCACCGCAGCTCTGACCGAACCGAGATAGATCTCGAACTCAGCCAAACTTCGGTTCGGGGAGAAGTATGTTCCGATTACCACGTACTCCCCCCACCCCACCACTACGTAGCCTGAGCCCCTCTCAATGAGTGAAAGGGGTGGACCTATTCCGCTTCTCGTGAGGACCGCCACGGTGCCGTCCACGTCCCCTAACCAATGAGTTAAGGGCGGAACGTAATAGGGCTCGCAGGCCACAGCCAGGTTGATCCCCCACTCCACCATGGACTGCAGCAGTAGGTCCTGAGCCCCGGCGCAGTGGTTGAGATTCGTCTGAAGGAAGCTGAAGTCTACGATCATACTGACATTGCAGCTTCCTCCTCGGCCTGGCGCCGTCCCAAGTTGGCGGTGGTCTGGTTATCTCGGACCACCTTACCTTTCGTGATGGGGGGGTTACACTCCCTCGACCCCATCACGTGCCCGGAGAGCTTGCCGGCGTCTGAGCACACTGCGCACCGCAGCTTCCCGGTACATGCAGCCGATTTGTGGCCATCAACGCCGCACCGGTAGCAAAGGCCTCCTCGTTCCGCACTGAATGGGCAGAGCGCCTTTGTATGACCAAGGCCCATGCACTTATAGCAGCGCAGAGGGCGCTGTTCCAGCACGTACACCCTGGCCGAGCTCCACCCAACCAAGAGACGACCGGCATCAGACAGCTTCTTCGCCACAGCTATCGGACAGGACACAAAGACCATACCCATATAACCGGGCCCGCGTGAAATATCTCCACACCTTAACATTTCAGCGGGGCAACTCCCCTCGCGAGCGACTGCGGCAATAATTTTTTCTTTAGTGACGGAGTCGTCTAACCCCGTCACCTTAATGTCCACCTTTCTTATGGGGCGAACAACGTTGGCCACCCCATCCAACAAAGTGCGGAGCTTGTCGGCTAATTTCTCCGCCTGTTCTGTCTGTGCTCTCGGCAGCTCCAGCACTCTAGCCCCCGTCGCTGCGCGTCGAACTTTGAGCCCGCCATTGATCCCAAGGTCTTCGAGTTTCACGTTCTGCTCAGCGCGCTCCAAGACCTGGGCATACGTGATGCCTTTCTGCTCCGCTTCCGGCTGCAGCGTTAAAACCACTGCAGCTGTACGAGGAGCGGCCAGCTTGGACTTGGCCGCATGACGTGCCTTAGGCATCGTAGGCGCAACCGTGGCGGTTGTAACAGCCGGGGGGGAATCTTATAATTCACCTGGATTAATGGCTGATGAAACTAAAATCAATACTTCATGTTGTCTGTCTGTGTATTTACAACAAGAGAATAGGAGAATTGATTTTCGTAAAATATTTCTTATATCAGTATCGTGACAATTGATCAGGCCTTAGGATTGTACGGAACTCTTCGGTACGGTCACGATTCGCACTTTGTCAGATTCTGCTGAAAGAAATCATTCGATTCCCTTTTGTTTTACTAGAGCTTCATTTGAGTTTGAAATTCAGACCGTACTAGAGAACTCTGCGGTAAAGGAAAATATCGTGAGAAAACCTTCATATGTCGGAAGAAATTCTGATACGTACCTATCCGCCAAGTTGTAGTGGATTAGGTTGCATATACCGCACTTAACAGAAAAGGCTTTGTCCAGTAAAAATTTAACATGGTCGATTATTCGCTATTAATAAATATTTTATATTTATAGAGTGAAATATCAAAATTCACGCTCATTGAAATAGTTCCTGATTGAAAAAAAACGTTAAATATGGAGTGTAGTAGATAAAAGCATATTATAATAATTTCTTTTTTAATTTTTTTTATATACTAGCGACTCGCCCGGTTTCGCACGGATGTAATGTTGATACTAAATATACTACTGAATTTTTTTATATACAACGTTCACAGCTTCAGTCAGTTCAAGGCCATATTGATCTATATTACAATGCACAATGTATTAAAGATAATTGATTGGATATGGATTAATGCTGTATTGTTTAAAAACGATTAAAAATGTTTATTGTAAGTTATCCCTAAGAGATAGATATATACCATCTACTTTTTGTAGACCTTTTTAATGTGTATTGTACACTGTAGTTTACAGTTACAGTTACAGTACATTATTTTGATCTATCTCGTAGGGTTCAGCCAGCGTGTGTAATTGCAATAAAATGTGTTAACTTACGCCATCACACTATAAGACTCTTAAATTATTATCAGTGTTTCCTCTGGAATTACTCTATATATTTAAAAAAATCGCATCAAAATCTGTTACGTAATTTAAAAAATCTAAGCTGTAAGATTTTCAAGACAGACATGGACAGACAAACAGCGGTAAGTTACTTTGTATACTCTGTATTTATTACAGTAATGATACTACATACGAGCCACGCGCATACAAGGGAGTTCAAATCGTTCTCGGGTCAGTCAGCAGTCTGTCAAGAAAAATATCAAAACGTTCTACATTCGAATTGCACTGTTTCGCTACCGTGCTTCGAAAAGCGCATATAATTCCGTTCGTCAAAAAGTCGCCAGAACGCTGGTCAGTCATGTTGGACCGCCGTCCATTGGATTACAAGAGTGAGATAATAGTGGGGCAGTACATACATATACATAATATGAACTTTGATAACTTATACTCAGTTTAGAAGTCGACATTGAAAATCTGTGATCGAAATCAATCAGAATGACATAAATTCCAGTGGATACGCGTTAACGGTATAATGATAACTGGTAATGATAATGATTACTAATGTTATAATATCAATATTGTTACGTGTATCTCCTTAATGTCTTTTAACATTATATGAAATAGCAGGAGATTTTCTACTAAAATAATTATTTATATTTCTTTGTTGAAAAACCAAATTGCCTAGAAAATTATTTGTTTTTCGACTGATTCAAGTGTTTGAGCTCAGCTTAAAAGAACAGATGTTTTAATTGTTATTAAGTTAATATTTTATTATTATTTGTTTTGTTATTTTATGATAATTTTACATTATTGTTTTATAAACAAGATACAGATTGGTTGTCTACTAAATTTTATTTGAGTACGCTTATGAAATTATCTACTTGACCGATTTGAATAACATTATTTTCTTTGAATACAAAAAGGATTGAACGTTGTACTATAATTATGAATGTACAGTCCTTTTTGTTGTGAGGAAGCTGTGATTTACGTCATTCTTAATTGAACGGTAGGTATATATTTATAATGTTAAATTTAAAAAGTGAAGAAACTGCATGTACACATTAGTAGCCTGTAAATTTTCCACTGCTGGTATAGCCTCCTCTTCTTTTGAGGTGAAGACTTGGAGCATATTTCACCACGCTGCTCCAATGCGGGTTGGTGGAATACACACGTGGCAGAATTTCGTTGAAATTAGACACATGCAGGTTTTCTAACGATGTTTTCCTTCACCGCCGAGCACGAGATGAATTATAAACACAAATTAAGCACATGAAATTCAGTGGTGCTTGACTGGGTTTGAACCCGAAATCATCGGTTAAGATGCACGCGTTCTAACTACTGGACCATCTCGGCTTTCTTTATTTATTTAATTCAGAATTTTAGACAATTAATTAAAAAATCAAATTTATTTAATTTTACAATTCATTAATGTTACTATTTATCCTGTAACTTAGGGAACTAGGATGTTAAGTCACTTGTGCATATATTTACACTGGCTCACTCACCCTTCAAACCGGCACACAATACAAAGTATTGCTGTTTGGTGGTAGAATTTATGATGGGATGGTACCTATCCAGACGAGTTTGCACAAAGCCCTACCACCAATTATAAAGGTAGGCCTTAGTTTAGTTTTGACATTTTTATTTAAACTACGTTCATTCTACACTGCCAATCGAATCCGTACTTTTTTCCGAGTTCGTTTCGTACAATTTTCCGGTAAAAAAATAGCCTCTGTCACTCTCATCCATAAGCTATATACAAACAATCACACCAATCCGTTGCTCTGTTGCGTGAAAAACTAATAAACCAAACATAGACCTTCACATTTTTAATATTAACAATATCCTGGAGATATATTACTTTTTATTTCTTTTTAGAGTTTACGTCACCGAAGATTGCGAGTTCAAATCCTGGCAAATACATCGAATTATCTCGTGACTCTGAAGGAAGCATGAGTCGCATGAAATTCTGCCAATTGTGTATCCACCAACCCGCATTTGATCGCATTGTGGATTAACCTCTAAGCCTTCTAAAAATAATATTCACAGCCCTCAACTGAATTATATAATAAATGACTAGAAAATACACTTTAAATTCGGTAGGTCTCATTTTGTATTTGCTAATATCAATTCACTTGAGTATTGTAAGTTTTGCGGGGAATATTGAATAGGATCAGATCATCTTTCTCGCCACGAACGCATTAGTGCTCACGGAGCTCCCAAATATTGTTGAGGGTAGTCCTGTTGAAATATGGATGCGGTAATAAAAAAAAGCAAATATAACTGGTGTGGCCGCAGCTTTAGTAATCTAGTCACGTCTGACCAGCGTCAGGGGCGACTACCTCTGATACGACTCCAAGCGGTTAGTATTTATAAATGTTATGTAACGTATTAGTTGAGTCTCTTCGGGAAAGCTTTGACTTTCGATGCTCGACCCGATCGTAAAATGTTATAAGTCGACTTATCGTGATAAGCTACTTTGATACGTATTTACTTATAAATATAATAAATATATATTTTTTACATTCCATTATTCAGTGTCAAATATGTGACTTGTGTCGTTCGATTCTTAAAGTTTGGTATTGAAATTTAAAATTTTTAAGTATTATTTTCTCTGATAAAGTATCTGTTTGAATTCTTTTAATTAAACACTTGATGTGATTTTTCAAGGTGCCTTGATACTATTACAGTACATAACTTATATACAATAGACTTAACTTATTAATACATATACGATTACACCTATATATAAAAAGTCTTAAAAGATTATCATATACGATTTGCTGAACATAGTTTTACTCGCTCATGTATGATAATGATTTAAATTGTGATAAAATAAATAACCATAACAAAACACAACATAAAAAAATAATACAATCGAATGGAAGTCATTACAATTAATTAATGTTTACCTAGTTATCAACTTTATATACTTTGATTGTAGATACGATTCCAATAATATAGGAAAGCGATAAAAATCTATCGCTAAGCTTAAAATATATTCAAGGGAATATTTATTCATATAAGAATGAAAATATAGTTTTCTGTCTGTTTTGTTTTTTATTTTTAAATTATTGAAAATTGTAAATGATTACAAAACAAGCGAAAAAATTGATTTCTCTAAAGTTGTTTCGTCGATTTTTTTCAGATATGGATATTATTCCAATACGGTGGTGTTTTGAAAAAAATACATACTCAGCTTTCGTAAAATACAAACGTAAACGTAATCAACGTCTCTACCACACACACATGCATAAAGCAAAGCTACCAAAGAACACTAATTGAATGTAGGTCATAACAATGATATGTTAAAGGTTGTTTTAAAATCGCATCTATATAACCACACATGTATGTAGTTGGCCTATATTAAACGGCGTGAGTTTTTTTATTCCCGCTGTATAATGAGCTGTTGTTTGATGCATCGCGTGAAAGATATGAGCACAATAGAATCGTCACCGACTTCAAACAGTTTTGTAGTACATATAAAAACTTTTTAATAAGAAATCTTATTTATTTAGTATTTTTTTGTTATAATACGACTGTAAAAATAATTTACCTAACGTTTTAGGGTTCACGTTCACGAATATATTTTTATTCATGAGTTCTCGTTAGAATCCTTATATCATCACGAGTGATATTGGATAATATATATATATATTTATTAAAATTGTGTTTTTTTAAGTATTTTTTTTTAAATATTAATAGTACCTATTTGATTAGAGTTTAGTAATGTGGGTTAAAACATCTGTTTTACTCATAAAAATACATACGAAAGTACATATTGCAACGTCTAGTCAAGGCAAGTCTATGACGTCGACGAATATTATTTTATGTTTGTTACAATATATTCTAGCATCACTTAAAATACAGTTCAATATTTAAGTATATGTATATAAATTATAGAACAGATTTAAGATAATATAATTAATTTGTAACAAAAAGCGATCCTATCTTAAACACGCGTCACGGTTTGGAAACATTTTTTATAACTTTAATTGCAGTTTATATTCAATATATTATTTAAGACGAATAAAACTGAAGTCTTGTATAATTTTGACGAATATATTGGGTGTGTATAATGGTGGTGGTGGTGGGTGAATATAATGAGCGAAAGTTAGTAAGTGTAATCATAATTTATATTTATATTAATGTTTGTTATTTCCGTATCATTCTTTCTTGTACTTTCAACTTTGCATCTGTGTCTTTTGGGGCTTTTTATTTTCTTTGTGTCGCTCTCATATTTGTACATAAACTGCTGAAGCGAATCTTCACAATAGTAATGTTTGTTTAATTTTTGTACGTCTATGGAGTATCTATTATAATAACATAACATTTTAAGAATGAAGTTACATTTTAGGACTGCTTATATATACTCGTATTAAATAAATTTGTAATAAATATTATTCTCTAACGTAAATTATAATCGCAATTTATAACGTCATATCAATGTTTGGATACTTTTAACGAATTCAACACTCCGACATTGATAAAATAAAACACAATCAACCTCATGTTATTGTTTGATTATATCAACCTATGTTATATATTAAGAGTATGAAGATATATGTCGTCCGATATTATCACTATTTAATTATTTTACATATTTACCGAATATAAAATTTTAACATACAAACGAGAGATTCCATAGCAGTGGAATAAGTTCAGCAAATCGAACACAGATTATCGAAAGTCCTGCGTATCGGTTTTCTATAAGAAATTCTCGATTATTATCCGTAAGTCATTTTCCTTCGCAGTACGCTTTGAAAATATAAAAAATATTATTTCATCAAAAAAGTTTCTGAAAATTACAAATGCATACAACCTTAAGTATTAACCGTGTCAAGGGTTCCTTCACACAACTTTAATTAGCTATTTCTTTGGCGTTTTGCCAAGAGATTACTATGCGTTTATTTGACAATTTGATACTTCGAAACGCTTTTTGTACACGCTTTTGTTGTGCTAAACAAATGTCACCGTAGAATTGTAAATATCGCACTGTTGAACTTATAATATAATCGAAAAATAAAATAATAATTCATTAAATTGTAAGCATTATGTCACGTTTAACAATCTTGTGACAGTTTATATTCTCATCAGGTTTTGAAGTAAGGGCGCTTAACGAAACGAATTTTCAGTGCATTATGTGTAAATTTTGAGTTCTGTCTCTCAATCTCTGACTAAATTCAGTACCGTATGTTGTTTTTTTTTTCTGTCATTGTTAAAAAAAAAACAAGTGAACTAGATATGGTGTTAAGATAATGAATTCACGAATTTTTAATAAACAATAGGACTGCAACTGAACTGGACAGATTTAGTTCATAAACTTCTTTACTGACGAATGCGGAGCACCAAAAAAATTGTTCTGAAGAGATCCTTTGCACACTTTTAAACTGCGAAATATTTTATATTGAAAATAAATAAAATTCTTACTAATAAATATGCGTTTTACTTTTTATAAAAACCTTGACGGAAAACATATCGAGAAAATCTGTAAGATGTGACCGTGATCCGAGTATTATGCATATACCAGTCTCTAACGCTAATTCCATTGTAATCCAGCTTGATTGTAAAGCTCTATCTTAATCCTTACCAAGAAACAGACTTCGCAAAGCAAGGAGCTATTATGACATTTATTCTATGTGTTTCCATCCTTATTAAATTTAAAAATAAATCCAGTTCACACCGGTTCCTTATCAGTTAAAGAAAGATTAATAGGTAATATAATTCTTAATGTTTTGTATAAAATAATACGAATCAGAAGTTTCGATTCACATTTTGTTGAAACGTAAAAAAAAATTAAGCTGTTCTTAATGGGCTTCCCTCTATGGTCAAGTTGAGTGCCATGCAAAGTGTGGCATGTTTTATGTATCAACGTAATGTAATTGTATTAGGCAAAATATAATAAGGGAAAATAACTTTGTATTTATTGAAATTCAACAAGCTTTGAATTTTATTGAAGTAAAGATTATTGGAACATTAGAAACATATTCAATCGTAAATTTAAAAAAAAAATCGTGTAAAGGCTTAATACATTAAAAGTGTTAGGGATGTATTATTTATATCTTAGATAGACTGTGGTTAGTTACGATGTTATGAGCTATCATCTATTACTATTAATTTGATTATTCGTTTTTGATAGACCTAATCTTAAAATTGGCTGCAGTTGCTTGTTGATAGTCTCATAAGAAACGTCAAGATAAGGATTAAATAACTCATAATCTATATATTAATACGTGAAGCAATAAATTTGTACCACTTTTTTATCAAAAAAGACGCGCACTAGACGCGTATATAAAATTTTGCACTCTTAAAGTTTATGTGTTGGAGTGCAGAAGGATTTTTATAAGATATGCATTAGAAATACATTAAAATAATATAAAGAACAATACACACACTACGATACCTTTAACACATAGTTTATCTAAATAATATTTAATGCGAAATATTCATAGTTTACGCATATACAGCCAATGAAAACACACGTCAATGATGAAAATCAATTACATCTTTTTGCATTTTTTTTTTTATTTTATGAGTGACAAGGTGTCGTCCCGTGAAGCCTCATTTTTCCTACGTATCTTTCGAATCAACGCATCTTATATTTTATAAGCAATTAATTGCGGTCGAATTTCGACGATAGTTATTATTAATACTTATAATTTTTTTTTTCATTTATATTTCTTTCCTGGAGGATTTTAATTATTGTGATAATATTTTGTTATAAATTTACATGTCATGCAGGAATATCATGGAATGCGATTAAAGTCTTGTTTTCATTAATCATATATTAATATTATGGCTTAACATTTGAAATGTATTGTTGCGAAAAGTTAAAAAAAAAAATAAAAACACTGTGACTTATATACACACATGTAATAGTCTGGATAACTCTTTTGAGTTACTAAATAATATTTGTAGCGTTCTCTCCAAAAACTTGCAGTCGAATATAACATGAAAATATTTTAAACAAAATAATCAAACATTATCACTTTTATAACATCAGACGGATATGTCTTCTTTGGTTATGATTAAAAAAAGGTAGATTCTAGATATAATGACGTCGTCGTGACCAATTTTAGCGACGGCGGCAATTCTCAAGGGAGACTAGCTAAACACGCAGTATATTATAGTGCACACAGGTGCTCTCTCTATTCCCCCACTATCGTAATCCGATGGGACGGCAAATCCGACACGACCGGAAAGAATTAGACTAGATTAGAGCTTTACTTTGCTTTCCGAGGCACGGAAGTGTTTTCACTTCCAACTTCAAGACTGACTCATAATTTTTCATAAGAAAAACTCCATTACTTTTATCGGCCCGACTTGGGGTTTAAATCCAGGAAATCGGATCTGAGCACTATATTCACTAGAGCAACGAGGCCGTCACTAACGAGCAAGAACCACGTTACTATTTACCAATTGAATAATAAAAAACGATTAATTATATATGTATTATTAAATTTACTTTGATTGTATAATGTACTCGTCGTTATTATTTTTATAAGTCTACGTTTATTATTTTTTCGTCTGAAATGTGTTAAGTATTACACATTTACTAAAGTCTCCTCATTTCAGACGAGAACACCTATTTTTCGGATATGAGCTCAGCAAACGTTGATTCAGTGTCGAGACCCCGTGAGTTTGCTATTCCAATATTATGGTTTTTCTTTTACATTCATATTTACGTCGAACTTATTTCAATTCCGAGTAACTTATTCGCGATATCGAAATGGTCTTCGAGTTTTCCATCTATATGCAGTTGGAGATGAAAGTTTGGGTATTTCCTCTCGGGCGCCTTCTAATAAATTCAATTCGACATTTCGTACGTAATTTGCCGAATTTTATTCACAAGGATCACGACTACTGTTCTTTTATTTATCAATGTAACATTCTTTTTATAACTAATTAGCTTAGGATAATTTTGGAAAATATTCGGATATGCTAAACCATTCATCCTTCATTCATATTTTCACAATCTGAATGAAACATTAGTGAAATGAATGAAAAATATTTTATCCTTCAACATAAGCGATTTATTTAGACCATTATTATACCCATACAAAGCCGATGAGAGTGGTTAGTTCGAGTGATTCGAATAATTGAACTCTAAACAAGATAAAATAACTAAATATTTATAAGTTACCTCTCGTTGAAAACACTCATAATCTCATAATCTCTCGTAATTGAAGCTCGATTACCGTGTAATATAAAAAGTTATAAACTCGGATTGAAATCGCAATAACCATAGAGACAGACAAATACTTTCGCACGGGAATGAAGACCAAACCGCACCTCAGAGAGCACTTATCGATTTCAGATTACACGGGCACAAAAGTGCAGCGGATTACCGCAGAGATACGGTAACATGCAGTCACCGTATACGGCAGATCCTTTATGATTACGCCTCGTTTTAACATCATATAATCGGAACGGCTGCAATAGCTTTATCGGTTTGAACAATTGTCTTGATTAACACAAGCAGGAATGTATAATACAAAGTATAATATATATTCAAATGTGTGTATAGGTTTAATCATATACGTACGTGGCTTTAATTTTAAACTTTTTAAAAAGGTCATTGAATACGACTTTTGAATAATAGAAATACTTAATGCATAAAGGCTCTCTTTACCAATCGACCTCCAGGATTAATACACAACATTAACAGCCTGTAAATTTCCAACTGCTGCGCTAAGGCCTCCTCTCCCTTTGAGGAGAAGATTTGGAGCATATTCCACCACGCTGCTCCAATGTGGGTTGATGGATACACATGGCAGAATTTCGTTGAAATTAGACATGCATGTTTCCTTCACCGTCGAGCACGAGATGAATTATAAACCCAAATTAAGCACATGATTCATTCATTTGAATTCAGCGGTGCTTACCCGGGTTTGAACCCGCAATCATCGGTTAAGATGCACGCGTTCTAACCACAGGGCCATCTCGGCTCTTTTAGGACTAATGTTTAATTTATATTATCTATAAAAATATTGTAAATGCACAGGTAGCTGTGTCTGTTACCTCTTAATGCTTAAGCAACTAAATCGATTTCAATGAAATTTGTTGTTGTGATAGTGGGAGTCTCGGGGAAGGCCATGGGGGTACTTTTTTAAATTCATTGCTCGAAGGTGTAAAGTTTTGACGTTTTGTGTGTGTGTAGGTTTTTGGCGGTAAAGTTTTATAAATTTCGCGCGAGTAAAGTCGCATGTTCATGTAGTATAAAATAAAATCAACTTTGTCTATATAATAATATAACACGCCAAAGTTAGTTATTACGAAATTTTTCGTATTCGTTTTACAGCGCTCAAATAAATGTAATTTTTTTTAATAAACAATAACGCTATACATTTCTTTCATAATATCCTTCACCAAAGAACACAAAAACCAGTGTTACTGGATTCGATTTGAATCAAAGAAACTCGGTTAGGAAAAAAACGAAGAACCTTTCCATTAAACTACCTTGGTCCTCAATTAAGAACGATACAAATATCTGAATTCAAACTATCAAATGTAATATTTTAGCTGAATAAGTATATCACCAAGGGACTTGATGAATAAATGTCGTGTAACTTTTGAACGGACTGAGTTAAAGGTTGCAATGCATTTACTGACTACGAAACTTTAAATTAGTTCGCTAGTGGACATTATATTCTAACGGCAAATACCATTTATAAAGCTATCATTTATAACGAAAACGTATTAAACTAAAGTGCTATAATAAACTTTATCATCATTTACGTGAATCAATAAGTACCTACCTATAATTATTTTTATATGTACAGACGTAATGCCTTACGATTTGTATGATACACGCGTGCGTTGTATATGTACAGTACTTTGTAGAGTAATATTATAGAAGACTGCAAGTCTGGTTATACGTTAAATGAGTATAAAACTACTATCTTTCAATTTCATCAAGACAAGAACACGCAGCGTGTGATCTCGTAAAGAGCTTACTATAGAACTATGAAGTAAGGTCTAAGAAGAACCCGCATTGGAGCAGCGTGGTGGAGTAGGTTCCCATCCTTCTTCTCAAAAGGGAGAGGAGGATATATGTTTGTCTCTGTAATATTATCTTATAATTTCGTGTGTAGTATCTCGGATTTTTCTTGTTAGTTAGTATAGTGTAATAGTTTTCAAGGCTGTAAACTCAGGTTTTATTGGGTTTTTCTGTTGAGATATTCTCAATAGCAGCCTGACAGCGCGCCTCAGTCTTAACATCCTCCGATCGTGGATTATGAAAGTGTGAAAACTGGGAACACACACGTGCACTATAATATGTTTTGCTCAATTGGTTGGTCTCTCAATTTATCATAAACTTATGATAATGAAAACTTTACGTGTGTGAAGCCTCAGCCTATTTAAATTATATGGTTCAATGAACTGGTGTTATATTATACATACACGTTACGTACTCCAATCAAAGCAGGAAGCCTTACAAATGTTTAATCTATTGTTGTAACTTTAGATGTTAATATGTGGATATGTCAGTTACTGAGAAATTACATCAACTTCATTAACCCTTCGTTACCCTCAGCGTTATTAAATATACTCTTTATTTTCAGAGTTCTTTGGCTTCAGAGGGTTTTCGAAATCTATCCTTATTTGGTCTCATTTAAGCAACAGATTTGCTTAACAAATATAGTCGTCGACGTTCACTTTTATCAATGTGGATTTATATTTCGCGTGATTTTTAAATGTGTTTGTACAATTGTTTTCGTTTATTTAAATGTTTTTTACTAATTCTGGTTGTTGCACGAGAAGATCTTTAATTTATGAAATTACAGATGTGAAACTTTTTGGAGTGGTATCTACGATATGGTACCAAAATGCATATCAGTTAGCATTTAGCAAAAGGTATACAAAGTTTAAAATAAATACATTAAATGATGTACGATCACATAGAACACGATAGAGAAACAAAACTAGTTCTTAATAATAATTGAAAATAAATTATTCAAAGCAAAAGGCCTGTTTCTGTTTTGTCCTCGCAGCAACACTCCTCTCCGCTTTCTTTGTCTCTGTTTACATTGTATTCGATGTCTTTCTATTGAATCGACTGAGTTTTCTAGGTTGATTGATTTACTGCCAATAATCAATCAATTATATGTATCTTTATTCATCTACGTATCACCTTAGTCGTAGGCTTCGTTCGCGTGATATTTCTATAACCTTTCTTCCTCGAGATACTCGTTTGCCAAACCACACAATAATAGCTTAAAGTGCTGAAGCGGGGAAGTAGAACGCACGAACCTATTTATTTTCAGTATATATATATATATTGATATCTTCAGAAACATATTACGGACCGTGCGCAGCGTGTAAGGCCGTAGTTATGGGTGGCTATGCCGTAGCTATTTGGGTCGCCAGGAATTTGGAAAGGCGTCATATAAAACTGAACGAGTGGCGTGATATTTCACCTTTGAACCCTTGGGGTCATTTAATATGGCACTCGAGTGGTAGCAGTCTTTATTATTTAATTACATATACTTAAGTAAGATTTTAAATAAGATTTTTTGAGAATAATATAAAGGAATATTTGACATCACTCGTTTGGATATTGGGTATAAAATTATAAATACATATCATGTGTAAGATAATATAATATACGTAGCTTAAACCTACCATTATTTATTGGACGTATATTTTATACCAACGAGGTTTTATTAAAACATTTTTTTTAAGGAATGTTATATTCAATGTATGAACCGGAACTTCACGATTGTTACATCGATAATCTAAGCGTAAAACAAGGTAAACTATGTAGTAGCCGCGGTACTTTTATAATTTCCTATGTTATACACTATAACCTTTAAGGAAACGAGCTGAATCTTTTCGTATAAGTTTTATGTATATTTAAAAGTTGTTTTGTTCGGTTAAGCGTTACAAAAAGAATGTTTTTTAATTCGATTTCGTGAAACGATAAGTTTCAAGTTTAGTGGACTGACGTATTTACCACCTGATGGTAAGTGGTTACCACCGTCCACATTTATTGGCGATGCACATATTAAACATATTCCTATATCCTTATATCGCCAATGCACTACAAACCTTGATAAGTTTTTATGTACCTGGCTCATTCTTCTGTCTAATCGGAAGTCAAAACTACTAATTAACTACCTTATAGACAGTGCTATTTAACGGTAGTATAAGCGATAAATGAGTAGAACTACCTAGATGGAGTTATAATATAACACAACTCTTAATAAGGTTTGGTAGAAAAAAACGACGTTTTTATCTCAACATTTTCTATGATTTTGCATGGTTTTTAAATCACGAACTCTGGCTCAATTGTATAGTCTACTGGGACGTTTCGGCTTTAAGATCAGATGGATCTATTACATTATATTTCGGTTCATTTCTTTGACATTTTATCTGAAATATTTATTTGATATGTATTAGTTCTGAGTAGCTATTAAGGAATATTGGATCTAAGATAGTCTCTTGGTTTTTTTATGTTACAGATTACTAGACATATACATTGGCGCTGAAAGAAATATTAACCATTCCTTAGATTGCTAATGCGTCATGGACCTTGGGTACTGAGACGTTACACCTGTAGTTACACTGGCTCACCCTTCAAACCGGAACACGATAATACGAAGTATTACTGTTTGGCGGTAGAATATCTGTTGAGTGGGTGGTCCATACGCCGACGGGTATGTTCTGTTTGTAATATAATTGTATTATTAATGTTTTATTGATAATATTGATTGGTGATTTGGTTTTGGGTTAAAACACACCGAAAGAATTTAAAGATCAATAAACGTGAGAAAGATTTGTATGGCTTAGTGTACTATAAGCCTGACCAGTATATAAGTAAGGTTAATTTTAGTATTTCTAAATATATATCATACGAGTATTTTTACATTTTTTTTTACATTAGCAGCCTGTAAATTTTTCACTGCTGCGCTAAGGCCTCCTCTTCCTTTGAGGAGAAGGTTTGGAGCATATTCCACCACGCTGCTCCAAAGCGGGTTGGTGGAATATACATGTGGCAGAATTTCGTTGAAATTAGAAACATGCAGGTTTCCTCACGATGTTTTCCTTCACCGCCGAGCACGAGATGAATTATAAACCCAAATTAAGCACATGAAAATTCAGTTGTGCTTGCCTGGGTTGGAACCCGAAATCATCGGTTAAGATCCATATGTTTTAACCACTGATCCATCTCGGCTCTTACGAGTATTTAGTCCATGTTATTAATAAGACTCACCTGATTAAAAAATATATTTTAAATTGTAAAAAACGGAAAAAGATTGATATAATCGATCACAACTGCTAGATCTATCTAAAAAGCTATCTTTTAAGATAGATAGATATAGATCTTTTTAGATACCACTATGCACAAAATTAATCATAAATACAAATTAAATAATGTATAACTTCATTTGAGGTCTCGCCATTTTCGATTAAAATCCATTACAACTAGATAATGTGATATTTTGTTACGCATTGATTATGCCTTTAATTGATGTATTTAATATTCCAAGAAGACAACATATCTGTCTTTGTGGAAGAAGGCAAATCTGTTTTGGTATGAAATAGTCTTCCACGATCATCAAATCAAATCAAATCAAATCAAATCAAAATATACTTATTTATAGTGAAGCTACCACCGGTTCGGAATGTAGATTCTACCGAGAAGAACTGGCAAGAAACTCAGTAGTTACTCTTTACATCTAAAAATACAGTCAAGTTAGTTAAATACAATTATATATGCATTTAATATATCCTGCCAGGGAATCAACAAGCATTAACTCAACGCTTTTTATCATCTATATAATCTTGTATCGAATAATATGCCTGATTTACCAATGTATTTTTTTTCAAATGATTTGAATTTATGAAACGGCAATGTTAAAAATATCTGTCTGTCTAATCATAACTAATGTTTATGTAAATATAATTAGTTAGTTAAGATAGATAGTAATCGCAAAGATTTATATCTATCTTTATAAATTTTCTTTTAAATTAAAACTAATTTACAATTATACATAATGGCTTTAAAAAATAAATAGAAGCGTTCAAAATGTATGAACATATCCTCTAAATTAAACTTCGGAATGAGATTTTTCCGATGTGGCAATTTCAAATGCAATTACCCAGTGTCGAGTTTGTTATCACACTTCAGACTATTTCATAGTGATATAATTTCGCAGCCGAAGAACTTCAAATATGCATCTCTTTACGACTTACGTCAGCGCCTTCGCATCTTCGAAGACGCGAAGTTCAAAAAGTTATTATAACCTAATAAGGAGTCACACTTATTTTCGATATTTACAATGAACGAACGAGCGAATGAATGAATAATTTATTAACTTCCTATTCGGATGTTATAGAAATGGATTCGATTTTCGGAACTCGAAACTAAAACAAAACTTCAGTTCACGTGAACTTTAATGTTTGATTGTATGTGTTTCAGAGGGTTATCATTGTTTGTGTATATTTTTATTTGCTGTTCGAAATAAAAAAAAACATATTTGTCTACATCATGTAGTATAAATGTATGAAAGGTTTTTTAAAATATGAATTAAAATGCAATTGTGTTACACAATCGAGTTCGCGTGTTCATCTAACTATTTACTTTCACTATAAATATATTTTATTTACATAAGAATTATATACAAATAAAAATATATTACATATTATAATGGTGGCAAGAATACTATCAACATATCCCTGTTGAATTGCAATTTCGATCTTCTAGGCAAAAATGAACCAGCCGCTGCTAAGACGAGGTTATACTTTTAATAACTATTACTCCAAGGTCCAGTGTTTCGATATATATTATTAAAAAATGTCTTTAACTACTTTATTAAGATACATAGCAGATTCATACGAATGTTTTATAAAAACAATACACTAGTAGTCTTAGTGTGTTAACGATCTAAAGTGTAGCATGTTACGTTGCTAGTGCCTGTAATTGGGCGTAAGAGGACTTCGAAGTATATGTTAGTTGCTTTGTTATTATCGTCTATTATATACATTTTCATATCTAAGTTCGATTATGTTCATGGAAAACCAATTCAAGTACGATGTTGCTGGCAGATTACTTGAGCAATACTTACTCAATCTCATTATTTCACAAGAGCAAGTATAGTGTTCCTATTGCAAGTCTTGAACTATGTTTTCAATTTTGACTACTTATTGTATGCATTGGAAAAGTTTATGGTACATTAAGATATAAAATACATTAACTACGATTAAAAATATATATATGCTTTTTTATAAATAACACTTAAATATACTGTATGTATATATATATAGCGTTATTTATTAGGTATTTTTACTCGCATGATATATGTCAGTTTCGTCATTCTCCTGGGAGAATGGCCAACTGGCCAATCCATCATTCTTATAATATACTACCGGAGGAAGTTCAGGTTTTACCTACTAAGATATGGATTTGTACACAATCTCAATATAAATTGGCTCGACTCGGAGTTCAAACTTAGAACCTCGGGTTCTATATATAGCCACTAGACTAATGAGTAGGTTATTGTATTGAATAAGTCATTGGTTAATTTCCATACAAAATGTTTTGTAAACTGTTGACTATATAATAATTTAATTTGAGAAAAATAGTACTTTAGTATTAAATTTTTTGATATAAATGAAGTATATATCGATTTTAATTTATATAATTTATATATCCATGAAACACTGTAAGGGTATAACGGGCTCGCTCAGTTTTCGGCGCTAATTTATTTAACACTAGCACCATCTGTTCCTCATCACGAGTGTCTAAATGACAGTTTGAAGTTGTCAAATTATTGCGTACTTTGCCAAGATTGGGATTGTGCCGGGTAAAGTTTGCGGCGCAAATTAGTATTTGTCACTCGCTCTCGGGCATGCACGCCAACAAGTTTGGGAAACAGCGACTATAGCGGGTGACGTGGCGAAACCGAAGGGCAACTTTTTGTTGTCGACTGTACACATGATATTAGTGCAAGGGATAATCACTCATCAAGTACAGCGAACTTCATTCTCACTTTGTAGTGGTTTCCATGTTAACAAAAATTTATTGGTTAGGTTTAATATTATTTGGCATCGTTGCTTGTTACGTGACAAACGTGATCGTGTGCTAATTACATTGTTGGCTTCATGTGTCTCAGTAATATGATTGAATAGTTGTTCTAACGCAACAACTACGGCAATATCAGTATCTCATATTGAGTAACTATATTAGTTTAGATTTGGAATATGTTTTATTTAATTAATTTAAATTAATTACTGTGATGTACATGTATCCATAATATGTTATTATTATAATCAATGTGACAATCGCATCGCAATTTCCTGTAATTTCATTGTATTTTCCGTTGAGCTTAGTGCTTAGTACATACACAATGGATCTTAATTATGTTCAGGTGATCAGTATTATTGCACAGATATTGGTTGGACGTTATTGTTGTTATAATAATATGGACTCTACATTACTAAATGCAGTACAGTTTCTTATTAAATAATAAGGTTTCGGTAAGATCGCCGTTCGTAGTAGACGTGTTGGAGATTATTTAGAAATTTAGAAATAAAAATGTTGAATCGGAAACATTAATAACTATTGGCTCTTTGACACATATGTTAAAATTCGACCAGAAGATGTATTGAGGATAATTTAATTTCATACAAAGCATTTTAGTTTTGCTAATAACTGATTAAGCTATCGATTTGAAGATAGTCCATCGTTCAGCTGACAACATTCCATTATTTATTTATTATATAGAAGAGTATGCGTCACATACGGCCTTTAGCATAAATTGTACCAAGTATATCCCTGTTTTTCATCTGTTCTATTAAGATAAGACACAAATTTATACTAACCACACTATTTGGTAATGTATAGAAGAGAGAAAAAAACATGTAATCATTGTGCAAGTCCGTCTGGGTAGGTACCATCTACTCATCATGTATTCTACCGCCAAGAAGCAGTTGTGTTCCGGTTTTATGGATGAGTTAGTCGGTGTAACTACAGGCGCATTGGCGATTTAAGGAATCGTTAGAATTTCTTACCATGCTAAGGTTTTGGCCCAGTAGTGTAAAAAAACGTGTAATTACATTGAATCACTTACCCCTTAACTGCAATACAACAATACTAAGTATAACTGTTTGGAGGGCTTGATCAATATACATACCTTGAATTTGCTTTAACAGCAATTACCGAGCCGAGAGCCGAGATGGCCCAGTGGTTAGAACGCGTGCATCTTAACCGATGATTTCGGGTTCTAACCCAGGCAGGCACCACTGAATTTTCATGTGCTTAATTTGTGTTTATAATTCATCTCGTGCTCGGCGGTGAAGGAAAACATCGTGAGGAAACCTGCATGTGTCTAATTTCAACGAAATTCAGCCACATGTGTATTCCGCCAACCCGCATTGGAGCAGCGTGGTGGAATATGCTCCAAACCTTATCCTCAAAGGGAGAGGAGGCCTTTATCCCAGCAGTGGGACATTTACGGGCTGCTAATGCTAATGCTAATGCTAACTAAAAATGTAAGTTGAAAACTGTCGTCTAACTGTTTTCTGTGTTCTTGCTTGGATTGTTTGACACGTGATATCGTTGTATAGATTCGTTATCGTATATTTGTAACAAACAACATAATATATTGTTCTTAAGTGTTTGTTGTTTGTTTTGCCGAGATGACCCAATGTTTAGAATGTGAGCACCTTAAGCGATTGCGGGTTCAAACCCAGGCAAGCACTACTGAAATTCCACGTGCTTAATTTATATTTGTATTGACCGTGTTCAGCGGTGAAGGAAAACTATATAAGGAAACCAGCATGTGTTTAATTGACAATATCTGCAACATGCGTTACCCTAATATAACCAGATAATGCCGAAGTTTAGTGACTCCCTCATAGATGAGGAGGTGATAGGCTGTCATAGTACGTTTTGCACTTCCACATGTCAATCAATCCGCATTGAGCGTCGAAGAGAAATAAGGCTTATAATTTTTAGAGGAGCACCTTGACCAGCTTCAGGATATTGATTTAAAGTGATTGAATATATATACTAGCATCGACGAGTTCTCTCCTGAGTATTCACGCACGTTATAGGGGTCCATAACCTTCGTTGGAGTTCAAGCTTGCTTCATACCTACCATCGAATTCGGTTCAGTTTTTGGTCGTGAAAGAACAAAAGACAGACAGACATAGTGACTTTCACATTTACAACATTAGTATAAATTTTATGTATGTTCGCTCTCAATGCGTTCCAATAAGCATCTATAGTTAGTAATTTGTTAAGACGCCAGCTTTTCTCATAAAGGCTATAGTATATGTATTTAATTTCATGAAAACTCAGAAGCCGTGAGCATGAAATGCGAAAATGGTACAGAATTGACCACAGCCCGTGGTACAAAGATTAAATTGAATCGGGCAACTTGCCAAATACACCGGAGGGCCATTATAAAATATTATATGCTGATTTTACGTCTTAAATAAGACATTCACGTTACAGTTAGACGCTTGCAGAAACTTGTTTCGTGCAAAACATAATAAAACAAACGAATTTTAATAGAGATTACAATAAAAGTAAGTCTAAAATATTTTTTTCATTTCGGTAGTAAGTAATTGGTTAGTATGTTGCTGGGAAAAGTCTTAAATGTCTTAATTTATAAATTTGTTATAGTTTGACTATTTACATCTTATTAAATTAACTGTATGACTGATTTAAACATAATAATACCATTTTAATGTAAGCAAGCATAGTATACGTGATTTTAAATCGAAAGTATTGAGATCCTGAGGTCCTGAATTACGTACTCAATTGCAGCCCAGACTCGTGGAATAGGATGTGTGAACCGTCCCTTGGAAAGTGCAAGAGTGGTACACAGTTGAAACTAAAAACCGTTTTTCCTGCTCCCGGTGACTCTGCAATTGGGTTGGATTACTGTCCTACCAAATTATGAAAGTGAGGGTAAATTGTCTTACTTGAATTGGCGAACACACTTGTATACATCTGACTTACGGGTCCATTTTGTGAAATTAATCGTTCGAAACATGTTTTTTTCTATAAAGTAATTGTAAGAAAGAAGCCGTTGGATTCTTTTGTATGTGGATATGTAAACTATCATGTCTACTCAGATAAATCAGAAACAATTGAGTGCTTGGAAGCCAACATCGGACGCGTTATTGCCGAAATACAGCCAGATTTACTGCGAAGAGTGTGTGAAAATAGGACCCTCGGATTACGCCATGTACGCATCAACCACGGCGGTCAATGACCGAAATTATATTCAAACACAAACACTATTAAATAAAATTCGGTCAAATAAAACCAATTTTATGAGATTAAAAGCAGACTTCTGTGTTTCATTTCAATTTAATCTAATTTAATAACAAAATATAATCTATTCAAGTAAAGCTTGTTACAAGCATTTTTGAATCATCATTTTACAGAACTATATAAAGCCTGCTTGAAAGCCATTAAGTATTAGTTCCATGTTTTTTTATCTGTGTAATCTTGTGTTGAATAATATCCCTTATTTATTAATGTTTTTTTAGAAACCGATTTGAATTTATGAATCGGCCAAGTTAAGGTCAGGAATCGCGTCTTGTAAAATAATCATGAGGTTAATTAAAAGCGACAAATTTGTTATTTATTTTGGTGACAGGGTTGGTTAATTTTTTTTCCCAGAGAATAGGAATTACGATTCTACGGGGAAATGCTGTTAGCTTTCTTGATCATTCCACGCCGTCATGATTTATACAGTAAATATTTTAATTTATTAATTGTATATAATTACGGTATTAAAGTTAGTCTTAAGCAAATTAGTTTTGCTAATTTCTAATAACTTGGATGATATTAATATATCTAAATAATCGTAAGGTGAAATTTCTGTTCAAAAATATTTAACTGTAATACAACGAAAATTTACAATTTAACTGATCCCAAGTGGAGAAACTTCAAATAGACTCGAAGGTCACAACTAATGAGATGAAAGACCTTTTATAATCGCTACACTGGAGTGGATTGTGTTGACAGGATAACGGCTTTATAGAAAAAGCAGTACGAATTTAGTATTTAGTAAACTTATACATAAACAATTTCGTTTCTAATTTTAAGCCCGTTTGAGAATGTACCACCCATTTATGAGTTTTTCAGGTATCGCATATCATTGCTATTTACCAGTATAATATCACTAAAATATATCCAATAAATAATTTGTAATCATTGAGGTACTGAAGTAATGTAATTTTAAATACAATACCAGGAAATTTTAAATACAATAGGAATTTTAGTTGCGCTGATTCTATGATATTTGACTTTCGATACTACGTTACTTGTATTATGTACTATCTATATTTTATATAATTAATTTATAATTAATAATAGTTGAGCCGAGATGGCCCAGTGGTTAGAACGCGTGCATCTTAACCGATGATTTCGGCTTCAAACCTAGGCAGGCACCACTGAATTTTCATGTGCTTAATTTGTGTTTATAATTCATCTCGTGCTCGGCGGTGAAGGAAAACATCGTAAGGAAACCTGCATGTGTCTAATTTCAACGACATTCTGCCACATGTGTATTCCGCCAACCCGCATTGGAGCAGCGTGGTGGAATATGCTCCAAACCTTCTCCTCAAAGGGAGAGGAGGCCTTTAGCCCAGCAGTGGGAAAATTTACAGGCTGCTAATGCTAAAAAAAAATATTATTATTTACTCATACATGATTTATATAAACATGGAATTAAAGAGTGATATGATCTAAGTTTCTAGTAAGTATATAGTATTGGTCACATCATTAATTAAATTCTAATTAAAAAAAATAAGATTCCTTTTTCGAGATATGTACCTACACAGAATAAACGAAACATTATTCGCGTCAGTAACTAATTGTTATAATTAATATCAAATTTAATTACAAACCAACATAACGCAGCTCAATAATAACAACGCACCGCATCGAATCCGAATTAAATTTCAATGAGAAATTTTTAACGGTCAAATTTGCCGTCTGAAGTCTGAAGTTATGCGCGAGCAACTTCATAGTATCTTCATCTACATTTGCTAGAAAGTTTTTTTTTTATCAAAGTATGTCTTTGAATTCTAAAAAGTAGTAAGTATTTAAACAAATTCTGAGAATTTAGTTATTATTATAACAATAAATGTTTCTCTGTTGGATTATTTATTACTGAATAAATGTACAGAGCTTGCACTTGTGTTCTTTTTGCACTAAGATCGCTAGTATTTAAGATTGCGAGTAATCCAGTCAGGATTACGGAATTTTATTACGACGCAATCAGGTATAACTCATATTAATACTAATAAAGTAAGATAGAAGACCAGGCTGTCAGTGTCAAAGGTCGGGAGGACCCTCCTGTTAAGGTAAATATATTTTTGGAGCTTATTCCGCTAACCTGCTCTAATGGTGTGTAAAAAACACACGTGACTTGTATCTATCATTAACGGGAGTAAGGGTTTTATTATAAAAACAGATCACGTACATAAAAATTCAGAATTCGAACCCGCAATCTTCGGTAAAGACACACGTCTTTCCAACCATTGGACCATTACGGTTTTTGCTATTGTTTGTATTTTAGTAATATTAATTATTTTGATGAATAATATAATCCTTGTTGCAACGTGTAACGAAACAAAGGTGCGATCTAATGCGTAACCGCAAACACTGATGAAACAGATATTTGCAATTCGGTTAGCATTGTGCATTAGGGTTTAGTGGGTCGATTTAAGCCGTAGGCCACTCACGTCTATTGTTAAATTTGTACGAAACGTTAGTTTAATCAACTGTATAGATATACAGATAACGTCGAGCCTAAAAATATTGCAGTGCTCTCTAGCACTTAACCGATTTTACAACGATTTTTCTATAAAATTCTATACATTAGCCATCAACTATTTAATGATTTTTAATAAAATAAAATATGATTAAATTTATTCTAAGAAATTGGACATAAAAATATATATTTAATGTAGTCAAGGAGCAGAAAATTGTTTAATGTATCTAACCGTTTGCTTAAGTTTTTTATTATTAGATATTTTATATGTTTGTTGGGGATGTAAATTAATGATAATTCAATAATTTAATTAATAGTTCATCTTAGCCTACTTGGTTTTGTAACAGATACAAGCTTCCAATGTAAATGGTTGCTAAGATTTTTCGAAAAGTTTTTAAGATTTATCGTTTCCTAAAATTTCTTTTAATTTATTCTGAAGTTAATATTAGTTGTCTTATTTAGTATATTTTGTTAAACTCACTGATAATTATTTGACGATCAGAAGAAGAAGAATTCGTTTAATGTACAATATGAACCATTTAACCTTGAAAGAAATGAAATCGGTAAAGTCATTCTCAAGTTATGGACATTTGCAACACCGGGGGGCTTGCAAGCGCGTTGCCGGCCTTTAAGGAATGAGTACGCTCTTTTCTTGAAGGTTCCCAAGTCGTATCGGTTCGGAAAAACCGCCAAAAAATATCTTAAAAATCGCGCTGTGGTGGATTTTCAGACATCTAAGTGGTGTGGGTAATATTTGAAATTTTGACGAGATGTCCTTAGGTGAAATTAAGCAGCCGTGATTAATCCAAACAATTCCTCTGAACATTTCCCATGAAAAATGGCTGTGGTGGCTTGAAAATATTCCGATGAATGTTCTCAAAACGATGATATCTTTTTGGGGTTGAAATGGTCTAGGTTTAGCCAGCCCCAGTCCGAGACTTTGTTTAGCGAAGACTCGATTTCAGATACAAAGTTGTTTCGGTTTCCGTCGACCTTTTCTCGAGAAATATATATTATAATGATCTAGTCTATATATATACAACTGTCTAGTTTAGTAGTTATATCTAGTGTCACGTGTTACTATAGTCATTTATAAACCATAAAATAAAAATTTAAAAGCCAATGCTGTTACGGCCCTTTCATTTTAAAAATCTACCAACTTTTGTATACTCTTTCAATCGCCAAATGTTTGCCAGTAGAAATGATAATACATACTTTTAAAATAAAAAAATCCAGTTTTGATTTAACCCGGAAAAGACAACGGGGTACGTTTAATCGATTCCACTCGACCTTGAAGTTGAAAAATACAAGAGCGTCATTAGGGTATCACCACTCGTTATATCCGCGTTATTATTGCTCGGTTTGATATGCAATTGAAATTATTATCCTTTATTTGAGGTGACTCAATGGTAAGAATGAACCATAGGTTAGCAAGACTAAATTTCCATGTATTTCTAATTCATCTCGTGTTCGGTGAAGGTAAACGTTTTGAGGAAATCTGCGGTTTTCTACCTATACGTATAGGTAGAAAACCCAACTAACCAACCCACATTGAAGCAGCGTGGTGATATAAGTTCCAGACCTACTTCTGAATAGGAGTCCAGTAGTAAGTCATTTACATGGTCCTTTAATGTTCTGTTTAAGAATCACTTATTAAAATTTAATAATTGTTTCGCAAAACAAAACAAAATAATACATAATTGTTAATCTGATACATAATTTAATTTAGCTCTGTTAATTTTGATTTAATTAATTCATTTTAGTAAATTTAATCGACAATTTTTCAGTGTTTGTTACATCTAAACCCTGCTTTCTAAGCTCATATGTTTTTATTTCCGATTTTTAGGAAATAAAAACATATGAGCTTAGAGCTTATTGAATAAACGCCAAGTTCCACGGGTGACCCACTAGTATATATTAAGTCTATTGGATCAATTTACTCAACAGGATTGATAGCTCAAAGATCATAATGATATCAAGCTTATCAATGATACAAACGATGTAACATTATCTCCTATATCAAGATCTATATAGAATTATATCAAAATAAAATTATAATATTCTTCAAGTAGGCTCATAAAAACACCTTTAAAATTTTACAATGTAGAATTAAATGTAAAGCTACACCGGTTCGGAAAGAAGATTCTAGCGAAAAGAATCGGCAAGAAACTCAGTAGTTAGTCTTTAGGCTCGAAGATTACTCTGTCACCACTTTTCTTGGGAGATACAAATGACGAAATACCTCATGCTGATAGCCATCATCACCAAACACGAAATTAATCATTATAAATTCAAATGAAGTCAAGAAAACTTAGCGGTACCTGTCCAAATTTTGCTTTGTATAATCTTGGTTTCGTTCTGGGTATAGACGATGTTATATTTCTTACATGGTTACCATTTACAATCTGCATTTTGCTTAAGATTCACGTGTCCTCTTCATAAAGCCATTTGGTTTCTTAACACTGTAATTTATGTTACCTAAAGATAATTAAAAGTAAAATTGGCTGCGATTTAAACAGTTATAAATAAAATTAGTTACATTCAGTAGGATGACATAAAAATGTAAGAAAAGAAATCCCTTTGGCTTTGTGATTTAAAATCGGTTCGAAGGCGGAATTTTTCACGGGTCACATTTGAAATTGCGATTCGAAGATAAAAGAGAACATCGGGTCTGAATTCCCTGATCTAAACACGTCTCGGGCTAATGACGGCTTCGCGAATTTTTACGTCGCTTCCCGTTCATTGGGGACCGCTGTTTGTTTACAGATCCATTGATTTTCGCACTTAAGAAGTCCGTAAAAAAGTTAGTTTCCTAACGGTGTCTAGAGTATTGGAGAATGTTTTTAATTTTGCCAAGAGATGAGCTTTTTACTGTATTATTACATTCGAATCAGGAGACCATATTGTTTGAACATTATCTGAGTTTATTTTCATTACTTTCACAGGACTAAGTGGACCGTCAGTCTAATGCCTAGCTTACATTCCGATCTCCTATGTGTAAATTCTGGTTTGTGTTTTAAAAAATATATTGCGTTTTTCTGGTGAAAAATTGACAATGACAGCCTGGAGTTCGAAATTTGGGTCTACTTACACTTCTATGCTTCAAAAAACTCGGAGCCGGTATTGATGGATTTTCTGTCCCATTTGATTATGGAAGTAAGTGAATATGATACTGGGAGTGGAAATTTTATTCGATTTAATCTGGCATACACGTACAAATTAAAAATAAAATATTTGTTATATATGCCTTATATTTTTTAAAATACATATAATTTAGTTGAAGTAAGAATAATAACATCAGAGATTTATTTTTGAAATCATAAAACCTATTCTTGGAGTACTCCAATCTTGCAGTTGTTAAAACGCACTGGACTCAAACGTCACACAATCAAACCCAGTCATGGTGTTCAATTGCTTAACTCGTGCTGAAACTTCGTATCGTGTTCGGGCGTCGAGGAATATCGTAAACTCGGAAACACCGAAATTGATGAATATCAGAATGGAAGATACATTGAGCAATGTTGAGGATTAAACCTCAAGTTCGGGTTTTGGGTAAGGCACTTGTTTTGTTTTTGCTTATAATAAACAGACTGAGGTAAATTAGATGTCTGATAGTAAGCGATCACTTTTGCCAATTCAAGAAGTAATAATTCTTGTTATATAAATAAGTATAAACCATTCTATAAGCAGTAATTGTACAGTTAATGAGCCAGTATATATAAGCACAAAAAATGTAAAATGTCTTAGACGTATTAGATCATAAGGTAGTTAATCTAATATATTAGATCGATTGGAATACAACAATAAAAAACTGCCAGAGGCGTAAAACAACGAAATTAATGACATTTGGAAACCAATAAATAAATATGCATAAAAGCTTCTAGATTAATTAATAAAATAAACAGATTTTCTATGTATTTAGAATATGTAGTATAAATCGAACGTCATGCCGTATGCCTTATACGTATTGGTCATGCACGCCTCCCAACTGCCTGCTAGCACATATAAATATTTCACAACATAAATAATTGTCTTTTTCCTCATGATGTTTTCCTTCACCGCCGAGCACGAGATGAATTATAAACACAAATTAAGCACATGAAAATTCAGTGGCGCTTGCCTGGGTTTGAACCCGAAATCATCGGTTAAGATGCACGCGTTCTAACCAGTGGACCATCTCGGCTCTTTGTTATTAATAACAGGGTAATAATTTAAGCTTTTAGCGGAACTTTAACGCATCTTTTACGACATATTTCATGATTTAATTATAATAATAAAGATCAAAATACTAATCAGATTTAATTTACGTATTGTTTGTCGATGATACAATTACAATAGAAAATTATTCAAAGTTGTGACATGAATCAATAAGCTAGTTGACATTACACATCTATCAGCAGTGTTGGTCTTGTTTATTGCAGTTTTTAAAACTTATCTTCTAGATTCTAAATAATAGATGTGTTAAGATTTTTATTTGCTTTTTCACTCATAGCTAACATCAAGACATAAACAATATCTATAAGAATAAATAGCTTATACTGTTTACGTCACAATTGTTTCGCTGTTAAAAAAAAAGTAGCAACTAAAAATAAAATCTAGTTCTAAAGTACGAAAGGTTCAAAGTTTGAAATGCCGTCGAGCGACAGAGGGCGTCAACGGTCTCTTTTTTGTATAAGCGCTAACTTTACCTGCCTTTGCTCATTTTAATATCAGCTTGCCCCCACTTAAATGGACACTGAGCGTAAAAGGCATGCATTTGATGCGGTGACAAAATAGTCTGAAGGAATATTAAAAAAAATCATACCAAAAATAATAGGTTGGCAGCATTAAGGTATCGAAAGGTTAAAAGTAGCACCAACTAAATTAATTAAACGCTTAGCTTCAGTATCAATTGGCTAGGAGATTTTGTTTTGGTAACTAAATTAATTTTCAAGCGGAATATTTCAGGAGGACAAAATGCATAAAATAAAATGATAAAAAAAATATGTAACTGAGGTTCTATTTCAAATCTAATTAATTGGATATTTGATATGAACTAGATCTTATAAATCATATATTTTGTGTCATGGCGGTATCGTAACCTAACAAATATAATTTATTAATATGAGTCGCCAGGATATCTTTTTTATATTACTTTATACCTATTAATTTATTTATTATTATTTTTTTTTTTTACCTATGATTTCAATTGACGTGCATAGCATATTGGCTACCGATAAAGTTCAATGACATTGTTCAAATTTAACAATAGCCCGGTTTTGAGGCTTGTCTAATATAATTGTGGCGGAAATAATTATTATTTGCCAAGGGAGCATTTAAAAAAAATCAATCAAGTAATGGTTTTGTACTATTTTGGTTGGCCATAAAAAAAATATTAGATCCGAGGTAATAAAGATAACGTATATTATATATCTTAATCTTAGTAAAAAGCCGCCTTAAACCTACAAAAAACTTTAACGGAAATTAAATAATTAGTTTTCTTTTGACATATAACTAAATATGTGAATTTTAATGAACGTAATGATTGTATCGTTTAATTTTAGATCAGAATATTGTAATAAATGTCGACTTTTGTTGGAACTTCTACATTGTAAAACAGTCCGTCATATAAATGGTGGATACGTGCAATGAAACAAAAGAAAACGAAACAAAAGTCGTACCAGCGTAACAGTGCCCACTGTGCAGCACCCACTTCGTACAGTTTCGAAGTCTCAATTTCCCTATGTTTTTCACGTATATTTTAGTTACGTGGTGATATTTAAAGAAAGTTATTTCGAAAACTAACTTTCATAAAAACCTACAGGTAACAGTTGCTTGTTTAAAGGTATGTTTATTAACGTCCCGAGGATGGAACTGTCAGATAACTAGAAAAAAAAAATCACGAAAAAATTTAGTCGGACACTTTAAAAGCCATGTTTTTTTCGCTAGCGTACCTTTACTGATATTCTCTTTCTAGTTTTGCGCTAAAAACTTTTCCTATTTAATTTTTATAATGACATTATTAAATTTATACAGTTATTTTAAATAACTTTTAAGAGAATACAAGAAAAGCCGAGGTGGCCCAGTGGCTAGAAGAAGTGAATGTTAACCGAAGATTGCGGATTCAAAACTGTGCAGAAAAGTAAATCTTAATTTGTGTTCATAATTTAAAAATTCGAACATCACGACGATGTAGGTTTCACATTTCGGTTGAAGTTTTGCCATATACGTATCCACCGAACCGCATTTGAAATGTGAAAAAGGACGGAGAGTATAAAAAATCTAATTTAAATATTTAAAAAAAAAAGTATAAATTTATTCTTATTAATTGAACAACTTAATAGACTAAATTTAATTATTCAGTCGAGAGATTTTTTTTAAATATATGGAACAGAATATTATTATCTTAAATTAACATAATAAAAATCGATAAGATTCGATGAACTAAAAAATAAGTGAAAGATGACTGTAAAAAGTAGCAGTAACGTGACAACAAAATAGCGTTGGTTAGCGTCCAAACGCAAGTAGACGCAACTCAATTATACATTCAAGTTTCCTCAATATGGGTAGCGTATTGAATTACCTTATTCAACTAAAAATTATCTCTGGTAGAAATATAAAGACGTGTTAAACTCCAACATCAGACGTATTCAAAGTGATCTAAAACGATCCTAACTATTTCCGTGGTTTTGTACAAAATTTCCGGGTGTCGCCTTTAGAGAATTCCATTTCATTCGACAACATAATGGTTCCCAGATCAATACTTACTTCAAGAATACCTGTTATCTCATTATTCGGACCTCAAAGGATTTGGCGATTACAGAGGTCTGGTTCTACACGAGCCAATAATTCGCGTATAAACATTTTAAATGGTATACATGAATCTGGTAGTTTTGTTTGCTATTAAATTCTGTTGCATCATACACCTAAATTAATGTAAATATGTTTTTGTAAAGCTATCTTCATATCAGAGATCAACGACATATTTTTGTCGCAAATATATCACTTACTCGCACAATTACAGTCATAGTATAGTATAGCGCGTCGCGGTTGTTTCCGCTTCGCTTGGTCTCTCTTAGTACGTTCGATGCCTTAATGAGAAAGCGGGAAATTACTAATCCTAAGTGTCATATTTCAAATGCAGTAGAATCCATTCGATATTTAAATTATGAATATCTATATTCAAATTTTCATTTAATTCTTCTGATAAATTTAAGATATAATAAAGTCGAATGAAATTCATTTAAATGTCTCGTTTTTAATGTACATCTTATAAATACACATCTTATAACTTGGCGAGGCGAATTAGGAGGTGTAAATTAATTTTCATCTCGTTACATTAATAAGTCTCGTGTTCACGAAGTGTGGTAACCGGTGTTTTGAATTTTATCGTCTTAGCTCTGAATTCAAAATGATGACTAGTCGAGAAGGAGCGAAGTTAAATGCTAACTACGAACCGCTTAATTGATATAAAAACTATATACACATATTTTATTCGGATCCTTTTATTTATATTATACTACATACACATATATTTTACATAACTTTTTTTTTTATTTAAAGACAATAAAATTTGGGTATTTTCTAAATAGCATTATTAATGTTTGCGGAAGTTATGAATAGGAGCCTCTCCTAACCAATATTGGAAACGACGGTTAATTTTTTTTGTAAGCACACGCGTATTTCTCTTTTCCTTTACAGTCGCACTTTCTTAGTCCGATCGTACGGCTATCGGACTCGAAGATGTAGAACCAACTTTACCGCTTGCTTTCCGATACGCGGGTAACGAAAAGAACTTCCTTACTATGAGCTGCGCTAGTGAGAATTTGTATACAATTAAATCCATTATATTTTAATAAGCTGGATCACAAACTATTAATTCTCACAGGGACTTCATAATCTAACCTTAAATGCTAGTACCAAAACAGTTCAGTGTCTCATTGTGAAAAATCCAGTCGCACTTTCAATTTTAAAATAAGAATATTTAAATTAAAAACATTGATTTAATTGTAAATGCTCTCCCGTTAAATAAATACAATTTCGTTTATTATTATTAAAATATCATTGAACTTTACATTTCGGCAATACAATAATAAATATGAGATCATTTGAGTTTTAACGACCTTGAGAATTTGAAATTTTACGAAAACAGTCGGTTCATTACGAATGCGGATAGTTACTCCGTTTTCGTTCTAAAGCTGTTTACATCGTATCTATTAACTGAGCAGTGTCAACAAACTAACGCCAATATCATTATGCTGGGGTCGCAAGTGCCTAGCAATAGTTTTACCAATGAATAATATAGTAAAGTTGAACAGGAATTGTAAAAAAAGGCTGCAATTAAATATAGCAGAAAAACGCTTAAGATATGTTATATAACTAATCTTAGGAATACAGAACGTTTCGAAATTCAAAGAGTACTCTTGTCATCTTAAAAGTAAAAAAAGTATCGGAAATTTCTTTAATGTACCGCTGCTAAGCAACTTTTCTTCTTTTAAGAAGAAAGTAAAAGTTCTCATCTGACTTCTGCATAATACATTCCTCGTAGTTTTTTCCCTTATCATTGAGCGTGTGATGAATTACAAACAATTTAAAGCCATGAAAATTTAGAGCTAACCTAACCTAACCTAACCTAACCGATTTCGTTAACGGTGAATATAAATATCACAATAGAGAATAACCAGAATATAGCCATATTTAATAAATAAATTTTCTATGTTATATATACTAAATTGATTTCTCTTTTATGTATCATTTTGTGTTTGTCTGTTTATTAAACTAAATTCCGAACCCGATTAATAAAAGTTGTTATGCATTCATTTGATTTAGGAATGTTATTATAATAAATTGATATTATGCGAAAGTGTACAGAATCAATCGCGCTGTTAACATTAATTATTTTTAACGGATTCCTAATATATTTTGACATTTTGTTCAATAAATAATGATTTAAGATAATAAATCGTATGTAATTCCTATTAATCCACATTGAACCGTAATCTCTATTAGAAAGACATTACTTGAGGTTAATGGGAATCCCCCAAATCCGTTACGATTGACTAGCAGATTTGAAAGGGAAATAACCAAATGAATTAACGGTGGCCGAACGTGATGAGATCTCGGCTTCGATTTCCTTAAGCATTAACAGCTATTGTATGTAATTGCGACTGTTTTAATTTACGAATTTTATTAATTTGAGTGAGTACTTCTAATAAAATTATTGACTAATATTAGATATAATTTAATCACATTCAAATGAAATATATTATATAAAAATGTTAAGCCTTGGGAATTTCACAGTTATTCATTAGGATTACCCTAACAAATTGACCGTCGATTTTCTACGAAACGTGGAAAAATATCGTTGATCGTCTAATGGTTCCAGAAAATAGACGTCGCGGTAGAAGGCTACATTTGTCGAGACGTAAAAGGTGCGGCGTCAGGCAAGCACACGGGCGGGGTGGAGAATTTGTTCAGCGTTCAAAAGTGTTTTGATCAGCCCATCGTGACTTGCCGAAATAAAAAACGAGCGACGGTCTTGCATTCAAATTAGGATGCCACGGAGTCTCGACTTAATTCGACTGGAACATTATAGACGAAACAAAACATTTTCTAGAAAGAATGTCGTTGCGAATTTTCTTTATAAGAAATAAAGTTTATACTGGAACATTTGTTACTTTTTTTTTGTTATTTCCGATTCAACTTAAAGTATAAACGTTAGGAAGACATTGAAATCAATAAAGAATTTACATTAATGAACGACACCGCAAAAAACTAAGTAAGTAAGCATAAATGTATAATTTTTCTTTTCAAGTAACAACTTCTTTTCAAGAATTTCAATGTTTTTTAATTTCAATTTATACTATCATTATCCTAATTTCAACAGAATGGTCTTAAAGCAATTCACCTACTTTTGAAATGGAACGTCTAAAAATAATACGATAATAAATGAAAATTAAATTTTGTTACGAATATTTCCAAACCCGTTACCAGATATGCTTACAAAGACTTGAGAATAATTGGAATGTCTTTACAAAACGGCCTATCTCCCGGACTTTATTATTAGTATCGATTCGTGTGATCTGTTAAGGATATTGGATTGAAATGGACAATGGTGGACGCCTGTGGCATACTTAGATAGCAATCAAAGTCATGGATCCCCAGGGTTTTCAGTTTATAGCGCACAATCACATTTACTTACAGTCATCCCCATTACTATTTAGGATAAATTGGTTCTGAATCCAACCCTTATCAACAAGGTTTTTAAAAGGTTGTCCTGTAAATCGGTAGGCTTAGGACTAATATAATTTTGCCTTCGAAGTTTAAGTTTCTTGTATAATTAAAATAATATTACACACAATATTTTATATTTACCGCTTCAAATAAACGATGACAAAATAAGATGATGATGAGATGAGGTTTATCTGATACACAGATTATTTCTTCTTAAAGTTTTCGAATTCAAATTATGTTTTTAAAAGTATTTATGAAGACTTGATTTGCATTACATTTTTATCTGTTTGCTTACGGTTGCACAGATGTTAAGTGTGAGCAAGTGCGAAACGACTCTCTTTTCTGAGTAAATGATACTCCTCAAAAAGCCAAATCAAAATAAAGACATCATATACGGCTTCTTAAGATAAATCCATTGATACCCATAAAATGCGATATGACAGGGGGAAGCGGTGTCAGGAACGTAAAAAAATGAAAGCATCTGAGTGGATCAACGACGATACTTTGTCATACATCTAAATTTCTCCAACAATGCTTGGCATTACCTGTATTGATTTAACGTTCACTACAAACATCGATGTATCGTAGACCCTTTGTTTCATAGTTTTATTAATTAAACTGAAATTACTTTATTTGTTTGATTTCTATCCGAATCCGACACAACGAAATATTAACACCATATATAATATATATTGAAGTTTGGAAAAAATATATATCTTAAATAAAATGGACTTTTCTTTTTGTTCACGTATTACACGTTGGCTTACGTACGCCCACAAGCATACCTGATAGTAAATACTAAGTGGTCTAAGATGGAACACGTTTGGAGAGAAAATACTTATTTACTCTTGCCTCGATATTACCCGGATTGTAATGCTAAGGAAACACAGACGCTGGTAGGACATTCCACATTTTCACTGTGCGCATAAGAAATCAAGAAGCAAAACGATTCATGCGAATGTTTGGAATACCGTAAGTAGAAGTATAGAATCTTTGGAAAGCGTTCGGTTGATGGAGGGTATGAAGATATTAAGTCGTGTACACACTTTTCGAAAATTAACCAGTAGAAGATCGATAGACGGGATTCTTCGGGTCTTTGTTCCAAACTGTGGTATTTTGATTGAATTGAGTCAATGTAAAAGGACTCCATTAATTGGTAGTGAAAAGGGCTTGCGATTGGCTAAAATATATGTATCTGACACATCGGCGTTGCTATCTTGAAACTTGGTTTTTAACATGAATTATGTATGACATACAAATTAAAACACGCTCAAAGAAAATATTACAATATCACAATGTCACAAAAACACAGGATCGTGTTCAAAACACTGCTTGATTTTTTGGTTATTTTAACATATGAGTAGATAATACTAATAATAGGATTTTTTAATTATTATTGTGTTATTATATTTCATAAAATGTCATGTATTTGTAGAAGCTTTTATGTTATTTAATCTCTTATATTGTAAGTTTGCCTTTTCCTAATAAATTAAATAAAACAATTTGAGTATATGTAAATGTACTTGTACTTTTAGTTAGAACTATTCGTATTTTATTGTCTTTTGAAGCCATTCTTCTGAAATGTGAATGAAGTTCATTGCAAATATAACGACTGTTGTTCGACTTCAAATGAGAAGTTTACATTACGGGCAGACAAAATCGCGCCCAGATTTCCTTTGTAATGGCCTTGATATTCGTTTTTGCGTCAACTGTACCATTTTTGCAATTTGCTTCTGTGAAAATAGAGGTGTAGTTACAACGAAAGATGCTATTGAATGTGTACATATACGTAGGCACATAAAATGCGCCATGACCATATATGGCATCCAAGAATATTTATTACACGTTATTAATTACAAGCAATTTGCCAAAGACACCAGTTGAATAATAGCTATTGGTATGCTGCCTTTGACACCGTTATTGTGAAATTCTTTACGTTGCACGGTCCCCAACTATGTGATTACTTGTTAGTGCGATTATATTAACATTAGATATTAGAAACATTCTTGGTTAACAAGCATTCCGATTAGGGGATCGACGGTATAATCTTGTTAATAAATTATCTTTTACACGTCTCATTATTTCCTACGTTACATGACGCAAGCCGCCTTCTGAAATATAATCGGAGCTCGTGTCGGCCATAGTTCTTGTATTCAGAAAACATTTGAATACAGCGAACAAGTTATATATTAATTGAAGATTTTATCAAAACACTGCACATGTATTTTTTTTAAATAGCAAAAGTATTTTAAGTTAAGTAATAGAAATCGCTTCGAAAAAATTACAAACGCATAAGATGCCCAAGATATGCTATTGGGGTAGGAGGATGATGTATACATAAGCGTTGCATCTCTTTACCTAAAATTATAGCTAGTCAAATATGTTAAAAATAAATTAAAATGCTACGACTCTTATACAGTGTGATCCAAATAAATCTAAAAAAAAAGGTAATTTTATCAAAGAAATAGCTGATGCACGAGTTCCAACTAGACAAGCCATTTGTGATTCAAATTGTTATTTTATACCATAATAAGTTCTTCAATATCTATCATTGTCTTCTAGACCATTTTATTTGATCAATTTTTTTATTGATATAAGAAGTACGCCTACCAATATCATTAAAAAAAAGGCAAAGGCAAACTTGATTGTAAGCGGTCACCATTTTCCATACATATTGGCGCTATATTAAAATGATTAATCATAATTTCATCACCAATTCTCCACCAACTTTGGTAACAGATGTTATGTCTCTTGTGTCAAACCGGAACACAACAATACTAGGTATTGTTGTTTAATTAATTAAAAGTGGGTTATTATAGAGGCTTTAATGCTACCGACGAGCGGATACTTGCGCAGCGCATTCCGAGGCATTACAGATCGCCGGAGGTCATCTTTACATCTCCGATTATGAAAATTAATTTTACTTGCTTTAGTACATATTTCTATATCTTTTTTATATTTGAATTTTTTTTTGTTCATTTCACTGATGTGTTTATATTTTGTAATAATTATTTCGAATACATGATAACATACATTGTAACGAATATATTAATATGTGTCAAAATTTATAAAAATTATTGACGATCGAATGAAAACCACAAAACTAGCAGAGTTAGCATGCTGTAGTGACTATAGGCAGATCACTTCGTCGAATGAAGAAAACACTCGATAGAGATCACGTCTCGTAAAAATCAGCAAAGAAGTTACTGGACCCAGTAGACTAATAAATATAAAGAAGATGGCGGAAAACTGTTGGATTTGGAAGAACAAAATTAGATAGAGTGGCGACAATTGGGGGGAGCCTATGTCAAGTACACGGCAGAATGGATAAAAGAAGCGAAGTGAAGCTAAAATATTATCGTAAAATAGGCGTTTTTAACTTCACTATAAATAATATTGTTATAACTTTAAATTAAATTGTGAATAAATATAAGTAACAATAGGTTTCGTTAAATTTTTTGTATATAGTGTTGGGTATGTATATTATTATTATTTTTTTCTAGTGAATCAAATAGTATATTAAACCTTAATAATTAAGTGTATATAAATGCAATATTTATACAATTAAGTTTCCATTTTCTCATAATATAACCGTGAAACAAAGTATAGTTTGATTTTTAAAATCAAAATTAATTATATATTAATATTGTTAATTTAGAATGTTATGAATTCATATTAAGTTCAGGGTGGCCTTTATAAAATATGATCTTTTGTTTAAGAGTAACCGACACCTGTCTGACCTCAACGTCCAAAGTTATTTGAAATATTTTGGTAATATCTCGAACACATAAAAGCCTCGTTTGAATCTTTTAACTGCAACTTACGAAAATGAATTCGATATTGTAATAAGTAACAGTCCAATAAAATGAAGCTCTAAATCCTATAAAAAACCTCTTTATATTAAAGCGTAATCAAATATGTATATATTGAAATCATAATTTTTAATATACTTCATTGGAGCACATTTAAATCGTAATATTACAAGGTGAACTAAATAATTGGTTCAGAATATAGTTTCAACAATGAAGAACTTGTAAATGAAATATTCAATTTCTTAACAAGTATCATCGAAATTTCATAATAATTATTCTCGTATTTGTACTTCAGGTGTTAAATAAGTTAAAATTGTACTCACTCAGTCTGGATAGCTTGAAAGCGTCCGCAGTGTTGATTACGTCGACGAACAGTTGAAAGTCAAGCCGTGTTTTGTTCATATTGTTGCTGTATTGTACCATCGCAAACTTGAAAGCCTCTTGAATTTCTTCGGAGTGTTGTTCGAAGACCACGCCTTGAACAAAACAGTCTTTATAAATTTTATTCAAGAAAACACAGTACTATCATAGTATATAGTAGAGACTCGTTAAGGTGCACAAATAGCAAGCACTAAGGACATTCTGGATTACTCAAAATGATGAGCCTTAATAGAGATTACCCGATTATGGATTAACTGGCCAAATCACATCCAAACCAGATGAGGAATCCAGAATGACACGAAGACTAATAACAATACTACCCAAAAAGAAGTCGTCGTCGTAGAGATCAGTACAAAACTTTTCAACATCAATTTGCAATCAAAAAATGTATTGTGCTGCTAGCACGCAAGGAAGCATATATCATAGCACTTTAAATCTTAAAAACACAAGTGGCCGAGATATTGTGAAAACAAAATTGTTGATTCGATGATTGTTTTTGAGTCTAGTATGTACATGTTTGCAGAGATTTAACCAATTGTAATCCGTTGTTGTTTGGGCCTAGGAATACCTAAATGTACAAAAGACTCCGGTTTTCTCCTACTAATTGATTTTATACATTTATGACATGTAGTTAAATCGTTATAATACTTAAGTGGTTTAGAATTTTTAGTTATATATATAGTATATCATTGTGATGGGATTTTTTTCTTATGTATATAACACCTCGTCTTTTTGCTGGAGAACTGGTTCAATATTCATACAAATAATTAGAATTGCGTTGAAATAGGGATTAGCTGCTAGCATTCTTGCCACCCTTTCACGCAGTTCCTTATTATTTCAGTGGCTTTTTTTAAAGATGAATATGTATTTATATTTGAGTTTTATTTTCATTTCTATTGTAGTTGTACTTTTTTATCTGAAATGAAATTAGTCGGCTGGTGTTTAATTTTTTTTTTTTATAATCAATGATGTGACTGATTTCTTTTATTTAGATTCAATTTAGGTTCCTAAGTCTTTTTTATCTGTACCTGAAGAATATCAATTATATTATAATACTATTATTGATATGGTATCGATTTAAAATGTTTGCGTATAGTCAGTTTAGTGTGGGAGTCTAAGGGGTATTCCAACTTCAAGAGCGTATTACATAACCATGAACGTCAGTCGATGATAGCTATAGCATAGCTAATGAGATGCATGTGGTTATGACGTTAGTGTCATGTGTGTGTGACACAGACATGTATAAATAATCCCAATATAATGATGGTGTAACCGGAGCACACCTATTCAATTAATTAACAGGCAAGCTAACGAGTACGACAGTGTAATCAAAGTCGAGTGAACAAGCGCATCGTTGTTTCAATAAGTATACTAAATTTTTTTACTTAGGACAGAACCAAAATACATCTTTTCTGTTAAAGATAATCATACTTAAAGATCATACATACATGATAACATTTTTAGTAATAGCAATGTTTATAATTGGAACATGTTTGTGAACAATTTCCCATACCTTTATAGCATGAATTAAAATTTGAAATTGCCAAAAAATCTAAAATCAAACGGACGTAACACCCAAGAAATCTGTACCCTAGCTACAAATACTGGTTGCATTGACCCAACGTCCGTGAATACACCGATGAATGGTCACACTCATAGCCACACTGTGTATTAGTTTATCTATCGCGACGAGATTGTACGTAGCTTTGTACTCATGTGGTTTTATTGTACGATTTATAGTTTTTAATCAGGCGTGCTTAAAACGCCACTGATATTTACGATGGGTCGCGGGTTACGTTGTTGATCGGTTGGATAACATACGTATCGGTACTGTACTCAATAATCATTATACCAGCCGAATTAACTTTTATCTCTATAATATTGATTCCCCGAGCATTTTAATACTAATCCTAACCATACTGTACGTTATCAATGTACTGGAGTAATAAAATTCGATATAAATTTTATATAAATGTCATTTAAATATTCGTATAACATGCGGGATTACAAGTAACGAGTCCGTCGGTCTAAGTTATTTTGCTTGACATTGTGACCGGAGGAAATTTTAACAATCATTGTCATCATCAATATCATTACATTCATTGGAACTGAGATTGGCTATTGTACTAACATTGGCTCACTTACCCTTCAATTCGGATCAAAAATATACTAAAATTGTTGTTGCTTCGTAGAATATATGAGAGGTGGGTATTTATTCAAACGGGCTTGCACCAAGCTCTACCACCAAGAAAATGTCCATAAAACACCTAGTAGAGTGCCTTTAAAAATAAAAAAGGGACTTATGATGTATTAACAAAAAGACGCATCGTAACACATTACCGAAATTTGTATTCGCTTTTGTTGCCCCGTTTTAATGAACCGCGCGCTCCAAGTGGCTTTTGTTTTAAAATCTGAGTAGTATTAAATAAGCCATAGGATAATAACTTATTATAATTAAATATTATACAATGGCATTGTATAAATAACTAGATCACATCCACCCACACACCATCATACAATTTGAATTATTTATTTATACTGTAAATAATATTTATTTCGGTTACACATGAAGCATTAAAATTTAATAATACGTTCAATTAACGAATACTATATATAAATAATTTGGACAAAATTTTTGTTTTAAAAAATATTTTATGAAATGTTTTTAATTCTACGTCCATAAATTGGCTCATGTTTACTTGAATTATTAATAAGATTTGAAAATAAAAACAAGAAAAATAAAATACGTATTTCGATGTATTTTATCAAGTATGCCTACCTAAAAATATATGTTGCTTTACCTAGAAACCTCATTTAACAGTAGGTTAATGAGAAAAATCTTAAATCCGGAAAATTTAATACGGCACACCCAAAAAGGCGTGCGAAGACAAATCTTCCACACAAGGTTTTAAGGTCACACTGACGAAAAGTTTTCTTTTGTTTGTTTTAAATGTGTGAACTGTCTTTTTTTAAAAAAAAATTTTGATGACGAGTCGCCTGTGGTACATTATAATACTTATTTTAAAAGACGTATTTATTTTATTTGTAAGCCAGGTTCTGCTTTCATTATGTAATTTGCGTTTATAATTTAAATTGAATTATTCTATAGTGGTTACTTTTACTTTCATATGTCAGTTGTGCTTGACATTTGATCTTACGATCTTTGATTAGTATTTACATGTTCCATTCATCTAGTTATCTCTTATAATACAATAGCGATTCCGATACAATGACAACCGCTCTGAGGCACACGATACACTTTTGTGTAAACTTCTAACTTCCAGACTACGACTCCGGACTATCACTGAGATTTTTTGACAGATTTGAATAATTCAATCACTATTTATTGGCCCAAGCCAAGATGTCGAACAAGACAAAACCACAAGACCACAGCACGTGCCTTATATCTATCACCTTATATCAAGGAAATATGATTAAAATATGGTTCTCGTTAAGGTGCTTATAAAATCGAACAGTAGCCGAATAATACTCTGTAATCGATTAAATCGAAAATGTAAAATAATATCCAATCGAATGATTTCCGTGTAAACTTTGTGAAACACGTCAATGTGCACGAATAGTCGAATCGGACGTTCGAAATAACATGAACGCTTTACCGACATACAGGAATGTCAGACTCATAGTCATATAACCGTCAAGTTTACAATGCTTGACGATCATGACTATGATGAACACATGCGTTGGTTTAGTCAAGTTGACAGAATCAATTACAAATTTTCATTAACCGCTGTTCATAAAAATAAAATCGAAACTCACCGTAGAATAGGAACATGAAATGTCAGAATGAGATACGATGTGAATTTTTAGAGAATCGCACCGTTGTCTTATATTTATTGTCTCACTTTTTAACATTGTTTAATGAGGGTTTAATAAAGAATTGATTCATTTATTTTTGTCATTATTGATTTGACACTCGAAAAAATAACGCAAGGCAATGTACATGCTAATACGAATCATCCCGAATTTTACACATAGTCGTAGTAGCGTGGTTTGTTTTTTTTCAAATTGGATACAAACGGGAAGTATAAGGTATTCTTCCCGTTTACACCCAAGTAAGAAACAATTTTTCTAAACGGTTCACATATGACGGAGTTCTAGGGTAGTTAATAAGTTTTAACCTTGACCACTTTACCTCAGCGAAACTATACACTTTTGTAAATCGGTTTATCATTTATTAGAGTATAAAGTATTTACGTTTTAATCAATTATATTTATCAATTTATTAATAGTATTGAACTATAACGGCTGCAAGTTTATTATCGTAAAACTTTAACGACACGTCGATATTTGTGTTACGATATTTAAAAAACTAAAATGAATGGACCAGTGTAACTACAGGTCTCTAGCTACATTGGTTCAACAGACCCTTTTCTCACATCATCGTCCATACGGATTTTTTAAAATAAATATACGAGCTTAGGAATAATACATATACTTACAGATCGAGTTGTCTCTTTGTATCATCAGTAATATGATGTTTGTAAGAAGATAACATTGTTGAAGACAACAACGGCACAATTCAATGTATTAGTAAGATGACTGCAGTCTAGTGAATGAAATTTTATCACGAAACGACATACGTTGGGATGATTTTCTTTCGTAATTTTAAATTTATTTAGAAATGTATGCGTATTACTTTTTACTTAAGGTCACTTATGTTTCATAAGATTTAATAACTCAAAAGTGGATGAAAATTTGAGTACAATTTCAGTTACACTAATTTATACAACGTAGTCTTAGAAGTCTACTAAATAAGAATTTTGTTACTGTATTGTCGAGCCTCGGGTTTTTTAAATCGGATTCGAGCGAGTGAGACACCTGATGGTATGTGGTCACTTTTGCCTTACGTTGACTGTCTGTCGTTACACAGGCTTACTCAGCCTTTAAGCCGAAACAAAACATTGTATTGATGTTGAGCGATAAAATTGTGATGAGTCGTTTGTACATGGTACAAGGTAATGAGACTCGAACAATACCTCACCACCTAGTGATTTGGGTGTACGCTTAAATATCATTACAAAATAAAACATAACGTCATTGTACCGTTAGATAAATGTTTGTTTTACGAGAATAAATTATTAATATTATCTGAAACATTAACTTTAAAGATGACAATAGCCTGCATATTATTTTAATCTTATGACATTTTTTTATAATATTCTTTGGGAACTTTTTTGACCGCAGCTTAGCCCACGTTTCAAGTACTTAGGTCCTTTTTTGTACCTCTGACAACTTTTCAAAGTTTCGTGATGTTTGGTTAAATAATTCGCTCACCAACAAAAAAACAATTTCACTTTCGTATTCATAATACTAGTTAGGATATAATAGTGTTGTTATGTAGTGTGACTTAAAGAAATAAACAATTAATTTTAAATTGAATGTGAACATTTCATTCTTAAAATCATATTTAAACCACACACGCGTACACAAGCCCACTTTTACGGGCCCATAATAACAACGAATTATACCGTCATACTGCCTATGAATGCTATTTCGAGGGTAATTAGTTAAACAATGCTGCGTCTTCTTTTATCAAATGTTAAATTAGTGATGGAAGAAAGAGAGAGAGGCTGTGACTAAGCACTCGCTACACAAGTTTGACAAGTAAGATCGTTAGTATTCAGAAATGAAAACGATTTTATCGCACAAATTGGATTATCACTACATATTATATAAAACAAAGTTCCTAGTCTCGCCTGTTTGTCTTTTCGTAGGTGATACACTCACAGACTATCGAATAGATTTTCATGAGGAAGTTTAGGGGGGGCGGGGATTATGCCATAATATATTAAGTCTGTTTGTAAATTGGTTAAAATATGACAAGGAATGTTGACGATTTACTTTTATAGTTTAAAAAAATCTTGCTAACTAATAGCTATTGCGTTATATGTATTACATATAGTATTACGTATGTAAATATAATATAATATAGGGATATATTTAATACACAAGACTACCAATCGGACATCATGTCCTACGTGAATCAATTAGGCACAATAAATAAATTAAAATAATCACAAAATCTTGTTAATTTTGTTTCAATTCAAAGACATTTTTCCCTTCCAAGATGTGTCGGGGAAAGCTTGACAATTCTGTTTTATGAAACACACCCTTATATAAAGTAAACAAAAAGGGCCCCGAAGGTAATTGCGAAACAATGAAATATTGTAATGCGAACCTTTTTCGCTACGATTGAACACAATGCTCGAGAGTCGATTCTGACTAGCGATATTATTTGGAATGACCGTGACTTTGTTTGTATGATTTAATGGTTTTTTTTTTGTAGACTAACGAACTATTTTATTCTGCTAATTGAGTCCACTCGATGGTAAGTTCCAGAAAACATACTGTAAGCGCGTCGCTATGATTATTGTTATGTACACTGTCAGTAGTCTCCATTTAAAATTCTCATAGTATTACAGATGTATATTCTTTATAGACCTCTAATATTTTATAATATAAACGCACTATATACAAGGTATATAATACAAGGTAAACAAAAAACAAAAATACATTTATAAACTAATAATAATGTACAAAAACAACTGCTGTTTGACAATTTTGAAACTGGGAGGAAATACGCTTTTATACATATATTCCATAGTTATATACTTCAATTTGGTAGTGACGCAAAGGTTGAATGATTTTTAACCTGCGACGCGTGTATGGCGCTACTGTTATTAATCAACAAAAATTATAAAGCTTTCTGTTTGACGCGTATTTCTTATTGGTTTTGGATGATTTTAACTCAATTCTACTGATTACTATATACCATACAATATAGAAATAGCCTATTTATTAAATAGTCATCAATATATATCTTTAAAGAATTATGTTCAATTTTTCAATAATATTATATAATTATTTATATATTTAGTCAAACACACACACGTATGTAGGTACCATTTTCCTAATGGTACCTACATCACTAATCGCTCGAAAGTAATTATAAGAAAACTGCACGCTTTAGGTCCACACGTGACCGTTACGACAATAGGTCGTTAATCTTTAACTTTATTTAAAGAGTTTATAAGATATTGAACATACTAAGTTAAGTTGAACTCGTGTCTTTGTTTTCGTTGACTTTGCACACAGATATAAAGTTTAACTCCGATGGATACCCTCTTAGTTCCTTATAAAAGTGTATTATATTTATAAAGTGCCTTTAAAATGTTGCTTAGATATCGAAATCTTAAAAATGAAAAACAAAGAAACCTTATGAACTATTTTCTCGAGGAGGAACCTCTTAAGGAACAAATCAATACTTATGTGGCTGAATTTCATCCCACAGATGCAGTTGTTAGCATGATGTTCACCTTCATTGTGGAACACGGCATATTAAAATTCAGTATCGCTTGGGTTGAAATAACAATCTTCAGTTAATATTCCATATCAGCTATCCTTTTTTCAAAACATGCAAAACTATATTCACAGCTAACATTAAGCATTTAGCATTAGCAGCCTGTAAATTTTCCCACTGCTGGGCTAAAGGCCTCCTCTCCCTTTGAGGAGATGGCTTGGATCATATTCCACCACGCTGCTCCAATGCGGGTTGGCGGAATACACATGTGGCAGAATTTCGTTGAAATTAGACACATGCAGGTTTCCTCTCGATGTTTTCCTTCACCGCCGAGCACGAGATGAATTATAAACACAAATTAAGCACATGAAAATTCAGTGGTGACTGCCTGGGTTTGAACCCGAAATCATCGGTTAATATGCACGCGTTCTAACCACTGGGCCATCTCGGCTCTTGACTAACATTAAACATTAAGTGCTTAACAAATTATATATTGGTAGTAAATATATGTATATTTATTATATACGATGTGAACAAATGAGAATGATTTTAAATATATCACGCGATACCCAACAGATATTGGCTTTTCAAAGAGTAAGAGGAATTCCTAAAGAGGCCAATGAACTGCCTGTATTGAAAATTAAGATGGCTTCCGTCGGGTTCGCACATGTCCTTCAGCGAGAATAAATAAATCGATAATACCCTTAGCCGGAAAGACCTTAAATTTAAATGAATCTCTTTATATGTGTTTTATTATTCGTTTCGATGTTGGTTGGTTTTTGAAGTACTTCTTTGGAGACATTGGAGACAAAATAATTCATAAAATTAGCGCACTGAGCGAAAAACTATTTAATTTTTTTAAATGAGAATACATAAAAAAAAAGTGTTTTAATCATAAAAAAGGACCAAGTTGGTCGATAGAATACGTATATACTACTTGAAGTACGTGGGTTTAAATTAGAAGGGGCACTGTTAATACTATTTTGATTTGATTAATTTATGTCTATATCATTTAATTAGATATATTTAAAATAAATCTCAAAAACCTTTTTCATAAAGATTCAGAAATAGACTCTAATGATATCATCCTGACGAATTTCGGTCACGGCGGCGAATCTCAAGGAAGATTAGGAAACCAAGCAGTACATATTGAAATGGACTAGTATCTGCGCAAACTCAGGTGCACTTTCTCATGATCCGAAGGGACGGCAAATCCGACACGTCCGGAAAGAGTTCAGGCGCACGACCAAAGGCTTTATGTACAGTCGGGGTAAGAAAAGGTTCTTCACCTTAAGATCTATTTTCGTGTGCTCAGTATGAGCGATAAACTGCTTTACCGATTGAGTATGACACATTGCGTCGCAATGTACACTATTTCGAACCTTGTTATCATACTATGTTAGGTTAATTTTATGTGCAGTTTTCTGTTTAATGCTTTAGTTTCATAATGTACTAAGAGTTTACGACTTGATAAAGGAATGAATTTGAAAACTGACGAAGGTTTTCCTACTCTGACTGTACTTTAGTACAGAGTGTACGCGTCAACTTTCAGGGTCAAGTCGTTACTGAGAATTTTTCGAAAAAAAAACTCAATAACTTTTTATCAGCTGACTCGAGTTTTGAACGCAGTATGTCAGAATCTGCGGCCCCTATATCTAGTCACTAGACTGACTAGGCAGTCAGTCTCTTTTCTTATACAAATAAAAACGGAACGTTTAACAAATATCAATCTAATGATATTATAAATTTGAAATTGACTTTACTTAATTTCAAATGGATACATTTTTTTTTAGTTTTTAACGTAAGAAAAAAATTTAAAAAAAATCTCCTTTTTATAATAAAGATGGTATTTCAAATTTGTTGACTTGTGACCTTATTGTTGTATATAATTTTTGTACGTTTTGTACGCCAAAAAGCATTCAATAAATAAAAAGTAAACTTACAAAACTATTGAATCTATTAACCCAATAATATCCATATATATTTTCATAACATATTTAGAATATATTTTGAAATTTATATATTATTAATATTCGCCCGCGGAAGGGCGAGAGTTTTGATTCGTAGGTTTTATGTATATAAATATAGCCCATATCCTTCCTAGGGATTTAAAATTATTTCATAACAAATTTCATAAAGACAGAACAGAAATATAGCAGACATACCGATTATGAAATTACACGTAGGCTATAATCCTCATCAAGAAAAGTGAGTAAAAGAAAATAACGCACACATACACATATCCAATGAAAATTCTGGAGCTGTGTCGACATTATATAAATTAAAACTTTTTAATATTGAATCCACTACAGTAACTTCCAAGCGGTCAACTCAAAATGATAAAGATCTCATTCATAAGATAACACAGCTTGGTTGGCTATTTTAGTAATCACAAGCAATTTCGTGACGTTGTACGACGTGCACTATAAGTATTACATAAGTACATAAAAACACAAAATATATAAATTTTAAAAATGGAATATAGGACTTAAACCACCAGATACTAAATTCAATCACATTTAGTACTTACTTTGTGAATTATTAAACAAAACAAAAACCCCAAACCTCTTAATAAACTTATTTATAACTCCTTTTAAAGACATTATATAAATACCCTGAATGATATTTATTATGAGAGATTTTAAGTAAATACTTTAAATGGGAATACTTTTTACTTAACATTGAGTGAGGTATTAAGTCGAGATGGTGGATTGGACTTACAAATCTCAAACTAAGGTCGTACGTTGATAATTAAGGAAACATATATATTCCTCCTATTTGGAAGTTTGAATTTATAATAATATATTGAGCTTGTATTATTTAAAAAAGCACTAAATAAGAATTATTAACTCCTTAAATATATACAAATATTAATTAAAAAAGTCACAATATAAATCTTGACCGCGTGGAATGATGGCAAGAATGCTAGCAGCATTTCCCCGTTCAATCACTATTCTGATCCTCCGGGCAACAAAACGAACTATCCTGTCTAAGCTTCTTGCATTACTACTCCAAAGACCAAGTGTTTCGACAGCAGTTGGGCCAAAAAAAAAAGATTATAAGTGACGAATATTTGGATCGTTCTTTCGGTTCAGCTTTTTCCGCAGCGACACCGGTTCTTAACATTGTTTCTCGGATATGAGACGGGGCCAGGGCATCAACGCACGTAGCATCCCATACAAGGGCCCATCTTCGTTCCTAGGGAACCAATGTTAGTCCATCTGGTGTCTTACCGTCATCACGAATAATTCGACAAGGCTCAGTAAGAGGAGGAAGGTCGATGGTGGCAAGAGCTCTTTATATTGTGTCTTAAAGAGAACCGTTGCAGAAAAGCCAACCTGAACTCCTTGGACAAGAGAGACCATGTAAACTGAAAGAGTCAATCTCCTTTCCTTATGGGCATCTGTGCTCAAAGTAGTAATTATAGTCTAGAATTAAAAGATAAATTATTAACGGAAAATAGAAAAAGTCGTGGCCACGCAATGATGATGTTATATTAAAGATACCTTTTTTTTTAAATATAGAATAAATTCTAAATTTGAATTTTAATTCTCAATCTTTATTTTCATCATCAAAAAAAGGAACGACGGTCTTGGGTGAAATATGCGTCCACCACCAATCTGTGACGTTCTATTGTGCGCAGTCGTCCTTACATTTTATTGTAACATGAATGGGTCGAAAAGTTTCCTTATTTTTCACGTCCGAGACGACAGATGCTTCTAATGTTTTGGGTTACTTTATTCGTAATCCTCGGCTGTTTTCAAATGTCACGTCATAGTCTACATTTGTTTTGTTTCTTAATTAAAAAGACAACGGCTTTTATCACTTAAATTATTGACTGCATAAACACGTTATTAACGTGTACGGCCACGTACGGTGTTTTATGAGCATTACAATCAGATATTTATTTAAGAAGACACGAGTAAATAGGTATGTCATAGTTTATGACTTTCGATATCATTATAGAAATATTCACCATCTAGAAGTTTATGATCGAGAATCAGCTAGAAGACAATTGAAAAAATGCTTGGATGGATAGAGGAAAAAGTGAAATATTTTATAAACTTTGCTGAACTCAAAGTCAATACGTACTGGCTTTAAGATCAGCAAAACTAAACCTTATAATATATATTATATATCTTATATATTTAGAGGGTATACCAAACATACTTCTTTCGTTTATTGATGTTGTAATATTATCAAAATATTTCGATGAAGAGTATCTTCTTAATTATTGCTTCTATTTCCTTTTCATAGAATTGAATTCGCTGTGTTAATAGCAGTCGATTTTAAATTGGTTTATATGAAAACCTATTATAAACAGGATGTTTCATAAACAAAAAAAAATCAATACTATAAATACGTTTAGTTTTCATGTTTTTGATAGGTGCCCACAACTCTTTCCGTTCTCGGTGGTAAGTGTTAATACCACGAGGAAAACTGAATTTAAATTCAACGTTTCACGTGTCTATTTTGCACTGGAGTAAGCAAACTTGCGAATGCGCTAACTGGTGGTAAGTGATCACCATAGTCTAGAGACATTGAACACTATAAGTAATATTGACTTTTCTTAACATCAACAATGAACCAGCCGTCTTTGGAACTAAGATATTATATCCCTTGTGTCTGTAGTTATAACAGCTCATTCACCCTTAAAACGCCAACGCGACACTAATAAATATTGCGAATCGGGTGAAGAGTATATGACTATATATGATTATACGAGTGAGGGTTACTTATCCAGATTGGTTGTGGCACAAATCCCTAACACAAACTAAAAGTAATCTACAAATATTGATTTACAATAAAAATGCAGTGAACGTACTGATCGTTTATTATTTTTATCCAAAGTTAAAAGTAACAAACATAAGCCGCGTCAACTTTGCAAAGTTATAAGTGAAATAAATCAAAACGTACGCGTGACTTGTAACCGACCCTGAGGCTTTCTGATTCGTCACTTTGATGGTGTGTTGGTATCTTTTAATAAATTAAGGGCTATACCAACAATTTCTTACTTACTTTGTTTTATGTTCTAAAATTGAAAATGGTAAGACTAGATGATTTAGTACTATAATATATTTACTTCATGAATTTATTCATATCTGAAAAAAAAAATTAATATTTTCATTAAATAAACTTATCAGGTAGATAATTAAATAACGTTATGAGGTTTAATTGTTAGGTTGGGATTTTTGAGTGTTTGTAGACGAAATAGAACTATATATTGATTTTTGTTTTTTTTTTGAGCCTAGTTGTAAAAGTTTTTCACCTTTTTAATTTTTCTCATTGTTTTAGTTATAAAAACATTTTTGATTTAAATATAATTCATCAGAGTACTTTTTAACAATGTATTTAATGGTGGCTAGAATTTTAATAGAATTTCAATGATGAATTATATAAACATTTCGGTGAGCTTCAAGTTATGAGTACTCGTCGAGCCTAATGCTAAAGGTGTTGCCATAAAGCTCAGAATATTACGAGGCTTATTTATATCGCTTATTATACCATGCTTAGATTCGCTCTGTTGCATTATTCCTGGGAAAACTGAGCACAACAGCAGCTTACAGAATTAACTTACGTGGTTTGTCGTACCAGGAAAGTCATTAACGATGTAACGATAAACCAAAGTAAGCTCGATATTTTCGAACATCACTTGGCAAACATATCGGCTTCGTACAGTTTACTCTTCAAGGAGTAGCTCATGAATTATAATATGATTAACCAAAAAATTAAAAAGATTTCATGACATCACATTTACTATCAAGGAGTGATTGCTTTTGCTGTTCTTTTGGTTTCTATGTTTTTTTAAGCAATACAAACTGGTTTAAGTAGAGATTTATTATAAATCTTCTACACAAGCTCGTTTCACCTGAGATTGCATTGACGCATATTACTTGCGTCAACGCGATCTCAGGCTACTGGCTTGTGATTAATTTAGTGAAGCGAGGCGTGGCGATGCGAATTCTGTTCCCGTTGGGTCCTATTTAATAACTTTTCCAAAAGTGTGATTGTGTTCATAATATGAACCATCGCTAAAAATCAGCCAAGTTATCGAATTAAAGTGACAAGTAAAGAATATTTTTCTTTACTTAACGTCAACTCGAGGGATTAGTGTATAGCGACGAAGTCTTCCGAATTTTCGCTACACTCCCACGAGACGTATTAAATGAGAGGTACAGAAAATGTCTTAGCATCAGCTTAGATATAAAGGGCGAGTTGACATTCGGGGACGTCCGTTAGTATAAGAGATTATATAACTAAGACATTTTTAGATGGCGAATTCTAGTTTGTTTTTTATTCAAAAATATTTCTCGTTTACCTTTTATTTGTTATTTATACGTGAAACTAAAATTGTTTTTGTTTTATTATAAGTATCTACATCCAAATTACTAATAGGTAATTCTCTTATATTATTTAAGTTTAATTTATGAAACAATTGAATCTCAGATGCAAGTATCTTTTACTTCTGATTCATAGAACCTGTGCTAGCGTACCACGAAAAAGAAAAATAGCTTAATATTGTATGTAGCACTTTCTAGCAGTGTATGCTGGGAATGGTCAATATATGTTTGCAGAGTAATATGGTGGTTCAATGTGGGTTGCTCCCAGTACAGCCTTGTACCAGTCATTTGCAAAGTCTTGCGAATCAAGGTCTAAAGCACTGTTACTTCGAGGATTATGTGGGGCGGGGTTAGTCTTATTCACTCGTGATAACATTATGGTCTGGACGAAGAGGCTAGATTGGCACTGATCGATCATCAAACTGCTTTTGTTAACACGTTTATGGAAATTTTAAAGAAAAATATGCTAAAATATTATTTACAAGAACCAACATTTGTTTTATATTTTAATCATTTAAAAGTTAAGTTGAATCATTTTCTTTATTAAAAAGACATCCTTTGAATGTATCAACTTCAAACCTGTCTAAATTACGTCTAACATTTTTAGTTCCATATTTATAAAACAAATTAAAAATATATATGCATTTTCCGTCAAAAAACGGTTTAGCCGTGTGCATATGTACATTTCATAAACAATTATTTGATATCCATAGAACGGCATAAAACGATTTACTAATAATATTTTTATAAGCAAACAAAGTTGTTACATTTAAACAACAAATAAAACCGAGTGAATAGAAAAATAAAATCACGTAATAACTCCAAAACAAAATATGATGTATATTTTAACTGACAAAAAACAATCGTTGAATTGTCTTATAAAAAATTCACACGATTTTGAATTTTTTAACGTTGAAACCGTTAATAATATACAAACATAAGAGTGAAAATTAGTTATTATTCATTACGGATTTCAAAGGCATAAATAACACGCAGGCAATTCATATTAATGTGCTATGTATTTCCTGGAAGATCTGTCGAGAATATCTTATCGTAAGATCGAATTACATTCAAGACTTGGCACTTCGGAATTGAATTTCTAACTTTTATTACTGTTGTTTTCTATAGATAACAAGCACAGTGTGAAAAATCTGATAAGTCATCTTTGTCTTCAATATTAGAATGGTAATCGTATTCTTTATACGATTACCTACATTCAAATTCTATTTATTTATCTTATAATAATATTTTAAATGCGAAAGTAAGCTTGAGAAGAATTGGTATGAGTATTCTTGAGCCCCATAGAAGGCGACATAGGCGTTTTTGTCCTTAAAACCAACGAACGCTCAGAGCGCTCTCAAGACGCAGCGTGAGAAAATTAATATTTAATATTATTACTATTTGTATTATACGAGCTACCTGTCTTTCGGCTTCACACATTTACATAAAACGTTTATATTCAAGGAAAAATATGAAAAGAAGAAATATTCGGGTATTTTTTGGGCAAGGTTCAAGGCTCTTTGAGTCACAAAATACAGGCGTTAAAACGTTTGAATTTCGAATGAGCTCTTATTCAGCTTTTATCTTTGTCAATTAATAAATTTAAAGGTCATGTGAAAAAAATACTTACAATTCTAAAGCATACAATAAATTAAGCGTATTTATTACTTGATAAAAATTTGTATCGATTGATTTTCATACTAAATAATAATAAATTGTGTAAATGTATTTAATGGGTGGTATGGCTTTGTGCAAGCGCTTCTGGATAGGTACATAATCATTATATTATATTCTGACAAACAGCAATACTTGGACATCGATGTGTTCCAGTTTGAAGATTGAGAGAACCAGTGTCACACAGGCACAATAACATAACATAACATAACATCTTAATCTCTTAGATTGGTGGGACATTAATGGGATGAGATATAATTGATATTTCGTACAGTGTCTTTGGGTGTCGGGGGCCTATTTGCTATTTGCCTACCTACACTACTTAAATATGAAGTATATTTTATGAGGATTTATCCTAGTCGATCTTATATATATATGTCGGAGGAGCAGGATGCCGAACAGTTGGGTTCGGGGATTGATCCGACATTTGGAAGGCTATGTGGGCGTGCAATTGGAGATATTCACAAAATAAAACGTACTCAATATCGTCTAATCACTATATTAATTGATTCAATAATCGTACACCACAATAATATCAAAGGATTACAATAATTCATCTCGATTAAGAGCAAATGGGTTTGCAAGCAACCATCGCATTCGAATCGCCTGTCAAAACATAACGACTCGCGTTGCCATGACACTTACAACTCCATTCGGGGTGACCCGCTCTTAAAAGTAAATCAGCCATCAAACATTATTGCCAACTACTCGATTCATATATATATATATATATATATATATATATATATATAGTATGTATGTGTACATTGACTACTATAATATCTGTGCTACAAATATTTATCAATATCACAATATCTTCGCTCGCGGAAAGTGGATTGCGTGACATGAAAACTGAGTGTTTATAAATTTTCATTACTATCTGATTAAACAATACAGATCTGCATTAATTTCACAATTGCTTTTCGAAGTCAATTCACATCTCGTATTAATGACCATTTTAAGAATATTAATATATCGCTACATTGAATTTGAAAAAAAATAATTAAAGTCTTGGAAATGTAAGATAGTATTTTTTTCACAATGATCGTCTGTTGTGTTCAATTGAGAATGAAGTATTCATACTTCTTTTAAAATGATATAAAAAGAATTCTTATTCAAATGGCGGTCGAGCTCGAAATGAATAAGTATGGCTGAAATAAAAATACTATTGTGTTCCTGCTAAGTTTCATACCGGCTTTATATTTGGAGATATCATGCGCGTTTAGAACTTATCCATGAGCTCAGTTAATTTCCTTCAGCGTAAAGACATTTATTTTTAATTTCTTTAAACAAGTGATTATTTTAAGCTGCTAGACAAAATGATGATGTGAACATATATATACTTTAATATTCAGTAAATGAAAAACACATTTCTCGTTCGCCTACGCTCGGCTGTAGATTGTATCCCCACAATATTGTCGACATTATTGTGTGCCAAACAGACAAAGCTTTTCGGAGCTAGTAAGTAATAAAACAGGAACCAAAATTTTTTTAAACGATTGAATTTCATTTGATTTTTTTTTTTTTTATGTCACACCGTGAAATACTTTCAAGTAGAAAATCGGGTCGATAATTACGTAGCTCCTTAAACTAGGGACAAACGAACACGTTTTCGCATGTAATAATAGGAATAAAGCTTCTACTATGAACATATACAATTATTATCTGTTTCACGAAACTATCCACCGCTATTTATGACGTACCATATAGAATGTATGCGCGGGATGGGTTGCTATTAATTTGCGTCTTGTAAATAAATGTGGTTCGTATGTCAGCTTGGCGTCAACGTGGCGTCAACGCGGCGTCTCAGGAAGTTCGCTCTGAGATTGGAGAGAGCTAGCCAAATACGGGTTCTTTGTTACATAACCGCGATACTGACTGATGTTTAACGGCTTTATTGTAGCTATATTATGGTTAAATTTTTTTTTAAAATTGTATTGTAGCTTTAGAAGAAGAAGAGAGAAGAAGAATACATATAAGAAGAGAGATCGTATGTTTTATATGTGCATGGCTATTTTTAATTGTAAAAAGTATAATTGCATGATTACAATAATAAAACTACTACTACTGCTTACGATTTTTACTTTTATAATAATCCTTCCTGCGATTCAAGGGCTGTCAAGTAACAAATAACCAAACACACTTTTTTTTTTAAATTTATTTGACGCCGACAGATATGCAAGTTGGTGATCAAACGCAGGCTACTTCAATATTTACGTACAGTTTTTTTACTTCGTTACGACGTTACGTAATTTATGTCTGTAATTAATATTTCGTGTGAATCTTCTACCTACTTTTTTCAACCATATGGACAAAATACTACCATAAATAAGTACCCTATATTTACTTGAAAAAGATCGTACCAACAAGAATTTAATTTGTAATGAGAAATATACTTATGAAATTGGTATAAGCAGGTTAATAGGAATTGATTAATATAGAAAAGTATCACCCATTTGTCATAGTACCGGTTACATTCGACATGTTTCACAAAGCCCGAGATTTCTATTATCGTTAAGTTTAGTTCGTTTAGCAAATTTTGTTCGGGTCAATATCGTCAGACCACCTAGCGGACACTGTGCTAGCTATCTAACAACGATAATAACTAACAACGATAGTGATACAGATCGCTAAAAGTTTTACTATAAGACACACAGATATCTTTACGCGACCTTGTTCTCTAACTGCATCACTAATTCTTAAGTATTCCTTCAAATAAAACGTTCGATATGTGCGATCATTGAAAAAGAGCTGATTCTTGTGATATAAAAATTAAGAATCCGTATGAAACACCAGCCGTTTTTAAGATGTATTTTTAAGATGAATGTAACAATTGCTGTTCGTATAGTGGCCAATACCACAGCGGAGCGAGTCATAAATTGTATAAAATTTAAGTGCCTTGAACAACGTTCATGGAGTCCGATTGTGTTAGTGTAGTGCGTTCCTACCATTAAGGTAGAAATATACACATAAAAGAGTAACGGAGGAAGACAGAGAAAACTCGTGTCGATGTTGAAGGGCTCGCGGATGTTACGGTCAATTCGTGACCACGATTGAAACACAAACATCAGGCAAAAATAAACAATATCACGCGATTCAATTTTCAATATAATCTATGTGTATATATAAAGTTTTTTTTTTTTTATTTGTGTCAAATACAAAAACTTCTAAACGGGACTACAATCATTCGACGCGGAATCGTAAGTATATTTCCTCTTCTTTTTTTAAATTCCGAAGCTTGCGGGTAACAGCTAGAACTATATACAATTGATAACATAATTTTATATATAAAGTTTCACTCAATCAGTAGAACGACTTCGAAATGTTTTAGAAAGATATGACGTGTTAAGGAGAGTAGGAAATTATTTTTAAAAATGGAACCACAATTTAATACCACGTAATTTTTTATTTTTTTATTAACAGGCAATTATTGCGTTACAAATATTTATTTAACCATTATCAAATTGAATTTAATATCACAAGTGCCGTTTATCGTGTCTGCAAAATAAATTATTACTAGGCAAATTTTTCATACATGTGTTATGCAATGTCGAGCGACTATCGAATTTGTAATCTCGTGGTATCGCTAGTAAAAATATATGCAAATGACATTTTATAACCAGCCTTTATGTATATTTCATTAATTTAACCTGAAAACGTATGCGATGAAAATTTGTTTAACTGCTTAAAATTCTTGACAAAATAAAACGAATTAAAACATAAATGTTAAATAAGTTGCTCAGTTGATTGTTTTTATATATAAAAACAATCAACTGAGCAACTTATTATAATCGTATTATAATACGACCTGATAAAACCAATCAGTAATTTAGACTGAGATTTTGTAGGCGCGAAAATGTTTTTTTTTTTTCATATGTATTTTTATATTCAAAATCACCCGTATATTGTATAAACAGAAATTCATTTCGTGTAATTGAGTTAATTATCTGATGTCAATGTAAAGTATTTAGGAATGGAATCCACTCGAGCAATCAGGCGAAGAGATGACTGTGACGCGGTAACTCCTATGAAATCATTATCACATTTAATCACGCGTATCTGTTATAACGAAGAATACCTTCGATATGTCAGATACGTATTAACTTAAATTTGCAAGACATCCTATGTCGCCTTCGCTACGCTCGCTTGCTTATGTGTGTTCGAAGCCTTATATTACGTTTAAAACGAATTATCTCGCAGTGTATTTGCTATGCAATCTATGGACGGTAATATTGTGTAGTTTGAATTTTCATTTCGTTTACATAGTAAGCGGTAATTGCCATAATATTATTTTTCTTTATTTTAAGCTGCTCGTTAGTCTATTAGCTGGCAAAAAACGGTTGCGAATTATGAGGCATGAGGATCTAATCCTTGAATTGATTAGTAATATGGTTAAGTGTTTTAAAAATGGTAGGTCTTTGCGTGTAATTTGCACTTCTGTATTTGGGTTTGTTTTGTGTTGAGAACTCGTAGTAAGCGGCGTATAAACCATTCCTTGGGTAATTAAGAAATTATTAGTTATATTTTTTACATTTTCGATGTCTATGAAAATCAACTCCTTACTAGTAATAGTCATAGATGGTTTATTTGTTAATCTGTTCGCCAAATCATAAAAAATAATAACTCACCATGGTTGGACCCGCTTAGTGAATAGGCTAGGCTGTTAATTAAATGGCAAATTAAACAAGCTGCCTGCGGCATATAGATGATACATGACTTAAAGTTTGATCAATATGAATGTTAATTCGGAATATGATCTTCTTTAAATATCCAAAACATCAAGATATATTCGAAAAAAAAAAAACAATTGAATATTACTTCAGTCAATAGTTGACCAAATCATGTACTCGCATTTATAGGTTTGAATATTTTCATTAACCACTCGTAAAGTCATTATAAACCTCCCGTAGAGCAGAGGCGAGGTAAATCTCGAAGTTAAAAAACAAGCAATTGTTTCAGGCGTTTTGTTTTTACAATAATTATAGTTATTTTCGATATTTAAAAATAATACAAGAGATTATCATTAAATAAAAGGCCTGTTAATACATACATATATTGGACGGAATTCTGTCATTCGTGTGCCTACGAAACCATATTGGAACATTATGATGGATTAAGCTTCAATCTTTCTCGTCAAGAGGAACTGAGGCCCTAGCATTAGGATATTAACTGTCCGTTAATTAATGTTTTACTCACTGAAATATTTCGTGGTACGAAAATACAGAAATTCAACATATTCATTTCATATTAATTAAAACGAAAAATAAAAATATATTGAAAAGTATTGTACGATTACGTATTCCCAGAAGGAATCGTTTGTCTATTGTCGAATTCCAATATTGTATGGAAACTAGATGCCCAAGCCTGTCTCGCACTTGGTTTTTTTTTTAATAATAATAATAATCAACGCAAATTTTTAGCTTCGTTTTTCAAATAATTATTTATTGGTTCCGATTCTCGGATCTGGATCTTTTAATAAGCCAGGATTGCTTTGTTATAAATAGCTTTGTTTCAATTTAGAATAAATCCAGCAATATTAATATTTCTTAAACAAAATATGAAATTAAAACATGAATTTAAATGTTGTTTTTGCTCTTGTGAAAAAATTAAACTCGACGATTGGTTGTTTATGTCAGTGGGGATTATGAATGTGGCTAATTATTATGAATGTGATAAATTGTTTGTCATATTGCCACGCAAACTGATTTCTTTCATATATCGTGTTGTTCCTTAATTTTATGGTTCGACATTTTTCCGAATCTAATTATAATATTAATTAAAATAAAGTATTATTATATATATTTTTAATCTAACATCAGAAGATAGGGGAGTTGGTAAGTGGTAACCCAAGAATTCTCTTTAAAAATATATAAGAAGAATAATATAATATAAGAATTGGAGATGAAAGTTTGTGTGGAAATTCTCCATATTTTACATTAGAAACATCGAAATTTGATTGTAACCAACGTTTGTAACCAACGTTACAGTGTTTGCCGGTGGGATGTCCCATCGGAATTTATTTTCTTGTATTTTTAAATTAATTACTTATTATATTTAATATTATTAGTAGTTTATTATTATTTTTCTTTCGTTTATTTTTCATGAATATTTTTAATTTAAAGACTTATTGATTGCGCTTATATATATATATATCTACAAGTTTGATTTCAAATATTCTTTTTTTCTTTAAATAGCTCATATATTGAGGGGATTGGGGGGGACAGTAACGCTTATTTATTATGAAACCTTACGGAGTGACTAATTTTACTAAAGCAACTCGTCATAAACGAAATTTCTTTGTAATGCATGTTACATAGTGATTTATTTCATGCATCTCGATGAATCGGAGTCATTTTGCGGTACAATGCTTGAGCATTTTCTGTATCGTAACGAGTACGTTGAAAATGATTGATTAAGCTCTTAGACGTTATAGAATGTATCTGAAAGTGTTTACTGAATGAAGCAAATAATGTATACGATCGACTCGTATAGTAAATTTTTAACCTACCGGTTAATATTTAAAGGAAATAATGTTTTTAACACACTTAAGCTTAATAGCTTGATCAATTGAGAATTGGCTGTTTTAAGAATTTCTAAGCTCAATTTAATGTGTAAATGTGATATGTTTTTTTTTGTTCCGAAAAATGTTGTTGTTTTTTTTTTAAACAAGGTTCCATTCCAGTCCATTTTAAGTCATACAATATTGCTTAATGTTAAATTATTACAAACTAGAATGACTAGATATATTGTTAGAATAATAAAAATACATTTTATTTTTATTTTATTTTAGGGAAATAAACAATGAGATATCAAGTATGGTATAATAATATATAATATTACATACATCAGCTAAGTTTCTATTCATAAATGATATATTTATTTTTTGCTAACGATCTCCAACAAACGATACACTTACGAGTATATTACATATAGTACGCTTTGCAATAATCTTTCAAACAATAATAAAAGTTTCATAGTCGTATTGAATAAATTAATAGGGGAACTATAAAAAAAGGTAAATAACAATTATTTTACACAATTATATGCAAATTTGAAAAAAAAAATATTCCAAAGGGTAAAATTTTAAATTATTATGAATTATAAAATAAATTATAAACTCATAAACTGCATCAATGTTAAAGACGCCTTTGAAATAAACTTTTTAACCGAGTATTAAAACTTTTTATACAAATTTAAATTGAAACGTATTGTTTGGTTCGTTAACTTCATAAAAGTGTAGTATCATATTCTTAATGTATGTTTATAAACTGGAAAGAAAGGAAGATATACATTGAAAAATAAATTTTGTGATATTATTTTTTTTACTTAGTTAATTCTGGGCTATGTCTACATATGTATCAAAATCAGCCTGCCGTTTAGAAAGCGTATTATATTTTCTATAGATCTTTGACAAAGCATCATAGTACAGAGTATAATATTAAATACATGCGCTTGCCAGAGAATTTTTTACGTGCGGTTAAATCTGTGTCTACAACTGATAAATTCAATTTTCCTCGTCGGTAATCTCACCTGTTGATGTATTTTTCGTATACACCACTGTCACAAATGTAATAAAATATTGTCGAAGTAAAGTTTTATCTATTTGCATTAATTTATTATATATAATCTATATCTAATCCATCTAATCTTATCCCTAATTATAGATCGAGATATTTCGATATAAAAGCGATATTAATGTTTGACGTCACCGGGTGCAGTCAGGCCGTGTGTGTTCAAATAATATTATCGTGCAGGGGTACGGTAGTTAGTAAATTTATATTTGTTCGAGTGAAGCCGGCTTTTCATCTAGTTAATAATAATTTGAGAATCGACTTTGTCTATTTCTATTCAAATAATAATTATTCGAAGTTCGATAATTATTCGAATAATGAATTTCAATAACAAAACCCGCGATCGAAATTAGTTTTAATATAACTTTAATATACCTTTGAAATAGAATCATAACGAAAAAAAAATGACAGTCTCAAAAACAAAGTACGATGAATATATTTTTTAATACCATCAGAGTCACCGCGAGAAAATGAAAAAGGGGGATTTTTCAGGTAAATCCGTCCGTTCGGACCATAAATCATGGTAACACGTTTTAACCAAGACCTCTTCATCTTAATTAAACTTGTCCTGCCTTGAAATGTACTTTTCGACTGTTTTTCTGCTACTATTTTGAGAATAAAATGGTAAATTGAAATTGCTCTTTTTTATCCTATTTGTAAACACAGTAGGTTTAATATTAGCAGCATGTTAATTTCACACTGCTGAGGCCACGGCTAAGGCCTCCTCTCCCTTTTGAGGAGAAGGTTTGGAGCATATTCCACCACGCTGCTCCAATGCGGGTTGGTGGAATACACGTGTGGCAGAATTTCGTTGAAATTGGACACATGTACGAGGTTTTCCTTCACCGCTGAGCACGAGATGATTTATAAATACTAATTAAACACATGAAAAAATTCAGTGGTGCTTGCCTGGGTTTGAACCCGAAATCATCGGTTAAGATGCATGCGTTCTAACCATTGGGCCATCTTGGCTCTCACAAATTACTAAATGCTGAGAAAATCTTTGTTTTAACGAGCAATCATACAGAGCTTATTATAAGCATGGTTTTTAATAGGTACATTTAATTTCACGATGTCTCATTAAAATATTGTTATAATTTTACACAACTGAAAAATGGCTTCCTCGGATTTGAATCCGCGATCCGTGCTTACATTCTATAAGCAGTCCACCCCTTCCAAATTCAAAACATTCATATTATGAAATCATAAATAAAGACAACAGTATTTTTGCAAACAAAAACAAAAACTTTAAAACTAAATTTCATCGTAATAATTCGAGTATTTTTAACATCTTATAAAACAAGAAGAAGCCTGTAATAAAATCTCAGCTAAATAAGAAAGGAAGGAATTGTAAGGTAATTGAAAAACTTTAGCTACTGAAACTCAGCTAACACGTCGAGCGTTTTGCAACATTTTCATACTAAAATTTTCTTCGTCGAAGATGACCCTGAGCTATTAATAAATCAATATCCTTGGTATGAAGTTGAACTCGTTGTTTTAAAAATTTTAATATTCTTTTGCTATGTTCAGACAATATAGTGACGTCACTCTGTGGATTTAGGAAAATTTATTAATTTCGAAACACTTTATTGATCAACAAAATTATACAGTTCGAACAAAAGGCGGCTTTAATGCCTGCAGGGATTCTCTACCAGTTAATCTCGAGGCTGTAAATTAATACAATAATATTAAAAATAATTAAAAATTTACAAAAAATGTTCATTGTACATTTTGGAATTTAATGAACATTTATGTGTTATATTGTATAATATAACTAGCTGTGCCCGTGACTTCGTGTACGTTTAAAAATATCAAGAAAGTTATTATTGTAGCCTTAGTTATTACTTATTATATCAACTATCTGCCAGTGAAAGTCCCGTCATAATAGGTCTAGCCGTTCCAGAGATTAGATTACGGAACAAACAGACAGACATACAGTAAAAATTGAAAAAAATATGTTATTTTAGTATATGTATACATACATACACATTTAGTAAAAAGCGGTTATTTTAATATTACAAACAGACACTTCAATTTTATTATACGTATACTTCTATACGGTATTTATAAATATAACAGAAGCTAACACTAGCACTAACATTATTTTGCATAAAACTATTTAGTATATATTTAATAGGTATAAATTATACATAAATAAAAAAAATTTAAACGCTGGCGGACACATGTATTCATTACATTTTTTAGCCTTTAATGTTCAATTAATTATTATATCACTTTAAAACAAATATATCACTGATTAACGTATTTAATACGCTTAATCTAAATCTATACTATTTTTATAAAAGGAAAAGTATATTTCCAGAGCAAATTTCATCTAAACTGTTGAATCAATTTAGATGAAATTTCATATGTAGATAGTTTGGATCCTGGAGAAGAACATAGGTTACGGTTTGTGTACTATATATAAAGTTTACGGGTAAAGCCGCCGTTAAAGCTTGTAGTTACGTAGATCTACGGTGTTTTATTAGTTATTACTAAATAAAGCTTACAGAACCCCGAAACCATTGTTAAGATGCACGCATTCTGAACACTGGGCCAAATTATACAATATTTTGGTGTGTCAAAATGTCTCTTGTTCGATTTCAGGGTGAAGTAAATAAGAAAATTATTAAGTGTTTCTGTCAATAACTTTTCAATAGCAGCTCGGAGTTCGAAGTTGACAGTGTTTACCTCTCACACCCCAAAAAACACATAAAGACACTTAACATCTCTCAGGTCGTTTAAGGAATGAAAAGTAAAAATTATTAACTTTTTAATATCGTAAAATATGTATCATTAACATATCTATGCTATGAGAGAAATTTTATCTATTTACTGGATTGGTACTATGTCAATATGATCCTTTCACCTCTTCTGGCATTTTGTCCTTGTTCCGGTATAACATGAGATACTGTAATTAGTACAACGTCGACCTACCTAATACAAGTGTTAAAACCACAGGAATGACAATGTTAAGCAAAATATTTTAAGAACAAGGTATTGTGTATATTTAGTTCAAGTTGTCACGCATAGCTTTTCATGCGTTTTAGGGATTAGTCGTTTGTCTTTTTTATTGGTTCGAGAGTTTCATGCCAATTTTTATTAAAATTAGGTTTAGTTGTTTGTCCCTGAAAGAAATTGGATGAAAAGACAGGTTGATATATTAATATTAGTAAAGACGTGGCAAGAAAAAGATATTCGTAAAAAATAAGATAACATTATTTTCTGTATTTATTTTTATAGTATTGATATTTGTATAAAATGTTTTATTATCTTTACGTATGTGTTTATTTAAAAATCACCGTATATATAAATATAAACCTTGTACAGACTCAGTGATTTCTCTTTTTCAATACATTTTTCTTTTTTTTTCTATTGCTCTATTTTTTTACTAGTATTGTCTACAATACTTAGTAATTCTTTATCTTCTTATTGATATAATCGCAATTACCAGTTTTCATATTTTGAACATTGGAAATAACGAGTTACCGTACAAAATATCATCTCTTATTTAAACCCCTTACAAGATATATTTAAAAAAATATTTTCTTACTCAAATAGATAGCAGTATAATAAGTAAGACCAATTTTATAATTAAGGACAAATATTAAAAAAAAAAATAACCAGAGGCATGCAGATTTTTAATTTAGAAAAATTACATGAAATGGATAGCAGTAAATAAGTAGTATAGTGAGATTAATTTTATAAATAAAAACAGATATTAAAAAAATAATAATAATATTTTTAATGTACTGTATAGTGTTACCCTAACAGTGGTGTCACGCACACGCGCACATGAAATAATCTTCGGCGTGCATTAGTGTGAGTGACGCTCGTGCTTATAAGATGTTTACTGAGACGACTTTGCGTAAAGACAGAAAAAAAAATGTTAAGATTATTTTATGACAATGTATTAATTTCGTGTGGAGGGGCGCGTCTTCCTGAATGAATAGATCTATAACGGTTGTCGTTTTTCAGCTATATATTACACCGCTGCTCTTGTCGACTGCCAGTAAGTGGAACGTTCTTTGTTATGAGTTCGAATTGAATTTAGAATTTTTTACTTGGTAACATTTTCAATCGTGTTACGTGACGTTGATGTACTGTTTTTCCTTGGTAACATTCACATCTTGCATTTGGAATTAAATTGTTACGAAACATTTACTGCATTTGGAATTTTATTTTTCAAATATTGTTACTTGTTCTTATGATATGAAACTACTGGAAATAATTTACGGGATTTGATGTAATGAAATTTATTACTGGTGGTGAATCGTAATTACCATTCTACCTCCAAATAACAATACTTCCTATTCTTGAGTTCTAGTTTGAAGGGTGAGTGAGCCAACAACTAACATGACTACATGCACAAGGGACATAACATCTTAACTTCCAAGGTTGGTGGCGCATTTGCAATTTAAGATATGATTAATATTTCTTGCTGAGCTATGCCTATAGCTAATGTCTATGGTGGTGTCCATATACAACCAGGTGGCCCATTTGCCGTCCACCTACCAACACTATAAAAAAAATCCTTTAACAATTTACGGAATATTTTATAAAGCTAAAGCAATAGTATTGGATTGTAGAAGAATCGTCAAATACGGTTAATAAATAATGGAGTACTGAGTGAATAAATACAAAAAAACTACAACCTAATTGATAATATCCTCATATCATAATAAATGTTGGTGCAATATATAAAGAAAACCTTTTTCGATAGTATTTTACGCAAAATCAATGTTTATTTTATTTTAAATTTAATTTAAAGTAGCCGCAGATTCCGAGTCGAGTCTACCGAGAAGAACTCAGTAGTTACTTTTTTCCGATTTCAGTTAAATTATCTATACTATTATATCGACATGGAGTGCATAGTCGTCTCTGTAAACATTTTATAAGCACTCACACTAATGCACGTCGATGATAATGTCACATGTGGTTGTGACACCACTACCCTACCCCTGGAGTAGTACATTGAAAATATATATGCCTCTAGTTTGTTTTTTTAATACCTGTTCATATTTGTAAAATTAGTCTCACTGTACTACTTATTTATTGATATCTATATCTTGTAATTTTTAAGCAAGAGAAGAGGTTTCAAAATGTATCTTCCAAGGGGTTTTAATCAGAGATGATAGTTGGTACAGTAATTTATTATTTCTCACGTTCGAAATGTGAAAATTGGTATTTAGGTTACAATTGTATCGATATTTACTCAATGATGTGTTGTATAAATCATTTTTGTATAAATGTTACGATTTTATTTTATCTAGGACAAAGTATAACGCCGCGGTTGCACTCTTACGGAGCATGCACTTAAAGTTACAAAGCCGAGAGTTATATAGTGACTTCAAACTATTTCATCTTAATTCACGCTTAGGAGACACACTTAGAAAACATTTTATAGCGTACAATTCGTTTCATCGCTTTTGACGATAAGATTATTTGTTATTATTGATTAAAAAGTAAAATAGCTGTCAGTAATGTCTTATGATAGGCTAAGGATCTCTCTCGGTTGGTGGAGGTTTTAGGCGTATTCCATTATGCAGTTCCAAAGCTGGTTGATTTTTATCACATATGCAGTTTTTCTTACAATGTTTTCCTTTACCGCCGTCCATTTTCAAAATAGTTTATATAAAATAAGATCACTATCATAGCTTACTATATTTGTTCGACTTTGTTTTCAACTACTAAATGAATATTATCGAAATTCTTACATGATTAAATTTAGTTATACTAATTATTATTTTTTAAAATTCAATTCAATGTTGAACTTTAACATTAATAGCATCAAGAAGTGTCCTTCTCAAAATATTCTGGTAATTGTTGCAAAACCACACAATTCATAAATTTTGGGTTTACTATCTTTATTTGTCGAATACGTTGCACAAAAATATACACCAAAAATAAATATTAAATACAAGAAGTTTCACTTTTCAAAAATCTCGATTTCGTTTGGAAATTAAACGTTTTTAAATACACGAAGTATATCTCTAGCATAGATATAAGACAACTTTTGGTAGTCGAGCCTAGTTGACAGTTTTGTTCTTTGATATTTTGTATTACTTTTAAAACTTTTAATTTTAACTTTTCAGCTCGCGTGAACTATTTTTTCTCGCGTGCCACGCTGTTCCATTGTTCTCGATTTCAAGATTCCTAGAGATATATAAGAGCTCGGGACCGTCGGTCTATTTCAATACAAAAGATAAATATAACTATGAAAACAGTCACATATTTCGAAATGACATTTACATACTTAATACTTGAAAACTCATTATTTTACGTTTCACGTTATGTAAATCAAAATACAAGAAAAGGTTTTTTTTGAAAAAGGACGTGTTCTATTTAGTCCACTTTACGTCATAAGCGTGTCTGTGAAACGTTATGTAGATAAGAATCGTTATAAATTGTTATAATTTACATATTTTTCATATTCAGATACTAGTAAACGCATACATACATATAAATAGTATACCTTATTGATCATGGGAAACGAGTAACTATCTGAAGTATGTTTATTAAGAAAGCGGTTAATTATATTAAATCTGCATGTTTCACGTATTTTTTTGGCTTTAATTCATTACGTTTACGTTACGATACTATAATATGTAGATATTTGATAATCCCACGGAATAGTTCACTACTATACAAAAATAATCAATTATGAAAATCTTTAAGATCTCATTTCGTATCTCACTCGTGGAATATTGAAAAACAACTTTGGTGATACGCATTTTGATACGATTGTAAATGTTGTGATTTCTATATATTCCACGAATGAATTCTCTGGTAAATTTCGACCTGGTTCAAATAAATTAGTTCGCCTTCTATAAATAACGATTTAAAGATTGATTTAAAGATCAACGATAATTTGTAAAATTTATTTCACCTTTTCTATAAAAAAATATAATAATATCTTTGTAATTCAGATTAATAAATTTAGATATATGCAAAAAATATATATACAATTTTGAATACTCGAAAAAATATAGAAATAACTTTTAACCATATTGACTTAAAGTTCATAACGAAATTTTGTAGCACTTTAATATGACGCTATTCGTATGTATAGACATTCTATATAAATGGTGTATATTATCAAAGTGCATGGCTTTAAAATGAGCCACGCATGTTGCATATGACGCTGTGGTCGTATCCTCTCGGGCAAAACAAGGCAGGGAGCATCATGGCGGCTGTATAGCACAAGCTATTTCACCCTAACACTGAACTCAGTATAAAGAAGAATTAGGATAAAGTGTATTTAAATTTTGCTACATATTCTTTGTTCCTTTAATGGAAATCTCTGTCAAGAAACTGAGTGAATTTGAGTTGAATTAAAGTTTCGTTGATTATTGAAAAAATAAATAAAACAGTAGTTTGTTTATAGTACGTTAACATGTTTTTTTTTTAAATCGCTTAATTTAAATTTACACTATATATATATTTTATAACGTTTTTTATTTAAATAATTACAAGAATATTTTAAATATCAGATTATACATAAGTAATTTTAGTTTGATCACAATGATAACGTATTTGTGCGAAAATAAAATGTTCGCACAATTATATTGAGTAATTGTTTTGCTGAAAATTCAATTAAATACTCTCTGAAAATTCAATTAGTTCTCTCAATAGATTTCTTTTATTTGTTTAAAAATGTTTCAGTAAAAAAGTATCCAAGAATTTCAAATGGAAAATTCTCATTACTTTGTAAATTGCTTACGGTTCGAACATTAAAGGTTGAGTATACGGGAACTATTTCCGACCGCCTCTTATTTCCCGCATGCCGTCTTTGTATTCTGGTAATATCTTGATATTATGATTCTAAAGCATTTAAACTGAGATGTATTCGAGTTATATATGCTTTATATAAGCCTCGAAGGCAAGTCATGCCAACGGCGTTCATAAAAGTGGAACGTTGAAGTGTGTGATAAAACTTATAGAAGTAAATATGGAGTAAACAAAGAAAAGGATGATCGTTTTGCTTGTTATAAGAGTTGGAAGTACTTGATTTTGAAGAATAGACTGTGGTTTTATCGATATAAAGGCGGGTTTTCATTGCATCTTGTTGCTTCGTTTAATATCTGAATTGCATTTGCGAAGATAGAACATTATGCAAATACTTTTTACGGCTAATATTGATAGAAAATTCTATTTTCCCGTATTTAAATCTAGAATCGATTAATTTGTATTTAATATAATAAAGAATAAGTAGAATTGGGAGAGGCCTACGTCCAGCTGTGGAATGACACAGGCTGAACATGATGATTATGAAGAAACATGAAAAAAAAGTAACAGGCTTAATAATATTTCACCACGCTTTACTCGGTGATTGTGCTTTGTACCAAAATATATATTTTACCGCTAAACAGCATTCATTGGTACTGTTTTGTTCCGGTTTTAGGGATGAATGAGCTAGTGTAACTATAAGCACAAGATACATAACATCTTAGCTCCCAAGGTTGGTGGCGCATTGGTGATGTTGGGAATGGTTAATATTTCTTATCTATGGGCGGAAAAAAGCCGATCTTATATTAATTGTCGTGTAATAAAATATCATTTCAAGCCTGCTTATCCTGACCAATGAGTTATAACGTCTCATTTAAACTTACTGAGCGGTAAAGAGAAAATTAAATACCGAATAGATTTATCGAAAACACTAAAATGCACGAAAATAGTTTTTGATATCTCATTGACGATTGGAAAACATTTCTAAAAGCTATTCAATTATGTAGATAATTTTACTATCTTATGAGCTAATTGGCAATATATCGAAATAGTTTTAGTGAAGAGCTGCAAACACTAACTAATCAGATACACATATAATTATGTATCTACTATCTGAGTTTCTAGACGAAAAGCGAGAGGCTTCAGTTCATTTACAAACACAAAAGACGTAACCTCTCAGCTCAGAGAATGTTCGACTATTAGTTATATACAGGGTGATTAACCGTTTTATACAAACAATACAGAGTTATATTATACAGATACGGAAATTTTCTTTGTCTACTTGAATGATGATATGAAAAACAAGTTGCATTCGAATTTTTAAAAGGTGAACAGATTTTTGGGATAAAAATTTTTGTTAAAATTATGGACATTTAATAACTTACTCTTGTCTACTTTTTAACGACCGGTTTTAAAAAAAATTAAATTAAAATTGATTGTCTGATATTGTTCATATGGTATCTGTTATTACAAAAAATAGATAGAGAATTTCACTCGAAGTTTGAAGACATTAATGTTTAAAAATACTTAAAAGAGTAGACACTCGTCTCATCTTATATAAGACATCATTTAAGTAGCTCATGGCAAATATAAATATTTACACATCACGAGTGGAAATAGCAACCGTAAGCTGACTACATAAGGTACGTTTCAGTTTGTCTGTAAACAATTTTAGAATGGGTTTTAAAACATAACATTGTGCTACATAGTTGACAGAAGCTAGTGAAGGAAAAAAATTTAAAGGTCGTTAAAATGAAAAATATTTTAAGTAAAAAAAGTATATATTTTTACTGCGCTGCCGTACTTGTCTCGGCTGCTTCCTCCTTCCTGTCCTGAAGCGAGGCATTGAGTTGGAAGATATCTATGCGTACGTATACACTCGTATGTACAAAAGTCTTGCAGTCTTTTTATGCTTAATAGTATAGCATTTGATCAAAATTGGACAAATTTTAAAATTAAAATACGAACAATAATTAAAAAAAATCTTTAAAGTGTTTGTCGTAAAAGATACTGAAGAAGAGATTGATTTCATTACGTATATAGGTTTTTATTTAGAACCGATTAAGCTTATAAAGACCTTTTTTAAGTCAAAGTCTTTGCAATTAGTAGATGGTAAATTTTAAGTGAGTAGCATAAGTCCAAAATTTTATTTTTATGCCTCTACTGCCGTTTACACATTTGTAACTAATTAGTACAACGAGACAAACAAATCTATTAATATAGATAACGTAGATAAATTTTAGCACATATTATAACTGATCCATTCATGCTGAAGGACCAGTCATAACGATTAAGAGTCACTAAGTACCTTTCAGAAATAGAATTAAAACAAAAGATATAAGCTAGTCCTGGCACTTTGCCATCAGATTTTAGAAAGAAATTTCGTACACAAAAATACAAGAATATTTTTGAACATATATTTACTAATCATACTGACATTTTACAGAGAGAGACTATCTGTAATAGTAACTTTTATAATAATACGAGGCAATATTGATTATCCTGCTGGCCAAGGTGACCGTTCTCAAAGCATTTGCGCAGGATACATTTAATTCGAGTTTACGCGTAAACACAGGTGTAATCTGTATTCCATCAATAGGATAACAAATCAACAGGAACGTAGAATTCAGGGACTGCATCAATCTTCTTCGTGTGCTTTTCAAAGCACGTAATTATAAGCATTACCAATTTCCGGACTCCAGACTATGACTGAAAATTTCGAAGGGAAACCTAAAACTCTTTAACTGAGGCCTTTTTAGATTGGTACAAGACGAACGAGACCAAACGTGTTCAATGTTGACTACCATACACTGATTTTGTTCCGCTGACCTCGGTGACCATTCTCAAAGTTTTTGCGCAGGACATATTTAATTGAAGACTACGCGCAAATACAGATGCATTCTGCATCCCTTTTCATCTCATAATCCGATAGGATGGGAAATGAAAATTAATGTAAAGTTCAGACGCTGAAACAATTGATTCATTGTGTACTTTCTAAAGCACGCAAATGTAAGTACTACCAATTTCCGGATTCCAGACCGGTACTGATAATTTTTCGACGGTAAAACTCAATAACTCTATAACTACATCATTTTCAGATTGCTATTAGAAGAATGAGACTGGCAAACGAGATAATTATGTGGCCTTGCTTGATTGCCTCGTTTTTATAACTATAAAAAGTGATCCTGCTTAAAACCTTAACACAAGTAAAATCAAGTTTGGTCGCTATTGAATTAGATAAGTTCCATCAAATAGGTACATAATCAATCTTTTTTAAATTGTTTTCACAACTCCTTGTATTTCTTTGTAAACTTTTTCCCGTTCGTTTGATAGATTGGTAAGCGCCCAGTATTCTTTGTAAAGAAAACAATTTAAACTTGCATTTCGTGGTAAACGCTGCTTTTCTCAATCATTTCATAATTTATATAACATGTCTCTACATGTTATATAAATTATAAATTATCTTATTTGGTTTTGACTAGTGATAGAGGAATGAATGTCATATTTTAGCGTTAAAAGTTTAATGGTATACGCCACCTAGCTTAAATCTTGACTGCACACTACGTCATAGCAAATTAGTAGATACGCATAATACTATAAATTATATGTTACTTTAATAATTTATAAAATGCTAATAACATCTATCAAATTGTGAGTTTTTTAAGCTATGATGGCCTGGTGAAGCGATATTTTGAATCTTGAGCGATTGAGAGCTTAAACCCAAGCAAGTAGCGAAGAGTTTTCAAATGTTTGTTATTCATCTAGTGCTCGGCGAAAGAAAACATCGTGAAGTACCTGCATATGTCTGACAATGACGTACCATATTAAGTCTATCGTCTATCGTCTATCATGTAATTCGTTGTGAAAAAAAGTCCAAATCAACACCTTGAGAAGAATAGCCTTTGGGTGAGTTATTTTGTTCTTTTTTTATATAGTTTAAATGTAATTATTTAAATATCGGATACGTATTGTTCGTATGTGTACATCGCGGATAATGAAAAGCGGGGTCAATTAAATTCGCCTACATTAAATATGCGAGTATAATTTTGCATGTCACAGAGTTCATGTGATATTCATCACATACACTGAATTTCGTGTGTGGTTTTTGACTTTTTTATCGATAGTAAAGCAAAAACTATGTGGACTAGATTTTACCTTAAGGGGTGTTCCAATTACGCGTTTTATTATGACCTAGTATTACGAGATCTATCTGAAAAAACCTTAGATTAAAGATTATTGACTAGCATCAAACGTCAAATCATTTAACGTGGTCTTACTTGGTGATACATCATTGTGTTTGGGCAGCAGCAATTCTTAATATTATTGTGTTCCAGTTTGCAGTGTGGGTGAGCCATTGACACTACAGGCACAAGATACATAACATCTTAGTTAGGTTAGACACGGAAAGGATACCGCTGGTTATTTAGTGGATATTCCGGTGTACTAGGGCGCACTCGGCGTCCAGAGCACCGGTATTGGAGTCCCACCCACAGCCCCACTTCAAACGGAGGAAACGAGTAAAGCGATTTTCAAGTTTCAAGAAAAACAAAAAGGTTATATGAGGAATTATATATTATATACAACACCTATGTCTATGGGCAGTGGTAACCACTTGCCACCAAGAGGCCCATTTACCAGCCCTCCTACCGATATTAATCACACGAAGCTACTAGTTTAATATAAATGTACTTTGCACATTATATGAATACTAGCTGAGGCAGTAACTGCGAAAAATACATAAAACCTATGGCAAAAAATTACCTACGGCACACAAACTGTAAGACTTTATTTAAACCCCTCAAGTGAATTAAACAAAGTAGCATATGTCTTACCCCGGAATTCAATCTATCTCCATACCGAATTTAATCTAAATCGTTTCGGTAGTTTAAACGTGATGAGGTAACAGGCAGATTTTGTTTCGTATTTATAATATTACTATATACTATATAGTATTATAATATATACTATATAATCTATATTCTTTATTATATATTCCTTACTTTTTCATTAGTTAAATTAACCACTGGAACTATTCTTATTTTATGTTATCGTATCGCCGTATAAACATGTTCATTTCCTTTTAATTTTTTAATTAAATTATGAGATACGTAATAATCGTATTTCTATATCAGTGATATAAATAGAAACTCCGTTTTGTTATTAATGTAGACTACATTTATTTCTAGAATATATAATAAAAATTTATATAAAATGGTATCGTACTATCGAGTCAACATATTTAAATTCGAATATGCTCTATTCAAGCAGGTTTTGTACAAGCAATTCTGAATCGATACTACAGATCTGTCATGTCAGTTTTGCTCGAAGTTGCAACCGATTTTGAATGTGAATTCTACCGAGAAGAATCGGGAAAGCACTCAGTAGTCACTCTTTAAAACTCATCTCTGTATATTCGTATATTGAAGAATAAATTTCCGTTTGAATATGTTTATATTGTTAATATAAATTACAATATTTAGTTTTAATTGAATTTACATCTTAAATCAATGATAGTAAGGTCTAGATTTCAAATTACTCTTTTATGGTACGCATTAAATATATATTTTTATCTGTATTTTCTTTTAAAAACTTATGCGTTAAATTTTATTAATACTCGTTAGTAATATTAGTTGAAAAACTTTAATAAATTATTAATAAAATCTAAGAATCAGACATTAATGTAATACTCGATATTCTAAATTAAAGGATAAAGCTCCGAGATATTATTTATAATAATTTCTCGTTATACTATATAATAAAAATTAATTTATCAGAAATGAGAATTTTAAACGTATGTATTAAAAAAGCGACATAATTAAAAAGGAAATATTTTATTTAAAGGGTTTATTAATATTAGAAATATTTGTATATTAGAAATAATGATGATGTTGTCCTGACCAACTCGGCCATATTATAGTTGATTCGTTTGAACAACCACTTACCATCAGGTGTAGTAGAGCCATATATATAGTAGGTTTCTATAAAGTCATCTATGAGTTATCGTACGTCCACTTCGCTTGATCGCATTTCCTATAAGAAATCCTAATTAAAAGACTTGTTAAGATAGCTGAGAAATATAACTTAATTGGTGCTGTCTTCTTTATATGAGAACTCTAACACATGACGTTACACTTTGTATCTTAAAACAATGATGATAAGATCGATATTTTATAACAAAATTCGCATTTAATTGTTTTCTTATTTAGAATAAATATATTTCTTTCTTTTTATTTATCTATAATTCGTTAAATAGTTACCGATGTTTGTGTCTGTGTTTATAACACATACATATTGTGTAAGCTGTATAGTCGTTCGTGTATGAAATAATATTTTAAGCATAAAGCTGCTAAATATTTTTTAAGCTAATTTTTATATTTATATATTTTATACTTATGTTTTGAGCGATGGTCGTTAGGTAAAAAGTAGTTACTATCCTTGAAGTTCAAGCTTTCATTATACCAAATTGCATCGCATTCGGTTCAGTGTTTTGGCTGTGAAACAGCCTTTATAATATCAGTATAGATTTTGTTGATTTTACAGTATCAATGAACCGAAATATTTTGACAGAACTAAAATATTCCATATTCCTTTTTTAACTCATATATAAGAAAAGGATAGGTATATATTTGCCCGCTATGTCATTTAAGCCAACAGATCATCTAAGCTGGTTCATATTTTAACATAATTATATCTATTATAGTGTTAGTTAAATTCTTATATTCAATTTGTTTAAACGAATATATTAACTCGACCACAGCGCCACAGATTTTGTGTTAATTTGTTTTGTCACTAAACATACATCTATTGTTAATGTGAGTTTTAGTCCTTAAGTTATTTAACAATCTCTTGACTAAACAAACACCTAAATTGTTTGAATATCAAGTGAATCGTTCGTTCTGAAATTATACAATCACATTAAAACGGCAAACTGCCTCTTATTGTCTTACTATTGAGCAAATGCCATACCTGTTAAGAAGGATATGAGTTAGTACCACGAGAACTATCCAATACGGATTGGTAACATGAGGTCGATCTTCATATGTTATATGGAAATTTACCGATGTTTCAACACGAAATATTCGCTTAAGAATCAAACGTTGACGTATGAATGATTATAATATGTAAAGATTTATATAGAGCTACCGATTAACGTATTATTACGAATAAACTCAAGTAAGAGTAGTTTATATCACGTACGCAGTACCGCAGTAAGTAGCTACAATGATCATTGTTATTAAAATACTTTTAGCGACTTTGAATAGAAACAGTTGTAAAGTCTAACCTGTATTTAGTTTGAAACTTTTAATGAAACCGCGAAAGCTTGTTTCAAACAAGACACGAATAAAATATGTGTTTCTTGAAATAATATATCTGATTTTTAAACTTCTGTTAAATAAAATATAAAACCATATTTTATTATATGAATATTGTGATTTATCAAATAACAAACTATTCCTGTTTTAAAAAAGTTTGCTCTGATACACACAGACCCACCAAGACGTACAGAATAGTTACATTTATAAAATATTTAATTCAGTACAATTAATAATAAGTTGTTTCTCTTGGTAATGTTTTTTTTTATTATTTCAATTACGTTAAAGTGAAACCCAAGCTTTAGAATTCATTAAAATAACGTGAGTTTTTTTTTGAATATTGTTAAAATATATTATCTTTATGTATTAATAAGGTAAGCTGATTTTTCTGGAAAAGAAAAATCTGTTAAATAAACGCGAAGTTTGGCGTGCTACCCACTAGTACTAGATACCCGTCCTCGCTCGGTTAAAATAAATGATTCAACAAAGACGGTCTTATTATTAATTTATTGTGGATAAATTTCCATTGAAATTATGAAATTGTTATTTAGAATACACTTACTGAACGCATCCGTAAATCTAAAACATGGCCGCCCGTTGAACTTCGTGTCATTGAATTTTATGGTTTTAATATCGAAATATCTATACTATCTTTTTACTAATTTTCTATAAGTTAGAGCACCTAGTGACTGTGGTTTTTTTATTAGAATACGTATAAATATATCGTATCGGCGTCCTCTTTGGTCAGTCTGACAGATGCCTAGTTTTTAAGATGAATTTTGATTCTTACAATTATTTAAATTTTTGTTCTTATAATTTATAAATAGTAAAAGAAAATCGATTTCGATTATATTTATTTACACTTAGTTTAGAAATAGTTTTTATAAATAGTTTATGTCCAAAAAAGTGATTGAAATAAGATCATAGTTCTATATAATCGATGTGAGATTAATCAGCGTAACGTTACAAATAACAGTGAAATACTTAAAAACTATCGTTATTTTAATATACACAAATAACGATACATTTATGAACGTGTATATAACGACAAATCCATAGTGAAACTATAAGAAGTAAATGATTTATAATATAATTTTTAGTGTATATTAAAATTGTGTTACTGCAATATCCAGATGTTGGAATAACAAGCCAATGTCACGATAATTGAGTTTTGTAATTTACATGTATTGCACATGTAATGCTCAAAAGTAATTAATGATTTTAAATAAACGCAGAGGATTCATGTTAATATGAATACGAATTAATTAGGAGCAAAGATGGCTTTTGTAGTTAACACTATTGATTACGATTCGTTTTATAAAGGCTTGCGACATCTCAATCGGATATTACGACAAAATTTTATTCATAAACAAATAACCTTTGGCACAGAACGCAAGCGTAAGCGCGGCAAATATTTTTCTTACGATTTGTGAAGTTTAAATTTAAATTATTCTTATTATATGGATTTTGTACATACAAGCCAAAGGAGGTTGCAGGTTCAAACCTTAACCTTAATTTGAAACCTGTTCGAATGAAAAGATCGCGAGGAAACCTGTAGGATGAAATTCTGTATATCACACATGTAAGTATATCAAATCATCAATATCAATCAATAGACGTGTATGCCTTAGTCCAACAGTGGGTAGTTTACAAGAAGTTACATCAATGTTCTTTTTTTAAATTTAAAACTTATTTTAAAAGAAATAAGACATATGACTCAAAACAAAAAAAAAGGTGTAGAAGGCGATAATATTTATTGAGTTTAATGTTTAAAGTTGACTTCAATATTCCATTTAGGTGAAAGATCAACTATTATTTCTAAGTCTTATGCCGGTTGAAGATTCGTATTTTCATTTTTACAAAAAGGTACTGTCAAGAGCTTGATCGAATAAAATATATTACGACATTGAAGTGTTTTAATGTACTGGCAAATCAGTTTTAGTGATTTATTTTATATTAGCTACTTAGTAATGTTTGACTTATAATATTTTTTAATTTAAGATCGAAAGCTACATCACAGTAAGAAGTAAGTCGTCATTAGTATCTGTATAAATGGATACCGTAAGAAATGTTATGAACCACCAACCTGGGATGTTGTACACGTTGTCGCTGTAGTTTCACTGGCTCACTGATCATTTAAAAAGGAAGACAACATTACTAAGTATTATTTAATAAATTTAATACGTTTGAAATCTTTTATATTCGACGATGGTTTTATTTTGTATCACTAATATAGTGTATGCTATTATTAATGTTTATTCATATTTGTTACAAATATGGTAATTACCACCCAAGATGTCGCAGTTTAGATGTTAGTGATCATCTAGTATAGTATTTCATTTATTGTTATTACTATATAAGCTTACAATAACATTATGGTTGTACTTTTATAAATAATCACAAAAATCTATATTTAACATATTATAGAAAATTAGATGTACAATGAATATTGTGTACATTGGGCCTCAAGTAATGATAGTTTCACACGATTTATTGTTGTACGTTTAGCTATTTGATATGGTGTATTGTTCAGTATAGAATTTACCTTTTATTATTATCATTTTTAGTTCGTATTTTATGCATTCGTTTATCGCTTCTTCGATTGAGTTGAAACTTTGTTCGGTCGTTATTGGCACGAGCCTGTTTCCGACGTAGTACCATCAAAGAACATCGGGTAACGTGTGAGTTGTATCGGATAATTGTTGCCTTCTATACGTCCGTACACTGTTCGACGTATATTAAGTGGTACACTAAAACGGTATTTCGACATTACATATTTTTAAGCCTGACGTACTTCTGAAATACGTTTCATATTAATCAGAAAACTTTATTTAATTGAGTGGGTGTCAATATATAACGTAGTCTAATGGATCTAGTACAAAAAATAGATTGTTATTGTGTATTGCAATAAAAATATGACGGCATAAAAATATCCGCGTCTGCGGATTAACTAAAATAGCTTTTAAATTTTTTTTGCATAAACTCAAAAAAAATAACCAGTGGTTATTTTCCACTTAATATATGCTTGAAACCTTTTGAACCTTTTGAACATTACAGATCGATTGGATAATATAATAAAACTGATACTTAATAATTTAATGGAATGGGAGAGCCAATATTTAATTTAGTCCACTCGATCCGTTAAAAGCTCCATTGTTTCGATGTTGCATACATCAAACAAACCTAATTATTATTTATTGATTCACTTTTATGAGACAAAACTAAAGTAAGGGCAGAAACTCGTGTATTTAATCCAGTGATAAAAAAAAACGAGCAAAAAATTGGGCAACAAAAATGAATAGTCTTTAAATTGTTGAATAAAAAAATGAATAGTTTTTCTAATGATCAAGCCATGAAATTTGTTTGAGTGCGACGTGCAATTGGTACTATCAACTATCCATTTAATGATATTCAAAAATTTTCATAATAAGTGTTAAACTAAATAAATATTCTTTGTTCAATATATATAATAGAATAAGTGTATTAATTTCAGTTCAATAGTTATCAAACCATTGTTTCCATTAGTGAGTACAAGATCGGTATACATCAAGCGTCGAGGAGTACGTTAATACTAAAGCTTAGGACCTCTCGTTGCCTCGGGCTATGCGAAAATCAAACGAAATTAACCTCTATCGACTGTATACATATTACGATTAAGATCGACGATATCGAAACAGTTATGTTAAGACTTCAACGCCTACACGATTAGGCTAAAAGTATTTAGTAAATTAAGCGTTAATGTTACGTTCGTAATCTGCGTTTTTGCATAATGTCTCGCTCGCTAAAGCTGTCCCTTGTGGCAAGAATTCAAATAAGATCTCTAATGCTGGTACCATTACTTGTAGTAATTATACACGTCTCGGTTTAATCATCAAATAAAAAACAAGGTATCATTAGTACTGATTTATATAATTTATTACATTAAAACTGTTTCATATTATTTAGCTAAGTTATAACCTCTTAAGGTTCGTAGAATTAAACTCTCAGAATTTGGGAAACTCGTAAAGACGATTGGATTAAAATATCAAAATCTATGCCAGGCTAGGCTATCCATAATAGAGATGATTCGATTTCGGAGAAACTAGCCAAAGACCATCAAGACTAGCTGAGGAATTTAGAATCTCATGAAGACTAATTGAAACCAAGGAAGTTAACCAAGGAAGACCATTTAAAAAAGGATCCATTTTGGATCAAGAAGAATTCGTCATGCAAAAGTTCATCCAAAATGCAAATAGATCTGTCATCAAAATTTGCAATTCAAAAATTTAGATTGTAATACTGTCTGTCAATAAAACCATTCAGGCACATTAAAATGGCATCAATAGAACTACAAATAAGATACAACAACGCCACATGCTTTTTTAGAGAAAATAACATTAAAAACCTTCTCCAAATTTAAACCAGTGGTTATTTCGAACTTAATATAATATTGCGAAATTAGCCTACTTACTAGTATATTTTGATTGATTTGAAAATATCGTTTCCTGTCAGGTAGTCTGTTTATTAAGGAAGGCTATATAACATCACGCCATGGCTCAAATCAACGTACTGGTAACAAACGTCAATTAATCATGTGTACGAAAACGATACGTATACTGAAAAAGGTAGAAACCACAGTCGATAATATTTGTGTCGATTTTCTCCTGACAAATTTCGTTTAAAAGAAATACCATTATCATATACAAGTGTGTACAATAACAAAAGTACACACTCAATGCCCTCACTCTATTAATTCGATTGGACGAGATCCGTAACAGTACGATTTCTGGTTGAGATGCAATTGCTTTACATGCTTTCTGAGGCATAGAACTGTAAACAGTACACTCTCAGACTTTGAGTTGGTACTGAGTTTGTTTTTCTATCGAAAAACTCTATAGCCATATAGAAACCCAAAACCTTTCTACAGCCTTAAACACTAGAACAACTTTCAGTATAGTAGTTAATATTAAAAAGCTCAAATGTTATTAAAATAATTTGACTTTGTTCCGCTTTTCGGGTTAAAATAAAATATAAGTGTAAGCTTCGCAGCAAAAGTATGTACACACGACACGTTTGGGTCTCGTTAACAAAACTATCAACTCTATGTACGAATATTTCAGAAATGTGTTACAATATTTCGTTGTATTCAAAGTTTCAGAGTCAAGGTAGAGTTGGCGTAATTATTTGTAATAAATTTAAAACAAGCTATGTTTTGTGTCTAGGAATAAGTCGAATGAACTTCTGATACACGTGTATTCGCTGGCGCTGTTGTATGGTTGAATTAATTCTAACAGCAGTAGACCATTGAAGACTATATATTACTTCACAGTCATATAGTAAAAATATTTGGAAAAAATAATATAGTACGTTTTGGTTTTGAAAAAAAAAGAGGATTCTTTTTGGTTATAATAACCGGTTCGACGAAATCTGTTTCCATATTAGCTAACCAATAGTCAGTCATTTTCAGTATGTTGATAGTATTGCAATAATGTCAATTAAAATTTTTCCATTAAGTACTAGGCTGCTTACTAGCGACACTCACCTAGAGAAACTTCGTGCACCTCATCGTGCTTCGTATTCCGTTGTCCTGAAAAAAGAAAAATAATCGGTTAATTTTTATTCGGTAAAACACATTGTTTATGGTTAAAAGTATAACACATTATTTAACAAAATTATTACACATTAAAACATATACAATTTTTGTATTATTTAAATGTCAACTATATAAAAACGAAAACTATGCAAATAATATTGGGTAGCTTTTCAATCGGAATTAAAATAATACCTTAGTCATTTAGTCAATTTTTAAATTAAATTTAAAATTACCACTAGTTCAAATGTCGAATATGTTAAGAAGAGGTACGCTTTTTCATCAATCATCTATACTTATAAAAAAACATGTCCTGACTGACTGATTCATAATCGTCGAGCGTAAACTATTAAAGTTAGGGTCATGAAATTTGATGAGTGGGATCGTTTTATTGAGTAGACACCCACTAAGGAAGTAATTACGGAAATTTTACCCCTAAGGGGGTGAAATAGGGATTGAAAGTTTGTATGGAAGTCCTTCAATTTTGAAGTTATAAACATGAAATTTAAATTTGAAATACTCATTAAAAATAATTAGATACGTATCTAATTATTTTAAATAGCTTTTCTGGAAATTCTACCTATAAGGGGGTAAAATAAGGGTTGAAACTTTGTATGGAAGACCGTCATTTTTTAAGTTGAAACCTTATTTTTGGGATATTGATATATATACACGAATCCAAGATTTTTTTAATTAACCTTTTTTAATATAATCCTAATGAAATTTTATAACAGAATCGAACACCGGAGTTATCGTATTGGCTTTGCGAATATAAAATATTAATAAAATATATTATTTTGAAATAATCAATATATATTTTAATAAATAATCAATCAAGTGATTTGAGCAGTCTGTATAATGAACACGTAGTAGACTATCAAAGCAAGAAGTACCTTTTAAATGAAAAAAACCTTGCTAGGCAAAAAGGGTTGTCATACGTGGCCTGAGTCGAACCCTTAAGATCCTTACACTACATAGATCTTATTTCCCTCATTATAAAGGTTATAATGGAACAAACACGTAATATATACACTAAGATCACAAAGTGGCCATAGAATAAAGGATGTCATAGAAGTATCAACATATCGATTCATGTTTATCTAAAATCTATTATAAAAACACTTTGGTAAGTCGAAAGCGATGACGTAATAAAGGCAGATATACATAGTATTAGTGTTTCAAAAGCTGTTACGATAGGTCCTTTAAGAATTAATCGTCATATGCTTTTATATGACACTAGTACGTAATCAATTGTATTTATTTATTACTAGCGATCGGCGCGGCCTCGCACGGTTTCTGTACAATGCTGATACTAAATATCCTACAGAATGTCTTTATATACAACATTCACAGATTTTTTATTATCAACAATACGTTTAAATCTGCGTTTTAAATCTGCAATATCTTCGATAATATTCATTTAAATTACAAGGGGAATTTTGATTCTACATGAAGAGCACAGTTATTATTAAGGATTTAAGATAATTAATTGGATAAGGATTAATCTTGTATTGCTTAAAATCATATCGTAAATAAGCAATTATTTCTCGTAAAAAGTAAAGGATAAAAATGGTTATTATGGAGTATCCCTAAGAGATAGATATATACCATTGCAGAATATTTTATAGACCATTTTAAGATGTACAATACTGTATTAAATTATTTTAATCCGTCTGTCTGTCACTATTTGATCTGTTTCCGCAAATAAAGTGTTTATTTACTATATCACATCAGAAATCTCTAAGGTTATCAGTGTTTCTATACTGTATTATACACGTATTATAAATACATATATAAATCTTCCTCTTGAATCACTCTATCTATTAAAGAATATATGCATTAAATTCAGTTGCATTGTTTTAAAGATAAAGCATACATAGGGACGGACAGCGGGAAGCGACTATTTTTTATATGATATAGTTATAGTGATAGTGATAGTGATGATATATTTTGATAAAAAAGTTGTTGAGTAAAGTAAAGTAAAGTAAAGTATTCTCACTGAATTCATTCATTATTATCTTATTTTTATTTAGTAATATCTGTATCGTATATTTATATTATTTGATTTGATTGTATTTAATGCAGATTTGAAAGGTATTATAATTGTATATTTAAAACAAATGATAATTGCTCCGCTTTTAAACTCAACGATAAAAATGTAGTGTCAGTAATAACTTTATTATTAACCTTATTTTTACAGATCTTATTATTAATACATTCCTGAACTCCGAACTAGTGTGAACCCGTGCACGCTTTTCTCCTTGAACTGCTGTCGTATAGACACTTACAGTCTTGGGTGTAGGCAAAGTATGTAAATATTACAAGTCTTGTGTTATTATAGTATTAAAACTCATTTATAAGTCGCAGAGTAAAAATCAATAAAAGAGAATTTGTAATTTTTATGTTTGAATTAGCATAAATTTCATTTGTTATTTTGTTTTCAAAAATGACACTAAATAAATATCATATAATCACTTAACCAACATGATATGGCCCAGTGGTTAGAACGCGTACATCTTAATCGATGATTGTGGGTTCAAATGGCAAGGATCACTGAAATACCATGTGCTTAATTTGTGTTTATAATTCATCTCGTGCTCGGCGGCAAAGTTAAACTTGCATGTGGCCTTGACCCGCAAACCGAAATAAAATACTTTATTGTGCAAGTAGATCATTTTTACTATATTGTTTATCGGTTCAAGTATATGACAATGATATTTCTGAAATAAATTGTTCTGTGCCTGTAACCGTATCGGCGCACTATTGAGGCGGGGACCTCGTGCGGTTACGTTCCATTTAACTTTAGGGCGCTATCCCACCGACACCCCCATCTTTATGCCTTAACGAGGGTGCTTATGAATTTAATTAATCCTAGCGATGATTTAAGTACAAGTGAAATTATGTCTTTATTGCATTCGAGGTGCGCTGATGAAAATTTTCAGCTGAGTAATGTATAATTTACTCATAAAAAGTGACAAAAAAAATGTACATTTAATCACTTTAATTTTACGAGTATTAATTGAGGAGCGTTCAACTATAACGAGGCTTAATTTCATTCAAGTTTACCTTGCTAGTTTAAAATGTATGTTTAGATAGGAGTGGTTTTAATTAGAACGGCTTAATTTAGTTTGAAATTATCAACTTCTATTCTAACTCCCGTTGTTACACGAACTGGCTCAACATTTTAACCGGAACATAGTATCTAATATGTTATATTATTAGTATGGTAGTTCATATGAAGTATATTGCACAAAAACATCCTACAATTTTCCTTCTTAACAAAATGTATACATATACATTTATACATATTTCGCTTAGACATGTTCTCTTGCTATATAAGGATTTTTCATACAACTATCCAGATATAAATATTAAGTACATAAGATCCAAACAATAGTGTACAATAAAATTTAGATTATAATTTATACAATAATAATTGGAATATGTGTATGTTTTTTAAGTATTAATTCTAATAATAATTGTTAGTGATAACATCTTATTTAAACTGGAAATATTTTCTTTTAAATTGCTTTTGTCAAACGACGGAGGTTGTATATATATTTATACCACCGAATCCATCAGTGCCTTGTAGCGTAAACATTAAAAAAAGAGCGCACTATCGCCTGACATAGAGGTTGGGGTAAACATTTTGGCGCGAAATTTTGGTGCTTCGGTTATACCATTTCTGAGCCATAGATTTTTTTTCGTTTTAGTTGGTTTTTGTTTTGGATTATTATTAGTATTATTGATAAAGATTACCATATTGCAGTTCTGTTCTTGAGATCATATGACTTGTGCATTTAGATAATCCGATAACACTCTTACTTAGTAATAAAATAAAATTTTATCTAAACTCACTTAATGCATTTTGTGGGTTAAAAGTAGTTTCAACTGGAAATAATAAAATGTTATACATATTATAAACGATTTTACTTATGTTGTACATTTAATAAGATAAGCTTATTAGTGAACAGACCGACACGCTTCAGATGCGTATGCTTTCATGTGGTGTTAAGAGAATATAACGCTTAATATATTTAATTTAAAAACACCCACGACGCAATATAGTTCACGAGCTACAAAAACAATTTTGATATTTACAGTTATAATAAACTAAATTTATAAAACTTTATAGGTCACAAATGTCCAGCATCATGTATATAATTGAGGAATGCATTAAAAAAGCTTAGAGAGTCTTTCTTAGAGATTCAAACTCCTTACCTAAATTTATCAAATCAGTTCATTAGTTCAAGTGTAAAGAGGTAACAGGCTGAGTAACTTTCTCATTTATAATTTTAGTATAGATAATCTTAATTTAGTCGTAGAACGAATAACCGTTGGGAAATTGAATTCATACCACTTGTAGTGAATTACACGCCATATATATTATTCTATGATTATTATTATTGTATCAAATCCGATATATTATATTCCTCGTTAATGCCTTCATACAGAATAGGTAAGCGTTATTTAAGTAGGGAATCTAATAAGCCGACACGTAGTAACTATGGTATGTGGTGTGTCTCATTAACTGGACACCGCGGGTAAGGATAATGGATCGCTCTATTAATTATCGCGTCTTAGACGCATTATAAATTATGCAGTCGCACGCAGCCTGACACCGTAACGTCACGTGGTCACCGCTGTCACATTTGACGTCTCAAAGTGTAATTCTAGTTTATAGAACGTTTTAGTGACATGCGTTAATTTTGATAGTAGAATTCTGTATTTTACATCTTGTGATTTAATTAATAGAGTTAATCTTTGCTCTGTGAATCTACCTTGCATATACAATAGAAGAACCCATTTATGATAAGATTTTTTTATAATATTGTATAATGTCATGCATGTTTTTAAATAATATTTTATACATTCTGTGGTGAAATGACGTCATAGGCATATTAGTGCTGGAAATATTATTAATATAATAACGAAATTTTTTTTTTATTCTGGCTTTTATTTGTGCCATAGCTTAATGCAGATGCGAAATTTTGATTAATGTAATAAATAATCTAAATAATTGCATAAAAATGCAATCAAAGGTGTCAAGTGCTTCATCCACAGGCTGTCAAAAGCAAAAGATGTTTTTTTTTTCAATCCTAGTTGTATGTCTAATATAGTTTTATTCATGTCATCAAATGAACTAAAACTAGGAAAATATTACGATAAAATTCCCATTAAACAAATAATACCCACAACGAAAGGTATTATTAAATCATCTTTACCTAAATCCGGCACAGTAGTAATAAATGATTATGAGTAATGTGTATCAAGTAGAATAAAGCCGTTTGTATTAAGACTTGAGTGCTTTACGTCCACTGAAATCCATTACACCTATTACTGATATCTTGTGTACGCTAAAGGGCATAACAAATTATGATACGTGAACCGAACAATATATTAACACGATATTGTACGCCTTGACATTTAATTTGTTTATCTTTCCGATCGAATCGGTGTTTTGTCATACAAATACATAATTGCTTTTCACTTTTATCATTTGAATAATCTTAAATGACATTTAAGCGGTGAAAATTAGATGATATTTATAAGTTCTTACATCATTGAATTTTTGTATGTGTGGTTTGTGCTTATTCGTCTTTTACTTATTGGCAAACCAGATGCAACTCGTCTGCAGGTGTATCGAGTAATCCACACAGCTGCTGCCATCACAATTGAGTGTTTGCCAATTAGAAAAATATTTACGGCAACACAGAGCATTTATCAGAACAAAATGTTATTTAATAATAATAATAAGTAACTTTATTCACCAAGAAGAAACAAAGACAAAATTAAGGTACAAAACCATAAAAAAAAAGTTAACAATATGATATTTGATGATTTGGTGAAAAGGTCGTAGTCTCAGCTAGGATGCTTTTCAATCTACGCCTTGTACATATGCTGCCAACACAAACGTTACAGTCATTGCAGTACAAGGTAAACGAAGATATAATTACCAAATAATAAAAGTGAATACAATTTACACGCCAAATAGGCTAAAATAAAAAACATGTAAGCATTATTAAAACAGAGAGGTTTGTTTTTTTTTTTTATTCTAGTAAAAGGAAAATATTTCATATTGAATAAAAATAATAATATTTAAAATGTATAAGTAAATAGCGATATATATTTTAATAAATTACAATCAAAATAATAATTAAATATATTAGGTTTATTTACACACATTTGTCCAGACACATTGCGTCTTTTGCATTGATAGAAGCCATTGCTTGCATTGTGCCTTAAATTTATTTTGAGACGTACTGTTCTTAATCGGAGGTGGGATATCCATATTTGACTGGGTGGGCTAACCATATTTGACTGCAGATCCGTTAGGTCTGTGGGTCTGTAGTTATGTTTGGGTCAGGTCCATAAATGTTATTAAATAATTCTGTTAAGAAATTTCCAATAACATAGTAAGGTTAGAGGAATAGTTATATTTCTGTGCATCGAAAATTCCCATTCGATTTTGACCGTCCATAAGAAAACCGAGATTTCATCTGTATTCCGAAATCCGTTTATTTAGTTATATTCTTTGTCTTATTACAAAATTTATGTAATTTTTTTAAAAGAAATGCTGAATATAGTTTTGTCATTGACTTTAATTTATTTTGTTTTGCTTTGGAAAACAATGAATTATTTTAGGTCTTAGAATTTGAATACAAATGTTTATTAAAAATAATATAATCCCACTTGTACCTACTTGTACACTCGATGTTTGAAGTAATATTTGTGGATAAGTGCTTGTGCAGAGAAGCATGAGGTGGAACCGGTATAATACTTCACGTCGTGGCTTGTCGTGGCTACGATATGTAAGAGAATTTTTCAAGACATATTTTGACTTATCAAAAAAATACGTATATGATCGTAAAGATTTCTAGCGAATCAAGTGGTTGAAGATAATAAAAGAAGTGTTTCCATTAAAACAATTTTGATGAATACGTTCTTAGTGCACCTCTTAAACTCATCGGTCTTTTCCCAATTTAAATAATGATCGCTTATATTATGTGATATTCAGTCAGTTAGACATTCAGAACTTAATAGCATTGCTCTCGTCAAAAAACAAAATTGAGCAGTAGCCTTACTAGTAGAGATAGTCGGTCGTCTGGCTAAGCAGATAGTCGCTTTTTGCCAGTAAAATGTGTGATGATTGGGTACCTACCTAAACAGGCTAGCACATAGTCGTAGGGATATTCATATATATAATATAATCGAACATGTAGCTAAAATTCTCACTTTTACGATCACATGCCTAGACTTTAGTATCCTTGAATATCCTGGATATTATAAGAATTATGTACATATTATTCCATACTTCACCATTTTAAGCGGTTCAATTGTGCTCTTTTAATTCCGCACACTCCACGTCTCAAAAGTATACAGAATTATGGGAAATTATAACTCTAATAAACCAAATCTTTATGGTCGTGCTATGTTACGTTATAATGTTTCTAAAACGGATCAGTTTACGGCTTAAGCAACTTCTACGCGTGGTTTTTCTGATACGTTCAACAATCATCATTAAATGATGCGTACTAACTTCTTAAAGAGATAGAGTGAACTAGAAATGTGCTCAAACCAGTAACAGATTGCATGTATCCCAATTCTGGACTGAAGCTTACTTTTATGCATAGGAAAGGTTGTCTTTACGTGTCTATATTCCTTTGTTTCAATCAGGAATTAATAATATTTTACTCGGTTATAAAGATAACAATCTGGTTACTCATGTGCTATTCGATGTCAAAATCTATAAAGAAATCGATATATCATATTCTAATTCGAATGCTATGAGTGAACAGTTATGTTGCGAGTGACTTTTGTGATGAACGGCTTTTATCAAAATATTTTTGTCCATCTTAAAGTTAATATAAAAGAAAAAATATTTGCCTAGAGAGGACATGTTATAAAATATATGAAAGTATTAATGATTTTTATTTCATTGTCTATTTAAAATCACGAAACTCAGCTCACTGAATTTCAGGATTGTAAATAAACAATTAAATAAAAATCATGTCTCAATAAATGCTGTTTGATTCTTTATAAATACAGCCCGTCCTCTAAAACTTGTTCGAACATTTATTTATCTCTAGGTGAGTAAATTTTTGGATTTATTTTGAAGATTCTTGTAAATAAATTAAATTAAATAAATAAATTAAGTTAAATTTGTACTATTTTTTAATTTTCATTTAAAATTGTTTTTTGATTTTATAGAAATCCAGACAAATATCTATATTTTACTGTTTCCAAGTATCTCCCTTTTATAGTTCGTTATCACAACGATCCGACACGAACCGGCAGAAATCAGACGTAGACCAACTAGTTTGGATTGTTTACCAAGACACGAGATTCTAAGCATTATTGGAAATTTCTCGACGAAAGAAAATATACTTTTATTCCGTCTTCGGATTCAAACCCGAGACCTCTTGATCAAGAAGAAATCAATGACTAATAACTCCAAGTACGAAATTGATTATATGGTCAGACAACAGGTGACCGTAATATTATAAGGGATATATCGCATTGGAGATGTCGGAATCCATAAACAAATTATTGCAACCGAATATTATACAAAGTAAAATGAACTTCAACAGTATACTTGAACCAATATCGTGGTGCATATTCATATCGCTTAAGCGACACCCAATTTAAAGTTTCATAAACGTTTATAATTAACTGTTAAAGCAAACAACGAAACAGTTTTTTTTTTATAAACAAAATGTTAAAAGGAAATGATATATTTTTTTTGTTTGCTATTCGAAAACTCTTGTTAAATTTTTCAGTCATATAAATGAAAATTAACAAGTGAACGAATAATAGTGTTAAAACATTTATTTTTCGTGATTGAAAATTTATTACATTGTTTCATACAATTAAATTTTTTTAAATACTTGATTTATCTTCGTTCTCGTTGGAAAATTTAATTCTTGCAAAAAAATATTTCATTGATATCGTCGAGACTAGTAAAAGATTATTACTTTTTAAGTCAAACGGACACGGGGTCGTTAGTATTTTTATATGGCTAATGAATCCGATACATACACTGATATAAATATTTTAAGTCCATTTTAATCTTAATAAATACATTTATTGTATTGATATTGCATCAAGTTAGATAACGATTATTCGAATAAAAAAAAATGCGAGACTATATTTTTGTAAAATAATGATATTTGCTTACGAAAAATTAGTTTTTATTAAGCGCTTATTTGCTTATGCAATTCACTTTGATGATGTCGTCCTGACCAATTTGTCGGCCAAACACCAAAGACCACAAGTGTGGGCAAGCATGCGCTCTGTATTTTTTCACTCTCATAATCCGAGACGATCGGGAAAAATTCAAGCGCAGGACCAGCGGGTTTACGTGCTTTTTGTAGTATACAAATTTCATCGGCTATTCATGGGATTTGAACTTACATCGACACTAGACAGTTTATATACATATACGTGTGATTTATGATTTAAGTACGTACATTTTGTTTTACCCATGTAATAACATAAGTGAGGATGATGATGAACGATTGTTTATCTAAATAATTTTCAATTTTCTTTGACTTTGTATAAGTCTTTATATCTGCTTTCTTGATTAATTCTCTAATTCTTATCATCTCAAAGGTTATCTAGAAGATAACCTTTGATATTATAACACAAGATACCCTTCGTTCATTTTTATTTTATTCTACATTTAGGTTCACTGCTTGTAAATTATATATACAATAAAATATTTACAACAGCAACAACAGAGATAACACAAAAAAATTATAATTATAAACGCGAGTGATAAAATCTAGTAGATTTATGAAACATTTATTCAAACTCGCATTTCAATTAGTATCTTATATGTGAAAGCCAAAAAAAATAAAATACTAATACAGCTGACGAGTCATATGTTAAAAACTTATTATATTTTCAACTCGGAACAATTTAAAAGAAATTCGCGTCCCATTTAAGTAAATTTACATAAAAAAATTGTTAGACCCTTGATTAGGTCGCGTTAAGTTAATTCCGCAGCATCGAGATCAAACGGGGGAGACATTTGAATTTTTAAACCGTACACGAGTGTGAAATAACGTGACAATAGCACGAGACAATTTTAGGTAGAACTCGTAATTTATAAGGCTTTGTGATTTTTCATCTTGTCTGCACCGTGTCATTTGTATAGTCACAATTCATGCGGAGTCGTTTCCTAGTCTTCAGTCTTGTTCCACAGAATAAAGGGAATGCTGGAAGTTGCGTGTGTTGATTTATGTTTGATACGAACACATGTATCTTTGTTGTCGGCTTTAAAAAGGAAAGGAGGAAGTTATCAATTCGGCTGCTCGAGTAAGGTTGGAAAAATAAGGATTTCGGCTCTTTTCGCACACATAAACAGATATGTCTGAGTAAAAGATAAATAAATGTATTGAATTTTAATTGTTACTGTTTCTGTGTGAAATGTTTAAAAACCGTAAAGCTATTTATAGTGATTTGCAATCAACAATGGGATGATTGCCTACAATTATGATACTTGTTAAATTATTGCATTTCAAAGAATCAACGAATCATTAACGCAATTCAGTGTGAATTGCTTTAAGCATTTGTTTTAACAATTCACTTGAATATAATTGTTGTAAAGTAAATTAAATTATATATAAAATTCAAGTAAAATTGCAGATTGTGAAATTTACACAATGGGCATGCTCTTCTCTTTTGCTCTTTCAGAAGGAGGTTTCGAGAGTATTTATCTGACATACATACGGGTTTCGACATATACGCACACGTAGGACAATTATAAAGTTAAATAAAGCACTTTTAGTTACGTAAATTAAAATTTCCGAGTCTCTTTTAAGATCTACGCGCAGTACCTACAAGGATTATTTGGTTAGAGAAGTTTGATAAGCAGTATTAAATTCGTTGATTTTATTTGTTTAAAAGAAAACTCAAGAAATTTCACATATATTTTTTTTCTGAATAATGAAAATAAAATATTTTTTTTATTGGATACTATAAGTAGAAAAAAAAATTACTTTATTAAATTAACGTTGTACATGAAAATGTTATAAAAAAACGGCTTTGAATGATTTACTTAAATATCAAAGAAGCCTCAGCGTACCCAAATTGATATAAGTTTTGTAATTTAAAAAAAATACTTTATTTAGTAAGATATCGTTTTTATATTTTATATAAAGACGATTTTCTTTCAATTATATTTATATAAGATTCCCGAGAAGACATTTTTTTCATAATTAATTTTTATTGGATTTCCTTGTAAAATAATCATGCTCTATATTTATAGAGAATTGAATTAGATGGACGCCTATTTTATACATAACCGTATCTATGGCTTCGAACGAGGATCGAGGAGGAGGTTCGTTGAACTGTCAGGCTACTAAGTACTCGTAGGAAGAAATATCACGTACGCCAATCCTGTGTTTATAAGGCCCTTCCATTTTTTACAACGTATATAATACGATAACACCATAAGGTTATTGGTTTAATATGTAAAATTTTATTCGGCTATTTTCAGCTCATATTTTGACCAACTGTTGCCCGCAGCTTTGTTCGCGTAGAAGTTAAATATATTTACAGACCTGTTTTTATACCACATTGATGCGTATTTTACCCCTTAGGCTAGAATATTAAGAAACGTTCTTATTCGTATCTATTCATTTTTAATCAGTAGCCAAAAAATAAAGTTTCATGCTTCTAAGGTAAAAAATTACGGAATTCCATACAAACTCTTCCATTCAACCCCTATTTCGCCCCCTAAGTGGTAGAATTTCCAAAATTACTTCCATAGTGGATGTCTACTCAATAAAACGATCCTGTTCACCAAATTTCATGGCCCTAACTTTAATAATTTCAGCGATGATGAATCAGTCAGGCAGGACATGTTATTTTATAAGTATAGAAAATTTCAATGTTGCATAATACTCATGTTATAATGATAATTTTATTTTTCGTTTTCGTTATCAGTTAGAAATAATGTAATTTTTATCCAATAAGTTAAAAAGCATAAATAAAAACTTAGCCAATGATAAAATTGAAATCACTATAGAGATAATATCTTATCTTTTAATCTATAAGCTACGTAAATGTTGAAATAGCTCTTCACTATCCAATAAATTCTGAATTTAACTCATTGTACCAAAGTCTAAAAGCGGCATGTTCACATTGCAATTCTATTATTCAAAATATAATCTAGAAATTACGTAGATTGAACGACGATAATGTACTTTTCATCAAGTAAATTGACGAATTTACTTGATAAAAAGTACAACGTAAATTTCATAGGTTTGTTTAGTTTGTGGTCGTAATGGATATAAAACTAAACAGTACGATTCTTTATGACTTTTTATCACAATATAATTTAGAAGATCAAATATGTTGCCGTGGAAACAAATTGAATTAACCTACCATCCGCTACAAAGGATATTGTCGTAGCGCTGCGTAGCTCGACGTAGCGCTTATCTTGATATTATTTACATAAAAGCGGACATTCGCATGTATTTTTATACTTAGTCAAATCCATTTCCGCTACGTTCTGCTACGTCTTCAAAATTAGTGATATATTCAATAAACTATAATACCTAATAACTAATACTTCAGATTTTTTTTTATATTCCTCATACAATACGTTCCTCAGTATTAACTTCATATATTCTATAGACTTCCATGTTTGGTAGCGCTCTTGAGTCTTCTAAGCTAACTTTTAAAACTAGAGTATATCAGAGAATTAGAAAAATATCCATGTCAACCAGTGACATTGTGCTGACAGTATATCGAGTGATTTTATTTTAAATGAACAATAATAAGGACCTATATAAAAACCAAACTCAGATCTGATACTTTCAGAAAATACATATTAAATCTCTAAGAGTTGGTAAAAGCTAATACGTAACAAACGTTAGAAGATTACCGTAAATTAGCATTTGATGCTAAAGTCGCTTGTGTGGAATGAAGTGGCTGTTTGTTTTATATGAGCTGGGATAATAAACCCGCATCGCTTTCACGCGTTAAGCCGCAAAGTGGAGCTAGTATTTGTCAATCTGTAATGTAAAATTCATCCAAAGGCTATTCGGATATCAGGCTGTTTCAAACAATGTTCGTTTGTTTTATTTTTAAGCTCGGACATTGTATTCGAATCAATATTTCATGACGTAATTGTAGTTACAGCCACGACTAAATATTTTTGTTAAAGTGAATCACTATTAAAATAATAACTGATGTAGATTCTACTGAGAAAAACCGACCAGTAAGTCAGTAGTTACTATTTCCAAAATTTATAATACAATGATATATATAATATATCTTACATGAATTAAAACAAGTATTAGTTTCACGTTTTTTTAATAAATGTTTTGAACATATGAATCGGGGTTTATTACAGAAATGAGTGTCCCAGAAGGATTTGTTGACATTGCGAAGTAGGAAACTTGGCGTTATAATATTTACGTTTCGTGTACATACGTAAATGTCATTGATCAACACCGTGTTTATTAAATAAAAGGTCTTTTTTTTAAACTGAGAAATGATCTAGATCTTGATACCCTCTTCACATTAGGACCGGTGAAAGGATTATGATATAATGTGTGTAGGTATATTTTACATTAGCAGCCTATAAATTTCCCACTGCTGGGCTAAGGCCTCTTCTACCTTTGAGGAGAAGGTTTGTAGCATATTCCACCAAGCTGCTCCAATGCTGGTTGGTGAAATGCACATGTGTCAGAATTTCGTTGAAATTAGACACATGCAGGTTCACACCGCCGAGCACGAGATGAATTATAAACACTAATTAAGAACATGAAAATTCAGTGGTCCCTGCCTGGGTTTGAATCCGAAATCGTCGGTTAAGTTGCACGTGTTCTAACCACTGAGCCATCTCGGCTGGCTCTCGGCTCGGTATTTTGTTTAAATTGAATTAAAAACCAAAATGCGTGAATGCATAATTATATTAAATTATGACGATATAATTTACGCTAAACATTAATACTTATATTAATCTCCGTAGTTGTTATCGAATTTGGATAAAACGTAGTTTATAAATTAGTTTTAACATGAATCAAAGTCAATAAAATAGATTTTTCATCAAAATATTGTATTCTGTTACATTGAGTATTTATTAGTAATTAGCTTATCCGTCCGCTTTGATGGGAGTTAAATTTAATTTATCAATTATCGAGTACTAGAAGTAAATTTTACGTCTAAAAGATAAAACATTCTCTTTAAACGCAATTCTTACAACTTTGTAGTACACTTAAACTTTATAGATGTAAAAACTGAAAAATTAAGAATGATTTGTGAAAATATTAAATTATCAGTATGTAAGGTCTTCAAGGTCGCAATTTTTTTAAAGATATTAGAGTGAGTTACTTTTAAATGTATACGTTGATTATTCAAATATATTTTTAAATAAAATCGTAATGATATAGAAGCTCCTATCCTGACTGATTCTATATGAATGTAAAGCTTAATCTGACTGACAGAGAGTATTTAAATTTTGAGAATACTTTATTTTTGTGCATACAACTCTTAAATTTGAGCTGTATCAAATAAATCGTTATCACGAGAAAGAAATAAAAAAATATACAAGTGAAAAAACCCGCTGAGTTTGTTTCGATGGGTTTTCCCAGCCGTAGTTAATTTAACAATCAATAAATAATAATTGAATGCTTCTTTATTGTATAAATAATGTTCTTTTATTCTCATTATTATTTGCTTGTAGATGCTGTATTATTTTTCAAGTGTCACGTGATAATGTCAAATATTATGTGTATGGATTAAATACTTATTCCTATCTTCGATGTGTGCATGTGACTTCGTAGTAGGCAGACCAAATGTCTAGTAGTGGGGCCTTCATTAACAGTTATTCACTTATATGAAAACAAAAGAGTACCTATATCATATATGTAGATTTTTGAAAAATATTAACTTTGAGTTATTAATATAATATTCATTTTAGAAATATAATGCATTTTTTAAGTGTTCTTGAGGATAGGTTATATTATATTTCCATGTATAAACTTCTGTTCTAGTTTCGAATTGAATAATCGTGTTATGTTTTTTAATTTAATATATATATATATTTTTTACGCACTAAATTAATAACTACGTAAAACAACGCATAAAACAAATAATATCAAATTTAAAATTTGTATGACGATAGCGCTCAGTATAGAACCCTCTCACTTTAACTGCTTTTATATAATATTTTTTATATGAAACTGGAATGCAGGCGAGCAAATGGACCGCCTGGTTCTGAGTGTTGGTGACCACTTAGCACCATTTCTCAGAGATGACGCATTACAAAATATTGACAATTTATTTTAACCCTAATGCACCCAACCTGAGAAACTGATATCTTATGTACTTTATAACTCTAAAACGAAAAAATTTAATGCATGGTTCTAAAGACGTTTTATGATTTGTCAGTGTGAATTAAATAAATTTAATTATTGAAAGCCTATTGGACAAAGCACGCAAGCATTTTACCGATCCTTATAAAAAAATATTAAGAAGCGAAATAAGAAATTATCTTAAATTCCTGAGACGGCGTTGGTGAACGGGAGTTGTAAGTCCTAGTAATTTTCTTTCGCAAACTGACACTGTAAACAATGTTCACGGGATAACGTGCTTAAAACTTTATTCATTCCAAAAGAAACACCTGCAATCTACATAATATATATGTATATACAATACTTTTGGAACGAAGTTCTTTTACGCGGCTTATAGTAGAGTGAACTGACCGAAATCGATTGATAAACGATTTAATATAATATTATTTAAATTTATTTTTATGTTATTGTTTTAATTCACGCGGGAATTTAAATAAAAAATAATGTAATTCTTAGCATTTATTTATTCTCAAATAAATTAAGAAATGTATCCCTTTGTGTTTGTTATTTAAAACAAAATATTTGTATACCGAAAGTAACTTCGTTCTAACCATGACAGATAAGAACAGGTCACGTCACGACTGATCCCATGTTTAAACATATACCAGCGGACGGGAAAATTTGGTATTTGATGGCGAGGTCTCACCACCGACCATAGACATCGGCGCTTTAAGAAATATTAACAATTCCTTTAAACCTTGGGAGCTAAGATGTTACAAACCTCGTGTCTGCCATTACACTGCCTCATTCTCTCTGCAAACTGGTACACAACAATTCAAAGTATTGCTCTTTAGCGATACAATGACTGATGAGTGGGTACTTCTATCCAGAAAGTCTAGCAGAAAACCCTACTACCAAGTACCGGTGTTCCTTTGAATACATTTTAATAATTAATTTGTCGTTGCAAGCTAAATCTATTTATTTAATTTTTTATTTTATTTTATTGAGAACAATATAATGGGCCATTACTTATCTAATATGTTATATTGTATAGTGTTATAAAAATATATAGAAAATATCGTAATCTTCTTAAAATAAAATAATCTCTTTTCATGTATAATATGTGCAAAAAGTTTACTTTCTGTTGTCTACATTCCTAGAATCCGCTTACAGTAACATTTCGTTCCAATTTATTTCGCTAATTTTGTTGTTATATTGTGCTGATATATACCATCTACGTTTAGTATATTCTACGTTAAAAATCAATACTTTAAATGTATTGTTTGTGATTTGAAATTTAAGTGAGCTAGTATAAATACAGACACAAGAAACACATTTAGAAATCTCAGTTACATCAGTTTGAGGCGTATTGAAGTTGTGATAAGTGGCTTAAAGTTTACACTGGCACTATACCGTGCTGGTATCTATAAGCTTAGATAGGTTATTTATTTATTTACCTTATTTTAAAATAATACTTCGTTTTTAACATGACGATGATGACTATCTGAACGATTTCGAACTCGGTGGCTAATTAAGGAGTCTACTTTGAGATAAGCTACCGAACCTTCTCAGCCAACTTACAGTACGTAATATTTAAGAGCACCAGTAAATGCCCAAATACTGGTGCAGTATTAATAAATACTGCACATGTATTTGGGCAGACAGAGAATACTCTCACTTTCAAAATCCGATGGGTTATCAAATCCAACAAAACTGGAAGGAGTTTAAACACAGAACTAAAGGTTTACATGCTTTCCGTGGCACTGGAGTCTGCTGGGTAACGAAATAAGAAAAACCCAATAACTATTTATTTAGCTAACTTGGGATTTGAATCCCAGGACCTCGCGACCTACGGTTCTATATCAAGCCCCTAGACCTACAAGACAGTCAGCTTAACGCAATTAAGATGGAAGATGTATACGTCTTATTACATTGTGTGCTATCTGTACACGTGTGTTTATGTGTATATTTACATGTGTTTGTATAGACTATTGGATATTAATAGAATACACATAGAACAATTAACGGATTTCTGTCACCGTCACCTTGAGGTGCAATTCATCAAGTTAATGGTTGCAAGGCAAGGTCTCCGCAATCAATATGTCTAATCAGTTAATGTATACAACATAAGATGGTATTTGTCATGCTCTTCTGACATGTATTCAGATAGATATGGTGTTTAGTCAGATAATAATGAAATCAATGTATCATCGACCATGACCTAATTATTTTAAATTTCGTTACAGCTCTTTGAATTTGTGTCTTCTTTTGGATTTTAAATGCAATAATAATATTTATAATCCAGTAAAATTAAAAATATCATCATGAATCATCTGACACTTCCAGGTTTATTTAGGTATTTCCTTTACCGCCGAGTATGAGATCATTACAAATAGAAATTATTGTTATATGCATGAAAAATCTTGCCTGAATCCGATAAATCGTTGGGTACAAACATACATACATACATACATACATAAATACATATTCACATAGCCATCTTGATTAAACTCATATGACATATTTTGAAGATATTCAAAACATACAACTGTTTATTATATTAAGGAAATTTAAACAACTGATAAATCTTCAAGTGGAATGAAGACCGCATTTTCATTTAGAGAAACTATATGCTGAGCTAAGGCTCATTCCATCACTTCTAAAGTGTAATTTCCGAACACATTCTAGGTAGAAAATGTGTTACGTCAGTCACTTTACGACACTCACAACTAAATCTATACATATAATAAAATTGGAGTGTCTGTTTGTAATATTAAAATAACCGTTATGTTTGTAAACACGGTATATATACCAAAATATTATTTTTTTAATTTTTGTCTATCTCTCTGTTTGTTCCAGCTCTGGACCGCTGGACCAATTTTGACGGGACTTTCACTGGCAGATGACTAATGTATAAGGACGAAGTCGCGGGCACAGCTAGTTGATGATGGGATAGATGAAACTATTTTTTATAGGAACGAAGTTTGATGAATGGCTGAGTATTTATCCATTCTATTTGTTTACAACCAGTAAACAAATAGGGTGCATGATTTCAATTTAATTTTATCTTAATTTTTTTTTTAGTTTATGGCAATTCTTGTTATTTAATCAAGATTTTCTCTAGTAATCACAGATTATGCTAGCTTCTAATAATTAATAAACCTCAGCCCAAACCCTGGTTAGATAGTTTTTTGCAGTATACAGATCCTATAAAGGATTATTTTTAAATCATGTACTTTGGTGTGTGTTTTGTTTGGTAGTAGGCCTTTGTGCAGGCCCACTTGGGTAGGTACCACTTGGTAAGGTGCTACTGCCAAACTATAATACTTAGTATCATTGTGTTTCGATATAAAGGGAGAATGAACCGGTAAAACTTCAAGGTACAAGGAATCGTAGTTCACATCTTAGTTCTTAAGGATGGTAAATATTTTTTTGCAGTGCCTATAGGAGGTGGTGGCCACTTATTATCGAGTTACACATTTGACGGACCACCAACGAACACAAAAAAGGATTCCATCGTATCTGATGTCCAAGTAATGACGAGAACAAATAAAATTATATTTATGTAATAAAATATCACAACACATCAATTTGTTCATGAAAAAACCAAATATGTTATATTCTTCTATTTCCGTAACGCATTGCCATCATAATCATTAAAAAAAAACCCCAAACAGGGTATTTGATCAAAAAAACTCATGACCAATGAGGCATTCACTTCCTCATACATAAATCTAACCGAGTTTCAGAATGTACGTAATTTTCGCATCAGCGGCAAAGATATAAAAATTGTGCAATAGATTACTTTGACATTCTATCAACGGGAAGCCAAGTGGAAAAGATTGAAATGAACCAATACAAATCGTAATTGTATTTATTCAGACCGTTCAGAATTTCCCTTAGTGTTGGTTTTTCCAAAATAAATACGACTATTACATTGTTATTTAATTTGTCTTTACTAATATTATAAAGAGGTAAAATTTTGTTTGTATGGAGGGGATCATTTCCAGAACTAATGATCCAATAATAATTATAAAAGTTTTATCACTACATAATTCCTGATTATTATGTATTATACTCTATAATATAATCATATAATTTTCTTTATTAAGAAAATGGACCAGTGTGACCGAGACGCGTCGCTATTATTTTTTATGTATAATTTTAATTACACATTTTTTTTAGTATTATAAAAATAAGCATTTCAAAAACAAACCAGTAAGGGCATGGTAAAAGTCTTTTTATAAATAAAAAATCTTAATTCTAAATTTAAAATAAAATTAATAAAATATTTCAAACTTGACAACCCTGGGTTTTATTTATCGAAATTAACTTATTTTGGTTCAAAACACCCAAAATGTTTATTTATTAAACGCTTTATGTATTTTTCCCTTTTATTTACGTTTTATACGATAACGACTTCCATTGTTGTTGAAGCACGAGGATGTTTGGGAAATACTCTGAATAACTTACCAGCACGCTCCAGTCTCCTCATCTTAGTAATGTGACAACATTTATCAAACATAGACATGGCACGTTGTGTACTGTATTCACTGGTGACTCTCATATTACTTCACAACTTTATGGTAAGTAATATTTTAACTTATATTATAAACATGAAAATATATATTTTATTTTGTTGTCACCTTAATACGTCTGAAGTTTGTAAAATAATAGTTTAAAGTATAAAAAGAAATTTCTTTATGGCATCGTTAGCACGTTTATCGAACGGGCCATCTTATGGTAAGTGTCACCACTGCCTATAGACATTAGCACCGTATGAAATTTTACCCATTTCTTATATAACAAAACCGCCATCAACATTAGGACAACCGATGTTACGTCTCTTGAGCTTGTAGTTAAACTGGCTCACATAAACCAAAAATACTCAGTATTGTTGGTTCAGTGTCGGTGATACTTACCCAGATGGGCTTGAATAAAGCCCTACCACCAAGAAAATAATAAAAGCAACAAATTAAATTACTTCTGATGTATACTTTACACGTATGTAAATATAAATTAATATATGTAATTCTTTTCTTGTTTGAGATTCATTGACTGCGTCACTTGACAGATTAACCTTAAAGTTTTTATATATTTTTATAATTTGTCTGCAGCATATAAAATTATATTATCGTTAAGCCGATCGTCATGACATTTTTTATATAAACTAATGGAGTTTATATAAATAAATAAAAATTGACCGACAAAATGGCAGATATACAATAGATTAATTAGTTTGTAGAGCGAAATATTAAAATGTATGGAAAATCCTAAAGAAACCAATGAAATTTATTACATTTTCTTTATAGTTATAAAAAATATATCTTGTGTATATATTAATAATTTCATGATAATTGGTAGTTGATCTTTGTCTATCGTAAAGAAAATGCCATAGACATTAAACAAGATCCATTAATTTTATCAGTGTTTAGTTACCCGTAAGATTTGTGTCGTTACACCTCTTGTCTTGTTGTTTGAATCTATTCTGGCTCATTGGAAGTTAACGTGGTTCAAAGAAAAAACGATTGATTATTATAATTTAAATTTATGTTTTCGATTTTCTAGTAAGTTATTCACTCATAAGTAAGTACTTATACGTCTATTTTTCAGGTGAAAAGTGAAATTTACGATAAGAAAACACTCGATGGTATGGTATTGAAAATGTTGTGGGAGAAGGTTTACGCGCGTTACGATGCAAAAACGAAGGAATTGGCTATTACGAAGTTAAGAGAATCCCGTGATTATGAACATCTGATAGCGCACTTGATGAAAGTGAAGAAAGATAAAGTGAAAAAGATTATAAATTTAGTAGGAGAGGTCATGATTATTTATATGTCTTGATTTATTAATAAAAAAAATATCATTTATAATATGTTTTTAAAATGATCTCATTGATTGATGTCCAATAGATTGACAGTAATAAAAGTATGATCTTTGATGTTTAAAATACGTCGAATGAACCACTCTGATATGGGCCCGCCATTGGTACCTATCCAGGCGGGTTTGCACAAAGCCTTACGACATACTAATTCATCAAAAACTTTTTACACTGCAACTGTCTTTTTATTTCTTTCCTTTCTTCGTTATCTATACTTAATACGACATATAGGAACTTTATCGATGCATCATTTGTAAAATAGAACGTGTAACGTACAAAACAATTAAGGTTCAATTCTACAATTCTTCTTGATTTAGAAAACCATATTTATTTCTATTTAAGGGCTCTGCTTACGCTAGCCAAATTTAAAATATTTTGACAAATCTAACTAAACTATAAGATTTCATGAAGGTTTTCTAAAACAAGGGACTTTTATCAAAGGTCAATGGTAAGAAATTTATAGAATAAAATGTTATATCATACAGCAACAATGTCTATAGTGAAGCGTCGGAATAAAGATCGGAATTGACTTCTTGGAGGAACGTCACTGTCGTATCTATGCAGCGGCCATATAAGAGATTATTTTTTTTTAAAATAACAGTTTTCGCACCATTTTCTCTCGATTTTCCTTAGTTCCATGTATTATTATTTTTTATATTTATTTGTATTTACACCCGGGATTCAAACCTGGTACCTTGGAATTTGCAGCCATAAAAGCTAGCTACTAGACCGATGAGGTATGTTAAAACAACTGTATATTAGAACTGATACTATAAGCTGGAATTCAAGAGTATAAAACAGTAAATTGAATGGAATGACGAGCTTGACCACGATCCTCTTACTGTAAGTGCTACCAACACTACAAAACAATTCAATTGTTACTCATGTGAATGACTCCTCGTTCAAAGTGAAATTGTTCGAAATTCGAATTTAGAGATAGACGAATTTAGCTCAGTATTATCACAATTTTAGTGATTGAATATTAAATTGTCAATAATTTTGTCCTTAATTTTGGTATCATTGTTTAAGTTGACTAGAACAGTTATTAGGATTTTTATTTGAACATACCAACCATACAAACTTATGACATTTACAAATAATTTATTGATTTAAATATAAATAAAAAGTATAATTATGTTGATCATTTCTATTTCGGCCAATCACAGCTTACGTCGTTAAATCCGGTGTTTCTGGACTTGTTCCTGAAAAACCTGACTTATATTTCATTGTGATATCATAATTTAATACCTATTCGTATTCAATAGTAACGGATAGAGAGTCTGCTAATATTTAGTGGACACCAATATTGATGTTTGGACTAAAATCTGTTGAATTACAATTATATGTAATTTAATAAACTCTTGCACATTATTTGTCTATTTAATTGCTTTCGGGTAACATCTATGGACTTCTGTGGAAAGAGTTCTTTATTGCGTAGGTAATAAGGGCGTAAATAGGTCAAGTGAGGTCAATATACTTGAGGGAGGTTTGCTAACGATAAGTACCGAAGCGATCTGGTGTACCAGTTCCATTCATGTTGGTTCACTTGAAACCGCAATATTTGCCTTTTAAATTAAAAGTTCAACGTATTACTTTCCTACTTATTATTACATTTTAGATTATGAAGTTTATATTTGTTTAATACTATTTGTTTATCGGAAGTAATATAATGTTTTAGCGGTAATTTGTCACTAGTGTTGTATCACTTTCATCGATATCTCTAGTGTTTAATATATTGTAACTAATTTAATGTATATTTATATAAATTTAAATGTAGGCTGTACAACATTGAATAACTTTAAGATATGAATCTACGACTGCTTTTATTGCTATTATTCATTGTAGTATTTTCTTGAAATAATTTTGGAAGTTAAGTGGCCTTACGTTAGATTGAATTGAAAGCTACTGCCGAGAGGGTTTTCTGTAATGATATATTGGTCGGATGTTCAAATGCGCCTCCTGATGGAAATGTTTACCACCGCCCATAGACGTAAGCGCTGTAAGAAATGTTAACCATACTTAGCAAATGTGCCAACCGACCTTTAGAAAAAAGATGTTGCGTCCCTAGGGAGTGTAGAAAACACTGGATACACAATTCAAACCGGAACACAACAATGATGTGGTTTGGCGGTAATTTGCTATTGTTTGGCGGTCTACCGCATACTAACTTGATTTGGTCTTAACTATTACAACCCAAAAAAATTTAATATGGAGAAAATATTGCCTTAATAAGGGTATATTAAGATCTCTTATTCGTCGTGATTTCATAGTAAGTAATTTTTGTACTATAACTCCAATTAAAAATAAGTATACGTTATTCGAGTAGACAAGCGCTTTTGAATTGTCATTTTACAGAACAATATTCAACCGTTGTTTATTTAATATAGTTGATTATATGGATGTCATAATAAATAAAGTGGGACTATTCTATAATAAGAAACTCGAATCTCACCTTAGAATAGGAATATGATATATCAGAATTTATGTGACATTGAATGTAAAAATTATAAGCTACGTATCACTGTAAATCAGTTGTCAACATTTCACGAGTGACATACGAAATGTAAAACAGAATCGCACTGCTGTTCTAAAAATATCACAAGTTATGATAACAGTTTAAATATCCCACTGCTAGACTTTTTTTTATGGCATTGGTTGGCGGAGGAGCATATGGGCCACCTGATGGTAAGTGGTCACCACCATCAAATCTAGAAGAATATCTAGTAGAATATCTGATGAGTGTGTGGTACCTACCCAGACGGGCTTGCACAAAGCCCTACCACCAAGTAAAGGCTAAGGCCTTCTCTCCCGTTTGGGAGTAGGTTAGGAGATTTAAAGTACGCTGCTCTAATGCACGTTTGCGGATAAACGTGGCAGTTTCATTGAAATTAGATACAACCTTCACAGCTAAGCACCAGATGAATAATAATTAGATACACGAGATATTATTAAGCTCCTGTAAACTGGTGCTTGCCTGGTTTTGAATACTCAATAAATGGTTAAAAGACACGCATTCCATTCAATAAGCCATCTCATTTCTATTTCGTTTAACAAAAACATTTTGTTGATTTTAAACCTTATTTTGTTCTACGATCGGGTTTCTTTATGAATGAGAAATAAGCTAAAAATGTACATAATATCTCTATATTTACCAAAGTACCACTTAACAATAAAAAGACAAAAATCTATCAATATTTTTGAAGGAAAAGTCTCTACTTCATGTGTTTTTCTCCTGATCTGAAGACATCGGAAGCAATGACAGCAGTTAGTTCAGCTGTATTGGAAATATCAATAATAGATAAAACAAGAGATATCTTAGTTTGGCTACTGAATAAAACGAGAAATAAAGAAGAAAAGAATAAAAGCAAGTAAAAAAGGAAAGGGAACAAAGGAGAGGGAAGATTGTAGTATTAAGGAGAGTGTGAGGGGTTAATAAACACAAAAGAACTGCCGTTCTCACGAAAAAAGGGTGACATAAAAAAGAAGAGCCGGGAGATTCCTAAGCGTAAAGACAAAATTTTATAGAAAAACTAAATCATTAAAATTATTTGGACAGACTTTGGCCAATATAATGGCGATGAAACATCAAATGAAGATTGATTTAAATTTTCAATTTACGAAGAAAATTATTGATCGAGACCATTATAATAATATCATAAAATGTTGCGTAGCTATAGGAGCGAAATACTTTGTTTTCGTTATCATTTGTTCAATTTTTTTTTTACTATAAATGTAAATATCTAGGCAAGGATAGGAGTATGTGATGATAGACGGTGGCGCTGTAAGAAAAATACCATTCCTTACATCACCGTTCAACAGCGCAGCGCCAACTTTGAAATCCAAGATATTATGTCCCTTATGCCTGACTCGGTCACCTTTCAAACCGGAACACATGACTAAGCATTCCTATTAGCTGGTAGAATATGCAATGAGTGGGTGGAAGATTTTTTAAAAGACTAAAATAACCTCTAGTAAAAGTCAATATTTGTTATATGAAATACTAGTACCAATAATTCCGACACACAAAGCCACTACGGGAATTAAAATTGAAAAATTAAATAAAGTGTAAATTCGGTTAAAAGTCTAAAAAAAGCAAAAATAGTTACCAATATATGTATACTAAAATTTTAAAACAAATATTTCTGGCAACATTGTCTACCACCCAGATTTCGAAGTAATTGAAAATTGGATACCGGGATAATCTTTGCAGCGTTAAAGAGAAAAATAATTTCGAAAGTGACACACAAAAAATACTTTTATTTGTAGCTGTTACGTTAAAGTGCCAATGAATGGACAGTGCCATTCGTAATGTTAAAAGTAAAAAAAAGTAAAAGTGATAGATTGTAAATAGCCCACCGCTGGACTGAGGCCTTCTCTCCCTTTTGGGAGTAGGTTAGGAGATTTCAAGTAGGTTGCTCGAATACGCATTTACGGATAAATGGTCAGCTTACCCTAAACGTGTTTTCATACAGTTTTTTAAAACTGGTATTTTGTAAATCATGTCATACATTTATTTAATAAAAACAGTTTATGTTAGTCACTCATTAAGGTTTATAATCTTCCTCAACTCGTGTTTTATACGACAAAACGTTTTGTCTTACATTAAACGTACACCTCATTCATTACAAGTTAATTGAACGCTAAATATGTCCAACAGACTCCCAGAGCGTACGCTATCTCAAAATGAAATGCTTGAATTTGTAATTGGAATTTGATATTTAATGTTTGATTTGATTTACAACGAAATAATTTCATTGGTGAATAAACCCACTGTATATGAAGAAAGAAATATTTGCATTTCAAATATAGAATTATACTCTTACCGAGAAACAATTTAAAAAATATTTTCTGTCTTTATTGCTTTCTTATTCACGAAAATAAATCTTTATTGTAACAAAATAACAGACGTACATAGTTACTAAAATATTATTACTCCATTATCTATTCTAATATTATAAAGATTTTATTTTTGGTTGTATGTCGGGCGTGATATCCGGAACTAATACTCCTCTTCTACATTTTTTACACTAGTAGAAAGCTACACTAAGCCTGTGCTATAGGTTTCATTCACGCCGTATGAATTGCACCCTCGCAGAACTTAATATAGAGTATTAATAAACGGAAACCGTACTTATTTAATTTGTTAAATATATTACCTAAAAATTTATTTGTTCATGTATGTAATATTGTATATTTTTATGCCATAAGTGTCATCTCATTGATTGTATCCCTAAAAAAAAAACATAAAAATTGTTTAAAATAATAAAAAAATAATTTTAGAAAGGTAATAAAAAATAATAATAACTGCTTGAAATAGGAGGATATACGCAGGATTTCCCCCGATAAAATTAAAAATAATTACAATCTTTCAAGCTCTAAACGTAACAAGCTTAAAGCACCATTTGTCCGATACGAATAAGAGAACTCGTTTGTTTTGTTTACCGCAGAGTGTAATAGGGAAATAAAATAAATTCCATCATCAACGCAAGACGAGAGCGATTTATTATCATTACTTACTTACAAGAGACAGTACTCCGCTTTGCACTTTGCAGTCGGGCGCAAAATTAAGTCTAAAACCCGGAACGCTGATTAAATGAAGTGGTCCCGTGTATTTTGGATACACATGATATGGATGTAATTATCAATACGGACGTGGACGCACACCAATCACAGCGAACTATCGAGAGGCGATCGGTTGTAGCATAAATTGTGTTTACGCGAATATGTAACCGCTTCGGAACTCTCGGCTCGGGCTATGAACCAGATGAATTTCGACTTGAGAAACTAATTCGTCATGTGCATGTGTATAGTTAACATCATTTCGGATAATAGTTTGTATCGAACCTTCGATATTTGGTATAAACTGTTACGAAGCTATTTGGTGTTCAAGTAATAATTTTCAACGATTATGATTATGTCATTTTGTTGAATCGTATAATTGTTATAACGGAGTTGTATACTTTACACATATATTCAGTAGTTTCTACATATACTACATACATAGACTGTTACAAAGAAGCTTACTGTTTGACTGCAAATAAGTAATTTGCTTAAAAGTATATTTATATTTAAGTTTTACAGGTAGATCTTTACAAGGTACATCGTATTTTAATCCGAGTAAGTGTCCTCGGAAATCCGAAAGGTAACTAAGCTAAAGGATGCTCTACAGTTCTCTCAAAGTCAGAAGTGGAGGTGGGCTGGTCATGTGGCGAGATATGATGACAGGCGATGGACTATCAACATCACGAGATGGAAAGGACCGTTTGGCGCTAGAAAGAGAGGTCACCCGTACGCTCAGTGGCAGGACGAGATTGTGGCCTACATAGGAAGGGACTGGATGACCTCTGCCAAAAACAGAAATAAATGGAATTCTTTGGAGGAGGCTTTTACACTGAGGGGGTCCACAAATCAAAATGGTTCATGTTACTAAATTTGTTGGTTACAATTTATGTTTGTGGAATATATAGCTGTCTTATTCCTAAGTGTCCTCTGTTAAAACTCAACGCTTAAATAATATTTACAAAATAAAACAAGTGCGAGACACCGCTCCAAAGGACCACTGACGTCAGTTTTTGGTATTAATTTCAACTTTGTACCTCTACGCATTCCTACGAAAAAGGGTCTTAGTGGACCGACAGACAGACAGACAAAGAGACAAGCGGACATCGAAAAGATCTTAAAAGAGTTATTTTATTCATTTAGAGTTGCGGAACCCTAATAATTAATAAAAAAGTATTTATATATTTTACATAACTTCTCATATTTCTATCAGAAGAAACTCAATTGTTTCCATAAAAATGACGTAAACAATTTTGGTAATAGCGAATAAATAATAAATAATTGCAATTAAAAATTAACCATTGCCTAAAATTATCCAAAGAAAACAATTAACCAACAAAGTATAATTAACATTATAACGTCGACTAGACGTTTGAAGTTTTAACTGAAAATGCGGTTAGGTTGTTTCTACAAATGCATAAAAGCATTTTAGTTGGTTACGTTTTGATTATATCAAAATATATTAAGTAACTATTTTGATTTAAATTTTGGTTTATTTCAAAATGCGGTCACGAATCCATGAAATTATGCGTAAATAATCGTACACAATAAGGAGGTAAAGTTTAATTGTATGTTGTGTGGATTCACAGAATTTGTTTTGAGTCCAACAAACTTTATAGTATAGTGATGTACAGTCGGAGTAAGAAAAGGTTCGTCACCTTAAGATCTATTTTCGTGTGCTCAGTGTTTTCAATCTTTACCGATTGAGTATGACATAGCGTCGTAATGTCATTATAAGTCGCATCTAGCAAAGGGCGAAATAGCGCTTAAAAGCTATAATTTTAATAAGAAGAAGATACGAGTAAAATAATATATACTTGAATCTAGTAAGCCTCTAATTGTTCCAATCGGCAATGTTCTACGACAGCTGCTTTGGTATGTATATTTTGTTTAATATTGAGAAAAACTTCGTCCGAAAGGTTACTTGAGTAACGCTTAAATATACTTGCCAGTATTTTTAAATTAATTTATCATTATTTTGTACAGATATTAGGTATTTATAAATCGTTATTATTTACATTTTATTTATTAGATTTTTTTAGGAATATGAATTATATAGTAGAATTTTAAGAAGTATGAGATCCTTTATACGTTGTAATTAACTCACTCTTCAAACTGGAATACAGCAATTTATACAACCTATTGGCATTTAGTCAAATCAAATAGGCGAGGATGATACCCGATTTATGAGGCTTCCATTAATTCTTGCTACTGGTAAAAAATTTCTATCGAGTTAATATCCAACTATTGGGCAAATATCTTCCATCGCGCAACATTTGGAGTTTATACGACCACGCATCTCCAATGCGGACGAGATAGACAAGTTTTACAAATTCATCCGACACACACTGGTTTCCTTCAGATGCTTTCGAACAAAATTAAAAAAATCAATTGAAGTTTTTAAAATGGAAAATATAACGACCAATACAAAAAAATATCGAATAGATAATAAAACTTTGAGAAAATTATATTTTACTGAAGTTGAATTTGTTAACCAGAATGAAGCAAATTCGTCTTTTCATCTACTCTACTCGGTGGTTTAATTGAATCGTCATGATATCATTGAGTGTTCCGACGGTCCGGTTTGTGGTTTCAACTCGTTATAGAGACGGATGGTTGGTTAATAATTTGTAGAGACATTCTTAATTAATATCGGTACAGAGATGTTTCAGTATACTTTTGTACCATGTGTTTGAAAGCTTACGACCGTCTTAGTTTTCACGAAATATAGATGTGGATTTTTCAATATTACTTGAGGACTGATTTAATGAAAATATGGTTTAATAGAATTAACTGAAGTCTTAAATAAACTGGGCTTTGTGAACTACCGTCAAACAGCAAATTTACTTGTGCTCCAGTTTGAAGCGCAAATGAGACGGTGTTACATAGAGACAACATCTTAGTTCCAAAGAATTGTGGCGCATTGATGTTATAAGGGATAATTAATATATTCCTAACAATATCAGTGTTTGGTCAGCGATGTTCAAATACAATTACGTGGGCACTATGCCCAGCCTAATAATTAAATAAACTATTTAAATAATTTCATACAGTATATAAATTCCTAAATAATAATAATAATAATAATAATAATCTTTATTGGCTGAATAAATTACACTACTACAGACACAAAATGACTAGTAATTAAAACAGAACAAAAAGACACTTATTCTATGTAATACAAAAATTATACACAAAACAAAAAATGAAAAACAAAAGAGAAAAAAAAATAGAAAAAAAATAACAAATAAACAAAAATTACTTAGAAAAGAAATAGTAGTAGGTATTACAGTCTTTCGTATTGATTGAATCAATACGAAAGACTGTAATCTATAATATAATATATAATAATAATAATAATCTATAATATCGGGGGTTTTTCTGAACCGAAACGACTTGGAACTTCTAGAAAAGAGCGTACTCCTTCCTATAAGGCCGGCAACGCATCTGCAAGACCAAAACCTCCCGCCCCCGTGTGTTATAGATGTCCATGAACGGTTGTAGTCACTTTCCATCAAGTGTGCCTCGTGCTCGTTTGCCACCTTTCACATAAAAAAATAATATAAATGTAAAAGTAACTGTCTGTTACCTCTTCATACTTAAACCGCTGAACCGTATTAGATGAAATTTACTATAGAGATAGTTTGAGTCCTGGAGCAGGACTTTTTTTAATTCACCGTTTCGTATATAGGTACAGTTTTATAAATTATGTTCGTGTAATACCGCAGGTTCAGCTAGTATATATTTATTGCACGAGTACGTTAGTAGGCAATATGTATTTTAAGAAATACATTTTAACAGAGTGTCCAATTGAAAACTCAGTGAAAATTTTCTTAATATTTCGACCGAGCTTACAACGCCAATTTAGACATTTTCCACTGAAATTGAGTTGGAAGCAAATTAAGACGTTGAAGACGTAAATGTTTGTTAAAAATATGAAATAAAATAGATTTTCTCGCTAAAGATGGGACAAACATTATTTTGCCTTGAAATACGTGAATAGTTTTTTTTTTTAATATAATATTAAGATTAAAAAAATATATGAGTACGAGAGGAAATCGACACAAACTTGAAACGATACCAATGCTTCTGAATGACGTGACACGTCAATCAACGCCTTTCTTCTTTTTATGTATAGCGGGTTGGGCCAATAATTAATTTATCTTACTTGGATTGATTCACTTAACTGAGTCTTATCTTGAACTTGATGTTATCTGAGTATGATTTGTTTTCACAATGTTCTTCACTTATTATATAAAAATAATTTACACTAATAACAAAATTGTTACGAATATATTGTGACGTAACTGTAAATTCTCTTCCAAAACAATGTTGGTAAACATGGCAGCATGAAACCATAAGCTGCTTTCTTACGTAAATGTTTATATATGTGAAAATAATGCAATTCAAATAGAATAGTGTCAATTAGTTAGACGTTTAACTTGCAACCGTCTATGAAGCGAAGCCGAGCCTTCCTGTTAGGTACGATAAATAAGGAATCCATGGAAGTTTTGATTTTATTTATCCGTCGATTATATTAACATCACTATTGTTTAATGTTACGCAAGATAACTATTGCAATTTACTGGATAAAACTGCATCTCTACCTAATATTTTTTTATAATGGCTGACAGACATACAACGTGTATAATATTTTGATAAAACGTTGGAAGGATAGTACTCCTTTTAGATAGTACTCCTTTTAGAAGTAGAAAGGATTTTTTAAAATTACTAAAAGCTATTTTAATTTTGTTGTTTAAAAAAAATGTAAACGGTGTCTTTTAATTCACAATAAAACTCATACAATATTGATGTACCAATTTAATATTATAGATATTTTACTCAAATACAAATAAATCAATAAGTACCTATAAACTCCTTACTTTTTTATTTTATACACGGACTGTTTCGTATATTAGATTTTACTATTGTTATTTTACTTTAACAGAATATTTGTCTGAGTAATATCAACTTCCAGTATTCCATTAAATTAATTAATAATTCAAAAAGAATACGTATGATTTCATTACTTACATTGCTCCGAGCTTGATTATCGGTCCGTTGCGTCTTAACAAAGCGTTCACATGACTATTTAAACAGTATGAAATAATTTTATCAAAAGCATTATTTCATTTACGTTATGAATGTACCGTTAAAGGCAAGTTTGCTCTTTGCAGCTAGATTTCGGCAACGAGTCGGTGAAGTTACAATATATCTCCATAAATGCAGACAACACCGAGAATACTGAGCGAACATAATGCATAATTATTGCTCCGAGCGTGGCTTAGGCCAGGGGCGGGAACTTTTATCAAATAGTTATATAGCCCAGGGGCGGAGTAATTTTATTTTTCATTTTCAACTTCCCTAACACCGTATAGCGTATATAAACTTCTCCCAGAAGACACGATAGGCTTATCTTCTCAACTTTTTAGGTCCAGGACTTTAAGACTTTGTTTTCTTTTACGTTTTACAAACATTTTCTCGAGTTTTTTCAAAGGATTTGTATTTTCTTTTTGAGTCGCTTTTTATGTAATTTTAAAAGAATAAATGTTAAGCGATGGGTAGGTAGGTGTTATATATTTTATGATAACGAATATTAAATCTTTCTAGTTTAGTTTTGCGAGCGTTATTAGACTATTATATGTTGAATATTATATAAAGATTATCGAGGTTCGCCGTTTATTAAAACTTTTACTTAATTTGTATTTCTAAATTAAGCAGTATAAATTAAATTAAAAGAAAATCTTCCACTACTACTAGAGTTTTTACTTATACTTGTAAATATTTCTTTTTATATGTTCCGTTAATATTTTATTATAATTTTAATATATATATACGTACTACAGGCAGAAAAAAAATCTTATTTATATTATATAAGACACTACGAACAATTAAATATAATTAATAAATTGATTTGATTTTATATAAGTATTTTAATTCGTGATGTTTTATTGAAAATAGATTAACAAAATTTTAATGAGATACTTAATGATTTCAATCCTGGCATTAACCCACGACCTTAACCCACGATTTTCAACTGTATTACTTCTGAAATCATTAACATGCATAAATAAACCAAATAATTGTATTTCAGCTTCATAGGCGATAATAATACGCGATAAGATTACAAACAGACAAGACAAAGTTCACTTTGCCTTCTTACATTATATGGATTTATTTATATTATCAAAGTTTTTACTACAATAATATACCTTTTTAAAACTAACAGTATATTCAAAGAGCCCTTAGCATTTTTGCTATATTACGCCTATTCCTACGCCAAGACATCCTTAAAGACATCTTAACTTTTCGAATAATGATCTTAATTTAATGTAAAGTGTAATTGCTTGCAGTGGTACTGTTAAGTGAAGTAACAACCACTTGACTTTTCCTCAGCGAATATATATGTAAGGGTTGGATACACGCCAAGTCAGTGTTGCTAAATTGTATTACGTAACATAGAAATTCACCTGAGACCACTTTAAGGGTGATGGGGAGAATTTATCACCAAAAATTGTTGATATTTCTTAGGAAATATGCAAATCTTATTCAAAGATATAATAGACTAAAGTATAATACCCACACACCTTTGCCGGCAATTTTGCAATATCTGATGCTTATTGAGTTGTTTGTCCATAACCTATATGAATTTCTTAGTGGACGGACACACCTGTGCGATAAAATTAACCGATGGTACCATAACGTAATGAGGTTGACTGTAAATATATAAATAACTACGAAAAAATTAAAATCGAGAATTCCCTCTTAAATTTTTAACTGACAAGTTTTATTTTTTTCATTAGTTCTCTTGGAATATTTACAATTGATAGGTCATTAATAATTTAATTTAATTCAATACTGTGGGAAATTGTAGTTGCTAAAATAAAGATACATTACAATGGACAAAGTTCTTGTTGTTTTTTTTTTTAATTTATTTTTAATAAACATTACTTTTAATATTTAATCTTACTTTTCAAATTTAACTAAATTAATCAAAAAGTAAATAAAAAAATATTAAGAGATTCGAGTGGACTTGAAGCTATATCTTAAAAGTAGCAAATATTAGATGTCTTTTAAGTTATTTATCTAAATGAGTTAAATAACAAATATATACAAGAGATATTTAATTTTCCTTACGCGTCCATTTTGCCTCCTATAAAGAAGCGTCGACTTGCTAATGCGATTATTCAAATCATTTGCGTTTAATAAATATATAAATTATTTATTTTATTGCGATGAAAACGAATATAAATCATATACAAACTTATCGATGACCAAGATTAAAAAAAAAAATTAAATGGTTGTAAGTTTTTAAATTTAACAAGAAAGACTAAAATAAAAAGAATTAAATACTTTAATTAAATTTTCGTCTTTGTTGTTGGTAACTATAAAATTCAGAATCACCTTTCATTTTTCCATGTATTTTGTGCAAGTGAAAACAAATTACACTTGACTTGAGCTTAAAATCGCTGTTGAACGAAATAAGTACTGGCGAGAGCTGTCTACAAAATTTGTGCACAATTTTTTTACTGTACGTTGCGTCTATATTTTTTCCTCTTATTTTTGTCTATTCCGTAGTTATTTTGAGTTTAAATTTTTATATTACCAATGATTTGACTTTTGTGTTTGTAGTGGTGCCTTACACCGGTTCTATCACTTTCCAGACCTGTATATAATATGGGAAGGTTCCCATAAAAACTAGAAAAGCATAAAGCCCTACCAACAAACAGACCCAATTATTAATATTTAATTACTAAATAATACTGAACGCTCATTGGTCATATTTATCATCGGCTGATATCGAGAAATTAAAATCCAGATCCAGTAAATGAAGGTAATATGATGAGCTTTTTAGGAACTGGAGTTTAATCTGTGATACATTGAAAGAACACACAAACAGATCTCATAATAACATAATCAGTCGCATATTAGCGAAAAAACTTATAATTTGATTTATGAGATTTTTTATGTAAATTCTCACGACTTCCATGCGAACGGCCTTATAAAGCTCGTATAACTTTTAACTTCAATTATAGTCGTATATTTTTTATTCAAGTATTACGAAAAGACCTTCAGAAAAGTATGCTCACTATGTACAACAAATTACGATATTTAGTACACTAGACTGTTTTGTCAATAGCAGCAAAAGAATTTGGATGGAAAATTCCATTTGGTTGAGGAACACTATTTAAAGATTAAGAATTCAGTTGCAAGATTTGACCGCTACATTCTAAAATATGTAGTTAAAAATAAGTTTGGTCAAGACAGTTGTCAGCGCACTAAAAGACAATACAGATAAACTGGCTCGTTGGTACAGTGGCTGAATTGTACAGCTAGTTCCAGGATCGATTTGCAGGTCGGAACAATGAAATTGGATTTTTGCTGTCAGTCAATTTTTTGTAGAACATTGGCAATTGTGTTCGAAAATAGGCTTGGCGTTAGAAAATTGGTTAAGTTTTGTCATTGATCTGATCGCTTGTCTGATTGCTATGAATTAAACTTTGAGAATAAGGAAACATTTACTTGGTGATAGGGCTTTGCAAATCTGGGTTGGTACCACCCACTCATCAGATATTGTACCGCCAAACAGTAGTACTCAGTAGTGTTGTGTTCCGGTTCGAAGGGTAAGTGAGATAGTGTAACTACAGGCACAAGGGACATAACATCTTAGTTCCCAAGGTTGGCGACGTATTAGCGATGTGAGAAAAGGTTAATATTTCTTACAGTTGTCTATGGGCTGTGGTGACCACTTACCACCAGATGGCCCATTTGCTGGTCCACCAACCTTTGCCATAAAAAAACCAGATAATTATTGCACTAATCGCTAGTCTCCGCTCAGAGCAATTGCCACATTCTTTATTGCGAAATTCGCTGATCTTATAATATATATAAACAAAAAATATACTATCAACGATTTGACCTTTAAAGAAATCAATATAAATATTTAATACCTTATATTAAAAGCCATACATTGCGTGGATTCAATATTATGTTGTCAACGCATAACCCACAAAACGCCTGAAGGGTACGCTCTTTATAAACTACGCTGTTACCGCCGCCGGTCAGAATTTATGATCTTCGGTCGATAGGACCCAGACCCCTTGCAAGTTAGTGTTTAACTCGTATTGTTCAGTTATATCAATTCACAGATATAATATGTTATGGTATATTTGATAGTTAAGTAAAATATAATTGTTAATTTAAGATCTCACGTCCCTATATCTAGTTGTAATTAAAGTCGCTCACTCACTGTTGTGGTTGGCCCGAAAACTGCACACTACCAAAAATTTACACACAAATATGACCTCACTCGGTTTCCTCATATTGAAAAGTGAACGTATATTATCTAGCTGAGCTATTAAAAAAGATACAATTACACTAATTATAACAAAATTGTTCAAAAAATAGTTCTAAATACAGTATTCCAAGTCTTCTAAGTTGTAACTCAGCATATTTTTATCGCTCGTTCCGGTCTTTTAGTGGTCTAAAGACACTTAATACGAACATTGGTTCTTTTAAGACGATCACACTCCATTAGTTTTACGCCATCGCTTGGACCACAATTTCGATCGTGGATAATGTGCACTAGCTTTTAGACCAAGAGCTATTTAAAGTTGTGAAATATCCTCTTGGATTCCATCCCTAGAAGCACACAATGACGAAAATGGAACTTAATGTGGCAAGTTTTGCTTCAATATTTTCAAGTCATACATTTTTTTCAAAAACTTTCACCCACTGTTATTTGATGCTGGAAATATCTCGTATTTTAAAATATAATTTTGTTATTATTTTTTTTTAAATCCTATGTGTGATATATATTTTTTAATTTAACAATCAAAACAGGTCATCAAATAATTTCTCATATCTAAAATTTTAATTGAATCACTAAAATAATTAGATTTCAGAATATAATTTTTTTCAAGACAAAAATATAGTAGGAAAAAGTCCTATTGAGTCAAATCACATCGGTACAGATAAATCTAAAAGATTTATCAGACATCTGTATTGTACCGTGTATTGTAGCAGAGATAGGTTTGCGGCGTAGAAATCTCGTCGATTCATCAAATGGATCAGCACGTGTCAGCATTTAGATGTGTGTATCGATACATTATGTTTCGTTTCGCTGCAATGGCATTGGTTATTGTGTGTACTGATCGTTGATTGTCACATTGATTTTGATTGAATCCAGTCGCATGTGTTTGATCCTCGACATCACAGATTATATGAGGTTTATCGTTTCTGTAATACTTTGTAGTGATCTAAAATTCAAACGTACAACAATAAATTGAAAGAATTTTTTGATATAAACGTGAAAAGCAATTAGTTTCTGCTTGCATTAGATAAAACTGTATGTATTATTGCATTGCGCTGGCCTATATTTTCAATCGGGTGTTTATTTTTATTCCAAAAAAGTCCAACAAGTCCTTGCGAAAGAACTGGCTGATTGCGACTACAATAAAATAAGCTAGAAAATCTATAATTGAAGTTCAATAACCTTTTTACTCGAGCGTAGCACAGTTGAGGATATAAAATAAACCCTTTCATGAATGTGGTCATTCATGTACTCTTATAATCTTAGCCGTCTTAAAAAAATAATAATTATACACGTTAGATTTCATACTATATTGGAATCGGATATTTTTACGAAAAATAAATATCTTTTTTCGTAATTATTTTAAGGAAACCTATATTTTAAGTTCTCTTGAATTAAGTCTTAACACAGTGCCTTAATTTTATACTTGAATTGGTTAGTAGGCTATTAACAATAATTTTTGCCACGTTTCTTAGATATCAATTATCGTAACGGATATTAGATTTGTTTGCAATAATTTTATCTAAATCCGTCTCTTAATTGAAACAAGCCTTATTATGGCCAGAATTGGTTTCGTCTTTTTATCCAGAAGTTCTTCATTAGTTTTGTTTTTTGTTTGGCTTCCGTTATTTTCCTCTCGATTTACATCCGCAGTTATCTCTAAGCGTGCAAAAATCTTTTCGGCATTGTTTAGTCTAGGTTCATTCATTTCGTTGATTAACTTTTTTTCTCAACCACTCTTAATTTTGTTGTAATATCAGGGGCGACGCGATTCTGCGCTGATACTAAACCGAGTTTTCACTTGACGATGTTTTTAATTTTTTCAAGAGTCGTATTTATTTTAACGTTATAATATTTAATTTAATTTTGGAGTAAGGTAACACTGATGTCAGTCATTAACCAATGAGGGTATTTAGAACGTTCTAAATACCCTCATTGGTTAATGGCTAGGTCAGCCAAAGGTCCACGAGTCGGGAAAATAAGAAGTTCCCGAGAACATGTCAGTAGTTTCGAAGTTGGTATTGCTAACACTCCCGTTATTCAGAAACTGTTATTATTCTTAAAATATATATACATGTACATATATTTGTGCCTTCATTATTAAAAATGTTGAAAACAAAATTATTAATTATTGTAATCTAATGCAATAAGGCTGTGAATGCTGAAACCGACACAAAATAAAAATATGCGAAACCATCGTTATAACCTGCCCTTAAAATAAAGAAAATATAAACCAAAACTAAAAAATATCTCAAACAACACACAGATAATACTATAATATTTACTAAATTAAATCAAATAAGGCCCCTAAGGAAATAAAACACTATCTCCCTTAATGAACTACAGTCAATGCAATTGCAACGAAGTTTTACAACCAGCTTATTGGATATTAATTAAAATTTAATTTAATTTAATTTGGTATAAATTATTTCAAATAATAAATTTCAATCATTTGAAGTCTGTTAACAAAGTATGCGGGTTATGGATACGACCATTTGACACCTATTTTGTTCACGCCTTCAATTCAGGTTAATTAGAAAAGTAATTGAAACCAGCTGAATGGAGCTGGTTCATTAAATGCACTTTCCCTCGAAGGCCTTGGTATTTGTCGTGTAAATCTGAACATATGGCCTTGTGTACAAGTATTTTGTTTTTTATTTCACAATTCATACGTAATTTGCCTTTTAATTTGAATGCATTTTTATCGAATATTATATGAAATATATTTCCGTATACACAGTACATAAAATACACGAATCTAAATCGGTGATTGCGGATTTGTTTCATTTGTTTATAATATTAATCTCATGAAGTAATAAATACATGTATTTATTAAATATAAGAATCTATTATGCAATTTAAAACAAATCATTCTGTTGGAAACAACTGAACAAACTATAATACGTATTTATATACGCTATACACATATATACTCGTAGTATTGTATATTTTATATATATACTCGTAGTATTGTATATTTTAACCTTTATATAAAAAAAAATCAAGAACATTTGCTGGAATTAATGAAAAAAGTTCCCAACAATTCCCAGGATGTTCGTAATATTTTATGCAAAATCGATTTTCTACTTTATTACGGCCTGTCCTTAGAACAAAATGAGCACGAACAAGAACATATCTATTGATCGGCTGTTCCCAGACAGGATATTTGACACACTGTTATTATTTACGTATGGAGATGGCTAAGTGATAATTTCAATCTTAAAGGACGATCGCAAATAACCACTTAGCCTTAATTTGCTAAATTTGTATTTATGATTCACCTCATTTGGTGGTATTCTGCCGCAAAACAGAATTAGTTAGTATTATTATGTTTCGGTTTGAAGAGTGAGTGAGCCAGTGTAACAACAGGTACAAAGGACACAACATCTTAGTTCCTAATGTCGGTGAGGAATTGTTAATATTTCTTACAGCGCCGATGTCTATGGCCCGTGATGATGTATATTACTGATAAATTTGATATTTATATTTTCAGCTTTAGTTACAGTATTATAACACTCGCTTATCCATTATTATTTTTAACTTTCTGCTATAAATAACTTGTAAAGTGTTAATGTTGACTTCTTATAAAGTGGTGCGTATCTAGACAATGGAGATTAAATTATTAAGACAAGAAATAAAATAATGTAAGCGTTCATATATAAATGCCGATTCAGTGTTATTCTGATACCACTTCCAATATTTAAATATTCTGAGTCATCCTGACCAAATTGAGAGCAAAAGGAGGCGTGAGGATTCATTCGCGGGCCAAAGAGTTTCTTTAATTAAGCAGGCTCCTTTTTTGTCGGCCGAAAGTGTCCAATGGTTGTAATTAATGCCTCTGCTCGAAGCTTCAGAACACTCTTTTGGCAATTGATATTTTATTGAGTCTAGTTCCGGTCAGTTTACTTCTGGTTACGTTAGGTTAGTTATTCTGTTGGACGTTTTTATTAATGCCGTAACGCTTTGCATTGCACACTCCAATGTTTTTATACATTTGCTCATTTATTTAACACGAATGTTATTCAGCCGTGTTCTGTATCTTAGATAGATTATTTTCATTTCATGAATTTAAGTTGTATAAAATCAAATTCAAAATATTCAAGTGGGCACTTACAAGCACTTTTATATCGTCATGTTAGATGAGTCGATTAAATTGATACCACCGGCTCGGAATGTAGATTCTAACGAGAAAAACCAGCATTAGATATTTTAATGACGAAATAAGAATAATTGCTATATTATTTTTAAATAAAATCTGATATATTTTTGTCTTAAGAGTCCTAAGAGTTCAATGGAGTTCAAAGAAGGAGTAGGAGGTTATCATTGCCAGGCGGACTTGCTAATTGAAAGGAAACTTAAAATTTCATTGAAATAATGTCATCGATTAACATCTATAGTTTGATGTTAACATAACCTTAAGCATAAGAGTCAACTTTTTTTAGCTAGTTTCTAGGCATATAGAGCCGAGATGACCCAGTGGTTAGAACGCGTGCATCTTAACCGATGATTTCGGATTCAAACCCAGGCAGGCACTACTGAATTTTCATGTGCTTGATTTGTGTTTATAATTCATCTCGTGCTCGGCGGTGAAGGAAAACATCGTGAGGTAACCTGCATGTGTCTAATTTCAACGAAATTCTGCCACATGTGTATTACGCCAACTCGCATTGGAGCAGCGTGGTGGAATATACTCCAAACCTTCTCATCAAAAGGGAGAGGAGGCCTTTAGCCCATCAGTGGAAAAATTTACAGGCTGCTAATGCTAATGCTAGGCATAGTAGGAAATATTAACAATCCTATATATCGTGATACGCTACTCATTTTGCGAACTGAGTTGTTATATTTCTTGTGCTTCTAGCAACGCTCACCCTTCAAACTGGAACACAACAATACTCTGTATTCCTGGTTGTTGGTATATTATATACCTGATCAGGTAGGTTTACAGAAAGGTTTTTTTTTACTTATTTCATTTTATTATGACCTTGCGGATTAAATGTGATATTGAAGTATGTAGCTTTAATTCCAATACCACACCTAAACCAATTTCGAGGAAATCCTCAACATATGATTAAGGATTTCCTGAAACTTATAACTTTGGTTTCATCTTTATTAAATTTAAATAAATCGATATCCTGTTATCCAACGCTATGATGGAAGAGATTTAGTAAAGTAACTTTACAAACTAACACCTAAGCCTTCGTAAGACTATACTTGAAAGATAAGTTACAATAAAACATGTGACCTACGAAATTGTGTATCGAAGAATCAATCACATCTCTCATCAAATTTAGTACATTTGACTTGACATAACTTAATCATAAAGTTTTTTTTTTTAATATTCTCAATATTTTAAATAAAACAGTGCGTTGTATATCTACTACTAGTGACCCGGCCCAGCTTCGCACGGTTGTTATAATGATACTAAATATGCTACCGAATGTCTTAATTAACGTTCACAGCTTTTTTACATTAGACAATACAAACCACTATGTCCCTGTATTTTAAATCTGTAATATCTTCGAAAATATTTATTTAAATGACGTACTGTAAAGGGTCATCTATATAAAATGCACAACGTATTTAAGAATCTCAATTGGATAAGGATTACGGTTATTTAATTTATTTTGGGCTTAGCCAGTGTTTGCTAACATTATCGCAAAAATGTATATATTTACGACATCACATTAAAAACCTCTAAAATTATTAGATTTTCTCTACAATATTATGCATGTCTACATATAAACTTTCCTCTTAAGTCACTCTTTCAAATAAGAAAAACCACATCAAAATCCGTTGCAAAATTTAAAGATCTAAGCAGAGATAATCAATTAGCGGGAAGCGACTTTGTTTTATACTACGTAGTGATACTAATTGTTTATGAAAATGTATGGTATTTATAGACGACAACTTCTTCAACCAGTTAATTCCTTCTGTATAATTTCTCTATTTTACTATACTCACTCGCTCATTCCCTATCACCTTATTTATCTCTTTTACGGACTCTTCTCTTTCCTTCCCTCTTTCCTAGAATATACATTCTATTCCAAATTTAATATAAAACTGACCTTTATAAATGATTATGAGACCAAAATCGTTTTAGATTCTGAATTTACTAGATTCACAAGATATCAGATCTGAGGAATAACATAGATTAATCTCAGATGTAGAGTACCACCCAGTAACTTATAGTGTACTATAAGAGTGCAATGTAGTGAAAAGAGTCGCAATACACCACGACTGTTTCCTAATACTTAAGAGTAGCATAAAAGCCAATTGTTTGAATCCAGACTTACGGCAGGACTTTTGTTTTTGGCAGTCTGCCCACAACGTATTTATTGCGCATCGTTAATCAATTATCTAGAAGCGTCGAAATGCGGTAAATACGTAAAGTTTTGATATATACGAGGGGTTTATCGATGTTATATCAATTTTTTTCGCTAATATAGATTAGGCTATTATGAATAATGTCGGCATTAAGACTATGCTCTCGATATTATTCTTTATTATTTAATAGTTAGTGCAAGTGGTTTCTCGGGGAGGATGCGTCAAATCATATTTTTTTCTAACTATAAGGCTTCCTCACGATGTTTTCCTTCACCGCCGAGCACGAGATGAATTATAAACCCAAATTAAGCATATGAAAATTCAGTGGTGCTTGCCTGGGATTGAACTCGAAATCATCGGTTAAGATGCACGCGTTCTAACCACTGGGCTATCTCGGCTCTTATATCTCATATAATATCTCGGCATATTATAATGACCTTGAAATTATAACCTATATTTGAACTTCTGATCGTTGCGCAAACAACTATGATTCATTCATGCAAATTTCTTCAACTTCGTTAGGTTAGGTAACTCTGGATATAATATACGAACTTAATTACTTTGGTAATTCTTAAAGGTGTAATTTTGATATTTAAATATTATATTACTACGACACTCAAGAAACGCTTTACTTTGCTCATTAAATGAAATTGTTAACCAAGCGTGAATCAAAAGCGTATTTGTAATTATGTATAAAGTTTCGTAAGTATCGAATTCGTCTGTGACGTAAGAAGAACCTTTAAGAAAGACATTAACCGTTCAATGCACGTAACTTAAAAACGATCGCTTACTAATAAAACGATTCGTTAAATATAGGATGTTATTTGTTATATATAGTCAAGAAGAATATATGACGTTAAACCGAACAAAATTTATTAAAATTAAACTTACGGTAAATAGCTCTTCTATATTATTATGGAACATTTTTGACTCATAATACGTAGGACGTAAATTTGACTAAATATAGCGTCAATTCGTAGTCAAAACTCAAAACTCAAATTCCTTTATTTAATATAAGTATTACACTTTCTTATTGATTGTCAAGTTAAACACTACCACCGGTTCGGAAAAAGAAAACACCCTGACCTGAGAAGAACCGGCGAAAGAAACTCAGCGGGACTTTGTTTTTTTTACGTCAAATTAATTATATACATAATTGTGTATGAGTAGAAACAGCCAGGAGGCGATCGTGTCATTCCCAAGGTGTGCTATCAAACATAAACTCACTAATTGTGTAGTAACCTTTCGCACACAAGCGTTCCTTAACAATTTTTTTAAATTTCGCAACAGAAGCATTTTGAACGCTTTCTGGGATCCTGTTGTAGAAGCGTATACATTGCCCCACAAAAGAGTTACTGACTCTATGCAGTCGAGTAACAGGAGTAACAAGATTGTGTTTGTTCCTTATACCAACGTTATGAGAATCACATTTTCTCATAAAAACATTAATATTTTTCCGTACATACAAAACATTACAGAATATATATTGAGAAGCAACAGTCAATATCTTAATTTCTTTAAATTTATACCTCAAAGATTCCCTGGCTCCTAGGTTATAGATTGCGCGAATAGCCCTCTTCTGCAGCACAAATATAGGCTACGTTACCCCAAAGCATAATACCGTAGGACATTATACTGTGAAAGTAACTGAAATAAACTAGGCGAGCCGTATCAACATCGGTAAATAATCTAATTTTTTTGACCGCAAATGCCGCAGAACTCAGTCTACCCGCCAATCCGTTTATATGGGGGAGCCACTGTAATTTGGCATCAAGAGTAAGGCCAAGAAATTCAGTTGTTTCAACTGGATCCATTGATTCCCCATTGACATAGTAGACCAACGTAGTGCATAAAATCACACATAAATTATTTTAAAAAGAGTATTTATTTTTATTCATAATATGGAATTGTACAATTATGTAGATGTACAATATATCAGCTTTAAGACGATAAAAATATTTTGTACAATAATATTGATAGTATTTAACTTCCTTGTTGGTCATGCGGCTTGTTTAAGAGGCCGCTTAACCCAAGGTGGGCAAAGTGCGGAATGGGTCATTAGAAAGTTATTGGGTATTTCTGTTGCAAAATTCTTAGTAGCAGTCCGAGTCTAGAACTTGGCAGAGTTTATATACACTTGCTTATGAAAGCACTTCAAGCCGGCGGTCACTTGCCTGATTTATTTCTGGTCGTGTCTGAGATTTGCCATTCCGTCGGATTATGAGACTGAGGAAGTTAAGAGTGAACCAGTATTTGCGATCACACTCGTGACTATAAAACGTCCACAATTGGCTAGTTTCTTGATTAAAATGACATCATAATTACTTGGAGATTTTAGTACAATAGTTACTTCAAATAATAAAAAAAAATACTTTTATTATAACGAGTCTTTTAATATATTCATATGACCGAAATGAGTTAAAAAACACGTTAAAAATGTTTAATTAATAATCACTAGACAACTTAGTTTCTCATTTACGTATTAGTTGAAAGTGTTAAAACATGGTAATAAAGTTGGCGATAACTCTCATTTTCTATAGCGCTCGAAGTATCACGTAAATTAGATTTCAGATGATGAATAAAGGGTCCACTATGAATATTTAAATACTCCAAAAGTTGTCGTACACAAGAATACAGATAAATTGTACACGCTTGTGTGCGACAATGTATATGTGTGTGTAATGGTAATTGGTAAAGAAGTCTAGGCTTAGCAGATAGACATTTACTGGATTTTGCTCACATCTATTAGTTTGCGTTTCCGATAGGATTGCAGGTTTATTCGATGTGAATACATTATTTGTATTAATTTTGTAAAATAATTTATGTTATCCTTTAGTTTTATTTTTATACTACGAGTATGTCTCCAAAATATTATGCTATCAGAAATACTTATAGCCGATTTGTTAAATGTTACATGTGATTTTTTTCATAGGTGGTTCCGAATTTGTCTTTGACACCTAAGGAGTCGTTTCCCCGTATGTAATAACAGAGCCATGCTTATTAGATCGCCATCAATATTCATCTCCTGCTCTGCGATGAGGGAACTCACCGTGATTATGTGTTTTCACTAATTTGCTTTGAAGCAGCGTGGTGATGAAGCTCCAAGTCTTTTAAGAGAATGCCTCATCTCAGCAGTGTTTATTACAAAACTCATTTTTTATTTGAATATTTACCAGGAATATTATTTTGCAACTTTTTTTGTTTAGTATTATATGTAGATAGGCGGTCGAGCTAATTTGCCGCCTGATATTAAGCAATGTGACCACGTAACCAACCATGGAAGTTAAGATGTTACGTCCATTGCTTCTGTAGCTACACTGTCTCAGCCACCCTTTACCCTACAACAATACGAAGGATTGTTGTTCGACGGTAGAGTATCTGATGAGTTCGTGCTACCTACCCAGACTTGCACCAAGTGAAAAGTTCATCCAGATTATAATTTATGACAGTTTAGACTTCACATAGTGTAACATGTTCTACTAGCTTTGTATCGTTATATATATAATAGTTGACTAGTCAGAATCCTTTGTATAATGATCGAAAACTATTAATGTGAACGGATGACAATAGACTATTCGATGAAGCGATGAAAAGCGTCCCCCATTCTGTTATCCTCAGGTAGATGGTCGAAAGATCGGATAAACGGAACATTGTATTCTGACCTTTATTTCAATTGAACTAAGACCTACGTGTGCCTGTCAGTTATAGCTCGCCCATCGGTCTTTATACGCGATGGAAGTTATTTTGCTCGGTGACAATAAATGTAACGTATAACGGCTTTTGTATAGAAGTTGCACAATTTTCGATCATCTGATAATAGCTTTAAAATTATATTTTGAATATTCGATATCGTTATACAATTCTAATATATAAATATTACGTATTTCTATACAATTATATGAAATTGAAGCGTCTGTTTGTAAAATAAAAATAATATTAAATAATATTTTTTGTTATGAGTTACAAAAATTATAACTGTTTTTTCCGGAATATTTCCGAAACGGCTGAACTAATTTTAATGTGAATTTTACTGATAGATAGATAATATTTTAAGGAGATTACATTCAAGTGTATAATATCCATAATGTCGTTGATTAGAAAATATTTATTTAATTATGGTTAGCGACATCTAATTCATTAAAAAGACTATAATGTTTATATGAATAGAGCTGAAAGGGTTTAGTGGAAATATTTCGCGAAACTTATGATCTGAATGTTTATAGCTAAGAATTCAAATATCGAGTAACTAATTTTGGTTTATTAATTAACTAAAGTAAGGCAGTCGTGTTAAATGTATAGTAGCTAAATATTATTAACTATAATTATTTTTTATTTGTATTTAATTAAGTCCTTCGTGTAAGACATGGCCCCACCACCACCATTTCAGCACCACTGAATTTTCATGCACTTAATTTGTGTTTATAATACATTTCATGCTCGGCGGTGAAGGAAAACATCGTGTGGAAAACTACATGTGTCTAATTTCAACGAAATTCTGCCACATGTGTATTCCACCAACCCGCATTGGAGCAGCGTGGTGGAATATTCTCCAAGTCCTCTCCTCAAAGAGAGAGGAGGCCTTAACCCAGCAGTGGGAAATTTACAGGCTGTTAATGTTAAGGCCTTCGTGTAAATAATTCATGTGATCATTATAATTTATAAGATCGAAAATAAAAAAGAAGAAACGCCTTGAAATGATCTCTATGTACCTAATCTTCACAAATTAAACAAACTAGATTTTGTTGATTTGAAAATTAACTTTATTTAACTGGAAAAATATTATTATATTTAGTTTGTAACCGAAACACCAAACACGTACATAATTTTTAATTTCGATATGACCTTCTCCCAATCAGCTCTATTTAAACTATCATCAAAAACTCCAAATCTCATAATAATTTCCAAATTATTAAAAAAAAAACAATACGTTTTAAAATTGAACTTGCATATTGTATGAACAGTGATATAAATAAATATTTACATAATTTACACGTAATGTACTAAAATTTCGCCCTTAACATATTTTGAAACTTCGGAATGAAGATATTTTCTACATATAAAAGTGGCGAGGGTAATATGAACGAAACCAGCGGACGAGAGTTCAAGTGGTCGGCCACTTGCTAAAAAAATATGGTTACATTTCTGCATTCGAGTGTACACGCCAACATGGTCTGTGAATACTCGTTATGTAAATAATTGGCTTTATTATCGCTTTATGCGCTTGATATTATAACTAATGTTTTCGCTGTTTGAATTTTGAGAGTTGAGCAAAAAATTTTTAATGTTCGATTAAACATTTTCATTTTCATTTTATTGTTTTGGATAAATTGAATGCAATTTTTATTTGCTGTATTGTTTTTATATGAAAATTATACAAACGAGAACTTAAATAAATATTCGTTATTATCATATCATACTAATAATTATCCCCATATTGGTTTTGTTTGTATTCCGTATAAAATGAAAAATGTTTAATATTTTTAACAAAATACTTTTCTAAGTCACTTGTAATCAATCATCACATCATCTCAGAGTAAGTAGATATGAGATTAATATACATCTATTGTAAACTAAAATAAGAGCTATAAATATATAAAAAAAATATCATTATTTCAGTGCGATTGTTCACAAGCGTGTAACAGTGGTGTGAGATCATTGCTATTAAGTAATTTTCTTCGGAATTAACTTATGTGCGATGCTAGATCTATATCGATACCAAATTTCGGTATTCAGATCGGTTCAGCCGTTCTGGTGTGATTGAGTAACAAATATCCATCCATCCAAATGTTCGCATCAGAATCGCAATCTCGCGTCAAAATGTAACGAAATGAAAACTAATTAATTGACGCTTCGAACGATTAGAAATCACAAAAAGAAAGTCAAAGTCGCACGATCACCCATATGTGTATAGCTTTACAAATGAATGTCGATATTTAATCGGGCAAATGTGGACGAACCTTAAATATGTTTATTGCGACCATCATCATTAATTTCTTGTTTTATGGTAATGGTGTCGTTCATTGAAATAAGAAAATATTGCATTACGATATACAAGTGCCAATAAAGTTCGTTCTCAATTTCGTTTATAAAATAAATGCATTGTAATAATAATCCACTCAGTGTATAATTATCATTAACTTTTGCGAATTGTTTTCGACGTTATATGATATATAGTTTGACAATTGTGACTTTAAATGCGGTTTATTTAAAATTAATATTATAAATTTTAAGATTATATTCGACTCTTGTCTCACTTGGATTTTATTACTAAGATTACGTCTAAAGTTGTGTCAAATACTTTAGCGTAATATCTTCAAAGATAATGGACTGTCTAATGAGATATAAACGACGTTTTTTTCAATTTACTGCTTATAATTTTCTCTTTTTGAAAAAAGGTCCAAGCCATAATTACAGGTATTTGAAATTTCATAAAAATGGTTTCACATATGGCATAGTATTTTACATATGAATGACAACACAAGATAGACATAAAGAGATAGATATTATTTGTATAATATATCGTTAAAAACTTTTTAAGACTAAATAACGAATAGACATGACCGTCACTGTTATAGTTATATTTTATGTATGCCTTGTCTATACATAATTAAAGCTACATTTTATTCGATATATTACTCTCCAGACGCAATCTTCGGGTATAGACGATTTTATGGCTTCAATGCTGGCTAACAGCGATAAAGTCAATAAAATAGGTTCAAGGCAAAAGTGCATATAGTTTGCAATTGTAAAATGGCTGGCAAGACTTCTTGGCGACTGAAATATGATTACGGCTTACCGTTGATCGGATTTGCGGACTTCGTACTACTTTGATAAATTTGACGTTAACAAAGTCAACTTGGTGACGAATATTAATGTAAATGGTTCATTTATTATTTTTATATATTTTTATATATTTTTATATATAAAAAAGTTACTAACGTAAAGCAAGTATTATACTAAAATTTATGGTAGTAGGGTTTCGTGCAAGCCAGTCTGGGTAGGTACCACTAACTCATCACATATTATACCACCAAACATATATACTTAACATAATTGTGTTCGAGATTTGACGCGTGAATGAGATATTTTAACTACAAGTACAAGGGGACATAATATCTTATTAAGGTTGGTGGGGCATTGGCGATGTAAGGAATGGTTAATATTTCTTACAGCGCCAGTGTTATATATCATACTATATCACTTAAGCGACGAGGCTGAAAATTCCTATCCAATATACATTGCAGGGTTTAATTACCGAACCTGATTAGTCACTAAAGTAGACGTTAGCTAAATCTATATCAATACAAAGATTACCTTAATCATAACGGCATGTTTAAGGTTTCAAGTGGCATTTAATTACACACGAATCATCAAGGCATTTAGTATTGTTTGACCAATTAGTGTCTATACTGAAGTGTTACTAATAGTCAGTATAGGATAGATTTAATCATGAGTAATATATCTATAGTAATGTTTCAAAGCGGCAACTTAGTTTGTATGTAAGAGGTAATCTCCAGAACTAACAACAGTTAGAAGACCATATATATCATGATGATCATAAGGTATTGGCGCTGTTAGAAATAATAACCATCTTTCACTTGGGAGCTAAAATGTTTTATCCCTTGTACCTGTAGTTACACTGGCTCACTTACCCTTCAAACCGGAACACAACAATACCAAGTATTGCTGCTTGGCGGCAGAATAGTGGGTGGTACCAACCTAGACGGGTTTGCACAAAGCCCTACCAAGCTGCATTATTCCTAAGCGTTATAGGGTATATGTACATTAAATTCATATCATATAATTATCTTTATTAATAAATGCTTGTCGAAATATTTTTACTTTATTTAGCAATTAATTATAGGTTCAGATTTATTTTAAATTGGAGGATGGATACCTTATTTAAATAAATAACTCAGATAAGCAAATCATTGGTCAATAGAAAGCAACTTCTGTTGGTATTTCGCCAAATAAAATAAAACTAGGTTATAAAATTCTGTCACGAATGTGACATACATACATACGACAAATGTACATTTACGAAAAATGAATTCAAATAATAATAACTCTCTGTAAATATACAGTTTAATAGAAGAGTTAAGGAAACTGTTAAGAATCATTTTGTAAGAATCTGAAAGTAGATCCTCGAATTTATCATTGTGTTAATGTTACACACAAAATGTTATATTTATAACAATTAGTAAGATCCTTTTAAAATTGATATATTTTGATTGTAAATTTTAAAAGTCAGTCAAAACGTAAATATGTAATACGATTTTATAACATGCGAAAAAAAACTTATTCACAAAAAACTGTTAACAAACCATTTGAACTACACGAAATAAATTTATTCATCAATTAAAATCTGAAAACGCTTAATTTTCCAATAGTTTTTTCACACACATTTGTATTTAACAATGAATCAGCGTAAACGGGAAATATGTGGTGATTTATACGGTCGTTGCTTTTAAAAATGAATTTTGTTAAATTCTACATCTAAAGCTAAAATCGCAGCTAACAATAAAATAGTTTGCAGATGTAAATATTTTGACGTTTCGACGTCAAAAATCTCTTTTTAACGAGCCACTGCTCGGGGTTCCTTTGATCGTTAGCTAGCACGACAAATAATTTGTGAATTTCATATTTTAATCTTTGTAAAATACAATTTTATATAAAATCCAAAAGTCAACTTCCTAGCTGTATTGATTTATTAGGTTTGTTTCCAGCAACTGCTCGATTGGTATACTTTTATAGTACTTACGGTATTATGCTTTGAGGTAATGCTACAGACATTGAAACTGTTTTTATCCCGCAAAATAGAGCTGTCCAGTTTATTTATAATATCGGAGTTCGAGAGTCTCATCAGAATATTTCTAATAATGTAGGCTTATTTACAGTTGCTTCACAATACGATTATACCAGAATTATATACATTCATAATATTTAGATTGATTTAGATAGATCTTTTTGAAGAAATAGTAACACCGAGTGAGGTGATTAGTACCAACAATTTATACATATTATGTATATCATTAAATGTTGACAAACATCAATAAGAGCCGAGATGGCGTTGTGGTTAGAACGCGTGCCTCTTAACCGATGATTACAGGTTCAAACACCGCCAAGCACTAATGAATTTTCATGTGCTTAATTTGTGTTAATAATTAATCTCGTGTTCCTGCCAAAATTCTGCCAACTATGCTCCAAACCTTCTTCTCAAAGGGAGAGGAGGTCTTAGCATTACAGTGGAAAATTTACAGGCTGTTACCGTAAACATCAATAAAAGTTGTTATTATTGACCGATTTGGTCGTGGTTCTTATCCTCAGCGGAAAATCGCCGACTGCGCAAATTATAACTATTATAATTGTATCGAGTGTGTATGCAAACGACTATTATTTTCTTTCCAATATCACGACGAACTGCAATATGCCATGAACGAGACTATTAAAACTGCCAATTGCCAAACTTCAGGCTGATTCTGAAACTTCCTTATCGAAAAAACCCAATCACTGTTTATTGGGACGATTGGAGTTTTATTAGCTAGCTACTAATCTTATTACAAATTTTATTTAAAACATAACTACTTCCGTTGTTTAAAGTGTAGCTTTAGTATAGAATGGAAATAGTACTCGCTTTGCGTTCAAGACAAATATTCATAATATCCTTACATATTTGCAGACCATGCGACGACGGATTTTTATTATTCATTAAATTTCTATTCAAGTTAATTGTATTGGAAAGCGGATATCATACATTTATGATATTTATTTACCCTAAACGATAAATAAAAATCTTTATTGGAATTAATAATTGATTAAGTTTTTGTGATAAAATGAAATGACAATTTTGTATACTGTTTTCACCTGCACCAAAAGGCAAATATGTCAATTCAACAGGTCGGATGGAACTGGTCTTAAATGCAAACCCATTATACACATACTAAAATGTATTTTTTTTTTATTGTAAAATTGTATAATTACAATATTTATTTACATAGGTATTAATTACACTGAGCCGAGATACCCAGTGGTCTCCGCTGATTTCGGGTTCAAGCCCAGGCAAGCACCACTGAATTTTCATGTGTTTAATTTATGTTCATAATTCACCTCGTGATCGTAAGGAAACCAGCATGTGTTTAATTTCAACGAAATTCTGCCACATGTGTATTCCACCAACCCACATTGGAGCAGCGTTATAGGATATGCTTCAAACCTTCTCCTCAAAGGGAGAGGAGGCCTTAGCCCAGCAGTGGGAAATTGACAGGCTGTTAATGTGTATTTACATTAAGGCCTTAACAAAAACTGTTCATGTTCAAGTAACGTCGAAAGGTAGGAATGCTGGAAAATTACCTTGTTGAATCGCAATTCCGATAAAATGCGCAAAAAAATGAACCAGACCTCCTGTCACCAGTGGAGGTATAAGGCGAGGTGTTTTAGTCCAAAGTCCAATTGTTCCTAATGTGAATGGAACAAATACATCATTTGGAATAAGATACATTTGAAATTATATTAAAAAAATGTGTTTTAAATAATTGATATTGATACATTAAAGTATCTTTTAGATTATAATTTTTCATACTATATTATAACGTAATATAATATTAAATTAAATATAGTTATATAGTTATAACATATGTCAATCTAGTCGGACAGAATATGGTTGATCTAGACTATTATCTAGCTCGAATTTATATGACATTTAATACTTTTCCATATTTTCCAGTTACATTATCAAAGTTAGTATTTTATTTCATAAATCATTTTATTAGCAATTTACAACGGCTCTTTCGGAGATATTAAAAAAAGAAGCGTTTGAAAGATCGTAATACAAAAAAGCGTGGAGCGTGATGTATGATATATTAGGAACGCTGCGTACAAGCGGAAAGATCGCTTAGCGTGATACTGATTATTTTTTAATAGGTATTCGTTAGTTTCAAATAGCTTAAATCGTACATGTCTGTGCTCTGATTAAATCCTTTTTAAAAGTGCACAGTTAGAATTTGAATTAATTTTGCTATTTTATTAAACATTCTTTCATTAATATTATTCAATATAGTGACTCCGAATAAGTACTTAGTTATTCCTGTTATATCAATAAACATTAATATCAATTAGTTACGTGCATTCCAAGTTATCTCAACACCTGATACAGCTAAAGACCTACGCGGGTATAGGTACGTGAATCGCCAATAACTAATGGCGGTTTCAGGCTGATTGAGATCTAATTTATTGGTCCACATTCTCAGTACAGCCGCATTCTAAATCACAATAATGGCATACGGGTCTGTCGGACCCGCAGATTATGGTATTGCAGACCCAATCCGGTACCCCCTTTTGTTCTCCGCTTAAGAGCAAGTTGAGGCTTGAGCACATTAAGTGGGTTAAGTGTTATAAGGTGTCAAATTTTGATTGCCACCAACAATTTAGGTTAAAGCAAGATTAATTTGTGTATCACACAATAAACAATGGCCTTCGTTACTTAGTTACATTATATATTAAACTTTGACGAAGTGTACAGTCAAATAATGTTTATACGCTGTTAGTCTTGCTTGTAACATTTTAAGAAAATTTTATAAGTATTTTTCCATTTACGCATTTAATAACATAATCATATGGTACTGTCGAGCTGGTTTTCTGGTATGATGGTGGTAAATGTGGAAGAGCTATAATGACTCCATAATGGCTATTAGTTCGTATTATTTGAGCCCGTATTATTATTTATAACATTCCTACTAAGCCCAACTTATTTGCATTTTCGTATAACAAACTATAATAAACATACAACGTAAATGAACAACAACAACAAAAGCTTATAAAAAGCACATTATTTTGTAAAGCTGTATGCACACGAACGTATATTTAATCTACATGTATTATATACGAATGTATCTTACAATTTCTTATAAAGCGACATTCGTTTCTATGTCAGCTAAGAACTGCAGCAATAAAGCATAGGTCTGAATAAAATTAAACACAGCGCTGTCATGTTATTTCTAGCTTAAAAATCCGCTTTAAGCTGGATTTAATCAGAACAAATACACATTTGCGCTTGCCGTTAACGCTCGTTGTGCAGCACGTATGGTTTAAAAGCACTTAGAATGAGTTTGTTTTGCAAAGCAGTGATTACGAAAAGAAAAAATGTAAAACTGTGTTTTTAGGGCAGACACTCACATTGATCAACACATTCTATTTTTTTAACTGTTTCCCACAAACGATACTTGTGTATTTATTATTATGAAAATGATAACGGATTATTTAATAAGTAAAAATAATGGCTCTTTGATTATAACAAAGATTGTGTTTGATTTTTTATTGATACAGACTCTTATTGTCAATTGGTAACCATAGGCGGCACTGTAATTAGTATAAGCCGAACATTACATAGTCACAACACACTGTGGCCACTAAGATGGAAAGAAGAAGGCTCATACACTCTAAAAAGAAAGAAACAAGTTAATATCATTTATTCGATATGTTTATCTTTAACATATAGCTCAAGTGATATATTCTGGTGATAGGTCGCGTGAATTCTTGCCTTTGAATGGCTGCTCACTTAATACATTTTAGGGTATAAATATTCAAGGCATGCATTGCCAGGACCTTATGACACACGTTCAACAATCAAAACGCTCCTAACGATGTCTCATTTGTCAAATTATGGTTGGTAGTTTACAAGATATGCAGTCGAGAACGCACATATAGCCAGCTGAAATTATATTTACAAATTAAATTTACAACTTAAATTCGTTTGACCAATACATTAAACACATGCAATCGTTTGAGATTGCAAGGAAATTATTACAATTAAACAATTGTTGAAAAAAAAAATCGAACTCGTTAAGCTGTTACGTCCATGTGTTTTCATCGGAACAGGTTTAAAACATCAATAAGCAATTACAATAAAACAATGGATATGTTGTATTGTGTGAAACAATAGGCATGCGAATAAAAAGTGCATCAGTTAACAAAGTACCGATAAAATATTTTCAATCGAATTTCATAGAATTAATTGTACTGTTCTGTGTTTAAATGTTTCTGGTTGAAATGTAATTGCTTATATATATAATTAAAATAATCGTTTTATTTGTAAAATAATAAATTATTTTTTTGTACAAGGTATATATTAATTATGCTTGGTGATCCTACACTTTTTGTACAACCACCTTGGAAGTAGAGCTTAGTGCAAACAAGTCTGGGTAGGTCCACCCACTCATCAGATATTCTGGCACAAGGAGCAATACTTGGTATTGCTGTGTTCCGGTTTGAAGGGTGATTGAGCCAGTGTAACTACAGGTATAAGGGACATGACATCTTAGTTCCCAAGTTTGGTGGCGCATTGGCGAAGAAATTGATGGTTAAAATTTCTAACAGCGATAATGTCTATGGGCAGTGCTGACATAAAATAAATTAACACACACACACATTACACGTAAGCACGCTTGACAAATTAAAATCTGTTCAAAATGATATCAAGGGTTTGTCCTAGTTATAGATAGCTAGTTGTCATCTGAAGCTTCGCTAACATTTTATGGGTTGGTCGTAAGGGATTAGATATAAAAAAGTCCTATATCCTCCCTTGGAGTTCAAACATTCTTCGTACCGTAATTTCAATAGAGATAATAAATTTATTTTGCTTAGACATTGGGTGTCGATATGCTAAAAATAAATATTTAGTTACATTAAAATAATTTTAACGATTTTAACGATAACTTCAAAATTTAATTGCATATTATTAATATTTACTAACATTTACTTGGTGGTAGGGCTTTGTGCAAGCCCGTCTGGGTAGGTACCACCCACTCATCAAATAATAGTACTCTGTATTGTTGTGTTCCGGCTAGAAGGTTGAGTGAGCCAGTGTAATCACAGGCACAAGGGACATAACATCTTAGTTCCCGAGGTTGGTGGCGCATAGGTGATGTAAGGAATGGTTAATATTTCTTACAGCGCCTTTGTCTATGGGCGGTGGTGACCACTTACCATCAGGTGGCCCATATGCTCGTCCGCCAACCGAGACATATACAAATGAGAAAGTTTGGATGGACGGAAAGTTTTTGATAAATAATAAACAGATATATCGCTGTTGTGCATCCTTGAACGTGATTAAAGTATGTGTTTATTGGTGTACAGTAAAGAGTATTTAAAATTAATTTTATTGATAGCTATGAAACTTAAAATGACAACAACAACAGCAGTGACTATTAGTTTTCTATATACATATAATAAAATTAGAGTATCTGTTTGTAATATTAAAATAATCGCTTTTTCTAAATGCATATAAATGTATACACGGTACATACGAGTATATACCAAAATATTTTTTTTTTTTAAGTTTTGCCTGTCTGTCTGTTTGTTCCGGCTAATCTCTAGAACGGCTGGACCGATTTTGACGGGGCTTTCACTGGCAGATAGCTGATGTAATGGAGTAACTAAGGCTACTTTTATTTTAGAATTATGTACAAAACTATTACAAAGTCACGCTGCAATGTCCAAATACTGTCCAGTACCGCGCGCAGCGCTCGCGCATGCCACCACTCCGCCGGCACGTCAAGTGCCTCCCAAGTGTAGTGAAAAAGAACCGAAGTGTCAATATATTTTCATAAACAACTAGTTACTGTAAGATAAGTCATAATATCACTAGACTACGCTACGCTGTAGCAATGCCCTATTTTTAGGAAAGAAATTAAAGCTACTACTATTAAGCTCAAAACTTGTACTAGGAGTAGAGACGACAATTGCCCAATGGGTCAGGATTGAACCTGCGACTTTTTACATCGCTAGGTTCCTAAAGCATAGCTCTATTGACGCTTGATTATCAGTTAATTATATATTTTTACACCGATATAACCGTAGCTTGCGGATTCAAACCCGAAAGATAAGTCACAATATCACATGTAAGTCACAGATGTAAGTCCATTCTTGTTCAGCAATACCCTTTTTTTTATTAGCATTAGCAGCCCGTAAATGTCCCACTGCTGGGATAAAGGCCTCCTCTCCTTTGAGGAGAAGGTTTGGAGCATATTCCACCACGCTGCTCCAATGCGGATTGGCGGAATACACATGTGGCAGAATTTCGTTGAAAATTAGACACATGCAGGTTTCCTCACGATGTTTTCCTTCACCGCCGAGCACGAGATGAATTATAAGCACAAATTAAGCACATGAAATTTCAGTGGTGCCTGCCTGGGTTTGAACCCGAAATCATCGGTTAAGATGCACGCGTTCTAACCACTGGGCCATCTCGCCTCACAATACCCTTAATATCCAAAAACCCAAATTGGAGTAGCATGGCTCCGTCTCAATAAGAAAGCCTTTGCCTAAATGCATATATACTTACTGTATATGTAAAGTTAGTTTATGATGGAAAATAACCTTAAAAAATATAGTGTATGCTATAAAATGTTGGTAAAATTATGTACAATTATTTACCTATATTGAGCCCTAACAGTTTGCTATTTATAGCAAAGTAAGATTTACTTCATGTTCCCAACAACTATTCGATAGAACGTTCTAGAAAACCCATTGTCGGTTAGCTCGATGGACAAACCGCATTTAGCGATGAAGGGGCCGCTGAATGCAACCGGAACCAGGTTGTTCCTTATGGAAATCCCTTGGAGAGACTAATGGCCAGTGATAAACCGTTCATTGAAAAGAGATATTTAATGCTAGATCAATAAAGAAAGCCTTTATTACATCGAAATCAGAATAGAGTCTATTCAAGCTGACTTTGACAAATATTTCAAACGTTTCTCGTTTCCTAACCACCGTGCCAAGTCAGGTAAATCAGCTGTATAAACGCTTTACCAAGTATTTTACAGCTGAAGTTTGATCTTTTAAATCTTGTACATCTCCATTAGGTTATTGGTTTGAAGTAACTATTTGTACAGGTTAAAGATTAAAGAACTATTCATAAATATGTGACGTCAGTTAAAAAGAGAACCATAAATTCTCACTGTACTGTACGCATTTGTCTCATACATAATACGCGAGTATTATGTATTATATCCGAACCCGAAATTTACTATTGAAAACAACCATGAAAAAAAGTTATAATTCTTATTATACTATAATGTGCATGTATTATAATAAACCTTACTCTTGAATCAGTCATTAAAATCCTTTGAGTAGATTATAAGATCTAAGCAAACAGATAGAAACTTCGTTTTATACCATGTAGAGATATATACTTTTATTATTGAAATAACTGAAACGTCTTTTAATACCATAAAAAGTTCTAAGTAAACTTTTTAATTCTTCATAATATAAAATAGCCTATGATAAGAAAAATCCAAACGCATATCATACAAAATGTAACCTAGTTATGGAAAAAACTTCAACTCGAATAAAAAGATTAATGTCACAGTAACCTATTCTTATGACTTGTAACTGTTGCGAAAAAAAAAAATTAGCAACGCAGTATATCAGCGAACATGTTGGAAAGACGGCCGACCGAGGAAAAAGTTGACGAGTTGTAAATGACCTTATTCCGTATTTCCGCTTTCGACCGTTTGTCTGTTTGACCTGATACTTCGAGTGTGGTATCATCCTTAAAAATAGTTTAATTTTTTAATTGTATATCATTTACAATATGATTATATTTAATAGGAATCGCGGGTATTCCTCCTCCGCAGTATATAGGGTACGGTAAATGACCGGCGAAAAGTGTTCAATGTCTGAGTATTGCAATATCTTAAGTTTATTAGATACTAGTTTCCGCCCACGTCTTTGGCTATGCACCCTTCGTCATTTTCATAACCCCCTATAATTTAATGATGATTCATTGAATAAAGATATGAAAGTAGTATCAGTAAAACATGTCGGTCTGTCTTTCCTGGTGTAGACGTTTTTTATGCGTGAGAAGTAGAACATTTAATTCATATGATTAACATTTTATTTTACTAATAAATAATAATAATTATTATTTTACTTGTATCGTTTGGGGCACATTAAAAAATAAGATTATGAACAAAATAACTTTTGAAAAGTCATATCAAAGTTAGTAGGATGAATATCCTATAATTTAAATTTTGTTGGCTCAATAATATAATTGATTTAATTTTTAATTGAATACATAATTATCATATCTTTTCATTGTATTATTAACTAGTTGTCCGTCTCGAATTCGTACTGGTAAAATTTTTACAAAGTTACGTGTACGAAAGTAGAAGGGCCACTTCGTCCCTTGAAGTTGAAATTACCAAATAATCCTTTCTTAGTGAGCGTCGAAGTCGCAAAAGCAGTAATGATGCTAAATTTCAAGTCAATCAGTCAGTGTTTTTTCGTTTATATATATGAACTCTTGAACCGTTTAAAATGTCCTGTTCCAAAATATTTCCCTTCTAACGCTCTAATCTCTAATAAAGAGACGTAATCGCGAGTTCTGGACACTAGGTTTGACCTTTTGTGTCATATTGTATAAAAAGTAAAAAATAAGTCTATTGAATTATATGGCTGTTGAAATCACATGTGGAAAAAATCCTTCAGCTCCATGTAGGAAGAGGAACAATCACAATCGAATAAGGCCGAAATTCATTGTTGCTTGCCTGGGTTTAAACTTACGATCTTGGGTTGATATTTACACGCTTTGTCTACTAAGCCATCCCGGCAGATTTATCAAATATAAAAATTTAATAACGTCATTAAATATTGAGATACTACATATTAGTAAGAGAGAGAAATGTTGCGACAAAGATAGCAATACTTTTACCACGAATAATATATTTATAATACTTTTCCGTGCAAATGTGTTCCTTACACGTGATAAGGCAATGAAATGAATGAAAATAATTTATACTTTAAGATGATAACAGTATGAAAATAAAGAGTAGATAGAAAGATTTTAGGGGCTATAAAACGTGATTTTGACTCGAAAATCGCGGGTTCAAACCCAAACAAACAATACCAAATTTTCATGTGCTTAATTGTAAAGTGAATATGAATGAAATTGATAAAAATGTTATAATTATTCATCTTGTTTCAATAAAGCGCGATGAAATCTGAATGTAAGCCTATCATTGAAGTAGCGTGGTGACGTATGCACAACATCTACTCCTGAAGAAGAAAGGCCAGCAGAGGAAGATTTACAGGCTTAAAAAAATATAATCTTCATTTGTTTTTTTTATTGCAAATCGCTGCTAATTATCTATCATTACAGAAATCGTATATTTACGGAAATCGTTTGATATCGATGTCATGAGGTGAGATGGCCCAGTGGTTAGGTTAGGTTAGTGTGCATCATAACCGAAAATTGCAGGTTCAAAACCAAGCAAGCACCACTGAACTTTTATGTGCTTAATTTGTATTTATAATTTTAAAAAAACATTTTGAGGAAACCTGCATTTGTCTAATTTCAATGAAATTCTGCCACATGTGTATTCTATTAACCCGCATTGGAGCAGCGAGGTGGAATACGCTCCAAACCTTCTCCTAAAAGGGAGAGGCGGCTTTAGTCCAGCAGAGGGAAATTTACAGGCTGTTAATGTTATTACAAATAGTATTCTCATATTTCGACGGGCAAATACAACGATAATTAATATTCCATTTCATAATAAGCGTATTATTTTAAGAGGCAACGAAAATATACATCATTACGAAAAAATTGTGAATGTCTTAAATGGGTTTAAATAAAAGAAAAATGTTTTCGGCTGTCAATTATTATTTATTGTGACATAATTATATTGTTAAAGTGTTAGAAAGAATCAACTAGAGTTATCAAACTTATTAAACATTGCTTGTGGTACATTTACTTAAACCATATCTTTTTATAAAAATAAAATTAACATCTACAGTTAATCTCTGTAAAAAGTAACGTTCTGAAGATTTTTTCTTAATATTTATCATATTATAAAAGTATGTCAAAGGCCGAGAACGAGTTTCCGGAAAGGAAACCGAGGATTGTAAACGGAACGAAAGCCAGCGATGATGTTAAGACTTTTTCAATAACGACTAAATTAATAAATAAACTTTGTTACCGATTTATTTAATATATCGATTGTATTATCGTTTATCTTATATTCAGAACTGTTTATTGTAACGGAATAAATAATTCACAATGATTTGATTACGTAACGATAAATTTGTTGTTTTTCGTTCAAACATTCTTAATACTTGGAGTTGAATCGACTATTTAAATCATTCGAGTGATGTACGCTCATTCAAAATAGACTAATTTTACAAACGAATAATTCGAATAGATTGTTTAATAAATTTACTCATCTGGAATATACCTAGATAATATAACGTAAAGCTTTGGTTATGAGTTTAATTATATTAACTATTATTATATTTGCGACTTCATTTATTACACTAGGAAGGCAGATAGGCAACTGGGCTATCGAATACTAAGATACTATAGAATCTTTCACGTAATTTTCGTTGTCCCAATAATTACACTAGACTTCAAGCTGCAATACAGTCATAGAGAGTGGTGATGTTTCGCAATAGTGATGTGTGTGTGAAGTCCTAACATAAGGTATATTATATATAGGTATACAGCTTGAAATCTTAAGATTATTTATATAACTAGGGAGAGTGTCACATTACCAAAGAACTAAAATAAACGAGCCAAATATATTATCTTGGTGTGCGTCACCCCTTTGCTTGGCACTTGCCGAACGTCTTACAACTGTGAGCCTGTACCACACGTCTTGCAGCTGAGAGCCTGTACCACACGTCTTACAACTGTGAGCCTGTACCACTGTACCACACGTCTTACAACTGTGAGCCTGTACCACACGTCTTACAACTGTGAGCCTGTACCACACGTCTTACAACTGTGAGCCTGTACCACACGTCTTACAAGTGTGAGCCTGTACCACATGTCTTACAACTGTGAGCCTGTACCACACGTCTTTCTATTGTGAGCCTGTACCACACGTCTTACAACTTTGAGCCTGTACCACACGTCTTACAACTGTGAGCCTGTACCACACATCTTTCAATTGTGAGCCTGTACCACACGTCTTACAACTGTGAGCCTGTACCACACGTCTTACAACTGTGAGCCTGTACCACACGTCTTACGACTGTGAGCTTGTACTACACGTCTTACAACTGAGCCTGTACCATATTTTTCGACGTTTTCTTAGTTTGTACAGTTTTTTTGACATATAAATATCAAAAATAAGCTTTATAAGGAATTATTTTATAATTCCAGTAGATAAAGTATGAAAGTTTGATAGAGTCGTTTGCCGGATCATAGGTATATTCGAACGCCAATCAGTAATATTTAGCATTATTGTGTTTCAGCTTGAAAGGTGAGTTAGCCAGTGTAACTACCAGCACAAGGACAATCTTACATAATCTTAGATCCAAAAGTTGGTGGCGTTGGCCATATACAGATCAATAGACTTTACAGTGCCAAAGTCTACAGCCAATACTGACCACTTATCCTCCGTGGCCCACTTGACAGTCAGCTTACCCTAATAAAATAAAATAACAAGTTAACCACATGAAAAATTTGAATCTGTTCCATTATTTAATCCACGATCATAAGTGCAAGGATCTCGTGTTCTATTCAAAAGTGTAATAGTCTCGTTTTATTAGTCCGAATCTATAAAGTGATATACTTACATTAAGTTTCTTATTATAAATGTGAAAGCTTGTACGTTCCGATGATTGTAACTTAATGGAGTGTTTACGACTGATTGGATTAGTCTTTGTATTGAACACAGATGGGTCCCTTTTTATTATTGTAACTGTTTTTATTGATACAAAGAAACGCCTTTCTTTGTTTAGAGGTCTGAACCCAGCTGTGGGTTTAAGGACTTTTACTCGATTACTTTTTATAAGCATGTTAATCATTATGGTTTAGGAATTAAATTTTCTATATTATTTTGTCCGTTTATTTTTCGTAGTAGTCTGGTAACTGGTAAGAATTTCAATTCTATATTTATGTATAAATAGACACATTAATTTAACCACGAGTAAAATTGTTAGAACTTTGTTTTAGATTTTATTTGGAAATTCAAAATTTTAATTAAGTCCTCTAGGTCTTTGTTGCGTACTGCGTATTAGGAAATAAAAATATATGTTCGTTTGCCCTCTATGCTTTCCTATACCGTTGTTCCAAACAAAACTAGAATATTGGTTTGTATTTATTTGCTTTAGTAAATATTTTATAATATACGTAACATTATTTAAGCCACGCTGAGCCTGGTTAGCAAGTTTTATTTTAATATAACGTACAGTTTTATCAATGAAACTATTCCATTGAAAATTCTGCGATAAATATTCTATGTAAGGTACAAGAACACATTTAGTTGGTTAGTTAAGTACAAAACGGAGCTCCCATTTAATGCATGTAGATTACATTTTTAATCTAACGATTTTAGAGGCTTATGACGCAATGATTTTATTTATTTATTTTACTAAACACGTACACAATGAATTCATAATCCTATTAGAGATCATAAAATCATGGGGATAACTACTAAATGGAGTACCCACGTTTAATACACATAGATTACATATTTCATCTAACGATTTTTAATTAAATTTAACAGATTATAATAGACATGATTTTATTTATCAATATTATAGAGTTATATTTATGTAAAACATAATTTATTTAAAAAAAAAATTAAAGAGTACTAATTTTATTTCTACCTAAAGTCAAATTACTAAAGTAATAATAAAATAAATAAAACTACAAAATATTAGTCGAAATTACGTAAAGGCATACTAATACAGTGTTCCCCAAATATTAAGTTAAATCATAAAACAATTTTACTCAAATGTATAATTATAAGGGGTTCTACATGCGCATCAAAAGCAACCGCAATTCAAAGTTATGCAGATAGATTGTTAATTCATCGTACATGTGTGGTGATAGCTTTAGAAATTATTTAATATCTTGTACCTTTTCGCTTCGCTTGTATACTTAACGCGTTCACGTTTCCAGTTTACGACGTCACTTAATAACGATTCGTTTATTAATATATCTTTACTACGATAATATTAAATTCATACTAATAGGTGGTGGATTTTTTGGTTTTGTTCTGAATTCATTTGCAAGTAGCTCATCTACATTTGGCGCCAAAGTGATAAAACTTCTTTTATATTATTTTTTAATATCAAATAATACACATAAGTTCAGTGAGAATATTTACATTTTCATTTTTTTCTTATACCGTAGTACCGCTCTCTAACCGGCCAGTAAATTATTTCCGGTCTTTAAAAATTAATTCTTTGTTAAATCGCAACAATTTAGTAAATTGTGATCAAAGCTCCTCTTTAATTTTCTGCACATCTACGGCTGGAACTCTTCAAAATGAGACTATAACCGACTTTTACATGCAGCCATCGTCCCATAATGACTGGGTCAAAAATAGTCATATGCTTTTAATATATAAGATTAAGATTTCAACCAAAAAATAAAATAGAATATATTAATGCAATCACGGAGAATGTTTAAAAAATAGTTCGAAAATTAATCGACGAGAAATTAATTTCAAATTTAAATACGTTTAAGCATATTTGCATAAAATGAAGAATTTGAACCGTATTCAAACAGATTTACGGTTTCGTAACAAACCGTTGCCCTTTACATCTGAACGTGGACTAAAGTAATGATTGTCCACAGCTTAGCAAACTTTGAGTTTCGAAGTATGGGAATTGTTATTTAACCTTTAGAAGTTGTTAAGCTGATCTATCCTTAACGCAAAACTTAGTTCAATTAACAAGTAATATCTTTGTTTTTATTATAAACTCGATCAATTATTTCAAGTTTATTTTAAAAATAAACTCTTTTTAGCAATTAAAAATTATATAAATCTTGTATTTATTTTTATTACTAACGATGACTGACTTCTATTGCATTTTTTTACTTCTGAAACGTTCGCTGAAGTTCTGTCGTTAAAATTTTAGTCATAGAATAAATACATTTTTTTAAAATCCTTCCATTAACTGTATTGTGTTTCTTGGTAATAAAAATGTTATATGTTTATTATTTAGTAAAACATACATACATAAAACAATTACTATTTAGATATGAATTCAATTCCCTTTCATGCTACGAAAAGGTATCCCATGCAATGCTTGCAATATCGCGTCAAATGAAATACTTTTTTTTTTATATTAGTGAAAACGTCTTAAAAAGAGGCCACTAACGGCAACTACCAAGTATATATCGGACTAAAACCTAAAAATGGCAACAATGTTAGATATGATCGAATAATATCCATTACGGCAAAGGAATCCAGAAACGCATAAACAATAATAACTTTTTTTAATAGGAAGACTTTCGGATGACACATGAAGATGTCGTCGATGTAGATTTCAACTTAAGCTGGTATTTGCATATTATGAATGTTGCATCCTCATTAGATGTCTTAAAGTTTAGATAGTATTGCTGCCTAGTAATAAAGATATGCATGCACGTTAGAACAACGTAACTCCAAATTATAGATAAGATACAACATAGAATCGGACAGCACGTCTGTGGTACTGTAGCGTCTAGACGCTACAATTTTAAATATAAAAGTATGCACATATGGATGTAGTAAATATGAGATTAGAAAACATTCAAATTTAGAAACCATCAGTAAATAAAATATTTTTTTAGCTCAGTATTTATGAAAAAAAAAAATGAAAACAAAACGCTATCTGAGGCGACCAATCAGTCAATATTTTACCGCGTACACATTTATGTGTGACGTAATTCAACGCGGTTTTTATACAATCAAAAATATACATCGAATTTTTTAAACGATATATTTTGTATTGCTTATAAACTTTTCTATTTATAAAATACCGAGACCGTAATATTTTTAAATGTTTGTATAATTAATTAAAAACTTTAACAAAATAAAAACAACGACGTCAGATTTAAACGAAAAGTTTTAAGAGCTCAAAAAAAAAATTAAATCGTTTCATAAATGTCGGAGTTCATAGGAAAAAAAATGTTATTCTCTTCTTTTTTTAAATCTGTAAAAATAGATGATTTCAGAAAATACTAATATTTCTAACTTATCCGAATTAACTATAATTGCAGTTGAATGTACTTCTAAGTAACTATTGCGAAATTTATGCCAATAAAGTTATTCAATACAATATATTTTTTAAGGTGGTTGTGATTATGTCGTCTTGACCGGTTTCGGTCGCAATCTCCAATCTTAAGGAAGACCAGTCAACTACACAGGATATATTGTAGCGCAGAAGTGTGTGGGACTAGAACAGAGTGTACTCTATATTCTGTAACTCAAAATCCGATAGGAAAGAAATACCGATATGACTGGATTTTTTTTATATTCTATGTTCTTATAATAAACAACTATGATGACCCAATCATCCTAAAACATAATATATGACAAGTAGGTGCTACCTACCTATACGGGTATTACACGGGAATGTAAAAACTTCCAATTTCCAGACTATTATTGAGAATCTTTGGATAGAAAAACTCAGTAACTTTCTATCGCGCCGACCTGGATTTTGAACCCAGTATCTTGGAATTTGCGGCCATACAAGGCCATTATATTACTTAAATAGATTTAACATTAATAGAAGAAATCAATACTGAGCTTTAATTGATTTCTGGATACAATAAATGTATTATAATATATAATGTACGCGCGAGAGATAAGTGGACTGCATTGAGATGAATAGAAAAGGGCAGTTCTTACCTCGGGAGCACTCCCTTAGTTTTCTCGTACTTGAAGAACACGAGCTAAGACCCTTTGGCTTATATTACTTGCAAGATAGAAGCAGCATTATCATTCGTTACACTAGCTAACTTTAAATCACGGCCAACTAACGATGCACACCTTGCCGCGGCTCATAGGAGGAGGGAAGTAACTCATACGTCAAAATCGTACCATGTACTCGTACAAAAATTAACGTTTCAATAAATTCATCATCCAAAATATGCTACAAATGTATATTGATATTATTCAACTATCATAAATCAAAAGGCAATAAATATATAAACTAAAACGCACAAAGACCTACCAGGTACCTAGTTTGACGCTTGATAAATAAATCGTACTAAAGTTTTTTAAGTCTAAAAATGTCTTATCGATGAAATTTTGATATGTGAACTTTTTGCAGACATTTTTAAGACTTACGAGTGAATATAATCTTAATTAGTTGTAAGATTTACAGGTTATTTACTGTAAGCTATGATAGCACCTTAGAAGCGCCTTTAAGCGGCTAGATTATATATATCTCTATTTGATTGAAACTATCTTATAAAACCAGATTTTATTTTTTACGAGTACATAAGTATCAGTTGAAAACTACATCAAAATTCGAAGTTTGGCGACTTTGTTTTGTACTTTTAAAGATTATATTCCTCCTCATAGTAATAGTAATTTTGTAACAATGAATACTGAGGTTCTTGCAATTCGATAATCCGTACGTACTCATGAAGTTCGTCATAACTTTGATTTTGCTTCGTATTCAACAATTCATATTCCAAGTCAGTCAAAGACGGAAACGGCTTACAGAGATCCAAATTTTGTACTATTCGTATCATCGTTATTATTTAATTATTGTATAGAATATATAAATAAAAATGAAAATTGAATTGCGGAGTTCATTTATATCGGTTAAGTATTGGTAATGTTTGATTCAAATGTTTATATTAAATTTTAAATTCTTTCAATAATTTTTTTCGACGATTTACATCTACTGAAGCAGACAGCTACATTTTTTTATATTAGAGACATACAAGTAAATATTCTAATGCAATCAGTATCACTCCAAGCGATCTTGCCATCCGCGCTCAATGCAAGTACAGTATGACCCACATCGTCTTTTTTTACTATTGAATACTTACATTTATTCAAAAGTACCTGAGAGTAAATTTAAAGTGTAAGTAGTATTTTATAAACGTGAGACGTTTAAGAGTCTACTCCTAATTTTTAAGGTTAACAATGATAATGTGCTTCATCATCGAAAATAATTATCTACTTTTTTTCTTGTCTGCTTCTCTTAACTTATATGGCTGTTATAAAATAAATAAATTTCGCTATCGATAACATAGTGGATAGCTTTGAACTACCAGATCAATCCAAACTAGAATTTCTATAGTCTCATCATGCAAGTGATTATTTCTGCTCGCAATTCCCATATTAATTGTTTTAATTCAAATAAATTATCATGTACTTGTATAATACAATAATATTATGTACGTAAATGACAATCGCGAGTATAAATCTGTGGAATCCAACTGGAATTCACCCTGCAAATTATTGACTGCAGGAATGATACCCAAAAAATCTACGTTTCGCAAGAAATTATGACGCGAACTGTATACGTCAGAGAATGAAGAGCTCGGCGAGAGAAGGTCCAATTTTCTTTTATTTGACAGAAGACAAGACTTTGCTTATAAACATAATCGTTTCCTATCTTCATATAAATGTAATTGTTTCAATAGTAGGATATGTAAAATGATACGCTTCGAATGTTAAACAACGTCTAACATCTCAAGAAGGTGATAATAATTTCGTCAAAGACTTTCGAGTTCATACCGTACAGGTTCTAATACGAAAGGTTCATTCAACTCGTTAATCCACCTTAGCATGAAATATTCCACTTGGGTTTAACGTTAGAATTCGAATATACGAAGTCACTGCAATACTAATATTCCTTCATATTAGTTGATGAAAATCTGATAATTTCGTATTGACTTTATTGTTTCGGAAAGTTCGAATGTAATTAAATAATCTTATTGTTATATTTGTTTCGATTAAGACAAATTTGATTGAACTTGTTTTCGGTCAATCATCATTTATAATATGACGTGTACTTTAAGCTGATTTCAAATTAATTTTATGAAGAATCTGCATTAAATCATTGAGTTATTTGATGTACTTTTGAGTTTAAAAATCACCATAATCCTTTACACAATTCACCGATTCCATTATATTCTTGCGCATTTAAAACTCGAGTATAAATTCTGGAAACAAAATAAAACCTAAATTTTTAAATCGGCTTTTACCACGACGTCAGAGAGTTATGAGTTGATTTATGATTTGTGACACGTTCATAGTCCAGGATGAAAGGCACATCGCGTCGGCTTTAGCTAAACGTGCGATAGATCCTTAGGAAGACTCAATACATAGCCTTGGATACATATAAGTTATATACGGTAAGTTAGGTTAGTTTAAATACAAAGACTACGTTTTAAAATTTTATTGCTTCTATATTTTTTAGGGCAAATGGATTACTTAATACCGTCCATAGAAATTTGCACCGTTAGAAATTTTAAGGATTTCTCATATTAGAAATGCGTCACCAATCTTGGGAATAGATGTTACGTCCCTCGTGCATATTGACATTGCTTTTTTGGTGACAAAATGATGATTACAACGATGTTCTCAACTTTTTGTTAAATAAGCCACTCATTAATTCGTTTTGCTTTATCAAAAGTCGATCTGAAAACGTTCATTCTTGTTCTTATTTTACAGAAATGATATCAAATTGTCGTGTTAGGTACACTATATTTAATAACGGTTCCATTTGCAAGCCTGTAGGTACCACCAATTAATCATATATTTGTCCGCCAAACGGTAATATTTAGTATTGTTGTGTTTTAGTTTGAAGCGTGATTGAGCTAGTATAATTGCAGGTACAAGGGATAAAATCTCTTAGCACTCAAGGTTAGTGGTACATTGGTGTGATGTGAGAAATTATTAATATTTCGTACACCATCAACGAATATGGACAGTGATGAACACTTCATATACACTTCAGGTGACTCAATTAGGTAACCTAACCTAACCAAATCTGTACGTTTACCTACCTATTACATAAAAAATCTAGATCCTAATGTCATCAAAACAAAATGGGTGTAAAATTTTTGGATCAATTCGACTGTGTTGAATTGGTTCAGTTGCAAGCACTAAACGCTGTATTAAAATTAAGTCGTATACAAAGCATATTTGACAAGGACTTTTGCACAGAATTTAACGTACAATATGAAACGTGCATATAAATAGTAGAAGTTCATGCAACAAACATATTATGCCGAATTTTAAATTGGCATCCATCAATTTTCATTTTCCATAGCAGCTGTGATAATATTATTACTTTAACGGACAATTATGCATTTGTTTGTCGAATTGAGTTCGAGATGGAAGAACTTTCAACGGGAATACAAAGCATTTAAAAAAATAAAGGTTTTTAACTTTACTCAAACGAGATAAGTCTCTATTTTAAAGTTATTTTATACTAACTTGTCATTATTTTATGATGTTTTACTAATTTAAGTATTTTTAATTAACTTATTAACCATCGATTTAATAGAAACAGTCATACAGTCAAATATTAGTAATTTTTTTATGTTATTTTGAAGGGGCTCATTAGAATAAATAATACCCCACGCTCTATTTTGATATCGAATTTTGTTCTCAATACTTTACACCAGACAAAGGAAGTTGTTATAACTGAACGAGAGATAGCTCAGTGGTTTAAACGCCTTATTTTTAACGGAAGAGTTTGGGTTCTAATCTAATCTAAAATTATATCATATTTGAATTCACCAATTTACATTGAAACATCGCGGAAGTACAAGCTCTAAACTTTCAAATGGACACCTTAGCCCAACAGTGAGAAATTTAGAGGCAGCTACTTTTTTCTTTACTATATAAATATATATTAACGTAATTCTATTATTTACTTTACTTTATGCCTTGTCTAACTTGAAATTAGGTATATATAAGTATATATCAATAATTCGAGTAACTTTGTGTCAGGCCACCCGATGGCAAAGTTCCGTAGTCATACAAATTGCTCGAACAAAATTATTGGTGCGGTCGTCATGTACGTATTTCGTATAGGCACAACTGTATGATAACTTTGTATAGCCATATCTCTCGAAGTTGTTGATGTCGAAATAATTATGATTTAAAGTCTATATTATATAATTTCAGGGTCTTAATTATATTAAGATAATGTTTGACAAGAATATACGTAAAATATCTTCTGTTTGTCAGTAGAATGTATGATGAGAGGGTGGTACCTACCCAGGCAGGCTTGCCTGAAAAGCTATAGCACCGAATTACTAGCAAGTAAATACTTTATTCAATGAAGCCAAAAAAAAAAATTCAACAATTAATAATGAAAATTTTACTTACGTGACTTCATTTTATATAAAGTTTTTATTAAAGCGATAAATTAAATTAATAATGTTATTTGTTACTACCTTGTGAGTAATACGCTACTCCTTTTGAAGACGAAGAAAATGACGATTACATTCAACTGAGACACGCATTAGACGACTCTGTACATTGCAAATTAATGGTCAGAATTCAACCCGTAACCACAGCACGTTCAATTCGTAACTGCGCTGTTACCTCATGGTAGAGCCTGCTGATTTTTGTAATTAATATCATAGTTATTACTTGATAAAATGTTTATTGGGCTGGTCATTCATGACGGGTACTCATATAAAAACACTCAATTTTTGAGTGAGTCAGAGAAATGGCACAAGGAATATATCTATATCTAAAAGTGTAAGGTATTATAGTATCTCTTATATTATGTAGTATGAGAACGATATAACCTTATTAAATTGTACTAATTTATACGTGAATAGACAAAAAAATTATTTGACAATTCGATATTTTTTACTAATTGTTTAATTCGTTTTCCCTTACTCATGAATAAATTTAAAAATACAACAAGTAAATATTTGTAAGGCCAATATAAAATGTCTGCATTGGTTTGTATCAATAGCAGCTATTTATATTGAAAACACTATGTCAATAGTGAGCGAAGCTGAGATGGCCCAGTGGTTAGAACGCGTGCATCTTAACCGATGATTTCGGGTTCAAACCCAGGCAGGTACCACTGAATTTTCATGTGCTTAATTTGTGTTTATAATTCATCTCATGCTGCGGTGAAGGAAAACATCGTGAGGAAATCTGCATGTGTCTAATTTCAACGATATTCTGGCACATGTGTATTCCACCAACCCGCATTGGAGCAGCGTGGTGGAATATGCTCCAAACCTTCTCCTCAAAGGGAGAGGAGGCCTTAGCCCAGCAGTGGGAAATTAACAGGCTGTTAAATGAAAAATGTAATGTAATGTAAATAGTATTATAAATTAAAAAGAATTTATATATCGAATTACATGTGAGATATATGAAAACTTTTTGTTAATAAAATAATTAAATGCGAAGGAATTTAAGCTGAATGATTCCACAAACAAAGCCTGTTATGTTTATAAATTATCTAGTAAAAGCATATATACCGCTAAGCAACATCCCTCTTAAGGAGCGAAATTCAGAGCGTATCTTGCCGTTTCACTACATAGTCACAGAGTATAATGTGTCAGAGTATTTCCCTTTGTAACAAAGAGGATTCTTAAAGATGTTATTCTTCATTTGAAACTTATGAGTGAAAACCTCAATTAGGATGTTGAGAGGTTTTAGAGATACATTAAGTGGGTTATCAATCTGGATTTGAACTAACTTTTAAGTTAGATCCACATCTGATAAGTAGGTCATATCACTTCTCAGCGCTTTATTATGATTGATTAGAAATTCTACCGCCAAACGGCAATACTTAGGATTGTTATGATTCAGTTTGAAGGGTCAGTGATCCAGTGTAACTAACGCCACAGAGGACATAGCTTTTTGGTTTCCAAGGTGTGTTGCGCATTGATTCACTACCAATATATATTGGTGACCAGTTTTTCTCTCTCTCTCTCTCTCTCTCTCTCTCTCTCTCAGCCGAAGGACGGCCACTGCTGCACATAGGCCTTCCCCGTAGATCGCCACAATGACTGGTCTTGTGCAGCCTGCGACCATTTACGTAGGACGATATTTTTTTAGTTATCACAGATTCCATGAACCCTATATTAAATGCAGCATCTTGTTAGACTCCTATTTTTATGTAGCAATATAATTTTGATTATAACGGCTTTATAGTTTTGCTTGCAATAAAAAAGTATAAGAAACGTCCTGTAAATATAATTTTAACATAAACTAAGGTCTGCTATCACATCCTATCACGTTCTACGACGTTGCTCCAATATCCGTGGCATTTATTCATCTGACGCGTGAAGATTCAACTATGATATTCCTTTCACTAGTGAGCACTAAATGAATTATAAAAAATAAAGCATATGAGCCGAGATGGCTCAGTGGTTAGAACGCGTGCATCTTAACCGATGATTTCGGGTTGAAATCCAGGCACGCACCATTGAATTTTCATGTGCTTAATTTGTGTTTATAATCATCTCGTAGTCGTCGGTGAAGGAAAACATCGTGAGGAATACTGCATGTGTCCAATTTCAACGAAATTCTGCCAGCGTGGTGGAATATGCTCCAAACCTTCTCCTCAAAGGGAGAGGAGGACTTTAGCCCAGCAGTGGGAAATTTACAGGCTGCTAATGTAAAGCACATCAAAATTCGGTAATGCTTGCAGAACGTAAACGCAATCTTTGTGTGAAAATCAAATTGGTCTCAGCTTATAGCTTATATTAACTTACGACAATTATAATACGATAAAAATACTAGGGACTTCTATTAGTGATTGTATCCTTCAGTATCTGCCTCGCATTATTCCTTTTAAATAATGTATTTGTCTGTCTAGTAGAAGTTAATTACTTTTACTTAATAAAAATAAAGCTTACTTTATTGCAGAGAAAATTCCACGAAACAAAGGAAACATAATTACATTGATTTGTAATAAATTTCCAATTATGAATAACTTGTAATATTATTATTAGTTGTTTTGCGGACAAATGCGAACCTTCGGATAATTTGAATATTTTAACGTCAACGCAAGAAATAGCACTTAGAACATACATTAAGTTACATTTGGCTTAGTCAGTGATTAAATGAAGTAATATTTGTTTTATGTATATATTTTTTTTATATCATAAATAATTCATGTGCTTGTAATATTGGAGTTTCAAAAAGCATTTACAAGATAAGTGTTTGTATAAACGAATATCTCCCCAGCTCGACTTCGAACGATATTATTAAGGTTTAATCAAGTATAAACAAATATTATTAAAACTAATACAGGGAGGCCTCGTACTGAGCATGCTTAGCCAGGCTGTACAGATTAATTTAATTATTAATATTAACATTTATTTTTAAAATGGAAAGTTATTTTCTTGATTGCATACATATTTTGTAATTGCTTTTAATAATGAACGCTGATAAACAATACAATCAGACTTTTGAAGCAGCTTAAATTTTCCTCATTCTATTACTTTGATGATTAATTTAATATGTATTTTTATAATATTAAATATATTATTATTGATATATATAACAGAGCTGAGATGACCGAGTGTCACACGTGAGCCTTAGGGAACTACCAAAGAGTTTTCATGGGTTTTATTTGTTTTTATAAATAATCGCCAGCTCCATAACTATCACGAAGGTTGGTGATGTCTTCAAGTCAATTGTGTAGAATATTTTATAGTGAATAAGTTTGTGCTCAAACACAGCTTCATTGTTTATTCCTTCACTTATATAATCCGATGGATCAGCAATTCGACATGACCGGAGAGAATTTAGGCGTAGGACCAACGACTTAACACGCTTTCACGGAAACGTAAACATTACCAACCGGCTTAACTTGCAATTTGAATCCAAGAACTCGTTTTATAAGCGATCTACTTAACCAACGGGGTTGTCTCATTTAAATGAAAAATATTCATTCACAATATAAAATAAGTAAATAAGTACAAGCTGTATGTCCACCGAAATATCTCTGGTCACCGTCACCTATACCAATAACGTAAAGCATGATGCTGATACGTTGTCGGCCTCGAAGAAAATTGTATACTCGAACTTTATAAACTCCCATATAATGGAAGAAAATGAAAAACCTCAGGAAGAAGATCATTCCTCAACCCGTACCTCACGTACATCACCGAATAATAATTAATACTAAAACTTTTAAAACAAATATTTATAAATTTACGGCTCTGGTTTTTTTGACAGTGAACTATTATATAGAGTTTGGTGCTAACACTGAAACTGGTGTCGTAAACGTCAAACGCAATAGCTCTTTTTCACGCAACAAAAAGTCGGCCTGTTTCGAACTGTCACTTCAAATAAAATAAAACTTGGAGTCGACATCGACTGTCACACTAATGGATGAAGAATTGAAGATGCTCTTAATGAAATTATATTTCTCTATGGAAACAAATATTATTGTTGCTGCATTCGTTCATTCATTAATTTCCTTTCTGAGTGTTGCTCTGATGCATTCCATGTGTCGATTTGCTATCGAAAACACTGTACTCAAATCAAAATATACTTTATTCAAGAAGGACTTTTGTGACGTAATTTTACAGAATTGTTTTAAATGTAAAGCAACCGGTACAGAAGATAGATTTTACCGAAAAATACCGACAAAACTCAGGATTCTCTTCCAATTTTTGAAATACGAAGTTATGACAATCAAATACGATTTTTTGTAATATATTCTGGCTGAACGTCAACGAGTACTAGCGCCACGCTTTTTATCATCTATATATATACTCTGGTGTCGAGTAATATGTATTATTTACTAATGTTTTTTTTTTTTAATAAAAGAATATCCGTGATTTTTTATTATACGAATAGCATGCCCCGCGAACGATTTATTGACTTTGCGGAATCGGAAACTTGGGCTTATAAGCTTATCCTTACTTCTCGTATTTATACAATGATTACCACTGATTCAATATATATAACTCCGTTGTTTTATATTTTGAAGCAACTGTATTTTTTTCGGTAAAAGAATCCATAGCGAGGTTGCATTTTTTTACATTTTATGTATTAGATTGAATGAGATTATTGCTATTTTCCTCTTAGTCACTCACTACGACAATTTTTATGTACGAGTGTCACTCACTCATACGTCAATAACTTATAGTGGAGGGGCGCGCCTTTGTGTGTATAAATCTATATAGATTAGAATTAAATTTAGATAACATTGATTGATTGATTGAGCCGAGTTGGCCCAGTGGTTAGAACGCGTGCATCTTAATCGATGGATGCTTAATTTATGTTAATAATTCATCTCGTGCTCGGCGGTTAAGGAAAATATCGTGACGAAATCTGATGTCATGTGTCTAATTTCAACGAAATTCTGCCACATGTGTATTCTACCAAACCGCATTGGAGCAGCGTGGTGGATTATGCTCCAAACCTTCTCCACAAAGGAGGGAAATTTACAGGCGGCTAATGTAATGTAAAATGTAATTTAACATTGATCAAATATTAAAATGGGTTAATATTATATAATATTGTTAAAATTATGGACAGACAATTATTTCCCTTCTCCTTTTTAATATTTTTTTTTTATTAGCAGCCCGTAAATGTCCCACTGCTGGGATAAAGGCCTCCTCTCCCTTTGAGGAGAAGGTTTGGAGCATATTCCACCACACTGCTCCAATGCGGGTTGGCGGAAAACACACGTGGCAGAATTTCGTTGAAATTAGACACATGCAGGTTTCCTCACGATGTTTTCCTTCACCGCCGAGCACGAGATAAATTATAAACACAAATTAAGCACATGAAAATTCAGTGGTGCCTGCCTGGGTTTGAACCCGAAATCATCGGTTAAGATGCACGCGTCCTAACCACTGGGCCATCTCACTCTCTACTCGGCCATCTCACTCTCTCTCCTTTTTAATAATAACAATTTTATAATAATAATTAAATATCTATTATGTTAGTTTAAGCAAATAAAAATTAAATTACTTCTCAGATAAACTTCTGAAGATTTGATGTTGACCGAGCCGGTTCTGTAAGCCGGAACTTTGTGTAGTTTTGCCTGTAACACACTAAACGGCTGAGTTCCTAATCGATCTTCACTGATTAAATTATAATGTGATTTACAGCTTATGTTAACATTTACGTAATTTATGTATACATGCTTAGTGATCAGAAGTTTAGTTACATTTATATTTATATATTAACTTTAAAAATTGGACAGGTATTAGATTTAAAAGATATTTTGCTTATAATACAATGTAATATGACTATAACATTTAACTTATAGAATACGTGTTTGTTTTATAATTAAAAAATTTAGGCACACGCATATGGGCCTTATGGTATATGGACATCATCACCGTATAGATACTGGCGCAGTGAAAAATATTAACCATTCCTTACATCGCCGATGCGTCATTAACCATGGGAACTCAAGTGTCCCTTTATGTCCCTTGTGCCTCTGGTTATCATTGAAACCAAAACACAATAACATTAAGTATTTTCGTTTGGCGGTACCATCTACCACCTAAACCTATCACCAAGTAAAAATATCAAATGAAGGTCGCAGGTAAAATCCCAGCAAGCAGCAAGTTGAGTGACAAGGGATTAATTTGTTTTTATCATCTCGTGTCCAACGTTTTGACGGAAAACAGCGAAGTCACTTGTTTGAGATGTAACTGAGGCACAAATATGTATGGAATAATATGGCAGAATAAGCCTGTGGCAGGATAGGAAACATTTTCCCAACCATGGAACATTTTGTTACTATTACACAAAGCACTCGTTATATATAAATAAAGAAATGATATGAAATAAAGTATATAGAACAGTCATTAAAGGCAGACTTTCTTCACCGATAAAAGAAACGGTAACGGTTACACGAAGTGTAAAAAAAACCAACTCCGTTAATAAAATAATTGTTACAAAAAGGCAAGTTATACGAATAAAAATAAACGTGAATGTCGGTAATTTTCCTGAACATTAGTCCAATTCTGAATTATAGTGTAAACAAAAGCCACTGGCTCTCGGAAACATACGAAGACCCAACTTTTTCCGCCTCATTTATCTAACCATTCATTTACGGCGTGTGCAGTGGAAATCTTAGCACAATATTTACCTAACGACTTTATTCCCTCTAGAGTTCCCGCCCACCATGTATAATGTTTCCATGTATAACACAAACTTATATAATTATAAAATAAATAACACCGCTATCTCTTTATGTGCTTTCATTTATTAGAATCAATTGTTACAGGCTAGTCAAGCCGCTAGTTGCAGTTACCAAAAACCTATTTAGTTAGATCGATCTAATTTAACTATATGTAATTTTTATTAACCTTTGCATAATTAGAAAGAAGCTCTTTTACGCAGCTTACAGTAGGATGAACTTGCAGAAATTTTCTCGTAAGGAAAAAGCGTAATACCGTGGGGGGGGGGATCAGTAGTACAGAAGAAGTTTCCCTCTCTTCCTCTCTATTTTCGGTTTTATAAAATAATACTTAAACTAATTTTGTTATTGTTTTAATTGGATTTAAATAATAATCTTGTCTTTTTCATTTAATTAAAAATTGTTAATTTATTTTATTGAGTCTGTTATTTAATTAAATAATATAAAGCGAAATATATCGTTATTTAAATTGTTATTTTTTTTGTATTCGTTATTTAAATGTTACTAAATGTAACATCTTTAGTTTTTTTGTGTCTCTGTCGAAACAAAGATTGCAACTATAACACTTTATATAATAAAAGATAAACGTAGAATTATTCCTCTATCATCTTCGTTATTAATTATTTGCTTTGTAATATTTATATAACGTATGCTGTTACTGATAGAACAGTTTTACATAATATTTTCTTTTGTTAAATTCACAAGTAGAGCATGTCTATATTTTTTTGGATAATGCATTAATGTAAACACTACATCACAGAATGTAAGAATTGCTAAAGGCTATATAGTAGGCTGTCATAAATCTTGCAACACTACCAACATAAAATAATGTATTTTCATCCTGAAGTTTGGCATTATTCCAATATTTATTTATTTAGATAAAATACGAACTATTGCAATATACTGTCTGCTCGTTAAGAAATCGAAATATTTTCTAAGTTATGTATATAAATAACGCACGCTATGTTAATCGTCGATTAAGATTAACGCTTGAAACGATATTCTGAGATGACTGGTTAGATAGATTTATTATAACTTTAAAAAAAAAATAAAAAATTAAATTGCATTAATTTATCATAATTTGAAAAAAGAACAATTTAAACTGCATTATATTATATATTATTACGAACGTCGAACAGTAATAAACATAACAGTTGAAGCGTTCCGTAGACTCTGTGTAGCGACAGCAAAATAATTTTTAATAAAAATTCCATTCGCATAATAATTATAACATATTATTTTAGTATAGCGATCTATAATTACCGATGATCATAATCGCTTTATAAACAAGATTTTTACACTATACATTAAGTACCCCAAAAAAAACAATTGTGTGCATTTTAAAATGGGATCGTTTAGTTAAATAAGTTTGACTTTATCCAAGACTTTATACTTTCTAATATTATACAGCATTTCTTTAAATGACATTTGTCATTCAATAGTGTTGTAAATACTTGGAGTGGTGTACGTATACTTTTGATTAAATTGTTTTTGTGAATATGCGGATGGTGTTTCAAATAAGTAAATAAATGACAGAAGAATATGGAAAACGAAATGAAAATAAAAATAAATCCCAATACATACGTGACGCTAGTTTCACACAATTATCAGTCAGCCATATTCGAATCAATATTGAAACGAAAATAAGTATAAATTAACATTTTAACATTCGAAAACGAGCAACATTGAATTGTAATGAACGCTTTTGAAAACAAAAGGTCAATTTGTTATTAATGGTTAATACCAGGAGATGTCGTTGCAATTATTGCCGAGCTCGATATTGTTTGACCAAAATAAGTTAATTGCATCCAATTTTTGATACGATTTTTGAAAACGATTGATTTTTAAAGATATTAAAGAAACCAAGCCTGTCCAGGTAACCTTACACCCTAACATGGACTACCATCCAGACAACTAGTCATCAAATCTAGGTTCTACCTAGATTGGATGACTACTTGGTAGCCCATTCATCGGATATTCGACCACCAAAAAAAAACTAGTGTTGTTATAGTTGTGTAGATAGCCAGTATAACTATAAGCTCATAGGATATAATATCTTGTTTCCGTAAAGTGATGCATTGGTTAAGTAAGAAATGGTTAATAGTTGAAAGCGCCTTATATGCATGGTGGTGACCACTTACCACCGGGATGTATACCACCACTCCCCCTAATTATTCTATAAAATAATATAAAAATCCTCTTCTCTTTTAACTTTCCCTATTTTATCTAAGTTAATCAGATACCCGTATTCCGTACAAAATAAATCAATATTAAACACAACGTTGATAATGTTTAATAAAAGTAGTACACAACTGTCATGATTTTTTAAAAATACTTATATAATTTTAATTGAAATAATAATTTGATTTGCTTGATTTTTAAATACGTTTTTTTTATTTTTTTTATTTAAATAACTTGTATGAAGTGTGATTATTGATTCGGTTATTGACACCGTGTCGTGGCACTCCCGCCACTTCAGTCTCGTGGCGTGGTGAGGCGAGCTGGTACTGCCTGGCACGGAGAAGCGGGGGATTTAAAAACTGAGAACGAAGGACGGATTCGCTGTTAAAGTTATAAGTAATATATGTATCGAGTGGTTTATTAATATAATTGAAGTTGATGTTATGTGTGTTGTTTTATTTTCAACCATACTAAACAATTAGAAAATAAATAAAATAAATATTGGACAACATCACATACATTACTCTGATCCCCATGTAAGTAGCTAAAGCACTAGTGTTATGGAAAATCAGAAGTAACGACGGTACCACAAATACCCAGACCCATGACAACATAGAAAATTTATGAACTTTTTCTACATTGATTTGGCTGGGAATCGAACCCGGGACCTCAGAGTATATAAATACCCATGAAAACCTGTGTACACACTACTCGACCACGGAGGTCGTAAAATTTAAAAGATACACGCATACAGCGCATCCTTAGAGAATAGCACTGCTGATCTTAATTCACATAAGCTTTTATTTTTATCCAGCTTCATGATCGACTGATGCCGTATTTTATATTGCATATCTTATAAATTGTAATAATGCTAGAAAAAAAAAAACACATCGCTCCGGGCGGACTTGCAGCGTATCGTTCGCTTAATGAAAACAGACTATTTTTAGACGCTACGATTAATTATGATTATTAATAATAAAAAGTAACAATTGAAATTATTATTTCGTTTAAGTAATAATAAATTTCTCGATAAAAAAAAACTTGTTGGTAGGGCTTTGTACAAGCCCGATATTCTGCCACCAAGCAGAAATACTTGGTATTTTATGTGTATCGGTTTGAAGGGTGAGTGAGCCGGTGTAATCCATCTTAGTTTCCAAGATTGGTGGCGCATTGGCGATGTAAGGGATGGTTAATATTTCTAATGGCGCCAATGTCTATGGTCCGTGGTGAGCACTTAATCATCAGGTGGCCCATATGCCGGGCCGGCTACCTATTACATTAAAAAAAACAAGCAAAAGTCACTCATAGGCTTAATATCAAATTTATATCTATTACTAATATGTTAAAGGCTATACGTATCCACTAAGTTATTTGCTTAACTGATGGAATTAGTATTTATTCCTCACAATACTTTGATTAGTAGCATATCGATTAACAAAAAGAAAATCAATATTAATTATTTTTTATAATCTAAATAACATTAAAATTAATACAAAATTAGATTTGATTGAGCTTGCACTGTGAGAACTAAAAGCATTGATAGTGCTATCACATTCATCATAAATTAAACCACAATCGTTTGCGTTCATATAATGAACAAAATTTCCAAGTATCCTTAGTCAATGTAAGTGACGTCACGGCCAATTGCTTGTCAGTCATTCTCTTTAGACGGTTTTCCCAAACACGAGCTAATTGCATTGGATGTCGAAAACCGTGTACATTTTGTACATGGAATAGCATTCACAGAGATTGTTTGGTATGGTATCGAATACATTTCTGAACTGGTAACTAATATCAGCGTTTATACAACGATCAACAAGAGCATCGCCTATCAAACGGTTTCATAAAGTAAACGAAGTCTGAACAGACTCAGAATGAAAGAAGTCAAGTCGTTCAGATTGATTAATTTCACACGTCATGGAATTAAATTGAACAAGAATGGCTTGCGATAATAAGATTTGATAAAGCTCAAACATTAGTTTTTATTTATATAAGATAATGTTTTTAATACCTACTACCATAAATATTTGTATCGCCAGTGCCGACGTTTTCCGTTCGAACGAAGAGTGATTCAGAGCCAGTACAAACAAGATGGACATAACATCTTAGATTCCAACGCACTGAAAGTATTATTGTCTTTAATAAAGAATATAATTAATAAATAATATAAATTAAATTTAACAAATAATATGCTAGAACATAATTAAAAAAAAAAAAAAAGACAAGTTTTACAAAGACAGCCAAGTTGACAAAAGAGTTCCAATAATCTATATTGTTTTTTGGTTTTGAAATGGAAAAAAAATACGAACACAATTTCAATGTGCCGGTCAGAATCGTTTTCAATTTGGGCACAATTGTTATTGCGAGTATGTTTGACAAATAGTCATGTCTGTATTTAAGCCCTCGCAGCACAGGAGATGAGATTCATTTGAGGACAGTCTCGCGGGACCAGTTATTAATGTATTTTTCGAATAATTACATTTAATTATGAGACCCGAGACGGTTCAGTGGTAAGAGAACGTGAATCGTAACTGAAGATTTTGAGTTCAATCTCTGGCAAACACTAATGTATTTTTGTATGTTTACAACGAGCAAGTAATTGATATAGTAACGGTGGTGAAGGAAACCGTCGTGAGTATGACGTGCTAGATGAAAATCGGCCACAAGTGTATCCCGCTAGCCCTACTGGACCGTATTAAAGCAGCTTACTGGAATAATCTTATCTTATAAACCATGCCTCTCTTTATATTTTTAAAACATGAATAACATTTACGAAACGTATATAAAAAATTTAAATCATTTTGAAATTATTATTATCAAAGGATTGATTTCAGAAATTTAAATTAATTATATAATTATTTTTGTGTCATTATCTTAAAGTCATTTTAAGTCAAAATCAGAATGAAAATATAAATTTTAAATTGATGTGAATTTGACGTTTAAAGTTTATGGCGTTTGTTCGATACCAATCCTACTTCAGTGTTAAAGGCTACATGAAAGAGAGAATCCATTGAATGTAATCTCATAATATTAGGTCAAAAGATCTCTATACCTATTTGAACTCATCAGACAAATAAAACATTTATAAAAATGCTGAAACAGCAGATATAAATGCTTACATAAGCAGCCCGTAAATGTCCCACTGCTGGGATAAAGGCCTCCTCTCCCTTTGAGGAGAAGGTTATAGCATATTCCACCACGCTGCTCCAATGCGGATTGGCGGAATACACATGTGGCTGAATTTCGTTGAAATTAGACACATGCAGGTTTCCTCACGATGTTTTCCTTCACCGCCGAGCACGAGATGAATTAAAAACACAAATTAAGCACATGAAATTTCAGTGGTGCCTGCCTGGGTTTGAACCCGAAAACATCGGTTAAGATGCACGCGTTCTAACCACTGGGCCATCTCGGCTCTCATAAATGCTTAAAATAAACCTAATATGTTGGTCTGAATGTTGGCCCAACAACTTAACCAAGTTAGTTAAGAAATATCACTCACTGCATATGCAACCCACGCAAGATTTTTTTACACTCGGTTAAAAATTTATAAGTCACAAAAGGCAATTTATCAAGTTTACAAATGAAGTATGCCATTATTACTATACAATAATTTAAAGTTCAATATATTCATAGTTATATAACAAAATTGTTCCTTCAAACTTTTGTTCGATATATTAATTTTACTTGTACCAAGTTTCTGAAACTTGTAGAGCGAACAGGCAGTAATCATTTTATTATTAAAAACAAAACAGTTTTCAAAATGAAAATCTTGAGCTCAAGTGACATAATAATTATTTCGCTCCTATCAATTACTTGAAATTATTTTCGGAAAAGATTGAAACAATACATAATTATTTTTAATTAAAAAACGACCTTTATTCGGTTTTCCTTTTCGTAACGTTGGATTACAATTTAATAAATCGTAAAATCGTTATGAATTATGACGAAAAATAGAACGAACTTTATCTAAAAAAAAAAAACTATTTTATTTCACATTAATTCCACATAATACTCGCATATTCTACTTTTCTTAAACACAGAAAGTTAAATTTTAAATGTCGGTGTTACCTTTATTAAAGGCAAGAAAATTTCAAAAGAAATCTTTACGAACGAGATCTTTGTACATATACCGACACAGCGCTCTCTTACAACGAGCGTCACTATACTCAGAACAGCAAACATATTTGAAATGGCCTCCAGCAAAACCTATTACTATAAAGAACGCAAAAAAATACAATTTAACTACTCATTTATGAAATCGAATCAACGAAATTGTTAGAATTATTGACTTTAAGATAAAAAGAAATTTAGTGTTTTGTATTGTAATGTTCTTGCTGAAAAATCATTCCTATTCTTCATTGACCGCCAGTGACCAAGGGACTATGTCGCAGTAATTAAAATTAAACTGGTTCGCTCACTCTTACAACACAATTTGCTAGCAAGCCGAGGAATAATTATTATCAGTCAATCGATTTAAATTCGACATAATTCTTAAAGTTGCAGAAACAAACGTCATTCAGAAAAACAAAAACCTTATCTGTAACATAAAAAGTAAGAGTTGGGCACAATTTAGACTTGTATAAATAGGATTCGTTATAGTAACTTTTAAATGGAAAGTTAACAAAAACTCCGACATTAAACAATGGACGAAGATTTAGGTACAAAAGTGTAATTGTTCGAAAAATTAAATCTTCGATTGATTCTTATTACTGAATGAAATAGTGGAATAAATTAATTATTTATAGTTAAGCCCTTTTCGTTTACCGGAATCAGATTAAATTACTGTTTAAAACTCGCAATACAATCAATTTCCAAGAAATCAATCAGTCAAATAATTCGTCAAAATATTCGTTTCATTCAAATGTGGATATTTTTCATTGATTACATTTTAAACGATGTCCTCACAGCATTTAATTTCCAGTGAATTCTCACCTCTAAGATATTTCACTTTGTCCTACATTTGCCGAATACGAGTACTGTCGAAACGTATGTGTTCATGTTAAGATGTATTTGTTTTACTTCGAGAAATCGATGTTACTAACTTTTAGTTTTGCAGGTATAAAGCAAAATAAACTATCTCACTTATCAGTTCGGGTATACCAAAGATTAGCAGCACTGACTTGCCATTCTCAAAGTAAAAAGGATTAGGAAATAATACCATCTAAGTCGCGGTTCGAAATCATAGAACCAAAGTCAAGTTAGTTATAATAAATTTTTGAGTTTTTATTTCTTTAAATTATTTTTAAAGAACCCATGATTGGGTTTTTTAAAATATGGAAGACATTTAAAATAATTATATAATAATTCAATTAAAAACAAAAAATAAAACTTTAAAATATTTATTAATTCATAATTTTTTTTAAATATAAATGTGACTTTGATATTGGACTCACAATTATGCTCCAATCAAAGGTGATCTTGAATAACCGAAACAGTTGAATCGTATACAATTTAGTGAACCTCAAGAAACTGTTGTAATACTGGTATTAAAATCAATATTATGGGAATAATGACATTTATAATCGTTTCATTTAGTATTAAAAATATTTATTTAAATTATTAATAAGGTTTTATATTTAAGCAGAAAAAAAAAACTTTGTACTTTTAAAAAATGTATTGATTTATAAATATTCATACAACAAAATACAATACATAATAAATAAGGTTATAAGTGCAACATATGAGTTATATTATCTGATTTTAAGTATTAAAATTAAAGGAGACATACACATTGCGTCGGACCTAAATCAATGTAAAAGAACAAAATGATAATGTTATTGATTTGAATTACTTTTTTTATTTATATAAAATAGGTAAGCAATCAAACAAAGGTCCCATGGTCCTTGATGGTGAGCCCATCATTGGTTCCGAATACTGATGCGCCACCAACTATGGGCCCTAAGATGTGTCCCATGTGTCTTTAGTGACATTAACACACTCACGCTACAAACCGGAACACGACAATCCTGAGTAGAGTTGTATTCCGGTTTAAATACGTAATTTTTTTTCATATGACATTTTTTTTTATTTGTATAAAAAGTGTCTTTTTCTTATGAAGGCTGAGATTTGATGAGATATTTTTGTCTTAGCGTTTCCTTTTCTGAGTCTCCGCAATCAATGAATTCATCAATAGTAACTTTATGTCAAGCCGTGGATAGATTGTTCATTGCCGTCTAAAGTCAATTAAAACACGGTTCACAAAAATTATACTATTTTGTTTGGGTCTTATTGTAAGACGTATTTATCGTTGCGAGTAGTATATATATATACTTAATATATGCATCTATATATAACTTTAAAAAAACAGATTTAATGAAAAACTATCCTAAAATACAAAAAAAAAAAAAACCAATCCGAGGTAATTATGTTATAGAGAATGAAAAGTTAAAAACGATTCCGTAAATTTACATTTCGCATTGGAAAAAATCTACTAAGTAATATCTTTTTTTTTTTGAGAAGCGAAGAAAATAATCAAGCCGTGGCTACATCTAGAAAATAGCTTGTGTCATCCCTAGAGAGATATAGAAACAGAAGAAACAGCGCAAATATCTCGATTTTCGAATTTCAAGGGGAATGAAATCGCAAAAACCATAATTACTTTCTTTGTAACACTGAAATCATTACAAATTAAATCATACATAAATTTTGTACGTTTGGAAAGTACGAAATTAAAATATAATATACAATTCAATGTAAACCATAAATAACAACGTATTGATAATATGATATTCAATGAATTTAGAACTTTTTTATTTTATTATAAAACTATATTGTGGTGTTAGTCAAAATAATATTTATTTAATTGATAATAATTTTGATAGTTGTTCAAAATATAGCTATAAAAAAAAGCTGCAAAAAGTGCTTGCTTTTGGCGTGAAAATCATCATAACTTAACTCAAATCTAACTAAAACATCGATAAGATTCGTCTTACAAAAGATAATTAAATTGCTATATAACATAAAATAGCACAGATGAATAAAAAATAAAATAAAAAAAGAAACAAATAATATTTATTAATAAATTAAATTATGAACTAAACTTACCGATTTGAAGTTTTTGTCCGTTAACTTGCGCCTTGATTATCGAATTAAAGTACATAATAATCAAAATTAAAATCACAATCTGTACGAGTCTGAGCAACATTTTTAAGGGTATCATTGTTCTAGAGATTTTATAATGATGAAACAGTTCAACTATTCACATTTTTCGCATCACCAGTTCATACGTACACTTACAACTCGTGATAAGTTTACTAGAGTCTAGATCAAGCGACCAGCCTCGATGGGAGTCGACCGTCGACTGCGCCATTAAACCCTGTATCCCTTACCAGCCCTCCTCTCCCCCACCTACACGATACGCACGACTTGTTTTATTACTTTTATTTTTCTTTAATAATCTTGTTTAATGGTCTATCCGATTCCGATGAAAACTTCCCCAAATTTCCCTTTTCTAGTGTCACGCCTCGCAACGATTCGCACGTTTCTTTAACGCGCGTAAAGTGTCCATATCAACATATAAGCTCAAGTTTTCTTATTGAAAACTCTTAGTATTTATATATTAAAGTGTAAAGTAAAATTCGATGCACGTTTCGGAAGAATTTGTAGCTCTATTTGTACGTTTGTTCCTTTGAAACATTTTTAAATTTTCGACCTCTATTGACGTCACATTTTTGCAATTTCATGTTATTTTAGTTTCATTTAATGCTATCATATACTTATCTAACGTGGCACTGATTAATAATTTAATTAAAGAAATAATGTTCGCGGTCGCTTTGAGCATTTTGAATTTCGATTTGACTTAGATTTTATCGTGCAATAGTAAGTTTAACAAATAATAATAAAGTTTACCTTTTTTTTATCAGTGATTAGTCCTAATATTATTACTAACTTGGCCTTCAAAGCAGAAATTTTAAATAAATTGTCTGTTGAAAAATGGGATAATCAGGATATCTACCGGGTAATTGATAATTGAATTGAATTTTATTTAGGAAGACAATAGCTGAAAAAATAGCTCAAATCTAATAATTACTTTTGATATTTTTGGTAAAGTACATTTCGAAATTTGCATTTATAGCGACCTATTACCAAAATATTTTTAGTATATGTGTATTGATAACACTAATTGTTCTAACTCGACTAATGGTTTTTAATATGGACTCAATTTTGATAGAAGAAGCGTTCTCTGTCATCGTCATTAAAAAAAGATATTACTGTAAAACAATATAACAATTTATTTTATCGATTCTTTTTTTAAGTATGAGGTATTCTAAATGGTATACGAGAGGAGAGCACTCGCCTTCAACGCTTCTACATTGAATAAATATTTTGACTTCGTCTTTTGCAGGAAACTTAAATATTTATTTGTGATTGTAGTATTAATACTATTTTTTTTAAATTGTTTTTGTTCGCTTCTATTAATCAACCACGAAATAGAAATACTTTATATTGCAGCGTTTCCGTTCGAAGAATTGAAAGAAAATAATAATCAAAATTTTCATTATAGTCGCTTCCAATTGGATGCTACGAAATTTTGCACAGATTGTTTTATTAATTGAATTTTGACGTGCGTTTTCCAAAAGGTTGCCATCATTTTTCATTTAACCTTTGAACCTCGTATAATCCTTATGAAAGATGACTTTAAACTTTATTTTTTTGATTTAACTCTTTTTATTTTTATAGAAGAATGTTAGTATAGTAAGTTATATCTTATGACTAGCATTTTTGCGTTCACTAATATGTTATCATAAAACGTGCAAACTATGTTAACCCTTGACCTAAATAAAGTATACATATACCTACGTCATTGAATGATCACATTTTTTTAAATTAAGTTATGCCTGTTAGGCTATCTATATTTATGCCGACTAGTAATGGGCTATTTGATGATAAGTGTTCATTATCGATCTCAGATCTGTAAGAAATACTAACGGTATCCTTTTAAAATAATTAATTGTAAGCATGAAAACAGGAGAAAATTATTTTTAAAAACCTATTTAGGGGTCGAACATACACATCTACGACAAAGCGAGCCGAGCAATCGCCATTATAGTCTACGGCCACGTTGGTCTCGTAGCGAGATTCTAACGTTTATAATATAAAGATCCTGGGTTCAGATTTTCAGAGGGAATAAAAAATTATATCTGTCAACAAATTCTCTACTCGTTTTGTTCGATTTTTAATTATTATACTATTGTTCCTTTTGATTTGTTCTACGGTACATTTAAATAAAGGTGGTGCAACCAACAAATTAAATAGAAATAATTTATGATTTTAATAAGCTTACCTATATAAAAATTAAAAATAGCTAATGTAGAATTCATGATCGCGTGGTGAGCAGTAAGAGGCCAGTTGCATTTCCCCGTTGAATCGCAATACCGATATGCTAGATGAAAATGAACCAGCCCTCCTGTTGCTACTGGAGGCAGTATAAACATGTTACATAATATGTTTTAGAAATATCTTGCGCTCTCACTATGTTATTGAGATTAGTTGTGTATTTTTTTATATAGTGCTGTTATTCGGACTGGCAATGGGCCACCTGATGGTAAGATATCTTCACTGGCCATTAGTACTGTATGAAATTTATTAATCATTCTTTAACTAACCAATGCGCCACCAACCTTGGTAGCTAAAATGTTACATCCCTTGGGACTGGAGTTTCAGTGGACTTCTAAGTAGAACATCACAATAATAAGTATTTCTGATTAGTGTTTGTTACCTACCCAGATAAGCCAGCTATAAGTTCCGCCATGTAAACTATGGTTATAATATTTTCATACCTAAAGTGTGTTCGAACATTCTTTATATATAATTTTACTTCGCTAGGCATTTGTTTTTGGGTTCGTTCCTATTATTATTGATGCTGTTGTTTGAATTCGAGGCTATCGACCAAGAGTCTATTGCCTAATCTTGATGTCTCAGTTAAAGATTAACAGCATTATAGTAATGGGTAATAAAAATACAAGTAAAATTTTAAGGGGTTCATAGAGAATAAGAAGTATAAAAATGTGTTATATCAATAATGCGTTTATGACTTGTATTCCTCACGATAAATTTCTCCCGCTTGAATTATCAAGTATATGCCAGCGTCCAGTGCTTGCCAAACATCCGATAATAAATTACTGCTGTTTGACGCATTACGGAATCTATTACGTCGGTATGAGCACAGTGTCACAGATTTCCCTGCGGACACCATCTTTGACCGAAAACTGTTTCGTATAAGTCTGATATTTTAAGTTTAATATGAAATTTTCAACTGTAAGTTTGTAATTACGTTCCTATTATTCTGATGACAAAATATAAAATCTGATGGCAACGAATCCTGGGTATAAATTTTCACATCGCAGTCAGAAACAACAATTTGCGTTGGAAATTAAATTTTAATAAATTCACAGTAAAGAATAATTTACTTTGTCAAGTTGATATTATGACGTCACATACGCCGAAATGTTATAAATATATTCATTTCGTGTAATTGATATTAAATTTTTAGTGTTCCATTTACAAATTTCAAAAGGTTCTTTATATTATTTACTTTAATGTAACAACATCAAACTTACGTTTGTCACGTCAATAGTCTAAATTAAAAGCGGGTGTAACTGCGAGCCACAGTTAGTTATATAATAAAAACGTATAGTAAAATCTTCTCTGAAATACGCTGCATTTGGTAGTATAAGTTTTATATATATGTAGGTGTATTGGATAAGGTTGTTTTCAGTTAAAACTCAAAATACTCAAAAAAGGTCTTCTTATTTAGTAGAAAGACAAACTTAATATTATAAATGCGAAAGTAACTCTGTCTGTTACGTCATTATGTTTAAACTGAACTGGAGATAGCTTGAGTCCCGGGAAATGACGTAGGTTGCTTTTTTAATTCATCCTTCGAGCTATTGAAATGGTATACATTTTACGTGGGTAAAGCCACAGGTTCTGCTAATAAAAATATATAATAACAGGCAATAAAATTAAATATCCTTTGAGAAATTGCATTGGTTTCTTTGACTATTAATTACGAAGGATTACTAACGAACTAAAGGGATTTCAAGGCCTTTTGAAATGTAAGATTTTCTAGGAGTACAGTTATATAAATTATACGTTTAATATTCGATGAATCTGTAGAAATAATTTAAAGAAATAGTTAATGAGAAAAAATATATTATGAATTACGTTTGTAACGAAAATCCTTCGAGAACTTGCATACAACCACTCATCGACAACTTTACCCTCGGAATAATTTAAAAACGTAGGATATGTCTGCTCTTGGGGACGAAATTTCTTCGTACCAAAATTTATCAACATCGGTTCCGCCGTTTTGCTGTTAAAACGTAACAAACAGTTAACTTAGGAATTTATAATATTAGTACAGATGGGTATTTATACACATGAAACGCGTGTAAGATTACATTACCGAGTGATATATTATGTATGAGCAGATTTTTTAATTATTAATTTTTTTTGTAAGAACTTACTATAGAACTACATATTATGTTTTAAGAACTGAACTGTGTTGTTTCAAGAACATATGTTTATGATAGTTCTTTCTATCGATCTATAATACTTATATAAGCATATATGTAACTACACTAAAAATCATTTTTTTTTGTATTAGCTCTGTATACAAATACATGTAACAATAGTTGTATCATCATTAGCGATGCCTAAAAATTAATAATTTGGTGAATTTTATTATTATTCTTACATAATTATCCTTATCATTACATAGTATAAAACAGCTGTCTGTCTATCAATGTGTATCCTTTCCTTATATCTTAAAATTACAGAACGTATTTTAATACATTTTTTAATAGATAGTCTGATTCAAAAGGAAGGTTTATGTGAGAAACATTGATTATTTTAGAGGTCTCTAAAGTGATGTCGTAAATAAACAATTTTATTTACACTTATATTGCAAACGCTGGCTGAACCCTACAAGATAGATCGAAATAATGTACTACACTATTATACACCTTAAAAAGGTCTTCAAAAAACTCCGCAATGGTATATGTCTATCTCCTAAACATAACCCACAATGACCATTTTTTATCCTTTACTTTTTACGAGTAATAATTGGCTTATGTTCGAAGTGATTTTAAGCAGTTAATCCTTATCCAATTGAGTACCTTATATACATTGTGCATTTTATATAGATCAATATGGTATACAATATGTAATTATTATAATTTTTTTTATTTAATAGGTGGCAAACGAGCAGGAGGCTCACGTGATGGAAGGTGACTACCACCGCCCATGGACATCTGCGACACCGGGGGGCTTGCAGCTGCGTTGCCGGCCTTTCAGGAAGGAGAACGCTCTTTTCTTGAATGTTCCCAAGTCGCATAAATAAAATAAAAAAATAATATATTCAAAGATATTGCAGATTTAAAATGCACGGATATAGCGGTTTGTATTGTCTAATGACAAAAAAGCTGTGAATGTTGTAAGTCATTTTGTAGTATGTATATTTAGTATTAGCATTGCACCCGTACGAAGTCGGGGCGGGTCGCTCGTATATATATACGTTTTCAATTATATTTTGCTTGCCTGTAACCCATTTAATATGGTTCAGTATGTGTCCTATGTTTTTACATTGTTAAGAACTAGAATTTAAATGGCTCACGCCATAGACATACTAACCATTGAGTTTTTGGAACGAAGTTTTTTACGCGGCTTACAGTAGACTTAACTTGTATAAAACGTCACGTGAAGAAAAAGCGTTATTTTCCCTCTCTTTCTCTCTGTGTATTTTTACTGTAAACGGTTTTTATTTATAATTATTTTAACATATTTTTGTTATTGTTTAAATTCACTCGGGACTTTAATGATTAATTGTCATTAATTTATTATCAAACGTTGTTAATTAACTATATATTGTGTTTGATATTTAATATATAATATTCCAAGCGGCTATTCCATGATGCATCTCAATTATTTTGAGTGATCAGCGCTAAAGAAAAACAAACTTAAAGGCATCAGATACTGCTTTGTCAACTTACAGAAAAGTACACAATGAGATATATGAATATTTTAGGTTAAAAATAAAACACGTCTACCTTAAATAAATGGAGTTAAGAAATTATCACCAAGGATGATTTAAGGATTTTTAATCATTTCATTAATTTAAAAGTTATGATGTAATAAATAAACTCACATACACATACATACACGAAACCTGAAAACATTAGACTCCTTGTTTGGGCAGTTACCCCAGCCGTGGGAAATTGCAGTATGCTACTTAATTCTACGAGTAGTACTAAAACATTAGGAATATTTCAACGAAAATTATTCAAAGTCTTGTTTCGGACAATAGCAGATAAATAAAAGTTTCAATTCTGACGACCTAGCGCTATGAACTCACAGCTTTTACGATTTAATTCTGCAAATATTTTCCCTTTTCAGTTAGTCGGAGTAAGGCTCGAATATCGACAATAGTTATACGAAATAGTTAAAACATTTATTAATTCATCCAAGCATTCGACATAACTGTAACTCGCAACGTGAAATTATACACAGTATTTAACAAAGCATACCTTATTAACGTATTTATCGCAGCGAAAATTAGTATCGATACGGACTATAGACGGTTACTTTATTGAAAGAATGATTCGAATTGTGTAAATTTCAACGAGATGTGATATAAATGATGACTTTTGTTTGCTAGTAAGTAACATTGACGGGAGACTAAATGTCTGAAGCTGAGAGATACTTGTGTTTACATTAAAAATTTTAAACGGTCAATCTGACAAATTTACTGTTCGAGCAAAACGAATCGTATTTTGAATATAGCAAGCAACTAAAATATAATAATTAAAAAAAAAAAACTGCTTATATTTTGTAATGAAGATGAAGAAGAAAAGGAATTCAATGAAAGTCTGGAAAGTGGACGTGAGAACCAACCGTTTGTCTTCAAAAATATGTAACGTGGTGACGAATTGAGCCGAGATGGCCCAGTGGTTAGAACGCGTGCATCTTGACCGATGATTTCGGGTTCAAACCCAGGCAGGCACCACTGAAATTTCATGTGCTTAATTTGTGTTTATAATTCATCTCGTGCTCGGCGGTGAAGGAAAACATCGTGAGGAAACCTGCATGTGTCTAATTTCAACAAAATTCTGCCACATGTGTATTCCGCCAACCCGCATTGGAGCAGCGTGGTGGAATATGCTCCAAACCTTCTCCTCAAAGGGGAGGAGGCCTTTATCCCAGCAGTGGGACATTTACGGGCTGCTAATGCTAAAAATGACGAATGTAACGTGCTCTGCCTATATTTTATTAGATACTAGCTGCTTGCTTCAAATATGTAGAGATAAATACAAAGACACCTGTCCTATTTCACACTTTCAAGTTAAAATTTCAAAAACAGGGTCCACATTGCGATAGGAGTAACTGTGCTAAATTTCAAGTCAATCGGACCTATACTTGGAAATCTGGCAATGTCACGCATACATTGTGCGGAAAAATTCTAAATCTAAACGAAAAGAGAAAAATTGAACGTAATCTCAAATTATGGCGTAACCAGTGTAAATAGAGATTCATTATTTAAAGATGAGATCTTCCTGCTAATGAATTGATATCACTAGGTATTCACTATGAGCTGTGCGTTTACCCCTAAAAGTCTAGATGCATTTACGTCTTTTTTGTTTTGTATATTAATAGATCATTCTTTTTGATGTCATTTATCATAATTTGTTCGCTAGCTTTTACCTCAACTATTTGGAGTCTGCTGCGCGTAAGCTGTACGGTACAAGCTGATGGATTTAGGAAGTGGAATTTTATTTGAACATATTTTATTTTATTTAATAATATTTAATTTAATTTTTTTTTAATTTTACATTAATGCCATTAAAAATATTTCAATCGCTTGGTTGTTTCGCGATGCTGTTTTACGCAAGAATACTATATGTTAAAGGAACCGTCCAATTTTTGAAAACAAAATTACTCTTACCAATATCTTTAGATTTTGTAGAGCCGTTGATGGTGCATAAATAAAAATTCTACTAACTTGAAACGAATTCCGTTTTATTATTTTTAGCGTAAAGCGGTGTATTTATATAACAAAGTCACAAATCTAGCATGCTAAAACTGGGCGTTACACGAAAAACCAACGAACAATCACATGTGTTGGATTAGTGATTTCAAATTTCTAGTTCAGAAGATTCCCTTAAATTAGGAATGAGGACCATATTATGAGGAAGGTCTTGGAGTATGGACGTGGATGAATATAGAGGAAGGGGATGATCAAAGTAACGATGGATGGGTTGTGTGAACGACGATATGGCTGGAAAGAATTTTACCTGTGAAATGACGTCAGACAGAGAAGTATGGAAGAAGAAGAAATGCTGCATCGACCACAAATAAAATTGAGATAAGAGTAGGAGGATGATGATAATGATGATTCTGTAAATGATCCCTAATATAGCAAAATATTATGATAGTATAAATATCATCATATAAGCGTTGAAGAAAATACTATTTCTATGTTTTTAGAACAGTCTGGAATCTCTTTTGAGAACACGATCGTGAAAAGACATGTGACATTTTGTATAATAATTACAACATTTAAAAGATTCACTCGCTAAAACAGTATTTTACCGTAAGTCGGTTTTCAACGTTTCGAGTGTTCACAAAGGGTTCTTACTGAATAGCACTGCAGTAAGTGTTTTGGTTAGATACGTTAGAATATTTAGGTGCAAGCTACGAATTAACTTAAGTATTATTTTCATAAATTAATTATGTTTTTATCTGTAGCAATAGTAAATGATAAACAATATTAATCATAAAATAAACTTTAAAATTTTATTAAATCGGATTTGGTAGGCATACAACCGACAACGACGAAACGACGACATACCATACGAGGTCACCACCGTTAATAGACACTGATACTGTAAATATTATTAACAATCCTTTACATCGTTAATGCGCCATCAACGTTAACTAAAATAAGATACAAAAATACGATGAAATCAAAATTTTCTTTATTCAAGTAGGCTCATAAAAATACTTTTGAATAGTCTTGTTACAGTGTTAAATTAAATTCAAAGCTAACACCGGTTCGGTAAGTAGATTCAACCGAAAAGAACCGACATAAAACTTAGTAGTTACTCTTTTCCACCATTTTCATAACAGAGTATGTCAGTAAACAACCATTATTTTTTTATGATGAGTAGGCGTTATCTACCCTACCTCTAGTAATTATTTATAAGAAAGTGATCACATAAATTAATATCGTTATAGCATCCATTCATACTGTAACTTGCCAAAAACAAAAAAAAAAGAACATTAAATCACCGCCATCATTCTACGGGATAACACTTGACGTATCAAGTTATAAAACTTAATATGTCAAACGCCACGTCTCTGAGGCCATTTGAGTTGGAAACGTGATGACGGTCCTGTGAAAGATATTACTGCGAGAAAAAGTTAATGTGATGTGCTTATCTCCGGGTAGTCGGTTATATAGGAAACTTGTTATGTAACCGAAGGATTGTAATGATGACATTTTTAAAGTAGAAATTTTTCGGGTGAATTTATTGCAACGTTTCGCGTGTAACGTTCGAGACTTTTTTTGCTGAAATCGGGGTTTTGAATTTATTAAGTATACTTTGCAATTTCGATTTGATTTCCTTCAAAAGAATATAGTATTTTTTACTATATAAAAATATGGTTTTACAAGATATTGTGGTAGGTACGAAGTCATAAATAAAGTATATTTTTATTTCATTTTATTTTATTCCTAATTTAAAATGTAAATAAATAATAAATCTTATAGTAAGCTTATTCTATTAACAGTCTATGGCATAACATGTTTTAAACAGATTAATGTTCATAAGAGTAACTAAAACATGTTGAACAAATGCGGTCTTATCTCAGCTCTCAAATACATCTTATAAAGGGAAAATATTGTAAAAAACTAATTTTTAAATTTCGAATTTGAACTATAATAAATAGTCTTTATAATTGGTGATTGAATTACAGGTGAAAGAATAAATTAATATTCAGATAAATGGCATTTGAATTACCAGAACACAGGACGACAAAATTAAAAGTTAATTGCTTTATACAAATACATATAATGTCAATATTATGTAATTTTTAATTAACAACACTATTACAGTGAAGGGATAGACTAAACCGTTGTTTACATTTTCAAAGTCCGCACAAAACACACGATCCGAAGGTATTATTTAAATAATGTATTTAAACAAATATAATATCTAAATTATTATAGAATACTTTAAAATAATTTATATTTTAAATTTCATTTATATATTTGCTTTGTAGAGTTTTTGTATCGTAGTATTTATTAACGCGATAATATCAAGCAAATGTTGCATGTGAAACTTTTAAATTGAAATTATGATAGCTGAATGCAGGCATATAACTCGTTATGTAGGCTTGAATCTTCGAGCTATGATTGTACGTACTTATATGAAATGTTTTACGCAGCATTAAGTTTATATAATTTCTCTGTGGAAACAATAAAAATGTCGTAAGTGACTTATAGTATAAAAGGTTCCTCTTACGAACTGCAATGCTGGATCACTGGGACAGCCTACTTTAAGCATTTTAAATGGCGATTTTGTAGTATAGCTATAGCGAATTGTAATTTATTTTGCTGTGAATCTGTTCAATTTAAGATAATTTAATTGATAGAAACAAGTGAGGTGAGGGAGTGATTAAAATATAAGATCTTTTTTTTTTAATTTATGATGTTTAAATATTATTATCTATTCATTATTCTTCTAGAATGATCTTATGAAGAAGAGTTGAAACTTGTACGCAGTGGCATTAACAAAATTGTAACATACATTAGCAGCCTGTAAATTTCCCACTGCTGGGCTAAGGCCTCCTCTCCCTTGAGGAGAAGGTTTGGAGCATATTCCACCACGCTGCTCCAATGCGGGTTGGTGGAATACACATGTGGCAGAATTTCGTTGAAATTAGACACATGCAGGTTTCCTCACGATGTTTTCCTTCACCTCCAAGCACGAGATGAATTATAAAAACAAATTAAGCACATGAAAATTCAGTGGAGCCTGCCTGGGTTACCCGAAATCTTCGGTTAATATGCACGCGTTCTAACCACTGGGCCATTCGGCTCTTATTATACAAAATTGTTATATTCCCTCATCCTGTGGAGAAGATTTAAAGCTAAACCACCAGATTTCAATGATTGCAGCAATAGTGGGAGATGGTTTTATCATGTTTTTATTGTTTACGGGCAGTAACATTACATGAATTATGAAATCTAAGTACATGAAAATTCATTTATATACTAGTCGCGTATTTAAATTTAAAAAAGTATGATTGAAATAAAAAATGTGGACGATTTTATAAAGTATCAATTTATTATATTACATATATAAATTGAAGATGAAGTTCCTATGTCGTGGTCTCTTCGTATTCATCTGATTTGAACATAGATCAGCAATATTGAATAGAAATGACATTATTATAATGTAAACTTAAAAGTACTTTTTTTTAAGTTTGAAGTTACTATGTACACTGTGTTTTCTATATGTAGTATGTATGTTATCCTTTATTATTATATACACATAGAGTTTTGCTATATAATTTTATTCATTCATAAATAATACAGCAAATAGTTAACTGCATTGCCATATTACTAAACGTAGCCGTTCAAACAGCGGCAGCGGCCTGAACTCAGCCATATATCAAAAAGGGTTTAGTCATTCCTGAACATAAAAATATGATTTTTTTATTAATAGTACAATTTTATTATTTTTTTTTATGTATTTGTTGAGTCTAAAGGAAAATATTCTTATTTTATGAAAGGAAAGGCTAGGCTGATAATTGAACGGCTAATTCAGCTAGTTGCTTTCGACATACATACAATGTTCTAATCGTGATCAAATATTATATAAATATATTAAGTAAATTATTTAACTATGTTAATATATACTCTCAATTCTACGGCATTCGATGTCAGAGTTGATAGAAAGTTTCGATGAAATAAAGTTTCAAGTTGCTTTTTTTTTCGGTCTCAGAGCTTTAAACTGAAAGTACTAATTTCAAAATTAAAATACCATACGGTTTTAAATATGTAAAAATCCTTTTGATGTTTAAAAATATAGAAATATAAAAGGATTTGGAATGAATATTCGAGAATCTTAACCAATTTTTTTATCTCGCTGGAGAGACGCGTTTTGCGTTTCCCCCACGGGGGGGGGGGGTGCTTGTTGCGACTCGCCGCTGGCCTGGACACCGAGTGCACTCCGGTACACTGGAATATCCACAAAAACCCAGCAGTACTCTCTCCGTCTCTTCGGCGGGCGCAACAGGATCGCTTTCGCCTGCTACCGTAACGAGGGTTACGAACCTTTTTTTTTTTTGTTTAACGAGGAGGAAATGCATTTACGCATGCCGCCCGGTCGGGGGACCGGGACGGGTATGTGGGACTCAACCGGGAACTAATGCCCCGTGCCAGGGCACGCTAGTGCTAATGCCCTGTCCTACCCACTAAAACCATCCTCGGGTTTCCACCATGCCGCCGAGTGGTGAGGCCACAGGATCGCCAAGGGCATGCAACCGCGACCCCACCAGGCGTAAGGCGGCTGAATATTCATGAAAAGCGCGCCTAGTGCGCGCCTTCCCCCTCATCCTCCACGCGGGAATGTGGCGAACTCCCCCAAGTCCGCCACTGGAGGCTGGGCGTCAACGAAGCTGACGCCCTGCCGCGGATAAGATAGTAGGCTCCGCCGCTGACCGCCGGTGTAAAACACCTGGGAGGCTCGAGTAGCGAGCCCTACCACTCCCTCCTAGCCAACGAGGCCACTCACATGGTCCGCCCTGACGCCGATCAGGGACGTACCAGGAGCAGCCCCGCGGCATCCCTCCCGCCAGTCTTAGCCGTGGCCGACGAGCAAGCTCAAGCCAGCCCCGTTGCCCAGGGTACACCACGAGGAGGTGACTGACATGTACCCCAGGGTTACGAACCTGGGCCAACATCATCGAATATTCATATATTTAAGAACACTTAATCATTTCGTATTTATAAAAATAAATAATATTTAAATATCCAATGTTTTGAATAATAATACATTAAATAATAATTCCAGAGACTAAAATTATAAAAGATAAATTATATATTTCGTATTATTTTTGATTGAAAGATAATTAAATTAAAAAGAAATATGGTATTGTACACTCGCGTCGTCTTTTGTTTGTTTGAAAATTTTATTACACACGAAGTATGTGATAAACATAATGTTAAAAGCGTGCATAGACTGATGTATATAAAAACTCCAGACAACCTTTGTACAACAACCTTTGTATCAGAAGTTTAACACATGGAATTAAAAATAGAGTAATAAAAAAAGAACAAGTTTTCTTCTGTACAAAGCTTGCAAGTTTATTTGTTTAAACGAGAAATTCAGCAGTTTGATTTGTAAAGGCTAATATCATGCCTGCATGTGTCTAATTTTAATTAAATTAGACACATGCAGGAGCAGCGTGTTGGAATAAGCTCCGAACCTCATTTACAAAGGCCTCTCGCCTTAGTTTAGCAGCGAGACATTTACAGGCTGACAGATGATTTAATGTTGATAATATACGAATGGCTGACTTAAGTATAAATTTATTTTTTTACAATTATCACTAATGAAAAAATATTTTAACCGAATATTGCGGAGTTAAATCGAACTGAGCAGCCAAGAAAAATGTCCCGAGAAAAGCTTCATTCGTCGTATGACATTCTGTTACAAGCGAGTTTAATATTTTAAAGTTTATTTCATAACGCAGTATTAGTGAATACCCACCATGAATTATAAAACATTTATCAACAATTCAAATGTTGAATTTATACTTTCAGTTTTTATAGTGAAGTATCAGTTAAATTCCCTACTTATTGGCGACGTTTTCTTTCTAGGAGACGGTATGGGAACTTATTCTACCATATTAATTGACGGTTTTCAATAGAAATTGATAGTAATATAATTTTATAGTCTTGCTAGTAATATAATATGTATTTAAATGCTCATAACATTGTGCTGGCATCCAATTTGTAACGTGTAATTTGTGACCAGTTTTTCCAGTACGTAATTAGCTAGAGCACGGTATGAAAGTAATTTTCCCAATGAAGTGTGCACATGACAGGTAAAAATGAGATTTTATTTTATATGAAATGTAGCCAATGCTGTTTCAATTGATTTTGCACGTGTGCGTACATTTAGAATCCGAAATTTTTCTTAGAAAACAATTCATTCAGAATACCAAACGAATACCGTTATTCAACTCATAGATGGTAATTATTATTATAATCCTTGACAAAAAACTTTAAGGCCTTATTTATACATATAAAAAAATAGTAAAAAGTAAAAACTCTTATTAAAAACAAGCTTTTATTTAAATGATCAAAAAAATTAATAAACTTTTACACTGAAGGTTTTACTGTTAACTTTTTTATATGATATAAAAATTTGGCATACATACTTACATTTCAAGTCAAATTAAAGCTTGTAAAATAGATGCTGTACAAATTACCACGTGGAGTAGTGGCAATTTCTGCAGCATTTTCACGTTGAATTGCAATTCCGATCCTCTGGGCCAAAAAAAAAAGCTCTCTTGACACCAGTGATTGCAATAAGGCGACGTGTTACACTTTTAATTAAGGTTTTTACACTACAACTCCGAAGTCCAAGTCTTCTAAGTTAATAAACAAAATATAAGGAACATCAACAGGCTTCTGAAAATAAGTCAACCACTCAGAAAGGCATACGTCGATACTAATATAGTAAATACATATTCTGAAAAATGGCCTTTTAATAGATTCAAAAAATTTGAATATCAGTAGAGCTCGGCCCCGGAGTCATGGTATATTCGATGTATTTCAGTATACTCCGATTTCATTTTATTTGCCGTCGTTAAATATATATAAGACACAAATAGTTAATAAATTTCTAAACGTATTTGCCAGTCGACATCAGGCAGTTATTGGCATAAGTTTGGCATAAACGTAAGAGTGTAATACTGATTAGGACGTGGGCTTCTCGATGGTTTAGCAAAATTTAGCTTATAAGACTGCAAATCTCGAGGTCCTAGAATAAAACCATGGGTCGGGTATTACAAAGTGTTTTTTTTTTGGATTTTTAGTTAATTATTTAAATTATGATAAACAAAATTATTCTTACTATACCATATTTGGTACAAATGAAAGCAACGATAGTCTTTTATTATAGTAACGTATAATATTTCATTCATTAAAATATATTTAAAAAAACACTGTAGTAAGTAAAAAAAATGAAAATACACTGCGAGGCATATTGAAATGATATACAAGAATTACTTTGTCAAAAATTTTATGCTTTAATATGGTTATCATTTCAATTAAAAGAGCAGTTCATGAGTACTTTCAGGTATAATATTATAGTACGGGGACCGGATGTAGAGTAACAGATACTAATAGCTTAAATATTCCACTTCTGATCAAAGGATGTATTTGTATTATGTTATTTAAGTGTGAATTGATGGAAATGTGGAGAAGACGATATGGTTAAAAAGAATGTTACTTGTGAGATGACGTCCGACAGAGAAGTATGGAAGAAGACACTTGGTGGTAGGGCTTTGTGCGAGCCCGTCTGGGTAGGTACCACCCACTCATCAGATATTCTACCGCCAAATAACAGTACTCTGTAAAAGCTCAAGTGGCTCCCAATCCGGCTTCGCAGGAATACTCACATCCTTCAACTTCTGTACTGTATTCTGTTCAATCCGTCCTCTCCTTCATATCTAAAAGAACGTTTTCAATTTCTCACTTCTTCACATAGCCATAATCTTCGTTCTGAAGAGAATTTGGTGCTAAAAATACCTCCCCATACAACATCTTTTTATAGTGACTCATTTACAGTCCATTCAATTCGTCTTTGGAACTCTCTTCCACTAGAAGCAAGACGTGCACCAACTATTACTTCTTTTAAAAAAATGATAAAAGAGCACTATCTTGCTTCATGAAGAAATACTGCAATTCAATATTTTATTTATTATGTAAGTATCTATAGCATGTAAATGTATATATTTATAATGTATATGTATATTATATTGTTATAATATACATATACATTATTTTTTTATGTATTAAATAATTTGTACACCCCTACCATCCTATCTCTCTCCTCTACCAAAGGTTGCCTGGAAGAGATCGCTGTTTTAGCGATAAGGCCGCCTATTGTACATTTTTCTTTTCTTTGTTTTTGTTGTACTCCTATTATTTTTGTCTATATTGGTGTGCAATAAAGAGTATATAAATAAATCTGTATTGTTGTGTTCCGGTTGGAAGGGTGAGTGAGCCAGTGTAATCACAGGCACAAGGGACATTACATCTTAGGTCCCAAGGTTGGTGGCGCATAGATGATGTAAGGAATGGTTAATATTTCTTACGGCGCCTTTGTCTATGGGCGGTGGTGACCACTTACCATCAGGTGGCCCATATGCTCGTCCGCCAACCAATGCCATAAAATAAAAAAAGAAGAGGACATGCTGCGCCGACCCCAAGTAAAATTGGGAGAAGGACAGGAGAATGATGAGGATTACGATGGAAATGTGGAGAAACTATCATCCCATAGATAAATTGACGTCTATCAATGTTTTGATCACAAAATAAATCAAAACACTCAAACCGCTTGCTTGAACACGAATTTCGCTAAAAAGCTCAATATCTGAATATAGCATCAATATTGTAGAAATAAACGGATGTCAAATTTGTTTTAGACTAAAATAAAATAAATTAGTAGAAAATAATAAAGAAAAGTTAATGAAATGAATGAACAAAGGTTATTCAAATACATTTATTTTTAGTATTACCTATTATAAAAAAAGATAGATAAAGGTGTAATAAGTAGATAAAGGTGTAATAAGTAGATTAAAAAAAATAAATCATATTTTACACAATTACACCTTAGACTACTTTCAACTCGTGTTGGAGCTTTTGTGGCGTCCATTCTACGTAAATATATTTAATACGAAGTGGAAGTAAATGTATAACTTTATCAATATCAGTAATAAAATATTGTATAAAGCGTATCCGAAAATAAACAATTTTGTATAATAACAGTGAGATAGTTGTCATGATGGAACGAAATAGCTTTTGCTATGTTTTACGTATTAAATAACAGACAATGAAATAAATCGACAACGTTTGGGCAAAAGTTAAAGAAATAAAGAAAAATAATAATGTTTGAATTAAAACAACAACAAAAATTAGTTTGAATAATATTATTTATAACCGAGTAAGAGATAAGAGAGAGAAAAGAAAGGAAAAGGTCACCTGGAGGGGGCAAAACGCTTTTACCTTAGATGACAAAGGAATCAGAACCAAAATAATAATCCGTTCCATATTGTTTGACTTTGGAATATTATGGGATAGTTATAATCAGATATCGAGATAATTCGTAGAAAAGAAGAAAGAATAGTATTTATGAATGGATGAAAATAAAATCACGACTCATTCTGTACCAGCATATGGACTTGTTCCATTTGGTAAGTGACCAAAGATCAAAATTATGGGAATTAGCTCTCCGCGGCCCTTTGAGAAAGAGGCTAAAAGAAGAAAACGTTTGGACTGGGCGGCATTCTGGAGATTATGTCATATTTTTGAATCATCGTTCCCACAATCACTTAAGACCAGGGCCTTCTGTCAGTGCGACCTACTTGTAATGTACAATTTACGGTACCAAAACGTGGACACACACTGTCGGACTGTGTGGACAAGGCGAGCATTGGGAAGCGCCGAAGTGGTCTGTTCTACGCGTCTTAATTGCCGATGGAGTTAATGTGGACTACCCTTAGACAAATGTACACGCTGTGGCGAGGTGGACACACAATTTATAAAAAAGGGGGCAGATACGGGATGGTTAGAGGCTATCCAAGATTAGGATGGTTGGCGTTTTATGGGGGATGCTTACGTCCTGTAGTGGACGGCAAAAGGCTAAAATAAAAAATCTGTAACTGCAGTTAAATCATGGCCACGTGTTTTATTACTATGCTCTGAGATCAAGGTATTTCAACTGCAAATGTAACAAAGACATCATTTGCAATAAGAGACGAATATTTGAATCATTTGTTCGCTTTAGCTTTTTATAAATTGTACGTAGCTACGAGCCAAAGGGACCAAACATCTTAGTTCCCAAGATTGGTATAATAAGGAATGATTAATATTTCTGAAAGTGCCCAAGTCTATGGTTAGTGGTAACCACTTTTGAAAATACCCAATAATTTACTCACCCTACATTAGCTCTTGGTTAAGCACATCTCTTGAATTACTACAACTATGCTCCACGAGTACTTCCCTCCTTCTATATAATATAGGATATTGGCTTGCATCACATCTAATGTTCGCCAATGCCAGTGACCCTGATTACTTTACGATTATTTGCTGGATTGCGGCATTTTGGTGCCGAACTAAGGATTCTGATAGTGAGATTCTGAAGGTATGCTTTGATTACCTTGAAAACCCCATTGTAAGTTTCCGAGCATCGCGACAGCAATCTAAAATAGATAATATGTCTCGAAATAATAATAACTATAAAATGATTAATGTATCGAGATGTAGACTATATTCTAAGAGACATTTATACAAGTTTTTCTTGTATTTTTATGGACTTTTGCAGTCTGGAATAAATTCGCTCACAATTTAACATTTCTTCATATACCTGAACCTCCATAACGCAATTGATAGGCCGATATTTAATTTAAGAAATAAAATAGCTGGATATTCTGTATTAAATTAAACCTACTTTCCATTGAACGTACTCACAATGTTATAAAAATGTAATATGTTATTTGTTTTTTCCTTTTTATTGATAATATACCTATTTATTATTAGCTTAGGAGTTGTTGAAGATAGACTTACACATTGAGCCTAAGGTCAAATTAATGTAAAATAAATTTAGAAAGTAATATTAAAAAGATTAAAAGTCAAACTGGAGCATAATGTATTCTTAAATACAGGCCGTTATTTTTAATATTTTTCTTTTGTTCAAATTTTTCGTTAATATTTCAATAATTTAATTTTATGTACTATATTAAAAAACAAAACAATATTTTATTACAAAGTTAAAAATATGTGAACAAGCACATTCACAGGTTAAGAGTAATTCCATAGTATTTTCTCCATTTACAAAATTTATAAACAGTATTTAATCGCGTTTCTACGGTTCCATAGCCAAATGGCAAAAAACGGAACCTTAATAGATTCGTCATGTTTGTCTTGTACGTCCGTACGTCACAGCCAGTTTTTTCCGAAACTATAAGAACTATGCTGTTGAAGCTTCGTAAGTAGATGTATTATGTGAACCGCATTAAGATTTTCACACAAAAATAGAAAAAAAAAACAATAAATTTTGGAGTTCCCCATACTTAGAACTGAATCTCAAAAAAGAATTTTTTGTCAACCCCAAACTCGTAGGGTATCTATGGATAGACCTTCAAAAATGATATCGAGGTTTCTAACATTTTTTTTTTCTAATCTAAATAATTTGCGCGTGAGACACTTCCAAAGTCGTAAAATGTGTGTCTCACTCTGCATTTCTAAAATAAGAGAATGAAAAAAACTAAAAAAAATATACGATGTCCATTACCATGTAAACTTCCACCCAAAATTGGTTTGAACGAGATCTAGTAATTAGTTTTTTTAATTTCTTAAATTGTAAATCCCAATTTACCTTTAATTCAATCGACTCAAATATAAAAAAAGACATTTAATTTCATAAACATAAACCTTGTTACTTGCTGCTACGGAATCCTTCATGAGCGAGTCTGACTCGCACTTGGCCGCTTTGTTTGTTATAATGTAGTGTCATGTATAGGAATTCAAGACTTTTGCGTCTGTCCAATGTAAGGATTACCTTTAGCTGATTTCAAAAATAGGATGTTCTCAATTAGTGTGTCTAACTTTTAAGGTCTTAAGCGTTTTTTTTTTAAATAATTTTTGTTAGCTTAAGATAGTCTCATCTCAATTTAAGTGGTTTTGAACTTTGTTTAGTTAATATTTTAAGTGTACACTTAGACAAAATTTTGAAGTCGGCTTATATTAAATTATCACTATGAAGTGACTATAATTTTTGACTGTAAAAATTAAATTCATATACTCATATTGTATAAATATACAAGGATATCTACATCAATACTTTAAATGTTTCTTATAAAGAATGTTATATAATGTACATGTGAATTGGTGCAAGTTTATTACTGTGGCGTGAAATCTCCACCTTCGAGGCTTACCCGAGTTAGTACATATTAAGCATCCCATCTCTCACTTAAGTGAGCTCTTTGGTAATCACAATGTTTTTCGTGTGAATTTTTAATTAAAATGCTTAAAAAATGCCGTACTACTAACTTATTCCTCTTTTTTTATGATTTAGTTAGGTGTACGAGCAAATATGCCATTTGATGCTAAGTGGTCTCCTCTGCTTATAGACACTGGTGCTGTATGAAATATAATCCTTTTAACAGATCACCAAAGCGCCGCCAACCTTGGGAAATGAAAGGTTACGTCCCTTGTGCCTGTCGTTGAGTAAGTTATAGTAAGCATTGGTATTTGGTAGTAGAATATATGATAGGGAAGTACCATCTTCAGCATAAGTTCTTCTTCTTAGATTCCAAATTCCAAGTTTTTTTTTGTATTTGGTTCTATAATAAGGAGATGGTTCTTTATTGAAGAGCATACATAAACACATACCAATCCAAAACAAACAAATACACATACACATTAGGATAAGGTGGTGAAGATGTCGATTTCGAGTGACTTCAACGTTGGCGGATTAGCGAGAAATTTCATCATGTAGTTTTCATGTCACGCGCATCATAAAAATTCACTCTCATCATTTTTTCATAACGCGCCGAAAGAAATATAACTTCAAAAAAATCCTATTCCTTTTGTTTTTATGATCATAGAATGTTTCTTACGTATCATAGAATGTTTCTTGGTATTAGGGCTTTATTGGTTTTCTTTAGGGGTAGGTACCACCCATTCATCAGATATTCTACCGCCAAACAGCAGTACTCAGTATTGTCATGTTCCGGTTTGAAGGATGAGCGAGCCAGTGTAACTACAGGCATAAGGGACGTATCATCTTAGTTCCTAAGGTTGGTGGCGCATTGGTGATGTAAGGAATGGTTAATATTTCTTACAACGCCAATGTCTATGGGCGATGGTGACCACTTACCATCAGGTGGACCATATGCTCGTCCGCTTACCGATATCATAAAAAAGGGCAGCCCTTTTTACTTAAAAAACATGCTTTGATTTGGAACTACACCTATTCAATATCCCTTTATGTCTTTAATAAAGTTTTGCCAAATTTCATGATGGTTTTTAAGACTGTGTGAAAAAAATTATGACAAATAAATAAATTATATCAAATCTAATTTAAAATTTAATCTGAGTTAGGATTATTTAAGAAAAGTGAGCACTATGAAAATACTGAAAATGGTTGCAAAATTGCTAAGTTGATTTCACCTTTCCACGTTTAACGTATAAGTTAAGCGGAACAACCTTGATTCCGTTAAAGCCGTGTTTTGTCGACGTTACTGTGTAATTTTCAGAGCTTCTAAATCAAGTATTTTATGACACCGTAATCATTCGAGTTTGTGACTCTCAGCTCTGGAATACAAATGTGCTAGGGTAAAGAATTACGATACGTCGATGCTGCAATATGTACAAAAATATACCACGGTATAAAATATATACACGTATGTAGTAGAAATTGTAAGTAAGTATATCTATATTATAAGACTAAGATTATTTTTTCTTTAAATCTCAGGAGCAATGAAATCGGTTTAAAAAACATATTACGTTATATAACATATAATGAGAATCGTTATCGAATCTATATCCATGTAAGTCGAGATGGCCCAGTGGTTAGAACGCGTGCATCTTAACCAATGATTTCGGGTTCAAACCCAGGCTGGCACCACTGAAATTTCATGTGCTTAATTTGTGTTTATAATTCATCTCGTGCTCGGCGGTGAAGGAAAACATCGTGAGGAAACCTGCATGTGTCTAATTTCAACGAAATTCAGCCACATGTGTATTCCGCCAACCCGCATTGGATCAGCGTGGTGGAATATAATAATACTAGTTGTCCACTCGACTTCGTTCGTAAATATCATTAAGTTACAATGAAAAGATTAACTGTGCTAAATTTCAAGTCTATCGAACCTGTAGAGACCAATGGATTATGCTACAGCCCACAGGTGGGAAGCTAGTAAACTAGTTTATACTCTTTATGTTTATATATTATGGTGTGTTTTGTTTATTTGTTTTTTTTAATAAGAACTTCTCATATTATCCCTGTATATAGTCAGATATGGGCTGAATATGTTTTGAGATGTAGCTTAACATGCCGATGACGGTCAAATTGTACAACAGCCAACTAAAACGGATATACAAAAATCTTTGTAAATCTTTACTATTTTTATAGATAATTTACAGTGATCACTATAGTGTTTAATTAAGGCAAAATGATAACTGGCCATTCATTGGCGATGTGAGGAATTATATAGTATAAAACAAAGTCGCATGTCGCTGTTTGTCCCTGTGTATGCTTAAATCATTTAAAATGACACAACGGATTTTGATGCGGTTTTTTTTTAATAGATAGATTGATTTGATAGAAAGGCTTATATGTATAAAACATGCACAATAAAGTAGAGAAACACTGATTATTTTAGAGGTTTCTAAAGTGATGTCGTAAATAAACACATTTTATTGTCCTTACATTTCAAACGTTTGCAGAACATTTAATATAAATCAACATGGCCCTTTACAGTATGTAATTTAAATGAATATTTTCGATGATATTACAGATTTAAAATGCAGGGACATAGCGGTTTGTATTGTCTAATGACAAAAAAGCTGTGAACGTTGTACGACATTCTGTAGTATATTTAGTATCAGCATTGCACCCGTGCGAAGCCGGGGTGTGTCGCTAGTTATTAATATTTCTGACAGACTATTTGTAAAAATAATGATACGACTAAAAACTGAAAATAAAATGTCAAAATTTTGTTACTTATTTCTTAATTAGTGATAGCAATTAATAAAAAAAATACTGAAATATTTTCACAAGTTTTTATTTAACTACTGGGTTATTTACAGACGGATTAGCCGTTCTATCGAATTATGAGCGTGTATGTAGAACCTGTGTTTGCTTGTGCACTATAATACGTCTTGTTTAGGGTTGCTCTTTTTTTGAGAATAGCCACCGTGGCTAAATTCGTTTAGCACGACATGATTTAAGTCAACCAATTCAACCCGAACCTACGGTTGATTTAAGTGACAATGCAATCTAGTATATTATTTTTCATTTGTTTTTTTTTCTTTTCATGTTAGCATTGAATACAAGCTCATTTTGAAATATATTATTCTATAAATACATCGAAAAAATACTTTCACTGGGTACATAATAATTTGTTTTACATTTGTATAATAAGGATTTTTAATAATATACTCTATATAATATAATAATTATGTAGTTTGATTGATTTTTAGCAACAAGATATGGTCTTGTTCCCATTCAATGTTATCTCTTACGCAAATTATAAATTAATTAATTTCGCAATGAACTTATTGGTACTCTTATAACTTATAAGATGGAAACTTGGAAAGTACATTTCAAAGATAAGTGTTACCTGGCTGACGATAATATGATACATGACTCATTTGAGAAGGATTCGATGAAATTGATTGTTTTTACATATATTACTGTTATTGAATATGGCATTAAAGAAATATTCGACACTATTTTCGAATACTTTAAATAAAAAATATTATTATTGTGATGAGGACTGGTTGATATTGATATTGGTTGTCTATGGACAGTGGTGACTGGTAAAAGTTATTTCTGTTTACGAGTTGAAACTATTCATATGGCATATTGTACCATCATGGAACGTCACATTATCGTTTGTGTTGTTACTCTTTGATGTCAGGGTCGAGTAAGCCAGTGTAATTAGAGATACAAAAGCCATCTCATTGAAGTCCTCTCGGTTGACATTTCAGACAATTCTAATAACTCTTTCAATATCAGCTCTCATTGGCTTTTTCCTCTAACTAATTGTCCCCTGCCTGACCATTTTCTCGCTTACCATATAGCCGTAAAGAGTGTTATAGCATTTTCTTAATTTATAAAAATATATATAATATAATTACCCAAAAACGTTCAAGTGACTTTTTTGAAAGGAAATTTTAGAGAGAGTGATATCAATAAGTTTTAAAGAATAGAGGTCCCAACGAGACGGTCGCGGCAGCTGCGTCATTCTTGAAATTTGATTTCAATTAAGGAAACAAAAGCCAGAACTTTTATTAAAAGGGAATATCTCTTGCGGTTCCACGACATTTAATATTTAAGAATACATTCTCAAAAGTCCAATGATAAATTTAATTCAACATTTTTGTGTTAAACAATCTGTTGGATTGATAGGCGTCACGTTGAATTATGGTAATAAATACAGAATATTAATTTGTTTTCTTTGTAGTTGTATATTATTGCCAGCGGTGAAAATATATTTGTCTATTACATATATTATATGGCAAATATTGCGAAAAAATCTAAAAAATTTAACCATGAAGTGCAAGGTCATTATCATCATCCCTAAAAATCTCAAAGTATCGATCGAGCTTTACAGAAGTTATTATCTCGAAATTTTGTGAGCAGAAATTTTCAAATGAACGAACTTCAAGAATAAAAATAAATTGCCCGTGAAATTTAAAAGGTGACTAAATTTCAAGTGAAAGGAGACGATATTTTAATTCCTTCCGTATTGTGAAGTCGGGCACAGAGATAAGCTGTGAAAATTTTGAGCGAATACAGTCGGCGTCTAAAAAATGTAAACATTTCGAACTTGTTTTTATCGTTCCAACATTACTGGCCTATTTTTTAACAGTAATTTAACAATATATTCTTTTTATGAAAATTTTATAATTTTGAATATAAAAGGAGACTATAAATACGTAAATACGTTTTTTTATAAAATCGTTGTTACGTATACAAATAAAAGCAAAAACAAGTATTGCAATATTTAAATATCTTGTTTCGTTTTATCGTATGGATAGCAATAAATAGTCTTTTGTACAATGACGTATGGATTTTATTAAACTGCCGTTCATGTGTTGGAATTTTCGTAAAAAAAGGACTTTTTATCGACTGCACTACCCACGATTTGTATGTGATATTGTTTTAAAAGTTATACCTTTTTTATTATTTATATCAATATAATTATTACATATCAATATCAAAAAAATAAAAAAAATAGTTATAATAAATTATAGCGTTTACACGTGTTTTCTTTTTGTTTTAAGATGGTGTTTTGTGTTAGGGATTAAAGTTGGATTGGCTTACTAGATTTTTTCTTTCCTGATGCAAATAAAAGTGAACTACTAAGAGTACCTTAAGTAAATCTAAGAAATTTTAATACTTAAAATGCCTCGCACAACCACTCTGTGGAATCAGCTTTCGCCGGCGGTTTTTCCGAACCGATACGACTTGGGAACCTTTAAGAAAAGAGCTCCTTCCTGTTGCAGATGTCCATGGGCAGTGGTAGTCGCTTTCCATCGGGTGAGCCTAATGCTCGTTTGCCACCTCTGACATAAAAAAAAAACTTAAAACATTTTAAAGCTTTTAATTTAAATATAGCAATGTGACGACTTAACGCTAAATGAATGTAATAATATTTATTGTAACAACCTGAACTCTAATCTCTCGGATCCGAGTCAAGAACAATTATCAGGAGTTTCAGTGAGTAAAAATCCCACAAAACCATAATTCCTTGGTTGTGTTTCTAACAAACAGGATGAATATGTTAAACATGTTGTACAAAATATATAAATCAAATATAGCTTAGTATTTTTTTTACTTCATGTCACGTACCTATGTTATTCATTACAACACGATCATATAAACGGATAATAAATAAAACTACAATTAGTTTGATGACATCCTTTAAATTTAGCAAATTTAGCAACTTGTTTGTACTTATTCGTGCATGTCAAAAACTTTTCGTGTTTACACTATAGAATTTATGTCGAAATTATAAAGCCGCGTATTTTAATTAAAATTGATAGATTGACATTTTATTCGAAACACGAACCCTAAACGTACACACATTATTTTTTTGGCATTAGCAGCCTGTAAATTTTCCCACTGCTGGGTTAAAGGCCTCTTTTCCCTTTGAGGAGAAGGTTTTGAGCATATTCCACCACGCTGCTCCATTGCGGGTTGGCGGAATACACATGTGGCAGAATTTTGTTGACATTAGACACACGATGTTTTCCTTCACCGTCGAGCACGAGATGAATTATAAACACAAATTAAGCACATGAAAATTCAGTGGTGCCTGCCTGGGTTTGAGCCAGAAATCATCGGTTAAGATGCACGCGTTCTAACCACTGGGCCACCTCGGCTCTACGTACGTAGTACACACATACTGACTTATAAATAGTGTTTCAGTCTGTTTACATAAATAACAATAATGTTAAGATATTAATTATTTTCTATGATAATATAATATGTCATCATCATCACTATTAATGAATGAATGACTTGGAATAGAAATTTTATTCTCACACTCTCGTAACCCAATTGAACGGGAACGACAGGACCGAAGAAAGTTCAGGCGCAGGATCCAACAATTTACATCCTTTCCGTGGCATGTATTACACGGCTAATGACAGAAAAACCCGATAATTTTTGGTTAGAACATATATTTCTTTCATTATATGATATTCTCCAACCAAAATTTGACTTCGATTTGTTACTACTATTTCTCTTGTGAGTATCGAATTGTTATCGCAACAAATAATAATTAAACGATTTTTATTACGTATCAATTATGTGATTTTCATTCACTTGCTGGTATGGCTTTGTGCAAAACTATCTGTATTGCACCACTTAACAGAAATATTCAGCATTGTATATGGTCCGTTTTCAAGAATGGGTAAGCTGGTGAAACTACAAGCACATGGGATATAATCATATTTTCCTAGATTGGTAGTTCTTTGTGGTCGTTTGGTATTGCCGATGGCATACTTATTATTACTTAAATGGTCAATATTTTTGGGCCAGAGTGTAAATTTACAATGGTGGATATTTGCTAATATTTTGCTAGTATAAATAAAAAAAATAAAAATGTCATAAAAAAAATGTCGATGAAATAATTTCAAGCCAGCGTACGAGCATGGCACAGTGCAGTGACGAAAGGACAACAGTTACACGAGTTTGTTGCTATTAACAACTCACAGTGAAAATACGGCACTGCATGGCAAACGTTTGCAAAATACGGTGTCTCTGCAATAAGGTCGAATAAAAATGTCAACACCTGTGTATTGATTGTTATACAAAAATATGTACTACTAAAATTGATGTGGTTTCATCACACAATAAAATCAATACTAATTTTCGTCATACTTTCGTAGCTATTGTGGACACAGAACCAGGTCAAAATTTAATTTAATGTAATTTCGATTGAAGCATTCATTCGTCATTTAAAAACTATAGTTGAAAAGGATGCCGACGTTGTCTTCTATTTCCTAATGCAACATCAAAATATTTACTTTCCAAATCAATGTTTTCACACAAAAATATGCCCGTTATAAAAATTCCAATCACTGTAAAGGTTGAATACAAAGTATTTTTTCTGACAAAGGACTTTTAATCCAGAATATCTATGAGGTACAATATTGACTGCTGCACTATCGAAATCGTTTTTCATTCGAATTTTCGTATTGATTTGAAGGCTTTAGTATCCTTTCAATGCTAATATTTTGTTAAATAACATTTTCCCACGTACAAATTCAATTTTAACAATATAGACGCGTATTTGTTTTTTTTTGTGTTTGCGATAAATTTTATTTTGCACACCTCAGACAATAGTATCGTAAGAGTATTATCATTTTTACTATATGAAAATTGCGAATCAATCTACTTTATTTTTTAATTATTGTCGTACTCGTATTCATAGTTAGTATGTTATAATGCTAACTTAAATAAAGTATATTTTGATTTGATTTGATAAAGGCTACTTTATCTCTTTCTAACATACATTGTACTTATAATTTTTATTCTAATCTAAATTTTTGTTTTAGTAATATGAAGCAAATTTTATTTTATGGTTAACAGGGAGTGTATATATACACACATATATATACAATCCCTGTATATATATAGTAAAACACGATTTTAATATTTTAAAAATATTGGTGAACAAACAATTTTTGCTTGTGGACGACTTTATCTGTCACCGATTTTAAATTGACCCATAGGAGCTTACAGTTCTACAATCTACCAAAGTAGTGCAGACCCACAAGCAGACCGCTGTTATTCTGCAGAACCTCGAGCTCTGTAGCTATAACACGTGATTCTCGGCTAATGATTGCAGATTCAAGCCTTATTTAGCTTTTCATGGATATCGTTTGTATTTATAATTAATTTCGTGCTTGTCGTTAAAAACTGAAAGGATTCAGAGGAGCGTCATGAGTTCTTACTACCTTGCTTTCATTTAAAAAAGAAACAAAATTTAACACTAAATAATCATAATTGACGTTATTCCGAATTTTTCTCATATAGATAGTTTACGTCTAAAATGACCCTGAACGGATAAAACATTTCTTATATTATATACGAACATTACCTCTACACGAGTGAACTAAGAATATATAAATGTCTCAAGAGAAATTTTTGTAAAGTGTTCGACAAAGGCCGTACGTACATACTCGATAAAATAGGTCTTTTCTTTATTCCTGCATTTTCTTGGTAGAGAAATTGTTTTATGTTACGGGTAAAGTGTGGAATTTTTAAGAAATAATAAAACCTATGTGAGTAACTGCTACTATTAACATAACGGTGCAGTCTCGGTTAAGTTGGTCTTGGTTTTTCTTTCCTGTTCTTCTACATCCTTCTTGTCACAAAGTACATGTAACGAGCTAGGGATAGTGTTCAAACGAAACGAAGTTTTGTTATAAAATAATATCTATTTATTTAGACTTTTACAATCAAATATGCACAACGAATCTAGAATATCCAAAAATGAATTCGCACCGAAAATACAATCCATCAATAACTGGCGAGTTGTTTCCTTTTATACGTCTAAAAGCCAATAAAAAAAGTAAACAATAAATAACATATTTTTGCAATACTCCCAAAATAAAACAGATTTAGATAAAATTCGTAAACCGTACTCAAAATTGACATAACTCGTGTTGAGTACATATTTTAGTTAATTGTAGTGAATTTATTTAAAATGTACTGTCGTTATTATTATTATCTCTCATACTAACATAATGATCCCGACAAATTGGAATATGACAATATATAGAATAATACAGAATATCTGATGAGGGGGTGATTCCTATCCTATCTTAGGTGGATAGGATCTCGGTTTGTAGGGTGAGTTGGCTAATGTAACTACAAGCACCAGGGATATGAAATCATAGTTTCCAAGGTTGGAGGCGATGTTAGGAATAGTTCATATCTCTAACAGCACCAATGCAGCAGGTGGTGACAGCTATACCATAAAATGCCAGTATTAATCACACATCAAATTCATTATGGGTCATTATTCTGATTCGCATATTTTTGGAACCCTACTTGGAAGCTGAATGGTACACCTTTAGGACACGTTAACAATCATTGTTTTGTTTTGTTGTTGTTGTTTTTTTTTTGTAGATTAAGTTAGTAGTTATAATTAGTTAATATGTGTTTTATTTATTTTTGTTGTTTTTCTTTTTTTTTCTATTTTTTAATTTTTTATATATTTTATAATTGTGTCGTGTACTAATAAACATTTTTTTCTTTCTTTATAAAGGTCAGTCGATAAGTCGCTTACAAATCGAAAATTCATACCATAAATAGGTAAAATTGGCGATGAGAATTTCTCTAGAAATTCGTTATTTTTTAAGTTAGAAATATAGCAATCGGTGTTGAATTTTCTTTTTACCAGCGAAAGACCAGCGTGTTGTGTTTTCCGAAGGCATATTCCGTCGAGTGGTCTGCTATTTATTTATGAACTTTAGGTGAAGTAAATATTGTACATCTACTCATTGGTCATATATATTTAGTCCTTTCCCTTTCTACAATGGAATCGGCTTATAATCTATATTCATGTTATACTAAATTAAATACTTGTAATGACCATGATTACAAAATATTTAATGAAATATCCAATCGAATCAAAATATTAAATAATTACTGTTAAAATCGAATCGAATCGTGGGATGTTGTTCAGGGTTTAATCGGTATTATCTCGTTGAATCGATTTCAATAAGCAATTCATTTTCTTGGGTCAAAATATTCCTCGGTATTTTATTACCCGCGAAAGAAAAGACAATATGTTAAATCAAACAAATTATTTTGAGAAACTTGTATCTATTATCTTAAAATGATCTTTTTTATTTAAAATGCTTGAGCGTTTTAATAGAAAATTACAATATATCGGACATAAGTTCATAATCAGTAAAATCGATGCTAACTTTTATTATACCAGAAACTGTTGTAGATTCTATCGATACAAACAATTTTCTTATCGTAAATATTTATTCATATTTCTTCGAGATCTGAAAAGAGCAATACTTTGAAAGTTTGTTAACTGTTGATGTTGTTGTTGATTCTCTAAAGAATTAATGAAACCAATTGATGCGTAATACATATATAACAAAAATAAATCGAGATGAAGGCGTGTCGTGCTCACGGCCTTGACTTTTACGTAGATATGTCGTATCCGGGAAATAACCGATAATATTTCTATGAACCTGTTATTTTTGTGTCATAACCATTTAAAACCCTAAGATTCGACTAGAGTTTCGGTTGTGAATTTAATCCCACTAAAATTCAAGCGTTCACTCAAAACGGAGTCTGTTTACTTTAATTGTTGCTCTCCGAGGTTTATTTGAGAATCGATATAATTGAGTTATTTAGGTATCTCAATATAATCAACTATCAACTTTGGAAGATCCACTTAAGCTAAAGTCACTACCGAAAAACTTGGCATCCTAAACAAGGGGAAGTGTTACTTCACACCTGGCAGCTTTATAGCAAGTTCAGGTTCATTCAAGTTTGAAGTACAGCTGGTACTTATTGGATGGCTCAGCCACATATCAGTTATATATCGTAACTCCTCTCATTGTTTCAGATTCTATCTAAATCCCACAGTTTAGGTTATTTTTCGCAAATTAAAGTTAATACCTACTTCGTATCATTGGACCACCAGACGCATGATAGACCGAACGTCATCGACATTCAACCCATTTGCACAAAATGTTTAATTGTCTCATTGCTCATTTTGAACATCTCTGTTTCCTGATGTATAGCAAACCTGTTTGTGATGTATTGGAAACGGGTATGAACCTCACCTTTTTTTTTTGTTATCGGTAGGCGGACGAGCAAATGGGCCACCTGATGGTAAGTGGTTACCACCGCCCATAGACAATGGCGCTGTAAGAAATATTAACCATTCCTTACATCACCAATGAGCTACCAACCTTTGGAACTAAGATGTTATGTCCCTCGTGCCTGTAGTTACACTGGCTCACTCACCCTTCAAACCGGAACACAACAATACTGAGTACTGCTGTTTGATGGTAGAATAGTTGATGAGTGGGTAGTACCTACCCAGACGGGCATGAACAAAGCCCTACCACCAAGTAAACTGAAAGTCATAGTCAAAGCTAAAAAATGTAACTAAAACGTAAGTCAACAATTAAACGGAGAGTATGTGTTGTGGTTAGAAAATTTAGACAACTAACTTATATCGATAGCACTCGACTAGTATTTTTTGGTCATTCTTATATTATTATGATCTCTGACATATTACTTCGAGGTAACGCTACTTGCATTGAATCAGTTTTCATGTTAGAAAGTAGTCCCGTCTGTCGTTAATATTTCAGCTCGAAATACCATTCGGGATCTTTTTAACAAAGTTGGAATACTTGCAGTTTCGTCACAATATATTTATCACATTATTATGTATATCATAATAATATTAATAATTTTAATAGATTCATAGATAATCATAATATAAACACGAGAAATACGGATAAGCTTATAACGCCAGGTTTCCGTCTCCGCAAAGTCAATAAATCCTTCGTGGGGCAAAAGATTCATTTCTATAATACAATTCTGTATATATTTTAACTTTGCGAATTCATAAATTTAAATTATTTAACACAAGATTATATAAATAATATATAATAATAAACTGTGGAGTTTATTACTTGAAGTCTTTCAGGCAGAGATACAAGTACATTGCATAAATTTAATTTTGATTGACATAAGTTTGTATATAAAATGTTGGAAAAAAATAACTAACGATTTTTTCGATTTTGTCGATTTTTCTTGGCTGAATCTACATTTCGAACCAGTGGTAGCTGTACAATACATACGATACAAAAGGGCTCGTGAAATTTAAGGTACTTGAATAAAGTAGATTTTCATTTGATTTTATTTGCCGTTAAATGACGTCAAAATTGTGGCACTGCCTACTTACTTTGCTACGTCTTACAATCCTCACTCAACGTAACCAATTCTCTGCTCCTTTAATAACGAGTGATGTAAATAAATGTTGTGTGTACTATTATGACAACGATGTTCATGCAACACCAATCTGTACTTATGTATGTATGTATTCACGTCAGTAGAAGTATTTAAAAACACCACTTATTATAAGTAATACCACTTTTGCACACCATTAACTTAAATTATAGTGATGTTAATACGATAAGGTCGATATGATTTCTTAAAGAATATATCAAAGTTTGTGAAGTATTTAGGATAGGCTATATAAAACTATGTTGTATGTATTGGTGTGTTTGTTTTTATGCATCGTTTGGTTTTGCTTCAAAGTATGCCTAATTTTAATATAAAATTATGCATACTTTGATTTCGAGGTGGTTTGTTATAAAGGTTATTTATTACAAAAAATCAATCAGTACAAAATTTTTTAGGTTATTTAAAAAAAAGAAGTTTTTTTTTCTTCCAATAATTGAAACGCGTGATTCAATTTTGAGGGATTTTTTAAAGAGTATTAAAAAAAAAAGTTAAGTTTTTTGAAAAATAGGTAGAAAAGATATTTTTACTGCTACTGGACGTCAAGCTGTTAATAGTGGAAATCCATTAGAATATGATTTCCAAAAACCGAGGTGTAACCGTAACATCGTAGAGAAAAAAAAAGACATTTAAAATAAAGCGTTATTAATTTGTTTAATAAGCTCTTTTTATTGCGTTCATTTTATTGATGAAAATTAAAATGAAATCGGCTCTGACATAAATGTAAAAAGAACGGCCTGTACAATAACATCTTATTAATAATTAACTTATTATAAATTTACTCGGATACCATTCTTAAATGGTAGATATTTAGCAAAACGATTTACGGTAATTACTGAAAACAAATAACTCGTTATTTAACTATTACAAACTTCGGACTAAAAATGTAATTTTCGTTTCGTTTAATTTAAAAAAAAAAACCTTTCGACATAGTTCGCAGCCGTACCAACTTTTTTTTATTTCGAATCTTTGGATTTCTCATCTAGTGTTATGTATATCTGTGTGTATATTATGTGCTCCAGAATAAATGAGAGTTTATGTACTCATGAATCCTTGTGGTTTTCGTCAATAAGTGATTTCATATAGTCGTGGATTGTAACTCCGTTGAAACACCTCAGCATATCTCTTAGCATGCAATTTGCTTCAGCCCTTCGTCAACCTGGTCCAGATTCATCGCGCCACTTTGACAATGTCATCGACCTATCAGGCTGGTGGATGTCCGTAGCTCCGCTTTCCTTGGCTGTCACTTCGTCACTGTCTTACTCCACCTGTTGTCACTTCATTAGTTTAAGTTTAATAAACTTACTCTACAAATTTTCTTGTTAATATGTAATATTTTTGTATATATTTTTTTTCTGGTACAAAGGTAAATAACATCTTAGTTTCCAAGTAATGGTTCCCCAGGAATGGTTGATATTTGTCTCCGGTGACCACTTACCATCCATCTGATTTTGCCCATTTGCCCGTCCGCCTTACCATAAAAATATATATTTATTTATACAAAAACACTGCGGCAGATTATTAACAAAAAAAAAAAGACGTGAGCTGTTTTTTTTCTGTCTGTTTTCTTCGACTCAAAATATAAAATTCAAATCTAAATAAAACGAGCGATATAATATGAAAAACAGTAACGAGACATACATAATATCATCAACCGCATACATATCAGCATATCAGAACACATGCGTCTAAAATCTCAGTGTTTAAATGTGATAATGAAGTGGCTACAAGCTCCTGAGATGCCGCGCATGATGTTGAATAAGTAATGAATGATGGTACAAGTAAACCATGGAACATAACACGATGCGTAAGCGGACGCGATTTTACTCAAACCAAGGTAATTATTATTATTATTATTATTATTAAGATATAATCGTTAATGTAAAGTTTATTTTACTTTGTGTATATACTACTGACATAAATCTGACGTAAATACTTAAAACAGGAATACAGTTTTTTTTTTTTATACGATAATAAATTCTTTTATTCCGTTTACTTTGATAAGTTTATATTTGACGTTGCCCTTTTTGTAATAATATTAATTACAGTTAATATAACTTAATGATAAAGCTATAAAAAAATATGCAACAAAAGAAAATTGTTTAAAGCAATATGAGTGACTACGAAAACTGATTTGGTGCTAGTAAAGGTTGAAGCCTTCCACCTCTAACAGGATCGAGCCCGATCACCAGAATTCCATGCTCCTCTCAATTATTTTAATTTAATAAAATGTAACTAAATTTTCACTGTGCACAAATTTATCATGCAATTTTAAGTAGTTTTCTAAATTTTGTACGCCCTTTAAAGTGTACCGCTACAAGAATCGCCTTTTCCATGACCCAACCTAAGACACCACGTTAAAGTTTAAACGAAACAAACTTTGTATTGCGTGTAAATAAAAAGAAAATTAGCCAAGAGACAGTTTAGTGAGCGTACGTGGAAAATTTAAGGCAATGCAATATATAATGCAATATATATTGAAACACTATATCAAGTGTATTTTACTAAAAAATAAAGTCCCACTGGTTTGTGGGTTGGAGGATACAGGCTTTGACGTTTCTTTGCCGTCGAGTTGGACATGGACTTTAAATTTGCTTTTAAGATAATAATTGTGTTATTTTACAAGTTTACCCACTTCGGCTAAGTCTTTCTGAATTAGCTAAAGCCAATTAAGCGCAGAGGTAACTCATCTCTACAAAATTGTACTCAGTTAATATTTACAAAACCGCGTCCCGTTTATAAATGCAAAAACCAATATTATTTTCTTTTGTTCAATAATAAATATGTCCTAATATAAAAAAGAAAACATTTTTATTTCTATATCAAACGAAAAAAATAAATAATCTATTTATTAACATGAAGCAAAAACTTCGTACAAAATCCGCCGTCCTCCGTCCGCGTAATTTTCGTAAAACGAGTTCTACGAAAATTACGCGGACGGAGGAGTATGAAATTTAGCACAGTTTATATAGAATAGGGGTGCAAAAAGCTAATCATTTTATATATTATTAGAAATACATTGAATTAATAAAAAAAAAAATATCATTACACACACTATCATGAGTTTGACACACACAAACACATAATATATAAATATTTAATATGAAACTGCCAATAACAACACATTTCATGTCAAAGTTCAATGACGCCTTTTCTTTTATTGTTATAATGACAGAGACATATTTTTATTAACAATTATTCATCGGTCAATAATCGACCAATGAGCGATTATTAATTATGTCATTACGAATGACCATTATTTTATTTAAATTACGAAAAATATTATCCCTTAAAACCGCATGTAAATACATAACAAAGAGCTATAATAAACATTAAAAAAAAAAAACCACATTAATCGTCGGGATGCTCTTAGAAGAACGATACAATGTTAACCAGCGTTCAGTGTAACATCATTATCGTTTAACAAGGGCTATGCGAGGCGAGGGCGACTCACCATCTCAACAAAGACGGCTTCTCGGAAAATTCTGCCTTTACAAAAGTTATCGCCGGCTCTTTAGAGCCAGCGACGTCCCACCGACTTATTCGTAAACGAATGTAATAACGTCTTTACCAAAGCTTACCGTCACATCGTCCTGGCTATTTTATACCGAATAAAATCTAAGCCTACGATCAGAATTGGTCCCGATGGAGGCTGTAAGTTATCCAAAAATCCGAGGTGATTTAATGTGGCGAGGAAGGTTTTAAAAGATCTCACCGAACGTAGCTACCAAATGGTACTCTAGAGGATATCTCTTTATTCCTTTTAATGCGACTTCCGAATTAGATTAGGCGCGAAGATACGGAAACGTGTTATAATAAAGTTGGATTGGTTCCCCGTTCCGTTCGGTGTTATACAATTCTTTGCGATTTTTAGGTGACTTAACACGAGTCAGTCGAAAGATTGTGAATTTTGAATGCGCATCAAAATGTAACAAAACGCTGTTCTCATAGCAATGGCCCATTAATTTCGAGTATTAAAAATAATATCGTGTAAAATAATTTCGAATACACTCGAAAATGAATATTCATGGTTATTATTGCTGAATAAATATTTCTTTACCGTTTTATTAACAGCTTTTTATCCATACTTATGGATATATTTGATGACAAAATATTGATTATAATTTAATTTTATATTCAAATATCGCAACAACAACAAATAACTTATTGTTATTTTATATTGGTAATAAAATTACTGACATGATTTTACAAAAAGGTTTTAATTGTAGTAAAAAAAAAATATAAAAAAAAATGATATTATCACATCTAGGGCAGATTCATTTCATGATCAAATGATTGTTTATTGAATATTTTTTACTTTTTATTGGTAAAATTTAAAAAACGTCTAAGTTTTATTCGCAAAACGCAAAAATTCGAATTTTAAAAATTTAAATAAAGAATGTAAGTTCTATTTTTTATTATTCAGCGAAATTCTCTTTCGTATTTTAACTGGCTGAGACCGTAAAGCTACCAACAAGTCTCTTTACGACAGCACTCATCGTAACTGAATGATTGCGCTCTGAGTAAGCTGTGAAATACAATAAGTTGAAAAAGGAACGTGTCACGAATGACGTGTGTATTACAAGGGAATACGTGTCGTGAAGATTGATATCGAATTATGATTACGAGGTAAGCTGAAACCTTGCTATTGGACAGGACTTTGTGCCCGTTACGTTCCAGCTTGAAAGGCGAATGATCCTGCATAAGAAATATAATATCTTAGTTTATAGGTTATTGGCTCATTGTCATTAAAATATGGTTAATATTTCTTGCAAGGAAGACAACGTCGCAGGTGGGAAGACGACATGGAGAATAAGAGAGAATTTACATGGAGAATAGAGACACAAGATCGTACTTTGTGGCAAGCTTTAGGGGATTTTAATCCTATGCTGGCAATCAAGCAAGACAATCTTGGCGAAACTGGTGTCAAATATTAAAATTTAGTATTTAAGAAACGAAAAAAAAAAACGAAACGAAAAGAAACGTATTATGTAAGATTGTTAAATAAAGGCTATTATTATTATTATATTTCTACAGTACTATTTTACTCACTCAAACCGGAACGCAACAATTCTAAGTATTGCTTTTTAGACACGTACCCAGACAGGCTTACACAAAGCCCTCCAAGTTATCCTTCCTGTTATATATTATATAGACTCATAGTTAGATATCTGACTTTTCTAGAAAAGATCGCTACAGCACAAGACATTGCACACTTTTAATAGATTGTACTTATATCTTGTACTATGTTGTTGTTGGTAATGTATGTTTTGTTTGAACGAAGAATAATTCTAGGCATAATCTAAATTGATATCATCCAGTGGTTTTTGGTAGTTTTTACATTAAGTGTTTCTTTCAACGCATGTTTTCTGAAGAACTTAACCACTGATTGCTAAATTAATCGTTTTAACATGAAAAATATTTTACTGTTTATAGTAAGATAAAATTACTACAACAAATTTTACATGTTTTCTATTCACAGGAATATGAGTATTGACTTTATTTGTATATAAAATGATACCATTTAAGATTTCTTAATAATTTTAATTTTTAAAAGAACAAAATTTTTTTTAAACCTTGCTGGTAGGGTTTTGTGCAAGCCCGTCTGGGTAGGTACCACCCACTCATCAGATATTCTACCGCCCAACAACAGTACTCAGTATTGTTGTGTTCCGGTTTGAAGTGTGAGTGAGCCAGTGTAACTACAGGCACAAGGGACTTAACATTTTAGGTTGGAAGCTACCAATGTTGGTGGCGCATTGCCGATGTAAGGAATGGTTAATATTTCTTATAGTGCCATTGTCTGTGGGCGGTGGTGACCACAAACCATCAGTTGGCCCATATGCTCGTTCGCTAACCTATAAAAAAATATATATCCACTAATACAAATTGTCTTTGAAAACTTAAAACATATCAAGTGATCTTAACTACTTTATAGGCACTAAAAAAAATTGCTCAAACACTAAAACACTATCAGAAGCTATTTTAAAAATGTTAATCCTCCTACAATACTAATATTCTTTGAGGCTCTATAAAAGAAAAATTGTAAAGATAAGTTGGAAATAGTTTACTCTCGTACCTATGAAATAGGAATGTGAAATATCGCAATCTTCCTCGCCCGACATTTTTATGGTATACCATAGACGTATATTAAAAGAACATACAAAGAATACATCGTTCCCTATCCCATAAAAATAAATAAGATCTCTTCCCGCCCGTCTCGATATTTTATTCAAACACCAACTTTGAAGTAACTATTAAAGTCGTGATATTGCCACTGGAATCAATCTTAAAGTGTAACTTTTCCTGACGGAGGTAGTCGCCTAGTCGTTGGCACAAATAATGGGGAGTCTGAATGTCTAATGAACTTCTGCACCTCCTCGCTATATTCGAATAGGTTTACAATCCATCGAATTTAAAGCGCTGTACGCTGCAATACGTTGGAATATTGTCGCGTTTGGTTCACACGTGCTGATTGACGCGACGTGTTTCTTCCTAGCGCTACGTAATCCTCACGCTCTTTGTTAAACGTGACGTAACAATAGTGTCATGAGTTATACAGTTTCGTTCAGTGCTTCATCGTGCTATACGTAGTGGAATGTAAGAACTATTTCTACATCTGAAATAATTTAAGCGAGTCGTGGTCCGCGACGGGTTCTCTTGCTCAATTAAGTGTTTCGGCTTTCATTGCTAGAAACTTGAAATCACTTTTGAATTCGCCTCAAATTCGTATACCAACTATATTGGAATGGAATGTCTTTTCGAATTACACTTAACGGGCGTCAGATGTTGGCGCTATTATTTTACGATATATTCTCTTTTTAATCCACGTGTGCAACTATTTGCTTAATTTTACAACAGATTGTTTATGTAAATTATTCACTCGCTATTGAATAATAATAAGTCGTAGTATTAAGCAAATTATGACCGGATTGTTGTTACGAAAAATTTTGAACGCTTTATATCTTTACATTTTGATGGCTTATAATATTTTAGGTCCTATAATTTACCTATCTAATTTTTTATATCGTAATATTTATATCCATAATAAGTAAGAGTTTTTAATATGTGTGAGTAATTTACATTTCGCTCTCATCATAGCGGGTTCGATGTATGTATGTACTATATGAGTACTAATAAATAAAAAATATAACTATAGAATAAAAGTAACGTCCTGGATGATAATTTTAGGTTCTCACTTAGAAAATTAGCGTTTTTCACTTTGGTCTGAAATATCTCCTCTTTGGTTAAGAATTCCAAATTCAAATTTATATAGTTGATATATTTGAGTTTTAAAAACAGTCATTCATTTGTTTTTTTTTGTCATTATTTTTTTGTTTGGCGTCACTTATTACCGCACAATGGAAAACATGAAATATCTGTATATTTACGAGTACGTTCTACCGTGGCACCAGTGTTGCAGAAACAGCTCGAAGGATTAATTAAGTTTTTGGTGTCAACGTTTTCATTCTGAAAATTTTGACCTTCAGAACAAAACCAGTGGACGGCCGGAGACCAAAGTGGAAAATGAAGAATTAAAGGCTGTTGTGGAAGCGGGTCCATTACAAAGCACTTCAGAGATAGCTACAAGCTTCGGGGTAAGTGATAAAACTGTATTAATCCACTTGAAGCAAAGCGGGAAAGTAAAAAAACTTGAACGATGGGTACCTCATGAATTGAGTGAATCGAACTTGCAAACACGCGTCGATTGCGAGCAAGGTCCGGCCTTGCTCGAACAGATTACCATTTTTTCCGGAATTCGGACAACTTCTTACGAGGAAAAAAATTCAACTCGGATGCGGCATTCCAAGCCACCTTCAAAGAGTTTATTGATTCTCGCCCCCATGGTTTTTTTAGTAAAGGGATCAATGAACTAGCTATGAGATGGCAAAAGACTTTATATTCCTCCAGCATACAATGCCAATTTCATATATTTGGAAAATTTTCATTTGGGAACTTGATGACTTACATCATGCTATGGCTAGAACATTGGACTTAAATATTACACACACTGCTGTTGTGTTATGTGTGTGTGTTATGTTTGAAAACATAATACATGTTAATTTTAATTCAGTTCAGTCGTTTAACTTGAAGGTGGAATTAAATAATAATTCTAAATAGATATACCACAGAACAAGTCGTTAAAATAATTCCGTAATTAAGATACCATGTGTATTATTAATAAATCTTCGATCACTTTGTACTGAATTTCATAAAAAAACCGTTCCAGCGTAATGTTATTTAAGTTAATTATATTTAAAAAAATTGCAAGTTTATAATATTAGTAAGGACTTTAATATGAGTCTACTGACCGGTTATAATTTACTAACAATGTATGGAATATTGATTATCGAGTGCCGAAAGGAAGTTACATCTTCACACACGTCATTTCCAAACATATTTTGTTTGAAAAATAACTGGTTTGTGGTTGAGTTTTGTCTGACAGGAAGATGACGTGTAAAATAAAGTTGGTTTCCATTTGCAAATCAATCGCACAAAATGAATCTGTGCATTGGAAACATGAGGAAAATTTAATATCTGACTTGCTATGCTAAAAAATATACAGGGAAAAAGAGACTACGCTTGCGTCATAAAGGTGCTACGCCTAGAGTTAGGTACTCTGAGATATCAACAATAAGTTGATGAACTGCTTAGGCAGAAAATGATGATAATAAGCGAACTCATAGCATTACAGGAACATTCTTCAAATATTTTCATATTGAACCAAATTAAAACTTTAAAACTTTAGAAAAAACGAATTTATTCAAGTAAGCTTTTGAATCGTCATTTTATACAACTGTTTTCAGATATATCTATCAACGGTTCGGAATGTAGATTCTACCGAGAAGAACCGGTAAGAAACTCAGTAGCATTATTATACTATATATATATCAATAAGTTAAAGTAACAAAGTATTTAAAATCTGTAAAAATAAAGTTGAGAAAATTGGAATGTACATCGAATCTACGTTTCGCCGGCCACTAAACAATATCATAGAAAAATGCTGAATAGCCACTCGGCCCTGTCTCGGCGGTCTTAGCCGCTCACAAACTTTTATGTTGTGAAACTTGGCTGTTTGCGCTTGACATTTATTGCTTTTATATTTTACGATCCCAAGGAAAACTCGCTAAATGTTATTATACATTGTAGGTAGGGAAATGAAATGGAGCTATTCAATCAAAAGTAGGTGGCGTTGAAAATCTTTTGAGATGTCTCGTTTTCTCGTTTTCATTATTTTAAAAGTATTACAATAATAACGTATTAACTCAAATCAGTGTCAGTTTATTCTCGAAGAATGTTCACCGAATTCATTTACGACATACAGTATTCTTTGGTTTCCCAAGCCTTTGTTTTATAATAACAATTTAAAGCGAATAAAAATGACATTTGTAACTTTTATAAATTAGATCAATCAAGGAAGATAAAGGGAGATCGTTGCTGCAAAACAAAATAATCAAAATAGTTGTGATTATAACCATTAAAAACTAAAGCACTGGTTTACATTTATTAATATTATTGGAATCTAGGACTTATATCCCTGTATACTTAATACAAATTTAATGTATTCATATAATATTTATAAATATTGGTCACCGTGAAATTACAAATACCGTTAGATTATAATCTATCCCGCGCGATTGAGTACGATTTGTGTTTGTATATACAATATATGTATACTGCCTCATAATACACCCGGAGTTGTATTGGTAACAAAAAAACGAACATGTTCACTGAACCCGAGACAGAAGCCGTACCAAAAAAATCCCTGTCGCAAAAAATCACGAAACTCGTCGTTGGTCGAATTGTCACATGGAATAGTACATTGTTACATACTACATTTGTTTCTGTGACTGTATCGTTACGGACGAGATGACATGTATCTGTATTAAAAACTAAACGAAAATCGGTGTATCCGTTGGGGAGCTGAGATACTATAGACAGATAGGTAGATACACAGACACGTTAAACTTAAAACCCCCTCTTTAAAAACCCTCTCTTTTTGCGCCAGGGATTAAAAATGAAGATTTTTGACCCTGAATCGTATTATATGCAGAAAATATGGTTCTACATTTTAAAATGTTTGTTTTATAAATAATTAAATTTAATCGTTAGGTTAAATGAGCATGTAAATTATGTACCAAAATATTATATACCTATAATAAACTTCATGGGTAAAAATATGGTACTAGCAAAAGAAGGCATCACTATGAAAATAAGGTGCGAATAATTGAGATGATAGTTCGCTTTACGGCTAATCTGTTTTAATCTCTTACCCCAAGTACACCCCTAAGTGAATCTTGCGATCGGCGGATAGTTCAGAAGTCAAGCAAAGGTGTAAAGCAATAGTGTAAATTGACAACAACTAAAACAAAGTTTATAAATCCTGGTATCGAGTCTGGCCGGCATGGGTTTACTGATTGATATCTATTTGAAGTTCGAATCAATCGAATTACAAGCGTCTTTAAATAGTCATTAAGCCTATGTTCTGGATTCTACAAAAAAATACACGAAAAATTTGTACGAAGACTGGTTTTGTCATGGTAATCGCTTAAAACATACTAAAATTAAATCTAAGGCGAAAAACGAAAATAGACTGTAGACTTTGTAAATGATATATGAAATTGTATATTCACTCTTTAAAGCAGTTGTTACTTGTTCTATGTACGTATATTACTCGAGATATTCGACGATTGATTTAATAGTTCCGTCATTGAATTCAATATAGTTTAGTGAATTTAATACAAATTGGTTTGTCATAAAAAGTGCAATGGTTGAATATCCGGCCATTTATATCAGGTTGAGAGAGTTTCAACGGTGAATATTTTAGTTCTCAATCTGCTATTTTATTTGTAAGTTTAGAAAAATATGTTCATTCGTTCAACAAAAGAATAAAATTGAAGAGCTCAACTTTACGGGGACTCGTTAGGAGAACCGACGCGAAGTATAGTATAAAACAAATACTTGATAGCTACCAATGTCGACTAAGATCCGATTTCTTTTTATTTTTCTTGACCAAACGGTTATAATCAGATTGTATTACTGGATGCATTTCTCGTCTTCGTAGATTTTATTCTTCATATAAAAACTGTTCAAATTCTCAACATTGCTTTAATTTTTAACATAATGTACACTTATTCGGTTTTTCCGTCGAATTTTTAATATTACTCCCCTGATTTGGAGAGAACATAAACTCGGTGTTCGTATCTGATTGTCATCTTCCCAACGGACCGTAAGAGTGAGGAAATCGAAAATGTGAAACTTAAAGACGAGTATATATGTACCTACTACTTCTTGCACACTTGGTGAGAAATACCGCCGTGATCGAAATTTGATTGGGATGATATTATATTCGTACATTAAATTTATAATTACATTTTCATAGACTAGCTTCTAGTTAAAACAAATATTATAAAATAAGGTCAATGCAAGGAGTTTTTTGACAATGGTTGGACGATAATTGAGAATAGTAAAAATAGGCAACGATGTTTTATTAATACTAGCCGAAACAGCTGCTTTACCCGAACGAAATAGTACATAAACCGTCAACCCCCATTTTAAACAAACAGTCCTTTCCCGGGACTTAACTATCTCCATACAACAAAAAAAAAACATTTAAGTCGGTTCTACGGCTTAAGTGTGAAGAGATAACAGGCAGAGTTATTTTGACATAACATTAGTATATATGTAGATTAAGAATATTGATTAGAATTATATTCATTTGAACTATATTTTCTGCTTACTTTAAATATAATATTAAACATAGTGCACTCCGTTGTCGCAGCATATTTGCAAGTGGTAATTGCATCTCATAAAATAAAAATGTAATGTTATAAATTGTAAAGCGGGAATGTCAATAATCAGTTACGTATATTGTTTCTAAGTTAAATCAAAGTCGAAAATCTTTATTCAATATAGAATTGTTTACACTTGCTTATTGATAGTCAAAAATTTACCACCGGTTCGGAATTTAACACCTCGGACCTGAGAACCGGCGAAAGAAACTCAGCGGGATATTTTTTTTTCCATTTTGCGTGTACAATAATAATTATATTTTAGTTATTTGAAACAGCCTGGAGGCGATCATTTCATTCCCAAGGTGTGCAGTCAACTAAAAAGTCATTAGTGTTGTAATATTATGTTATTTGATATAAAACAAACTGTAACATCAGTTACTATAAGTCAATACAATAACTGATGTTAAATCGACATTGTATCGTAAAATCATACGAATGTCTATTATAGGAACCCAAATACGGCTTCAAGATTAAGGAATAAAATTACTGAATGATGTATGATCCGCATTACGTTACTGGGTAATAGTTTCAGAACGAACAGTAGTATTAACGAAGTATTTACACATATTGGTATGTCTATACAGATTATTCTGTCATTGTATTGAATAGAAATTTTGTTCCAGTAGAGCCATTCTTTTAGAACACACTCGATATTTACTGCAGAACACTTGATATATATCAGAAAGTAAAATGCTATACTAATTAATTATAAAAATATGGATCATTATGATAATTTTTATGAGTGAAGTCCGAAGTAAGTCAAACAGTTGCAATCCAAGAGTACTGCCGCTACTAAAATAGAGGATGTACACAAACATTTCCTCAAAAAAAATGAGACGGTATATTATACAAATGTATATCTGTATCTTTGATTACATTTTTATCTCTACAGTTTTGTAGTACGAGCGTTTGGCGTGTCTTTGTGTTTTTGTAAGTGTGTCGGGATGTTTCTTTTTTATTATATAGATAAGTGTGGGAGTAAATAGGCCACCTGATGGTTAGTGGTCGGCAGCCCTCATAGACAATGGCGTTGTAAGAAATCATTTCTTATATAGCCACCAACCTTGAGAACTTAGTTACACTGGTTCACTCACCCTTCAAACCGGAACACAACAATACTGAGTACTGCTGTTTGGCGGTTGAGTATCTGATGAGTCTCATGGATAGGATAGGATAGGATAGGATAGATAGATATCCAGGTGGGCCTCCATAAAGCCAAACACACACATACCACAAGTATTTTACCAAATATTTTACTATGTACCTATTTATTTAAAAAATAAGCCTTTTATTTATACTCTGTTACTTTTTGTGCTTTTAAATACCAGAGACTCTCTTGTATCCGATATTTTTTTTGTATTGTTTATTTAACGTATCGGGCAATGAATTAATGAAAACGGATAAGCCTAAGTGCATTCAATAAATTGTATATTTGCAGTTATTCCAAGGCTCTGTCTTGCTGATATGGTCTCAAATCGCTTCTAAATTACTTTTAATACTATCGATCGTGTAAGTGCATTAAAAATATAAATTAACATAAAATATTTAGAGTTACTCGTTAAATTCGTCACCGTTTTTACAAAGTAGTAAAGTAACCCTGGGAATTTGCAACTGCTGGATAAAACTAAATAATTCAAAACTGAACTCCATTCCTCGAGAATAGAAGCTACTTGAATGCAGGTTAAACAAGGGAGCGGAATTTCTTCAAACTTCTGCATTCCTTAACATGTTTTAAATAACTATCGAGCTTGAGGTGGAGTATACAGCATATGGAGGCTCTAGCTTGCTTTAGCCCAAGTTTGAATCGCTTATCTTCAGTTGATATTCACATGATGTAAATCTTACTAGGTAAGCTGAGTTGCAACTTAAGAAGTCTTCTTAATCCCAACAAAACTTCCGAGGCAAAAATATATTGAGAAGTTACTTTGCCAGTTTATTATTTTTGTGTAACACTTCGTAGTTTCAACTTGATTTAATAATTTCATAAATTTAACACCTCAAGTCAAGAAACTTAATACAGATAAGCGATCGAAGATCGGTTCTTTAATCCTTGGAAGCTCAAAGAGAAAATAAGAGATATTTCCATTGCAAATTTTGGCAAGTTTGATTTTGATCGCTACTTTAGGCAGGCCAATGAGGAACAAGATTGGCTCAACTCGTAGTTTGAAGTGAGTAAAATGCAAATTCGTTTGTGTCTTAAAGAGGAAATTAGACAAAGTTACAGCTGTGCTACTTTCATCTTAAAATTGATTAAGATGGTTCCTTTTTAATTAGTGATGTAATTATTCGAACACAATTATTACAATATTCTTATTTACATTTAAAATAATCCACACATACCTATAGCCAGTCAGCTAATCACTGCTATTGATATCTAATAACGTTTGTAATAGGTTAAAACGCGTGCATCCTAACCGATGATTTTGGGTTCAAACCCAGGCAAGCACCACTGAATTTTCATGTGCTTAATTTGTGTTTATAATTCATTTCGTGCTTGGCGGTGAAGGTAAACATCGTGAAGATGCATGTGTCTAATTTCAACAAAATTCTGCTACATGTGTATTCCACCAACCCGCATTGGAGCAACCTTCTCCTCGGCCAAATGAGAGGCGGCCTTAGCCCAGTATTGGGAAATTTACCGGCTGCTAATGTAACGTGCCCTTTTTTTTGTCCAATATGTTAATACGCGTATTTTAAAATGTTCAATTATGTTCCTATAATTAGTAAATCGTAATTTTACTTAAGAATCTTATAGATTTTTAGTTCGATTCTGGTTACAGAATAGAGTGAGTCAATTAAATTAGAGTATCATAACATCTTAATAGTTTCATTAATGGCACTTTGGTAAAGTGACATGGTAATTATGTAAGGGTGTGTGTGGTATAAACCCTGAGGGCTTAAAGGATATTGACCCTAAGTGTAATTTATCATCATACTGCGTTCTATTGAAATTCGTCTGACTAGCCGCACGTGAGATATTACAGTGTACAAGTGTACGTGAATACACGACCGCTATCTCTTTTCATTCAGTCTCATCGGGCGCAGGATCTCTATCAAACGTATTTGTAATGTAATAGCATTACTACTAGCTTTTAGTCTGCGACAGAAAAATTCTTGATAAATAAATCCAATCATTCATATTACTGGTACCAGCATCGAAACCAATACATCAACGAAATCAATTAGGAAAAAATATCCGAAAAATTTTGTAAAATAAATGATTAATGTGCTTTTTTATGTCATTGGTAGACGAAGGGGGAAATGATTGCCATTGTCCATTGACTTTGTTGCATTATGAAATTTTAATCATTTGCTATTAAAATAACTAGTGCGCCACCAACTTTGGGATTTGACATATTATGTTTCTCGTGCCTGCATTTATACTGCCTCACTAAGCATTCAAAACGGAACATAACACAAATTAACATGATGTGGTACCTACCCAGACGGGTAGGTACCACCCACTGATCAGATATTCTACCGCCAAATAACAGTACACTATATTGTTATGTTCCGGTTAGAAGGGTGAGTGAGCCAGTGTTATCACAGGCACAAGGGAGATAACATCTTAGTTTCCAATGTTGGTGGCGCATAGGTGATGTAAGGAATGGTTAATATTTCTTACAGCGCCTCTGTCTATGGGCGGTGGTGACCACTTACCATCAGGTGGCCCATATGCTCGTCCGCCAACCTATGCCATAAAAAAATATATACAAGTGGCAGAATTTCGTTGAAATTCGACTCTAGCAAGTTTTCTCGCGATGTTTTCCTTCACCGCTGAGCACGAGATGAATTTTATAAACACAAATGAAGTACTTGAAAATTCAGTGGTGCTTGTCTGGGTTTGAACCCGCAAACATCGGTTGAGATGCACGCGTTCTTACCACTGGGCCATCTTGGCGGAATATAACAATACTAAAGTATTACTGTTGGAAGTATTCTGGTGGAAAAATATAAGTTGGTGCCTAACTTGCTACCTAGACAGGTTTACACAAAGTCCTACCGCTTATGTCTTATTAATAACTTCCTAGTACTTACAGTAATTAAAATATGTACTATGTTTTTTTTTTTATTATTATTGTACACCATTCTGGATAATAACAATTTAATTTTCTTATACGAACTCACCGAGCACAATCACTTGTATATATTATTGTTCGTCTTCATTTCTGCTCCTTCGAGGTTCTATTCAGACACGTACAAAAGGAACTTTATTTTGTAGACTCTTGATATTGTGATTCCTTAACACTTACACACAATACATCTGATGATTATGAATATTTGTTATCTGTAAATGTTCTTTTGAATATCGAACTATTATATTATTTATTTTTTAAATTTTTGTCGGTAAAACACAAATCATTAGGTATACATTTTCTTTTATGAATAACATTTGGTCATTTATTAACAAACTTTAAATTTTATTTTAATAGTCCAAAACTAAAATCAAGCTGTAATTTTTAATTTTAAAGAAATCTATAAATATTCGAACAGAGCTTGTTAATTGATAAAAATATAAAAACGTAGTTCATACTAAGTTTTGAATCTAAAATTTATATGCCATTCAATACATTTTATATGCGTCGTAGTTTCAAAATTGTATTAAATAAATTATTTCTGAATGGAATATCAGAATGAAGAACATTTTTTAAACATTGTTACAATTAAAAAAATTACTAATAAGAAATTCTCAGAAATCAAACGTTGAAAGTTTTCAAATATAAAAGATCTAATCTTTTTTATTTGAAAACTTTCCATCTGGTATTTATACTACTATGTACTATAGGTATTTTACAGAGTGAGATGCTCATTTCCATGAGTGACACAAGTTGATTAATATTGTTATTATTTCAAGTTGAGTGTCAGTGTTAAGAACAAACTATAGTAGGCGTTTGTGAGTTTCCAACGAGTGGGAGAGAGGCAGCAGGGTCGCGTCCCCCGCGTCCCATGCTACGGCCGCCCCGCCTAGCCATCAGTCGCCCCTAAGTCACAGGTTCGTACGCAGCATCCGATTTCGAAACAATTTTCGCACAGAATCTTTCGTAAGCGTGACATGCAAGCTAGTTGAGTATGTGACATAGCGGGTACTAACCTGTACTTTAAAGGATGTATGCTAAAAAGTCAAATCAGAAGTGGAAAATGTGTATTTTAAACGCTGTCGGTTTATTATTTTCTCTCCTCGGGGTGTTGTCGGCGCAGTCCTTTCCCGTCGAAAAGATCGCTGTTGGTAAGTTTCTGAACACGTGATACTTATTTTTTTTTAAATACTTTATTTTTTATTTATTTTTCTATTTCGTTAATTGATTTGATTGCGGTGTTAATTTATTGTTATTTTATAAGACTTTAAACTTTTCTTAACATTTTTTTTTTATTTTTTTATTTCGTAGTGTTTTGTTGCTGTCTCGCTCACACGAAATGTCTTTGCGGTTGGATAGCGATATCGATTTTCTCTTTCTCTCTCGTCGCATTCGTCTCGCTCTTTCGTGAAATCATGTGGGATAACAGCTATGAGATCGCGTTTCAAAATATTTGCAATTTTTAACCATTTTGTACGTTGACTGCTCTTTTAAATATAACGCTCAAAAATACAAAGCATTTTTTTTTTAATTTTTTTATTATAGCACTTTCATGGATGGTTACTCACTTTTACTGTTTTTATTAGAACACGTATTTTATAGACTTATACTACTATATAAATATACTACTATATACTTGTATATAAAAACTTCACCATACATGGAATTATTAATGAATAATAATTATTTAATTTCAAAAAGAGAATATCTATATCCGTTATCATATATATTGGATGCCTCATTGGTTCAATGGCTTCAAGCTTCAGGTCTCGAGGTCTTAGGATCAAATTTCAGATCGGAACGATAAATAAAAATTGGGTTTTTTTGTTAATAGATTCTTAGAAGCAGGCCGTGGTAAGTTTTCAGTGTTTACGTGGCCACACGAACATCATGAAAAGCTGTTGGTCATGCGCCTGAAATCTTAGGTCGCTCCCAGTGGCCGCAGATTTGGCGCATCTTTCGTCTCATTCCACTATGAGAATGAGGGAATAAGGCGCACTTGTGTTTGCGCACTAGTAAATACATCATATTTTGTTTATAATATTAATTTCACTGTCATTGTTGCGTTTTAAAGAAATAATTAACAAAAGTTTAGGGTAATTGGGATTAGTTGTATTTAAAATATATGGTACTATATTTTTAGGGGAGGGGTCAGGCCGTAAACAACTTCTTTATATTGAGTAAAATAAAAACAAGAGGTGTATATTATATGTTTTTAACTATCTTTTACCTTACACGTAGGCGGAAAGGGGGTATGATGACGTAAGCAACATGCCGTGTACCGTCACGGAGTACGAGTCAGTCATACCCCCAAGGCTATTAGGTGTTTCACAACAAAACCTTTATAAATAATCATCTTCATTAAGTATTAACAGTATAATTTTTTCGCAGTTACTCTTAAGATGCCAGGTAAATCCTTTTAGACATTATATAAATCCGTCTTGATGTTAGGTTTGACTGACGCTATTGACAGGACACAAGTCATTCATCATTACGTTTTTTTTTTGTAAATACAGCTCGTTCAGGCACAGCTTATTCGATACAAAATGATCTTAAATTAGGTTTACAATCGAGATTTTAGAGAAAATAAAAAAAAAATATTGGATTTTTTTTTTTCAAAACGGTGTATAAGAGAATATCGGTTGTATACTTTAGAATGAGCACATCTTATACAGCCTAACATTTAATATAGTTTAATAAAATGACGATTCGTAAGAGAAAACTGAATGACGAAAACAATTAATTTTTAATTTGTTTTCTTTTGCAACTTTTGCCGCTACGCTACTGTACTTTTGTACTACTCTCTCTTGTCCCGTCTCTTTTCATATTGCGACAATATACATACAGCGACAATTGTTCTTCTGCGGTAGAATTACGCAAAGATTATAAGCCGTTTATAATTTTCGAGTTGTAACTTTTTTGATGTGAAACATCTTTTAGCACGCCTTGGTAGTCAAATCGGTTTGCCGTCACGGCAAACGGCATGACGCTCTGATATCTTCGTCCACGCCGCCGCTCAAGACCCCTTTGTATGTATGTACACATACATACATACACTACACGCGTCGTGACTTCTCTTTATAGGCAGCGTACTATTTGTTATTAATTAGAAATTCTTATATTGACTTGAATGCTTCACATTTGCCGGGCGGCCCATGTCGTCATCATTATTCCTACATCTCGCTCTCCTACATTTTTTTTTATTTTCTATTTAGTGTAATCTAGCTTTTAAACTTTTGACAAATTAAGTAATATATATAATTAAAAAAAAAAAGTAACGTCATATTACATTTATAAATACGCCTAGATAAAAAGGTTCCGATTAAAAAAAATAAATAATAAAAGGTTAGTTTAAATGATTGCAAAGTTTAAAGAGCCCGCCTTAAGGGTTAACCCGCCTCCCCACTCTGGTAATTTACGCATTGATTAAAAATAATAGGCAATTTTTGTGTCGAGTAATAAATCAATCAGTAATAAATAATAAATATATGAATACCTCTTAATGACTTGTGAAGTCATTTAAAAAAAAAATGTGACAATGACATTCATATCGATAATATTATTCAATTATAACTCGTCGAGTCAAGCTGCTACAGATTTTTAACACGTTTTCCAGTTCGCTATTTAAATTACCTTTTTGTAATTTTAAAATACGCTGGCAATATTGGAATTATTCTGTATTAATCGTACTACGCTATATGATATATCGAAATTTTTTTAATTCTTTATACAAAATATATTTTTTTCTTGTATCAAATAATCGGGTAATTCGAAGTTTTTTTAATAAATCGATATCCAGTTATATCTATTTAAAAATCAAAGTTAATTCAATTGAACTAATAGTTAGTTGTCTTTCTATCGCTGAGATGATATTATTAGTTATTTTGAATTATTTTTTGCATAATTAAGAATATTTTAAAGCTGTTTTCATAATTAAGAAATTATACAAGTACCTAAAACGATTAATGGAATACTTGCTTACTATCCTGACTTCGTCCGGTTGAAATAAGATTTCTTTTTAATTTAAATTTCGATTGTAGCGCCATCTAGCGGGGCTAATCTTATGCATACAGGGATAATGGTTAAGATATATAGAGAATCAAATACACAAAAAATGTTATTGATTTCGATCCAACCATTTAGATAGAGTTCAATAACATACATATATATAAACTAAAGTGACTGTCTGTTTATCGTTGTCTCCGCTAACTCATTATAATCACTTAACGGAATTTGATGCTTGGTTGAATGGTTGATGAATGGTTCTTACCGATAGCGATAAACGAGGAGGGCTTGTACATATACCCACGATTGTCTACCTTTTAAGTAAAGCTCATAAAAAGTACTCATATATGATGTGTAACGTGATATCTCCTCTCGGTAATAAGAAACATCAACATTACATTCTTTCGGAGAACGAGTTAATGCCATGTGACGACCGATATTGACCAAGCGTGATTAGTAATAGATGAACAGCAATGACTGAAACGATGTTATAATGATATAGCTTGTAGAAAATACCTTAAAAGGGCGTTGTTGTGGATTATCGGCCATCGAGGTGGTGCGGATATCACTTGGAATTCTGACGCGATATTCGAACGTGAAGTTCTTCAGTCAATGGAAGAAACTGTTACTAGAGAGCTCCCGCCCAAAAGTGAAAACAGTACTCTTTGTTAGGACAAATTTAGGCAATGGGCTGACGTGAAGTGACGTCTCGCCTTGCTGAGCAGACCAAGCTTTTTAGACACCGATTTTGCTTTACCTACCAATTGAATGCGAACCAAAGACGCTTGAAACATAGACGTCAACAATTCCGATGCTAGCTGCGACAGCAAGAGGAATGTTCTCAAAGTGTTGACAAAAAGTAATTTTTAAGCGGTTAACGCACAATAAGAGTTCATTTGAGGTTAAATAGGACTCGGTTTAGCCGGTCCCAGTATGAGACTTTGGTTAAAAGTCGATTTGAGACACAAGTTTGTTCTGATTCTTGTCAACGTATTCCCGAGAAAAATTAGCATAGCTGGTCCACCGTATACACCTAATAAGGTATTTACTTTACTGTCATCTACATAGCAGAGAATATTGCTGATTTGCAACAATATGACAGAATTGATACGCAGAAGAAACAGAGTGGGTGATAGTACGCAGCCTTATAGAACACCAGAGTTTTAAGTCAGAGCATACACTGTCGACACTGACCTTGATGCTTCGATTTGTCAAATAGCTGGTGATTTAGTTGCATAATTTCCCGGGAAGCCCACAGGAAGGAAGCTTCGAAAGAAGCGCTTTGTGCCAATCAATCAATGCAATCGAAGGCCTTCACTATGGCCAAACCGGTTGCAAACGTCTTTGGTCTTAACTGCTTCCACCCATCTACATATGTGAAGCCAAGCTGGTCACTAGCAAAGCTTAAGTAAATGTTTGACTGTATATTAGAAATATTTGTCCAAAATTGATCAAGTGGCTTCTCACTAATTATCACAAAGCAAATTGAATATATTATCATCATTTAATTATAAGTCTATATTTATATGTTAGGAGTAGAAGGACAGCAGATAGGAGCAGATATCATATAAATCATGTGATCTGGCTAGCTAAAGGTTTATCGTGGCATTTTTAACATCCCTGTTTAAAATACGGCAGCCAGTTTATTAAAAATATGCAAAAAAAACAATCGGTACGGAACTAAAATATTAAGATTTTTTTTATCGTTTTCTACGTAATAACAATCTAATAAAGCAATTTATTTTTAAATCATTAATAAACACATTTGATCATTCACATCATTTGATAATTACTATAACACTTTGATTATTTTTATAATATAAATACTATATGTTAAATGTATACTCCATGTATACACATCGTGAAAGCTCAATGTGTACAAATGTGTAACTTTTCAGAACATAAATGCTCCTTTCATAGTTGTTTCAAATTCATACAATAAATCTTTTATGTACTTTTAACATATACAGCTAATTTAACTAACAAAAAAATATTATTTGGCTATGGAAGTGTTCTAATGACGTCATTTTAAGTTCAATACTATTCGTAAATTGAAATGAAAGAAAACGTCGTTCCTTCCGATAGATAAAGAAATGTATTAGAGGTGTATTATAGGAATGAAAAAAATTTAAATATATTTGATACATATTTCATACAAAGTGACAATTAAACGAATAAAATAAATTTGAATAATATAACTAAAATAAATATTTGTCAGCGATACTGTTGCGTTATATTCCATTGGTCCATATTATTATGTGTCGTTTAAGTACCAGCAACTAGAGTTTAGTATATACTATAGTTATACCATAGTCTATGTTTTTAAGGTTTTGTGTTTCTGATGAAAAAAATATTATATTATCGGTCCGCCAGACTATTTTTACGAATCTACTGGACGAAGTGGTTTTTATTTGAGAATCAAATAGATTTAGATTAATAGTGTCAATAAACGGATGCCATGTTTGGCATTCAAATTAATAAAATAATAAGAAAAATAATCATTATCTCAATCAAAAGGTCAAAGGTTTTATCGTCAAGATACCACATTTTACGATGTAGACAGATATGCTGTACCAGTATGTAAAATAAATTAAGGTCACTTTTATGAATTAAGAATTCCTAACTTCAAACTAAAACTGAACTAAAGCGTCATTGACAAAAGAAAGCAAAAAATGTTATTCGGTTTGGCCCGATTTTGAACCTAGCACACCATAATCTAAATCCGAATAAATCCGAATAGAATCGTCACTCGACTAACTAGACAATACAAAACCAAAAATCATTTAAAATGATATTGCTTGTCAAGAGTAAACAAAATACTCTGCTCAAAGAAAAATATACGAATAGAGAAGCAAAAGCTTATAGCTTTTCAAGCCATTTCTAAAAACAACACGTTTTTGTCAATACACGGGAGTTTTCAGTTAAACTGAATGAGACTACACTCGAGGGTTTTAATAATAGCCATTGAAAACCACTACAATCCACCTCCTGGCTCTATCCATATATTGGCAATAAAATAGTATATTTTCATTCTAACTTTGATAATTTTATACAATTGGCCGGGATTCAAATATATAAGTAAACATATAACCAATATCTCGCTAGGCTGTTATTGACCGCTTATCTTAGTGGATAATATTTAGTCATTCTCTAAGAACACTAAGCATTATCCATGATAATACCCATACCTGGCCTACCATTATTTCGAAGCGATAAAATTTGACTTAAAAAGCGTGTAAACATATTATATAAAACCTTTAGCGACATGTGCGACACAAATGCTATTATTAATTTGTAAACTGGAAGTGACGCAACGTTGACACATACAATTACGTGCTCACTAAAGAACAACATTATAATATGTTGTAAAATGCGATATGCATCACATTATCAATTAAGTGTGATAATTCATTACGGTAAATGAAAATACTCCTGCCGCGTTATTTACACTACAATACACTGCATCGACCGGAGCTCGCGTAATAAACGAACGTTTATGAAGTATATGACGTAATAAATTGTCTGACCACAGATTAAAATTATCAGTAAAGACTTTTATCCCATCAACGTCAAAAATATTACAATATTTAATTTTCATGTTTAAAGGTACATTTTTTATTCAATTAAGTCTTAACGAGCACTTTAAATCCGTTAATAAAATATGTTGTGACAGTTTTAAAGTTAAAGCCTTGATGAGTTACGAATGTAATCGAAATGCTAATTGAAATTTAGGTTAATTATTTTATATAAGTCCACATTTATTAATCTGAAACGAGATTACAGGCCGATCCTCGGAATTGGTTTAGTTCTACGGCATACTATTAGAAATGTAATATCAAAAACTCAGCTTAGTTCTACTGGAAAAAATACTCAAGGTTAAAGATAAAAAGTTGTTCTTTTGTTTTTTTTTTATAATGTGTGAGTTATCATAAAAATAGAATGACAAAATAATTATCTACAAAAATAGTTTATATGTTTTTCATAGAATGGTGGATACTGGTATTCATATAAAATATTGATACCAAAAATATTGCTTTCGCACAATTAAAGCCATATTCATTATTTGATTACATTCAATAATTAATACCAGAATTTTAATTATTTTATTCACGGTCAATTATATGGTAATTAACGATATTATTTATACAAAACAACCATTTTAGGACCGTTATAATTTTCGTTTTATTTAAACATTACAGCGTTAAAATAACTTTTAATTGATTATTAATTCAAAATAATGATTATCCATCTCGATTTCTGAATCACGTTAACTTTTTAACGATACTTATGTATATACTCGAGTTTCATAAATACGTCTTATACCTGTCTAAGATTCCATGGTCTACCGAGAATCCCCATAAGTCCTGCGATCACAAAAAACCATAACTTTATTTATAAAATGTCGCTTAGGGCTGATTGGGCTGTCCGGTCTACTAATAATCTTGAAGCTAGAGACTCCCTATGGGATGTTTTTAACAAAGTAGGAATACTTACAGTTACGTCACAATGTTGCGTATATTTACAATAATACGATTCTTATACTAATATTAATAAATAGCGTTAGTCGGATGTTTATATAACGAAATAATATTTACCCGTTATGTGATATGAATTAATAAATTATTGAACGTCATCGATATCGTGAATCAATAATAAAATCAGAGTGCATCATGGTTTGCTTGTTTATTAATTTGTTAAATTACATTCAATAAACATATTTAGTCTCATAATTAATTTAAATAAATAAATATATTCAATTATTTTATTCACGTGAGGTGTTATTTTATCATTCCCTATTTCGTTTGCGTTTTATAAACCAGGGTATAATAAATATATTTGATAAACAAAATATATTAATCAAAGATAAACTTATGGAATTTTGTATTTTTAATGTCCGAATTTATTTTTTATGAATTAAACCCATTTATTTTGTTCGTTTTATTTATTATCATAATAATAAACTGTTTAGTGGTTTTGTATTTTTTATATTAGTATCAGTCTGTAAATATCGTAGTACTAAACAAAAGCTACGCTCCTTGAATGTATGGTTCATATAAAGCAGAATATCATCGTAAGGAGGTTACACAGGTACATTGCTGAGGACGATATAATCTATAAACACAAATTAAGCACATAGAAGTGGCTTTAAAATGTGTTTAAAAATATAATATTAACATATATTGGATGATCTTTGAGAAGGGTACAAATAATAAAATTAATAAAAGTACTTATCTATAAATTTTTTGTTTAAAAAACTATATAATAAAATTAAATTAAATCTGATACAAAGTATCACAGTAAACACAGACGACCAAACTAAACCGTAAATGAGATTATCAAAAAGCTGATGAATGGATTATATTATATGATTTTAATATTCGAATCAATACTTTGAACCCAGCAACAGATAATAGCTGACCTTTGAAGGTTGTACAATAAGCTTAAGCAAAATTTGATTTCTATCGAAGTTCGCAATCAATTAAAAGCGAGCGAATAAAGGCTAATTGACCTCAAAATGTTTCTTGCTCGTAATTAGACGCTAGAGCTGATAAATACGATGGATGGCTTAACATACTCTACAATCCTTTATAATCCGTCGTAACAATAGTAAACCTGTCTTAAATGTATTCAGTCGATAGAGGTTTAATATAACTTTATTTAATATTTTCTCTAATTATCTCATAATTTCCAATATTTTCACAGGTTTGAACGCGATCTTATTTTGTTTTCAACTCAACGTCTACTCTTTTATGTTTCGATCTCAAAACTTCGGCTTAAGTGTAGTATTTTTTTTTATGATATAGGTAGGCGGACGAGCAAATGGGCCACTTGATACTAAGTGTTCACCACCGTCCAACCACCACAAATTGCGCTGTAAGAAATATTAAGCATTCCTTACATCACCAATGCACCACTAACCTTGGGAACTAAGATGTTATATGCTTTGTGCCAATAGTTAGACTGGCTCATTCACCCTTCAAACCGGAACACGACAAAACTGATTACTGTTGTTTGGCGGTAGAATATCTGATAAGTAGGTATCACCTACCCAGACGGGCTTGAATAAATCCGAAGAAAAATGTAGTATATAAGATAGAATAAATAAATCAATAAATAAGAAAATATACCCTTGATATATACTTAGACCATGACGAATTGAATTTGTCTAGCTGAACATCATATATCTCCAGTATGTATGAAATACTGCGTATTGTGTATTTAAAAACTCTTACTGGAGTTACTTGGTGGAATAGGCTCCAAGCGATTTTCTTAAGAGCGCAGATCTAAATTCAATAAGCTTAATTACAGGTTGTTAGTATTTTATGGCTCTTAAAATTTTGTCTCGAACTAAGATTGAAGTCACGCCTCATCTCATAGTACAAAATCTACACCAAAAAATTAAGCCTTCAATAAAATATCTTTAATTAATGCGAAATCATACTGAGATAATAGGACTACACTTAGTAGAATTAATGATTGAACATCAGATGTTTGACATAATGATAAAATGAAACTGATGTTCATGATACATACGTGACTAAATACTTGCTATATAAAGCAAGGAGTAGTTTAGTTTAACATGCGGCGCATTCAATCATAATAAAAAAATGTAAAATAATAATATTTTAATTTTTTTTTAATTTTAAAAATAGAATTTATGTTAATTTGTTAGAGTTATTTCAACCATTAAATATCTTACGTAATTTAATATAAATATAAATATTGGACAACATCACATACATTACTCTGATCCCAATGTAAGTAGCTAAGGCACTTGTTTTATCAGAATCAAAAAATCAGAAGTAACGACGGTACCGCAAACACCCAGACCCAAGACTACATACAAAACTAATGAACTTTTTCTACATTGACTCGGCCGGGAATCGAACCCGGGACCTCGGAGTGGCGTAACCATAAAAACCGGTGTACTCACTACTCGACCACGGAGGTCGTCAAACCGTTTTACGAAACATTTCAAATAGGTTGTATGTGTGAAATCGCACCGATGCAAGCGATGAGATAGTCTTTTTGCTTCATTTTGATGTGAAATATCTATTTACATGCCTTCGGGTTAGACACTTTGGCGACATTGTCTGTCTCTTTCTACTGTATACAGTTTTATAATATATTTTTTGTTATTGTTTTAATTTACACGGGATTTTCAATAACAATTTTGTCATTGGTATTTAATTATTGTCAAACGTTGTTTATTTGTTTTATTTCGTTTGTTTTTTAATCAATGGCTTTATAGCGAAAGCGATTTTGTTCCAATAGGGTGTGCCAAGAAACCTTCCGTTTTTTTTTTTTAAATAATAAAAATAATAAATATAATAAATATTGGACAACATCACATACATTACTCTGATCCCAATGTTGTTAAGCTAGGAAATTTATAAATGAATTTCAATTTATTTTACGTAGCCATTCATGAGTGTGTATTGGTTAGAAATACGTACTATTATTGGCTCCATTCTGAGATGAGACTAATCTCAAACCACATGGTCCATCTTACGGTCGCATAATTGTCGCCTTAAATTTTGTGTTATTTATTATCTTAACAATCTCACGTGTTTATTCATAAAATCGCAATTCTACTGTAAGTATATAATTTAATAAAACCTATAATTATTTTCCTTTCAATGTTTTCCTTTATGTTTATCTTTGTTTTTGACCAAATTGTTCCAGTAATTTCCGGCTTTTTGACGCTAAAAAAATATTGTGGAACATATTCCACATTTAAATAATTAATCAAAAGATTATCGATGGACATATCATAAATGAGATTTTAAACTGCTCTCGTAATATATTTAACCGGTGATAAAGCTTGGGCTTCAGAAGCTGGTATTCGATAAAAACATAATCGTAAATATTAAGCAGAAAAGCGGGGATGTCCATTGTTGAGCGCTTGGCAGTTGTATTGTTTTGCTAAGTGTGAACGAAATCAACTTTATGCCTTTATGGCATGCGATAAATCCGGATGATATCGCCATAATGGTTGTTATTGATATCTATTTTGTTCCGTTATCCGAATGTATATCAGGCGTTCGTATTATTATCTTTTCTTTATTCGAATTATATTTATTAAAATATTAAATAAATATCCTGAATCTTAAAAGACGATTGTGCTTTCAAACCAAGCGTCGCTGATTTTTTAATTGGTTAATTTGTTTAAATCGTTATCTACGGAGAAGAATTACGAGTATAGTGACGAAGACCTTTTGCCGGGTGAAATTCTGCCATCTGTGTAAAACCATGCAACCGCTTTGGAGCAGCGGGTGCAATAACATTTAACTACTTTTACCACCACTTACTTTTTTATATAATATCTAAAAACTTTAAAAAAAACCCAGTGTGTGACTAGGTTTTTGTTAAAGTATTTAGAATTGAATACATCACGTAGCAGATAGTATAACTAATAGTAACTATTTCAATTAAAAGCGAAAATAATGAAACGTGAAATATATATATCCAACATCATCTTACTTGGTGGTAAGGTCTTGTACAATGTACCACCCATTCATCATGGATTATTCTGTCAAACAACAATACATAGTATTGCTATGTACCGGTTTGAAGGGTGAGTGAGTAAATGTTATTATACGCACAAGAGACATAATATCTTAGCTACCAAAGTTGGTGGCGCATTGGCGATGCAAGAAATGGTTAATTTAACAGCGCTGATGTCTATGGTGTCTGATGGTGGTGATCACGTAACATCAGATGGCCCATATAGCGTCCGCGTACCTATTCCATAAAAAAAAAATAGCTTTATAGAACTTCGATACATAATATCAAAAGTGAATACAAGTCACCAGTAGTCTGAAACGACGCATCTTTTTGTTACTACATTAATAACTAATAATAAAAGTGACAACACTTTTCACGTGTTAACAAAGACACTTGATGTGATAGAAGATTTTTAATTCGCTTTTGTTGCTCCACTTTAATGTTCTGTGCGCTCCTCTCCTCACCTCTTATGTTATAATATGAGCCTTTAATAACACGCATACATAGTTGGCTGACATTTGCTTTAGTATTTGATTACTCCCTATAAGTGGTATTAATTGGCATTCTAGCTATTGTATTTGGAAGTTATGCGTAATTAATCAAATGATTATTATTCGATACCATTGTCGTTTGTAGCTAGTTTGGTCAAGATAATCAACATTTCACTATTCAGTAGCTGAGTGGGGAGAGTGATTGGATATTAGGCAGTACAGACGATATATTTTACCACATTGTTGATGGTTTTATTAACAAATAATACGATACGTTCATAAATATTGAACATTTCCAAATGTTTCACAGTTCGGCAAAGGTTTTTCTGCTGAAAAGTTTTGGACTTTGGACTTTGTTCCATCACACTGCTCCAATAAAGGCTCGAGGGTTCAGAAATTTAGGTAGGTTTCCTCACGATGATAATCTCATAGATTAGCACGAGATTGATTATAAATACTAATCAACTCCGTTGCGTCACCAGTATTACAATATATCATTCGTCGTAAGAACTAAGGGTTGGAACGCTTGAATGGATTTCCATTTGCTTTGTGTTTTGTTTCGATGATGTTCTCCTTCAACGGTTTTACCGCCACCTTACTAAGCGTTCGCATATTTTTCTTAAGAATCGTGTTAATGATTAATTTCTATTTCTATTATAAATATTCGTCTCTGGATATTTTAACTCAGAAGATGTAAAAAGGGATCTTGTTTATTCCAAACTAAATTTTTTTTCGATCGAAATTATCAAATTTAAATAGTAATATTATCAATGTAAAATGAAACATTCTCAACTGTAAAGGATTTGTTACCCGAGGTTATATTACAATTAAATGGTACGTTTAGTATTTTCGAGAATGTTCGCCTATGTTGTTAAAGGTTTTTGTCCCTGGGGCATTCTTTACATTTTTTAGGCATCCTATTCATATTACCTCTGAAAACTTAATCCAAGAACAAATATAATAAAAAACTATACCTTCTATTGTCAAACTTTGAATTCTACTCGTATCGAACGAAATAGTGTATATGAATAAAAAACTGGGCAAGCACGATTCGGACTCACGCAGTGAGGTTTCCGTATCGCCAGATAGTTAGACAAACAGACACTGATTTAACAACAAATTTATGATTTTAGATTTTTTTCCTGTACTTAAATATTGATTCTTGATGAATATAATGATTCAAGATTAACGAGAGGATCCGTTTAAGAATGTAATGTGTACTGAGTAATGCTATATAATCGCCTATATATTTTAATTGCGTAGACATAGAGGTTTGATTTTTTCATAGCTCCAAGGTTCTCTGAATTTAGTATTAATTTCTACTGTATACCTCCAAGTGTTCTTGGTCTTGACGGATAGAGAGGCAGACACGCGGACGACGAACTGGTAATATAAGGATTTCTTTTTTCATTCAAATACAAAAAAAAAATTATTATATTAATTGAGCCGAGATGGCCCAGTGGTTAGAACGCGTGCATCTTAACCGATGATTTCGGGTTAAAACCCAGGCAGGCACCACTGAATTTTCATGTGCTTAATTTGTGTTTATAATTCATCTCGTGCTCGGCGGTGAAGGAAAACATTTTGAGGAAACCTGCATGTGTCTAATTTCAATGAAATTCTGCCACATATGTATTCCACCAACCCGCATTGGAGCAGCGTGGTGGAATATGTTTCAAAACTTCTCCTCAAAGGGAGAGGAGGCCTTAGCCCAGCAGTGGGTAATATATAGGCTGCTAATGTAAAAAAATAAATATATATTTATAAAATTACATTAACAACAATAAGTAAATAGTTATTCAATTTAAAACTGATCCGAGTTTATTTAAAATCAATTTGTGTGTCGTTGTTGTTTGTACTTTTTCTAACTAAAGAACCCGAATGAGCCATGCAATGGCGCTATTCAAAACTATTGAGTGCTTTTTGTTTTATATATAAATATTTCGCTTTGAAATCCAGCTAGGCGAAACAACGGCGTTTATTGGTATAAAAATAAACTATTACAATGTGTCATCGGCGCAATGCTACGAAACAGTGAAAAGGGTTTTCGTTAAATTTATTCGAACGTAAAAAGTAATACTACTGTTTTAATTTGCATTGTATATGTCAATTGAAATAAGACGACGAATATGACTATGATGAAGAATATTCTAAGCCTACTGGAATCATTCATTCATTCTATATTTTATTATTATTTATAGTCGCGTATTAACTGCGATCATATAATAGCTTTATATTTTGTCCGACGTATCGACAGAGTTGCGCCTGTCGTGGTCACGAGCCGCTGACTTTTGCGGTTAGATATGATAAAGCGTGTCACCCCTTCACAATCGTCGTATTTAAGTAGTTTATTTTCGACTTTACTTCGAAATTTAAATTATGTGTTAATTTAACTAGTAGTCAATTGTTTTTTCAATCTATATAATTAATCATCCCATTGACGTCACTAGTGATTAGGGATGGTTCAATTTTCGCTCAAAGAATGGAATTACGAGTCAACGAGGGCATACTGCTACTGGCATTCTTTACCACCATTCCGCGCGTTCTTTATTTTTTTTATAGTAGATTTTTTTATAGTTTCGACTTATTTCAAATTATTTAATTTTTTTACGTAAACAATTCTTATATAAGTAAAATATGAATTATTTGTAGATTGTTTTGACTTTTTTTTTTAATTCTTAAATCACGAAAATAAAGACTAATTAAAACAAAAAATATAAACAATAACAAATAATATTTGAAATAATTGCCTACATAAATACATAAAAATAATATTTAAATTTCCATACCAATTACTTATATTACGAGCTTATACGGTATTTTTATTAATGAAATTATGATATTTTTATTTTCAAGTTAATAGGTAAACTACTGTTAGGTGTATATAATAAAATATTACGATATGATCTATATCAAATATGGAAGTTTATCTCTTACGAATTAATCAGTGTTTGTAGAGACAAGCACTGCTACACTGAGACAACGTTGCTATGAAAAATAAGGTTTGAATTTCCATTTTGAAACGAAGTCCTTTTACGTGGTTTACAGTAGTGTGAACTGACAGGCGACCTTCTCCTGTCTTTCGTTTTCTCTCTCTTTCTATTGCGTACAGTTTTATTAACATTTTTTTTTTGGTTTAATTCATATGGTAAAGGAATGTTATTAAATGAAAACGACACATTTATCTAACCTAGTGGGAAAAGATTAATGATTTTTTTCGTTACGGAAGTATTCAAGCTATCGGCATGGCAGTTATATTATGTTACCATAGGCAAAATATAATTTTGGATGCATTTTTTCTATATAACATTATACTTATTCACTTAACTAGTGTTTTGAATTATTTGGATCGTATTGTATACTGATTTCTTAATACAAAAAACTTTTTATAACAAGAAAGGATCTGAATTTATTTTTATGTTGCCGCAAGGTTTTTTAATTAATATTGCTTGAGTGCTACTGATAAGTAAAATATAATGATTATTACAATATTAGAATACTATGCTAGATAATTTTAGAGGTTTTTAAATAAATACATATACTTAAATTATCACTTTACTTGTATAACTAAGACAAAAAAGGCTTTTTAATAAATTCCGAATTAAGTTTAGTTTTCGAGTAAATGTCAAATGTGATGTATCTAATGCATATTATAGAACCTTCATGTAAAACTATAAAGCTTATCGACTTAAGATTAAGTTTCGACGAAAATTAAGTAAGCTTAAGTTAGAATATTATAATGTACTAGATGGCCGTTCTAACTCCGTACGGGTAAAAAAATGTTTTATAATCATTGAGATGTAATGATCGCGAGCAATGCTCCACTCGTGGCTCAGTGTAGCTTTCCTCAGATGGTGAAGATGATATCCCCACCCCTCTGCACTCTACACTCCTCGCTAGTGCATTCGATAGCACTAGGGAATCCCAGTGGCCATCCTCCTCATTGCCGTCTAAAATAGGACAAGTGAGGCCCTCACATTACGTGTCCATGGCCAGGGTCGCGCCCTATCTTTTAAGCTCCAGATCTCCGGTACTCGTACTGTGCCTATTTCGATGCAGCTCTACTGTGTTGTCCCTGTGCAACATTTGTGTATTTCATCTGGTAAAAGCAGTTGAGAAAATAAGAACATGTAAATAATTATACCTGAACTGTCTTGGGGGAAGACCGTCGCTTACTTGTGGCTAATCTTTTCAAGCCTAACTTTTGAAAAATGCGTATATTAGAATGTACTTAAAAAGGAATTGCTAATTTTCTTTTAAAAAAATAAAGCAGCAGCTTGTACTATTTACTATAAATGGTACAATAATTGAGAAAGATTAACACCTTTCTCGTAGCCGAGTCGTAGCCCAGCGGGCAACGTAACTAACCGCTACAATTCTAAAGAGCGTAGTAGCGACCTTGAACGCTAACTAGTCTCGCTAACTGCAACCGATTACAAAGAACAATTTCTTTCTTTTGTTTTTTGTGTCAATTCCTTAAAGGTATTTTGTATTGTGATGATACACTTGGGATGTACTTGCTTATAAACATTATTAAGTGTAATATTACTTTTAGGTTTATGAAATGAAACTTAAAACCATTACAATGTATATATATTTATATACATTAAAATAACTTACAAAATAAAATAAAATTGATGGTTACTTTTACAACCGATTAACCGTATTTGATTTTTTATAATAAAATAAACTGAACGAATCTTAAAGCTACCATCACACTGACTGCTATATAACACATATGTAACACATTCAATTGTTTTTATTTGCGAGCTGTGAGAATCATTGCCTTTGATTCGTCAGGCAAAAATAAAAATATACGTCAGTTAAATTAGTTTAGAAAATGTTTATTTTATAAAAATGAATGTCGGTATATCTGTTAGAGATTAATAGAGTTCGACACTGTTTGACCGATCACCGTGAAAATTGGCACATACATGGCATATTTTTTCATGGAAAAGTTATTATACAATCCACTTTGTTGTAACTCGTCGACAAAAGACGCTGCAGTACATGAATTTCTATACCACTCAACAGATTGATATGAATATTTGTTTTGCAAGTAACAATTAAAAAAATATAAATGTAGCGAAAAGTAGAGTAGGAATATATTAATTGATGGTATTAGTATGCATATTTTGGGAGAGCAGATTGGTACACGGTTACTAATGTCCTTATACATTGGTTCTGTGAGAAATTTTGATCATTACTTATATCAACAATGCGTTTCCTACGCTATGCAACTAAGATATTATCTGACTATGGATACACTAGCTTAGTCACCCTTCCAACTGGAACACACCAAATAAGTATTGCTGTTTGGTGGCAGAATATATAATAAGTGTTTGATAACTAAATAAATTAAAGTACATATTATGTACTTCTTCCATATTTAAATTAATATTTTGAAAAATATTTGATACAATAGAGTATTAAATTAATTTTCTTTTTAATGAACTTAAATTTTTATTTCGAAGTTAATGTTTAATTACAATTCAGAAATTTAAATTGTATTTATCCTTTATTTTAAAAGTGACACTTAAATTTGATTAATTTTAAAAATATTACCGACTAAATTGCCTAATTATACTTTAAGTTTCGCACAAACGGAACATATAGAAATGATGCACTTAAAATCTGCATAGAAATTATAGTATCTGTGAAAGCAAGAGATTCACACTTCTAATGAAAAAAAAATGTTGATGACTCTCATTCGTAAGGAGCTAAACAATTTATCTCACTCAGTCAAGTATCGTCAAATAAACTCGAAGCGTTTGGTGACAAGTCAACAATTTACATGGAACGAGTGAAACATCTCGTTTACTGTAGATAATATTTTGTTTCAGAGAAATTTCCATCCATATTGAGTTTACGAAACAACGGCGCTAAGTTTTAACAATATTTCGTTGGAGTTCACTTTACCAGTCGATACTGTATCGATGGTTCTTTAGAGACTTTTTTATATAAGACATACAATCGATGTTGCAGCTTTACTCACAAAGCTTGTGGAGACTATAAGTCCTAAATAAACAGAACACAACAGTAACAGCCTCAAAATTTCCCACAGCTGGGCTAAACCTTCCTTTTTTTGAGGAGAAGGTTTAGAGACTATTCCACGCTGCACCAATGCGGGTTGTTGGATATACATGTGGCAGAATTTCATTGAAATAAGACACATGCAGGTTTGCTCACGACGTTTTCCTCTACTGCCGAGCATTACATGAATCATAAAAACAAATTAAGCACAGGAAAATTCAGGGCTACTTGCCTGTTTGAACCCGCAATCATTTGTTACGATGCACGCGTTTTAACAGCTGGGCTATCTCGGCTCTTGGCTGAAAAGTATGCTACATTTGTTTTTTGAGTAAATAAGATATTAATTTGTCCATTCGTTCATAATTCTAAAAACCATAGACAATGAGTGATTACACATATTAGAAGTGTCAATTTTCATAGAGGACCTTTTATAAAAAAAAGTTGATACCTGTCTTTTGTATAGATTTAAAAATAATAATACGAATATCAATCCTGAGTTTTATTTACCGGTTCTTTTAAAAACTGAGATTCACAAATTTTGAAAATCACTTAGCAAATTTTTGAAGAGAAATGTCTTCGTACTTTCGAAGGACAAATGTAGACACTGCATGTCTAGACTAGTCTATAAACTCAAGGTCGATCAGCGTCCTGAGCTCTTACTATTATTGGAAAATAATCTCAGTAATGAGACTATCCAGAGAAGAATATGAAGATACCAACTGCGATAGAGTTATACATGAACTTGTTGGTAGGGCTAAGTTAAGTAGAGCCGAGATGGCCCAGTGGATAGAACACGTGCATCTTAACCGATGATTTCGGGTGCAAGCCCAGGCAGGCACCACTGAATTTTTATGTGCTTAATTTGTGTTTATAATTCATCTCGTGTTTGGCGGTGAAGGAAAACATCGTGAGGAAACCTGCATGTGTCTAATTTCAACGAAATTTTGCCACATGTGTATTCCACCAACCCGCATTGGAATCGCAACAGCGTGGTGGAATATGCTCCAAACCTTTTCCTCAAAGGGAGAGGAGGCCTTAGCCTAGCAGTGGGACATTTCCAGGCTGTTAATGTAATGTATGTTAGTAGGGCTTTGCGCAAGCACAATATCTCAGATACTACCCACTTATCAATACATAACACTATTACGATTGTATTAATTAATCATTCAAACGAAAATAGCTTGTTAACTTATTAAACGACGATATTCAACATAAAATAAAGGATAATATTTATATATTATGCTATTTTAATATTAATTGCTTATCGTGATTATACAAATGTAATACACGAATACAATACAATAAAATATTTAAATGTAAATGATTAATGGATAAAATGTTTACAATTTGACAATATCTCATGTTACAAGTTCGGTACATTGTTGATATTGATTTGCGGCGTTAATTATATTGTTTTCCTAATTGTATTAAACAAGCTGGACGTGCGTCCTTACTGCGCACGTGTAAAGTTATTGTTTAACCGCATTATATTTTGTTAAATAATATGACAAACATAAAATATATACTATATAATTCAATCACTATCAAGCTATGTGATCAGATACATACAATTTACTGATACGTAATGTATCTGAATAAACTGATACGTTTTCTTATAAGGGTTAATACAGTGAAGCGATTAGGTAGAACTGGAGTCTGTTATAATTTATACAACACTAGCTGTCCGTGGCATTGCTTCGCCTGTGAGTGAGGCTCTGAGAAGGGGACCTGTGAGGAAAGCAACACACACACACACATACACCAATATCACTCTCGCCTCACACAAACACATATGCACTTTATAATAATTATTAATATCAGTTATCTTTATTTTTATTTTATTTTTTCTCTTTAATTTTATTTATATTAAGTAAAAGTTTGTGTATTCTTTAGTTGCTTATATAACATGTTATTATGTAAGAGTGGGTCACACTGACAAGAGTATGTATCATGCGCACTAGAGAAACCCAACCTTAAATATATTATGTATTCTGTGGTAAAAAATGGCTAGACCTTTCCACCCACAGATATGAAAATGTATAGTATTGAATAAAAATATATTGTTAATGGTAAAAGAAAGAGGTTTTCAAAAACTCTTTTCCGAAAAATAAAAAAATAAATAAAAACAAAAAAAGAAGAAAATTGTTAATTGAAAATGTTTTTAATTGAAAATTCATCCTGTAAGAGGATTAGACGGGAGTTGAAAATATAATGAAGGGAAATTCATAATTTTTGAAATTCTAAATATGTAAATTGTAAATGGAAACAGGTTCCCAAAAAAATCTAATGCTTAAGAAATTTGGTGGTATTTTATCTAATTCTTTCGACGGGATATCCCATGCCAAAATTTAATTTAAGCGATTACCAAATGGTCACACAAATTAAATTTCGTTATGAGAATTGCAAAATATTTATTGCAAAATTTGACGATTGAACTGTAAATAAACTTCTTATACTCAAATATTTATAGTTATCTTGCCACTGGGACATTCCATTAGTGACGTTCTGAGGAACCATCTGACTTTTCTCAATGAATTATTCGTTTTTGGACAACCTATACTTTCTATACTAACTTTTTTACCCTGTGTTCGAGTTGGGGACATCGAGGATTTTTTTTATTCTGTGGTTGAGTTTATTCTAGCGAGGAATTAGTTTCGAATAAACAAATGAAAACTAAAGAATCCACGGAACCATGTTGATAATTACAAAAATGGCAAACTTCCCCTATAAACTTTCATCCTATTTTTTGTCCCCTGGGATTCCAAAAACACTGATTAATCTGAAAAATATTTATTAAGAGAAGCCCATGCACCTATTTTCATGACTATATCATAAAAAAATATTTTCCATAAAAACAATAATTCCCCGTTTAACTTTCTGAGGTTATGTATGAATTTATAAATATGCTGTTAATATTTATTTTTATTTATAAAGCAATTCCTTTAAAAGCAAATTTTTATATTCCTAACATTAAAATGGACGATGTAAATCGTTATCCCTTGTGAACCTTTTTTATTTCGCTGGTATAACGCGTTTACAAAATTTCTTCCTCATGAAGGGATTGGTGTATATGTAACTCATCGGGACCCGAGTGCCGAAATACCCAATAAATAGCCAGCGGTACCGTCACTGTATCATCGAAGGTTACTATTTGATGTCTTGTGCAATAAAATCGTAACGGTTGGCCTACCTATGCGGGTCTCCAATACAGAGGGATTCAAGGAGTGCAGAGAATTTCCCTTGTCCCTGTAACGCTTAAGGCGTTAGGAGAAGGTGTGCATAGCGCCTTACCACCGGTATTCTTAGGTGGAGTGAGTCAGCAGAGGAACTCTCCTCATGCAACCCCCGCTCCACGGCTTTTACCTGTTATATTACGATGATAATTAATAATAATGAAAATTCATAGATTATAACTACTATACGAGTATATAATCATTCAATTACAATTATATATATCATTTATATGAAAATCATTAAAATTGGAAATTCAAATTTGGAATTCTTAATAAAATAATAAAGTAATTTCAATACTTCCAACTACTGCAATATGAACAATAATCGCGTATACGGATTCAAGGATTTAATTTCGTATGTAATATCTTGTCTGGACTTAAAATGAACAGTAAATTGGACGATACGAGGGTAGTATGAATATAATACGTTTAAAATGCGGATGAAACTGAGCTACTGAATAATTTAAAAATAATAAAGCCTGTCGTCAGAACAGAACATCTTATAATGGTTTTAATATTTTAACTTCAACTTATTTATGCGACGTGAAATGTAATTACATGAAAAATACGCATATATGCCTCTGGCTTTATGCCAAAATGCACCGCGGTGTAAATTGTATAAAACGTTTTAAATTATCTTTAGCATAATCGTGTTGTCATCTTTAATTTATTACAATTTTCCACCTCCTTGAAGTTCTGTTTATGAACTAACTATTACAAAACTTAATTTGTCTCTCAGTGGAGCCTCTCCAAGGCTTTGTTGATTAAATACAAAGTTTAATAGGGCTACTTTTTTATCATTTATTACTTAGGCCAAAGAAAATTTGTGTTCGGAGAAATTGTACGCGCACAGAAATTTCACGCTACGCGATACAAGTCTCTTTGCCTTGTGTATGTAGGAGTGTTCGATCGTAATGATGTCCTGATGAAATATTAGGTCTTGTTTTATCTCCAAGAAACAATGCTTAAATGTTTGATATGATTAATAAGCATTATAATTAAAATACGTAGGTGCTGCAGTTTTATAAAGATGCTAAAATCAGTTCAATAGTAAAAATAAAAATTCTATAAAAACATTTTTATAAATGAACTAAATTTTATTTTCATCATATTGCGCCGTAAAATATCATTTTTGTAAGTAAAATTTCTTTAAGCTTTATGTGGGTAAATTTCTATGTCGAATTTGAGGCCAATGTTACTCTAAGAAACGTTTGAGCGAAATGCTTTTGACACAAACTGGTTGAAACCAGCTCACTTCGTCACATATACACACACTTAGACATATTTTTATTTAAATTTGTATTCATAGTCGTAAGATTAGCCGACATTATAAAACGCCTTAATTTAGGTTTTTTTTTTGCCATAAAACACGTGCTTATTTTCGCTTAAAAATTGGTTTTCGCAAAAAACTGTATTACATTTGGCAAATATATTGATATCGCTTAATAAATAAAAAAAAAAAGTTAAATTTATTAAATCGAACATTACCACATATTTCTCAGCAAATTAATTTCGTTTGTAGACAAAAATCGTTCGTTCATAATATAATGCTTACGACAACACTTAAAGTGGGAAAACGTACTCCCATTTATTATGTTTCACCAGAAAGACACGGGCAAAGGGACTACCTAATATTGAATGATTACCTCCGCCCACAAACACTGCCGCTGTAAGAAGTATGAATTATTCTTTACGTCGTCAATGTTTCGCCCGCCACACGCCGCGCAAACTAAAACACAACCTTATAAAAAAATCGCGTTTAGTACAATCATTTGGTTTGACAAGATCGTACAGATACGTTTATATCGAGAAACATAAGTTTATAATGATTTTTTTCAATAAGATACCTATAAAAGAAATATTAAATACCTACTAACTACTTCTAGGCATTCGAACGGGTAGAATAAGGATCGTTTTTTTTTTATTATTTTGATTAGCAAATATATAAAGTAAATATTATTATTGGACCAGTAACCTTTCGCTGACTTACCCGAACAGTTCACCAAATTTTCATCAAAATCGGTACAATCATTCAGGAGCGCATAATAAAACATACATTTTTGTTTAAATATACTATAGAAGATTATAAATAAATAAATTAATAAATATTGGACAACATCACATACATTACTCTGATCCCAATGTAAGTAGCTAAAGCACTTGTATTATGGAAATCAGAAGTAACGACGGTACCTCAAACACCCAGACCCAAGACAACGTAGAAAACTAATGAACTTTTTCTACATCGACTCGGCCGGGAATCGAACCCGGGACCTCGGAGTGGCGTACCCATGAAAACCGGTGTACACACTACTCGACCACGGAGGTCGTCAGGAGATTTATCAAAATTCGTTTGAAAATTTAACGAATTAATTATTCAACTTTGAAACGTTTAACAAAAACTTGAGACTTTAAATTGTTTTTCATATTACAATTCGCTCAACGGGCTACAAAGGAATACAATCGCCGTACTCAAAGCTGTACGTAAACATGTATGTGTATTATATCCGTATATAGAACGTAGTGTGTGCAATCAACGTGATAGCTCTCAACTTAACTGCAATGAACTGCGCTGTTCTATGTTACGAAGAACTTGATGAAATTCTCTTTTGATTTTGATTTCACTGATATAAACGAGATACGTTTTAGTTGTTGTTTTTTTTTATGATAGATTTTATATTTCGATGAGAATAATTATTGAACATTTGAGTTTACGTAGATTATTTTTTTTTTATTTTCGTTTTTCTCTGTGAGTGTAACTGGAACACGTTCATGTTAAAGATTGTGGATTCAAATTCAATTTGGCTATATTAAATTGTAGTGTGCAGAGCCGAGATGGCCCAGTGGTTAGAACGCGTGCATCTTAACCGATGATTTCGGGTTCAAACCCAGGCAGGCACCACTGAAATTTCATGTGCTTAATTTGTGTTTATAATTCATCTCGTGCTCGGCGGTGAAGGAAAACATCGTGAGGAAACCTGCATGTGTCTAATTTCAACGAAATTCAGCCACATGTGTATTCCGCCAACCCGCATTGGAGCAGCGTGGTGGAATATGCTCCAAACCTTCTCCTCAAAGGGAGAGGAGGCCTTTATCCCAGCAGTGGGACATTTACGGGCTGCTTATGTTATGTTATGTAAATTGTAGTGAAGAGAAGAGGAAGTATTTGACTAGATGATAACATTTATAGATTTTCACAATGCTAAGTATTAAGATTAGGTGTTCCCATATATGTTTCTGCCATTGTCGTAGTCTGAGAACCAAACGACAATACCCCACATTTATCATCATCTTACTGCCCTTATCCCAATTTTACTTGGGCTCGGCGCAGCTTGTTTTCTTCTTCCATACTTCTCTGTCAGACGTCATCTCACAAGTAACATTCTTTCTAACCATATCGTCTTTCACACAAACCATCTATCGTTTCTTTGGTCGAAAAGCTCACAATTAATAGAATTATATTAAAAGTTGTCTAAATTTCAAAATAAAAAAAATGCTATAAAATTTAATAGCGCATTATCATCACGGTCTATTTCATGAAAAGCATCCGTTCGTGAATTATCCGAAACATTAAACGGAACGAGTATTAAAGTGGCTGAAAAAGAAGTAGCGAAGAGAAATATAAACTGAACGTAGTAATATTGCAACTTGGTATTATTGTCTCATAAAATTCAAGGCACTACGACGCCGAGGTTTTAAATACTTTCGTAGCGTTGAAAAAGTTACTTTTAATCTTCTTTTAATGAAGTTACACCAGTCTTGCAGTCAGGTAAGACAGTTTAACGCCGACAAATCCTCTACGTAACAAAAATCTTTAATATCCAGACAGAAATAGTGGCTTATGAATGAGGTTATTGCGTTTAAAGTGCAATGGTTTATTTATGTTTTTAATACTGGTGATGTTTAAAATTTTATTCGTTCCGTTGCAATTTTTTATTCAAATTTTTCTTAATGTGATCCTAAAGAAACACAACTTCTTGCCATATGATTCTAGCGTACTTCAAAATAGTCATTATAATTTATTACGCCCCAAGTATACACTTAGATAGGAAACAAAATAAAGAAAATTCATGACACATCTGTTAATTGTCAAAATTAGATGTTTTTCTTTTACCGAATACTTCTGGAATAAATAATAATAAAGTAATTAATAACTTTGGACTTTAAGGACTCAATAGTAATAATAATAATATCGTTTAAGCTTTCTACTCTCATCATGACTTAATTTGTTTGCGTTGCTACACACATACTCTCTATTTCTCTCTCTTACACATGCACATACACACACACACACATACACACACACACATAAAATTACACATGCATATATAGCGATTTATATTTATATCCTTTAAGATACCTGTGAATCGCTTCATAATTTCGTGCAATTTACGTTTGAATAAAAGATAATCTTCTTCTTTTTTTTTTGTAATTGGTTATCGTGATAATAAAAGTAAAAATTTTCGCTGGTTCTATAAAAAAAGTTATCTGTCAATTTTAAGCTATCTGACAGAAGTTATACATATATGCAGTAACACTTGATTTATCGTATGTCACTTAACTATTCGTTTTTCATATGTTCTTTTAATTAAGAAATTGTTTGAAAACGAAACGAATGAAATTTTCACGTGGTCGGTTGCAATTAAAAATATAAATTCGTTTAATAAACCTTTTGTATTATTTTGACGCGGACTACATTTTGTTCCGTATCAAATGCTCGTGATTAAATTAATTTCTAGGATATTTTTTTTTTAATATGTTAACGAGTCAAGTTTCATGTTCACAACTATTGACTTATTTAATAAATTTTCTCGTTTCATAATATTCTAAATATGTTTTTTTTTTAATATTTAAATTCGATAAGAGTATATTAGGTTAGTGTAAAGACCACAAAATTCTAGTTAAATATGGGTTAAGACGGATCTGAAACATTCAATTTTTCCATTGTTCTAAAATTTCATCAAAATTGTGTTTGTTAACGAATTTGAATTCGCAGATATACCTACATACATATATTAACAAATATGCAAAGCTATGAACGGTGGAGACTACGAATATTATCAGAAGACAGAAAGATTATGACCAAAAGTTGTACAAAAGACGTTTACGAAACGTTTTCTAAGTACCTACGTTTTAATATGTCGCAATGTATATTAATCATTTTAGATATTTTGAGTTTTGAGTCCCCTCCACAAAGGGTGCTCTGACGAAATATCGAATAAATAACATCTGATCACTGTTTAATCTAAAATACCTACTATTATAAATGCAAAACTAACTTTGTCTATCTCTTGTTCTTTCACGGCCAAAAGACTGAACCGATTTTGATTTAATTTCATATGAAGTCAGTTTGAACTCCAACAAGGGACAGGCTACTCTTAAAATTCCAGCGAAACCGCTGGCGAGAACTAGTAACGTTTACAATTTTAAATTAAAACTTAACTTATACTGACGTATAATATATTAAGTAGGACATTAAGAACGCAGACGAGACTCTCGAAACGAAATAAAAATACACGAAAACAAAACGGTGCCAATAAAACAATCGACTCTGGCAAGAAAACCATTTAGTTCGTTCAAAGATCATTAACGTTTTTCCTTCACTAAACGCTCCGTTGCGAAACAATTACCGAAATCAGTTAAGAATGTGGTAACATTGGAAGTTGAATTCCTATAAACCGGAATGTAACATTTCGACGTGATATCGAAAGAAATGACGTAGCAAATGGAAGAAATATTACACAGAACGGAGCTTCGGAATGGCTCTTACGGCATAATGTTCAAACGGAAGTAAAAAAAGACATAAGGATAGTGTGACCACGTAAAGAAGTCACCAGTACGGAAATAAATTAGGGTCGGCACATACTAACGGGATAGAACCTTATTATTGTTACAATTGTAAGAGTGTTTCATGATTGTTAGTAATTTTATTTAAATAAAATCAAATTTAATTTTTAATGAGAATTGTTCACAGCTGGTAAAGTATGAGCATTAAATATATTTTGTAAGAACCGTAATTGTCCAGCGGTTACGGAACTTTGAAAAATAGTGGATTCAAAATTGCACTGAGCGGTAAAGGAATTCAAGGATTTTGTTATTAAAAAGCCATATGTGTATTCACTAATCCACATTGAAGCAACTTGATAGAATAAACCTAGAACTTGCTCCTCAAAATGAGAGTCACCATTTAGGGTAGCGACAATTTGCTACTATTTACTTAACAATTAAACACAGGGCCTACTGATCTTTCAAAAAGAAAAAATATATATTTCCAGAATAAAATATTTTTGGTGTTTCTTTCTCTTTAAATAAGGGTATTTATGTACACCCCCTTACGCAATCTAGCGTTTCGAGCACCTTTTTATATAATGGGAGAGATCTATAAATCGTATCGTGCACAGGCTTCCTTAGGAACTAGCGAACTATGGTCGAGCGATTCAGATAAAAGTTTCGGTCAGCGATCGTATATTAGCCGATGACATCCAAGAATACGGGCTGGCTCTCTCAGACCGATAAAGATGTCCAATGAAGTATTTTACGTGGTAACGCGATTTCTCCACCAAATTGTTTCATTTGAACACGTTCTTTCGAAATCTCGGTATGAAATTTAATATTTATGGCATCGTTTATTCACTTTTCAGTGTATAACTCGTTCAAAATATTATAGGAACCTAAGGCAACTTTTCGTAACTATATCAATTCGTAAAATTAAGGTTTTGTGTTATTTGTAAGTGACGATATAAATATATATTAACAAATTAATCATAAGATACAATTTAAAATACCAATTTGCTTCTTAATTTAAGTCGTAATGAGACTCAAAAGCTTAAGAAATAATGTTTTAGTTAGTTTTAGTTTAGTTTAACATTAAGCCACCCACCACCCACGCACACACAGACACACGTACACATACACGTACAAATACAAATATTATATAAATCAATCAAAAAAAAAAAAAAAACAATTATTAGTTTATTGGTATATAGAATGTTAGGGGTTTTTAGTCCAATAGTAGGACATGTTGGCTTTATCGTATAACATCGAACGTATCATCATATAACACTAATAAATGAGAAAGTAGCTCTTTCTGGCTGTTGCAAATTAGTCTTTTTATTCCTAACACCTATCAAACCCTAAAACGTAAATGAAACCGCAGGCGACAACTAGGATATTTATCTGTTGTAAGCATCTCGCATACAAAATTTACTATGATTAGTTTTAATCGAATTTCATTATAATAAACAGCACTGTCTTCCTTCAGCTACAGCGACCAGTCTCAGAGATTACTCAACTAAGCTAGGGTTTATAGCGCATTAATTGTGTGCGCAAAAACACGTGCACTTTATATTCTCTTAAATCTTGCAATTCAACCCGACCAAAGAGATCAGGGCTTTTGAACGGCTTAAAGTACTTTCCAATACACGTGGGCTTAACACTGCTAAATTCCAAACGTAACTGCTACTTAGACCTTCTTGAACTCGAAAAAGATTTGATCATTAGCAGCCTGCAAATTTCCCACTGATGGGCTAAGGCTTCCTCTCCCTTTGAGAAAAAGGTATGGAGCATATACCACCACGCTGCTCCAATGCGGGTTGGCGGAATACACACGTGGCAGAATTTCGTTGAAATTAGACACATGCAGGTTTCCTCATGATGTTTTTCTTCACCGCCGAGCACGAGATAAACTATAAACACAAGTTAAGAACATGAAAATTCAGTAGTGCTTGCCTGAGTTTGATTCCGAAATCATCGGTTAAGATGCACGCGTTCTAACCACTGGGTCATCTCGGCTCGACTTAAATGATTATATCATGAAATGGGACTAATTATTTATTTTTCAAATTGAAACTTGGGCTGCCGTAACAATTTAATGTCATTTAAAAGTAATACATATAAAATATTGAATATAACCTTTTTATAGACAATATCTTATTAGAATTAGAGTCAATTAAATAGTTCATATTTTAAAGTTTTTTTTCGTAACATTTTCGTACTTTTGTGATCCAAAGTCATATCATATTACATCGAAGTGACACGCGCCATATTGGATTAATATTTTTTTAAGCAATTTTTTTAGTACCGATTCGTTTAAAGGCTACATAAAACAATTAAGCGACATCACATTCGTTTCTATTTCATTACTTGCACAATTTGATTGTCTAGCTAAACCTGCGGGTTTACGACCTAAAAATAATACCCCCTTATATAGGCTTACCCCTTTAGGGGAAGAGTTTTGTCAAATCCGTTCTTTATGTCTTCACCCTATAACTAACCCGCCAAATTTTAAGTTTGTAGATGTTATAGTTTCAGAGATTTTGTGAATAATCAATGAGTGGTATTTCACTTTTATATATATAGATTATGGGTGAAATTAAATTATCCATGACACCATGGTTGAATTCAGTAACACCCTTTATAAATTGCTTATTGGTATGCTTGAATAAGCACAAAACGTTTATTGGGGAGGATTTATTTTGTTATTCTAATATAGGTAGTGTACAATCATGATAAATGTTCAGCTCAAGGCATTTGTCCTGAATGTAATTTTTAGGTCATTTAAATTATTGTTTTGAATATTAACATTTTTTCTTCATAATACTGCAGAGAGGTTTAGCTAACGCGACTCATAAATCGTAAATCATTATTATTATTCGTTTGTAGAACGGCTTAGATAAACGAGTTTTGATGCCTACCACAACCGCATACTACAACAACCAAGGAGTATTTTAAAAATAAAAATTAATGTTTAACAAATTATTTACGGATTTATATTTACAAAAGAATAAGAATGACTTTACGAACAATAAATATAATTTAAAGTATTCATATTCAGCATCTTAATGGTCAATGGTGTACGGCCTCCACCTTAACCGTGATCGGAAAATCTAAACTCTCCTTGGTCAGGCAAACATTGATCTGTTCTCTAAATTAAAGCCATTCAGAGAATAAGACGTTATGGGATACCACTACTGTACGCTGAATGCAGGTGGATTTTTTCTCCAAACTTTTATTAGATATAACTCCAAATTACAATATACGTAAGGCATAATTAAGAATTCGCGTGGCAAAAATTATAACACGTCCCACCATGATCGTGGTTAATAGCACGGGATTGACACTAGTGTCTTAGATATACGGTAGACGTGCTAAGTGGTGCCATGAGCGTTAGTGGAGTATGCGTTGACTGAGGTGACGTTCTTGCGAGTGAGCACAGCGCGACTTTTACTGAAATTAAGTAGGTAGGTATTAATATTTCATTATTCAATACTTACATCACATTATTTAAAAAAAATCTACTAATTACTGTATATATAACTGTATATATTGATAGAATCCAAAACATTACCACGTTAAACAAATGTAAAAACAAAAAAAGTAACAAATTCAAATTACCGTTTACATTTAATTAACGTGGTGAACTTTAGAACACTTAAAATAATGCAACAAATAAAAAAAACAGCAAATGTCACCGTCAACGTTATTAAAAAATATGCAACATAGGAAAAGCGAAAATATTTTAAAGAGTAATTTTAATATTAAATAGTAAACAATACGAACGAATGCCGGAGATGGCAAAGTTACTACGGTAAGAGAATTCGCTAATTTAAACGTAAGATAATATGCAATTTGGACTTAAAAATTTGAAACAAAATGTTTCAAATATATTAAAATTTTACCAGTCTGACTGAGCACGTAGTACAATAAAAATATTATTGGGCTATTGTCAAGAAATTTTTAATAATAGCTTGAAGTTTAAAAATGTACTGCAATTTAAGTCGTTTCACATGCGACTTCTGTAAAGTCGGTTATTAGTCCAAATAATGAGTTAGTGACGCATACTGATCTTAGAAATTTACAGTGACGGTCAATATTTGACCAGTTAATCTTATTATTAATATCTGGCTTAACAGCTTAAAATAATCTCCTTCGTTTGCTGCTCTTTTATATTCAAATTATTTTTATTTTTTTGTAAACTTACATTAGGTAAATTTTATTAAGCGTTTCCGGATTTTAATACACGTGTAATTTTAAAATTGCTGTCTTCTGTGCTCTGAATTCAGAGAAATTACAACAACATCCCATAAACTACAACTAGCATTTGTTAAACAATACTTGATCATCTTATAATAGCCACTGATTCACTATTGTTTGTTCACAGGTGCAATATTCGACCAAAACACGGATGAAATACAGAATGTATTCAAATATGCTATGACTGTTCATAATCAGAATATTAGCAGCCGTCGGCTGGAACTTCAGGCTTACGTCGATGTTATTAACACCGCAGACGCTTTCAAACTATCACGGTTGAGTGAGTATCCAATCACAATAGTCAAGCTATCTCATAAACACATTTGTAACACACCAAATAGTTACGCTGTACATTCGATTCAGTTTTGATACTTAGAGACATTTATTTTAGCCTTAAACATGTTAAACCACATTTGCAAGCACAGTCGTTTAACACCAAGTTTGAAATTGATAATTTAAATTAATTCTTTTCTCCATTAAAGCAATGCAATGTTTTTCAATTTGATGATTGATTGAGCTCATGGATTTACTATGTCATATGTTTTATGTCGTTTTTGACACTCGTGTAATAATATAAATAAGACAGGCAGCCTAGAGCCAATCGTTTTATTCTCAAAGTGTGTAACGTCATTATTTATTGTTATAATATCCTCTAACACAAAAACGTTCCTTAAGCAAACTTTTGGGCGTATCTATGCCTGCGCGAATAGCCACTTTCTGCAAAGTACAAATATCGTACTGATATCGGTTTTATTACCCAAAGCAGCTTGAAATGGATAAAATCAGGATAGTTGAAAATTTGCGGTGGAAGTAACTGAAATATACAAAGCGAGCCATATTCACATCAGTCAACAATCTAATTTTCTTAACCGCGAATGCTCCAGAGCTCAGTCTACTCTCCAACTTATTAATATGATGCGCCATTACAGTTTAGCATCGTCAGCGCTATCAAGAAATTTTGTAGTATCCATAAGGACTAACTATTTTCATACATTCGTTTTTAAGCATTTATCATTAGACTATTATTTATGCTTCAGACGACCTTACTTTTTTGAAACGAAGAGCTTTAAAAATATTTTTAGTACAGAATGTTTTGTTTTTGTTTATGATGCAAGTTAACGGACGAGCAAACGATACTCGATGGTAAGTGGTCACCACCGTCCATAGACATCGGGGCTGGAAGAAATATTAATCATTCCTTTCATCGCCAACGTATTACCAGCCTTGGGAACTGAGATGTCATGTCCCCTTGCACTTGTAGTTGTAATATAACTTATATGAATTCAAAGTGAGTTTAGTGTGATGTGTCACGATCGTTGAACGCAGGCAATAATTGCACGTGTGTGAGTATCGTTTTGTGTTAAAGAGAACTATTAATACGTCATGTCATAACATTCTAGGTAAATAGTTGTTGCCAGCATTATAATTCACTTTATATTCATACATCGGAAATGATTTGAATATTATTTATGTTACTCGTATATTATTATTGATTGTACATTATTAGCATACAAAATACTCGATTGCGTCGTTAGTCTAGTGGCTTGATATAGGTCCACATATTCCTAGGGTTAGAGTTCGAGCCCTAGGTTCGGCCGATAAAAGGTTTTATGTGGAAAAATGACGGGGACTATCTTATACATTTGTGATTACTAGCTGTCCATTTCAATTTTCCTGGATAAAATTCGTACAAAGTTACATAAATGAAAGGCTCCTATTTGGCCCCATAAAGTTGAATTATCCAAAAATGTTACGTTGCAGACACTTAAGTCACAAAATAAACATAAATTTTTTATCTTTGTACATTCAACAGATTTAACTGTGCGCTTATAATCAGAACAATAATTATTATATACGTATATAAATATCAAGGTAGTTTTAGAAACGTAGAAACACGAAAACACTTTATAGTATTTATGTAGATAGTATTTATTTTTTGTTTACTACTGATATATGTACGTGCAATATTACACACGTTGCTGCTCGCCAGTTCTGTTACTTGAACTTGGCTGTTAAAGTTCACTTTTAAAAAATCGTTTCCGGCAAAACTACAAAAACATTTTTTTCATTTAAGAAATTGGTGCCGTACGCAATTATAACTTTTCCTTACATTGCCAACGTAGGGAACTAAGATGTTTGCCTTCTTTTGCCATTGCACCTAAGTTCACACTAGCTAATACTTCAAACCAGAACGCAATAATGCTAAGTACTGCTGATTGGCAGTAGAATATTTTATAATTGGGTGCTACCTACGCAGACGGGCTCGCACAAAGCCCTATCATGTATAATACTAAGCAATTGATACACACTAGTTACTTTATAAAACGTAAAAGTAAAGTAAGCTCTTCCCCCTTTCATCTTGTGGTGAGGATTTTTAGCTAATGCAAAAGCATAAAATGGATAATGAACGCAAAAATGCTTAAACAACCACGGTTTAATCCCTCACATTACAGCTTAAATTCAGGTGTTCTAACACTATGCCATTTCAGTCGACCCAATTGCATTATAAAATACAATCTTAATTCTACCTGTATCAGTGAGTTAAGTTAGTATTTACATATTATAAATATACAAGTTACATATACCACTTATCACAAGAGCTTCAAAAACTATTACGCTCATTCAGAAAGATTCCTGGAAATTTCAATTTTAAGGGGAGAATCGATAGTGGTATCTTGTTTAAGTAACCAGTTTTATATAAATGCAGTTAAAAACTACCAACCAACTATTTACCACTTAACGCATTCAATTCATAATTGTCTAAATAGTTTAACGTTATGGTAATTTAGTTGATCCAATTCGCATCCAGCAATAAGAACTTTAAATTTATTTCGCCTCTGGTAACCATAATTATACTGATGACTTATAATTGAAGGCAAAACGATTTAATGTAGATACGAACGCAGAACTTTCATCTCGTCGGTTCCGCCAGTAGAATGTTATTCTAAGACTTCATAAATAATTGATTTATTGGTGCGAAACTTTTTAATAGTAATCGATCGTATTTTCATAATAGTTCATTGTTATGTACATGATTTCGTACATTTTACGAACGAATTGTATGAAAAAATAATTTTTAAAAATATTAATGGGTATTTTAGTATTGGTAATATAAAGGGTATCTGTTAGTAAAATAACCTCGTTTTGGTGAGTTTTCGAAGCTCATTCCACCACGCTTCTCCGAAGCCGGCTGATATTTTTTGGTAGGTAGGTAAAGCACATGAAATTTTAATTATGGTTGACCTGAACGTCTCGTGTTTCGTGTCTATCCGTTCGTGTCAGTCCACTTTACTTTATTCCGAGATAAAATAAAGTTAAAGCGTAAAATATAATTCTACGTAATAAGACAGAAATTAAATACATTTTAATAACATAAAATAAAAGTTTGAACAAATATAATCTTAAATTTTGCGTTTGTGTTTGTGCGCGGGTGTATGTGTGTGTATGTGTAAGTGTGCGTATAGCTGACGCTAATTAGACTTCTTTTTTAATAATATTTATTTCTAGATCATTGTTAAATGTTTATGTCATATGCGTATAATCACCGTTCATCCAGTTTGAGTTGAAACTTGGTACAGTCGCGAGACTTACCTGAAAGTTTCCAGTAGAGTCCCATCCACCTCCTTAGCATGTGACTATGTCATAATTGAAATCTACTCTAAATTAGAAGTATGAACTGCTAAGTTCTGAAGTTCCAGCTTGAGTTTGAATTGTACATTGTATTGCGAATGTATTTTTTTTACATATATAATCTAAATCTATACTAATATTATATATTCGAAAGAAAATCTGTCTGTCTGTCTGTTGCTCTTTCACGGCCAAAACACTGAACCGAATTTGATGATATTTGTTATAAAGCAAGCTTGAACTCCAATGAAGGACATAGGCTTTTTACGCCTAAAACTTGATTATCCCCTGAAATGCGAGAAAAACCATGGATAACAACTGCTGCTGTATTTATTTAAATAAAGAACTTAAAAAATGTTTAATGTAAAATAATAATAACTAAAAACTTCTTGCTTTTATTAAAAATAAAATGTATGTAATATGATAAGTTGTTTGCTGGTTATTTGAAAATACTTAGGAGTCATTCTAATTTCCCAACTAATAATATAATACGAATTTAATAGTGAATTCTGATATATTTTTGTAATGCAACTTCTTCTAAACATTCTTCTAAATATTTTTTTGACTACTTTTTTATAATACTACCAATTAATAAATGTCGATGTTATATTATTTTGATAATGCAATTCGATTATCAAAGAAAAACTTTAGTTCTGACTCATATTAATATTTTCAACATTTTTATGGTCTACCTAAGGAGTGTTACGATCCCGTAATATAATTAAATTGTATTATCTCCTTGATTTCCACTCGAGACCCAAAAGGCAAGGTTGATTTGATGAATGAGACGTCAAAAGTTTTAAATTTCCTCCGACTTTCCTTGATTAGTTGAAAAGCCTTAGAAGTAATAACTTATTTTCGCATGTATTTTTGTTTATGAGCCTTAAAACATAGCTACATATATTAACATGTAATATTAAGAGATAAGTTTATAATTTTAAGTCGTATCATAAATTTATTAATATTTTGGCTACTCGTCTCGTTTTCGCCTGGATAAATAAAGGATTTTATAACGTAATTTTTATCCAATGAAACGTAAACATTCGCCAATCGATCTATTGACCCATACTGTGTGAATACATATATTTCCATCGTATTTTCGCACGTTTGTTTATTTAAATATCTCAATTTATTTCTAAAACCACTGAACCAAACCGTAAAATGTTTATATGTTATATAAATATATAAAATATTTATTTTTTATATGACTACCAATTAAACAAGATGAAATATGAGCAAAGGTTTTATATATCAGACAAAAATAAATGTAAAAGTAACTTTGTCTATCTGTTGCTCTTTTACAGTAAGACCACTAAGTCGAATTTAATGAAAATTTTACAAGAAGTAAGTTTGAATGTCGAGGAAGTACATAGGCTACTTTTTTGCCTAAAACCTGTTGACCACCTCCATTAAAAGCGATGGAAGCCACAAGTGACAATTTGTGCCTAATCAAATAAAAGTTCCACGTCAATCAGATCATTATCTTATGCGAGAAACCGAGAAAAACAACACCATACCTTTACTTCAAATTTTAATTGCTAATATTTAAAATTGTGAGCAAGTATTTATAGGACTGGTAAAATAAGAAGAAATTTATTATATATCGTAATTAATCATAATAATAATTATTACTAAAAAAATAAATTATTATTAATTTATTGTAATTAACTTGCATGCATTTAAAAACTTTTTTTGTAAGTGTATTTTAACACGAATTTTTTAAGTAAACGTATTAAAGTACTAAAAAAAAATATATTGTCTAGATTATAAATCAAAATCTGAGACCTATTTACTTATTTAAACCAAGAATAATATCAGAATCTATCAAAATAATTACTAGATAGGCTTACGGCCAAGTTTTCGAACGTTGTTGACTTTAAGTATTGTTTTGTCTCTGTCACTCTAACGTAAAGCGATAGTGATAGCACTAGATTAAACGGCAACTTTAAATTGAGTAGCGCTTGAAAACTTGGCTGTTGTTTTGTGAAAAATATAATGAAAGCTTTTGTTCTATCAATATGTTTAACCGTTATCTGCGAATGGGGTAATTTACTCCCCACTTAAAATTACAGTTTATATTTCAAGTAAAAAAATCCGTATACCAGGAATTTTAATCAAAACAAATCAAAATATACTTTATTCAAGTGGACTTTTACAAGAAACTTTTGAATATTCTTTTAACAAACTATTTTAAGTAAAGCTACCCGTTCGGAATGTAGATCCTACCGAGAAGAACCGGCAGCAAACTCAGTAGCTACTCTTTTTCAACATCTAAAATTACAGTCATGTTAGTTAAATTATATATGTATGTTATGTCTCCTGTCTGGAAGTCAACAAGCATTAACTCCACGCTTTTTTATCATCTATATAATCTTGTATCGAATAATATACCTTCTTTATCAATGTATTTTTTACAAATTATTATATATACGCATAAAAGCATGATTTCGAAAAAAAAGATTAAGATCAGTGACAAAAAAATATGAGCGAAGCCTTCTGTAGTATGACTATAAAATATTAACAGTTCAGCATTTCCATTATAATCTAAATGGATATGTAGGCTAGTTATATCATATAACATAACTATGAAGTGAGAATACTTACATACATTCCTGTTCCTCTGACAGATTTCGGTCCCGACGGTATTAAGTTTTTGTATAATATTGGTAGGCGTACGGACAAATGTGCCACATAATGGTAAATGGATGTTATCGATCACCTATCATAATCATTAAGAGATGTTCATCATTTCTTACATGACCAATGTGCCACCAACCTTGGGAACCAAGATTTATCTTGGCCCACAAGAGTGTACACATTATCAACTTGCAATTACTGAATTTTTCTCTTATAATTTACCTTATAACTTTCATGGCTGCACCCGGGTATCAACTCGGCAATGTTAGCCACTAAGCCAATGAGTTTGTCGGATGTTACAAATTAAATTAAGATATCTTTGTTATTTAATTGCTAAAGGAACATATACCGTGATTACTGAAGGGTCTTATCGCTAGAATCTATATTACGACCCGGTAATAACATTAATATATTATTTCAAAATGACGAAAAATTCAATATCTATGTTCATCATATTGTAATTTATTTAAATTTCAGCATTAGCAGCCTGTAAATTTTCCCATTGCTGGGCTAAAGGCCTCCTCTCCCTTTGAGGAGAAGGTTTGGCGCATATTCCACCACGCTGCTCCAATGCGGATTGGCGGAATACACATGTGGCAGAATTTCGTTGAAATTAGACAAATGCAGGTTTCCTCACGATGTTTTCCTTCACCGTCGAGCACGAGATGAATTATAAACACAAATTAAGCACATGAAAATTCAATGGTGCCCGCCTGGGTTTGAACCCGAAATCATCGGTTAAGATGCACGCGTTCTAACCACTGGGCCATTCTATTTATAGTGATTATAATGTTATTAATAACATACTGCTAGTTTGTTAAAAAGTGTGTACTGGTGGTGTTACGTAATCCATATACTTCTCGGTGGACTAGACTCTAAGCCGCTAACCCAGCAGTGGTACTCACACTACTAGTTCGTTCTCACTTAACAGAATGATATGTTAAACTGAGTCAATTCATTCCATTTTTTACTATGTCCGTTTATAAAAGTAATACCATCTAATTTCGCAAAATTTTACATCGTTCCGTGCATTTCGGGTGATGAGATGGGTTTGAATGTGATCCAAATGCTGCCACGAATGAATTTCGTTATGTTTGTACTCTGGCTTTTTAAATAATTACTTACATTAGGACAATAATAAAGGTTTTTAGTTAATATTAATTGATTCACTTTAAGCAATTTCCTAATTATATAAATACTCTTACCCGGTACTGCTTATAGCGTCAAATATTGAGGCCGATGAAATTTTTAATTGTCTTAACAGTTTCGTTATAATTATTGAAGTAGGTACTTTAGTGAGTTTAATAAGAGTCAAGTTTCAAAGTCAATGTTAGAAAAATTTAACATTAATTATGAGATTATGATTTTCTCTTTAGAACTGAGTTGCGCAGTCATTTTGAGTTATATGTTATAATTACCTATACCGATGTTTGGCTAACAAGCGTCTAGCTTAATCTACGCGAACGCATAAAAAATAATCCTATGAAATTATTGAAAATTAAATGTATCTTTCTGATGTTATTTTATAAATCAAATATTTAGAACTATTTGATTTTAAAAATATCATAATAATAAATATTTTTAATAAAAAATTAAGATTTTGGTTTTACTTCAAAGGTTTAAAATTAAGAGTTTGTGTATGTCCCACGACTGGGAAAGAAGAACAATATTCTTAACTAGATGGGTTTTATTAATCGCTTAGTTTAATGTTCCATCCGATGGTAAGTGGTCACAACTGCGCATAGACATTAGCGCTGTAAGTCATATTAACCTTAGTTAAGATGTTATGTCTCTTGTGCATGTAATTACACTGGATCACTCACCCTTCAAATCGGAACATAACAATACCAAGTATTGCTATTTGGCGGTAAAATATGTGATGACTGGCTGGTATATACTCAGACGGGTTCACACAATACTCTATCATAAAGAAAATTAGATATTAATTTATTAATTGATTGGTTTGAAGCTGATCACTTAATTCCATTTCAGTAAATTCACAAACACAAATTAAGTACATATAATCCGAGTGGTGGTTTGAACCACCAATTTACAGTTAAGATTTCTTTTATCCACTCACATAACAACTCTATTTTATTTATACGAACATTTTATTAATTGTATTCTTTTACGTACTTGGAAATAGCTACGTTAATTGTTTAACGTCAACATGAAACACAAATACAAATTAAACCAGCAACGTTACCGTCAAGATTTATCGACAGTTCTCAATTTTAGTAGTCTATGACAAAATGACTCTATCCTGACAAATCTGTAGTGTTGCTAGAATTAAGTACCTAAGTCCCTTGACATATGAGGCGTCCACACCAGCCTTCCAGCTCGGTGGATTGAATGCATTTAAGTTCGTCGTTTACTCATATTGTGGTTGATGATATATATGAAGTTGGCTGGAGGCCAAATAAATCAAGTTTTTCAAGAGAAAATCTTGATATGTAACTCGAAAAAAAAATTGACGTATATTTCAATTATTATAGTTTTATTAATGACATCAAATTATATTATCTGCTTACTATTTGACTTAAATGCTCCTAATTATGATGCTCTCCGGTTATAAAACACGCACACACACACACGCAAACACAAAATTAAACATTATATACACCAAAGGCACAAACAGAAGATCTGTTTGTGCCTTTTTGTGCCTTTATCTGTAGACATACAAATATAACAAAAAAAAAAAAATGTTTCATGCGAGGAGTTGATCGTTATTATATGTAGTTATTATATACTATGGTTGAACTTGAAATTAGTGCATTAGTGCATTTGTTGACAAAAAATCGCAGCAGTCTCTTCTCTTATAATGAGTTCAAAAAGTTTTACTTCACTTAATTTGTATACATTAGCATTAGCAGCCTGTAATTTTTCCCACTGCTGAGCTAAAGGCCTCCTCTCTCTGTGAGGAGAAGGTTTGGAGCATATTCCACCACGCTGCTCCAATGCGGGTTGGCGGAATACACATGTGGCAGAATTTCGTTGAAATTAAACACATGCAGGTTTCCTCACGATGTTTTCCTTCATCGCCGAGCACGAAATGAATTATAAACACCAATTAAGCACATGAAAATTCAGTGGTGTCTGCCTGGGTTTGAACCCTAAATCATCGGTTAAGATGTACGCGTTCTAACCACTGGGCCATCTCGGCTTAATTTGTATACCTTTATTTATATTATACCTAGTTATATCTCTGAATTTACTTGCATGAAATGTATGTTTACTTAATATTTAACAGAAAATATTTAAAACATTTAGGAAATATTCTGATAATTAAGGTAAAGTAAGGTGGAGTAAATTAATAGAACTTGTTCGTTCCTGATTAATAAACAGTTTTAATTCGAGTCTAGACACCAAGTTTTATTACCGAACTGCATACATCGCTTTTTCTTTTGTTTATTTGTATCCCCTTAGAGATTTTCTCCTTTATGTATATTTTAAGATACATCTCTTATTTGTATTTTTTGTGTGTGACTGCATCCTTTTATTACAAGATAGGATCTGTTCTTGGTATTCAAATCAACATTTGCACAAACATTTGGGATCCTTTAAAGTGGATTATATTCGGCCAGTTTGATTTCGATATTTAAAGTTTTAAACTGAAATACTTTATCAGAACTGGACTTTCATTAATGTTAGTATCATATTTATACGGTAGTGGGGTTTTGTGCAACCCACGTGGGTGGGTATTAACCGCTAAACAGTTATACTTATTGACTGTTGCGGCTTGAAGCGTAAGTGTAAGTAAGCATAAACATTGGTCAAATTGGTAGCGCACTGATGTTGTACAGGATGGTTATTTTTTCGTGTAGTCTCAATGTCTATGAGGGTGTGACGTATGTATATAGTTGAACTATTACCAACTATTCTAAGTCTGGTCTATTTGCCAGATGATAATGAATGATAATGACATTTAAAAATAGAATCACAATAGATTCCCTATAATAATTTACATTTCTTGTCTGATATGAAACCAATGTAATGATCGATTAATCAATTCTCACTAATATCAAATTCTATTAATCTTTCAATTACCGTTACAGAACCAACCACTCTAATATGCAAAATATCGAAGTAGAAAGATAATTCGATCTCGTCCCGTTTCGAGTAGTGTTAGATTGAAATAAACTTAAGGGTGAGTTGACTTTATTACGGAATATCATATGATTTAATAATAGTAAAATACTTAGACTATAACATGTCTAGAAAAATATATTGGATAATATTCCAAAGGTAGATATTATAAATTTAGGTACTTTATAAAATTATGTTGTCTCATATCATTCATGACTAGAAGGTACCTTAAATTTAATATAGGTTGTAAAGAGATGAAAGTATTTGTAGGAGCGTATTTGAATGATATATAACCTACTTGTCAAAATTATTAGTTGTAATCTTGAAATTTTTGTCCCAGTGATTATGGGACGATATCTGCATATAATAAATCGGTTATGGTCGTTGATGCGCAGAAAAATAAAAAGTATTCTTAATTGCAATTTACTAAATTGGTACGATTTAACAAAGAATTCATTTAAGAGAGAGAAAAAACGGTAAGGGCCGGTTAGAGAGTGGTATAGTGGTATGGCTTTAAAAAATAAAAATAAAAACGTAAACTAAATTAAAGTAAATTGTTATCAACATACTCCAATTCTAACTTTAACTAAAATATTCGTTAAGAGGTAAATTTAAAGAAATTAAAATAATGGCTGTCGCTTCTCAATTTGTTTTTGATAATTTTATGTATGTATGCAAAAACATAAACGATTTTCCCAGAAATTGTGACGTACATTCTATTAATATTAGGAACAAGAATAAATTTGTTACTCCTAGTACCCGATTACACAGGGTTATTAACTCTTTTTGGGGGCAATGTATCCGTTTTTACAACAGGATCCCTGAAAACGTTCAAAATTATTCAATTATAAAATTCAAAAGAATCATTAAAGAGCGTTTGTGTGCTAAAGGATATCACAAAACCAATGACTTTTTAGTTGACTGCACACCTTGGGAACGAAATGATCGCCTCCAGGCTGTTTCAAGTAACTAAAATATAATTATTATTGTACATGCAAAATGGATAAAAAAAAATATCCCGCTGAGTTTCTTTCGCCGGTTCTTTTCTTTCTTTTCTCAGGTCCGAGGTGTTAAATTCCGAACCGGTGGTAGATTTTTGACTATCAATAAGCAAGTGTAAACACTTCTATATTGAATAAAGATTTTTGACTTTGACTTGACTTGACTAACTTATGTATACTATTTGACTAATGTAGAGTGACTGGCAGTTTACAATGAAATTAAATCAAAACAAAACCTGTCATAGATTTCGAAATTATTAAAAATCTTTTGAATAAATGCGAAGTTTCGCGGGGGACTTGCCAGTTTGTATTATTATAACAGATAATAGAAAATTTGACAATAGTGACACGTTCTAAATTTGAATATAATATATAAATAGTTTAGAACTGTCCAAGTCATCAGGGAATAAGTGAATGATTTTAGAATTTATTAAATCTTACGATGACCTAATTCAGTCGAGTTCCAGATCTACGATCAAACACACGGATGCCTTTCACGAAACACGAGTAATGGTGCACGATACAACAATGCCTCGCACCTGTTTTAATCGTGTGTTCTCTCAATTTCAAACTAAGGCTGATTGCACTTATACATAACAAAAACAATAAATTAAAAATAAATTTAATATCTGAACAACATGTAATTCATTCAAATTAAAATATATTTTATAGAACAACATTAATATTTTTTTAAAATAAATATTAATTTATTTTAATGTAGTTTTTCATACGTAAACTTGTTATTTAATAAAAATAAAAACATTTACTCCGTTTTTCATTAAATCATTGGTATATTATTTTAAATAAACAATATAATATCTTTTTATAAGGCTACGGAAACGAGGTAGCTATTTTGTTTTATATTTGAAACTTTTAGTTGCATATAGTTTTTCTATTCAAAGATTTTTATCATCGACACCTCCAACGCGTTGAAATTTTTCCGCAGAGTTCGAAACACACCCACAAATCGATTTCTGAAAGCAAATATTTGTTGTTACACAGTTCGCCACCCTTTCATGACTTTTGTTACTTTATTCAATTCAGACGTATGTAAATAGTTGAACTCATACTTTTTGTTTTAGAACATTGTTTCAGTGTGTTTATTCTACTGATCCTGACGCACTGAACAAAGGCTCATCAAATATTATAAATTTAATACGGTAAAATTGTCGGTATCTGGTGGTATAGCTTTCTTTTAGTCTTGTTTTGTTCTATTTCAACAAACAAACCTATAGACAAAGATATTTTTTTTTGTTTTATTCAAAAGTCAGAGGTTAAAATTGTAAACCTACCACTTTGATATTCTGATTAACAAAATTGTACCATTAATTACTCCATATGTATTTAAAAAACATGCTCAACACAATCTATATAAATAAGTTTATAAGACAGACGACTCAAACTCAACTATTAATTACGTAGGAAAATAAATCTTGAAGATTTATTTAAATTATTGTAAGTTTAATATAACATTCCACTAATGTTGTGACGTTATGGTATATTTTCATTTTTATAGTAAAGGCTATTTAATCAATATTAATTATGTCACTTTGTAAATAAATGGTGAGTTCGGCTCAGCTTTATGTTTTAAAGTACATTGTAATTTACGTATGTGATTAATTTGTGAATAACTAAGCTATTTAAGTGGTAAGGTATTAAGGTGGTCTTTGTGCAGAACAGTCTGAGTGGGTCCGATTCACACCCCTATTAGTACTCGATCTTCCAATCTTAAATCTGTATTTGAATCAGCAGAATGGAGCCTGTTTTGATTTATATTAATTACATAGAAATAAATGTGTTAACATTTCTTCCAATGTTAATGAGCGGATTTTCAGTCTGGAAACCGCTCCGTGGGATTATAATATTGACGGATGTGCCTGTGTTTTAAGATAGATTTTTGCTATGAATGATTACCATGAGTAGTCAAGAAAAGTCATATGGCAATGATGATCACTTATCTTGTCAATGATCTTATGGTGATCATAGCCTATCATCAGGTGACCAAATAAAAAGAAGCAGTTAATAATAATGACCTTAGTTTATTTTTTATGGATTAAAAATTGTGTGTACATTTATTTAAAAAAAATGTATACCAATAACAACTTAAATAAGTATATAAAACTATAGCAAGTATACATATCTTGAATGCGTGGAATGGTGGCAAGAATGCTAGCAGAATTTTCCCATTGATCCCAACGCTATTCCCATTATCTGGGCGAAAAATTAAAAACGAAGTTATCGTGGTAAAACCCGGCGATAGAAATGATTATAAATATGTCTATATAATATATTTTGTTGTGTTATATATTATGTTTATGTTACATACACTAATTTTATTTAGTTGATATGAAATATGTTCTCACGTAAATTTCGGCTGTTCTGTGAAGAGTTATATTTTTTACCTGCGAAAATTCTCGTGCATCTGTAGACTAAAACTGAGAGATAAAAAGCGGTTTTACATACACACACCATAAAGCTTTTATGACTAGGTGAGGATAATATTATGTGGGATGAGGGCGTCTTTGAATTTTAATGCGAAAGTGTATCCGAGCCTTTTTGTTTTTATAACTTTTTTCTTATAAAAACATAGATGTAAGTTTTATTTCATTGTAATTTACACATTCTTTATTTTTGTAAAATGTGCATGGTTGAAATTGTCATTTTGTTATTACCCTTCACGAATGACAATACAACAAAAACTATAGCTAGAATAATAATAATACATACCTTCTCGTATCTCCTCAATTTTACCCCCTCTGGTAAATTACAAAAGTAACTTAGGTCCTTTCTTTGTTTCGTCAAAATGGGTTAAGCATTTATGCTTACATACTATGACAGACGCATTTATAATATTCGTATGCATATAAAAACACGTAGTTGCAAATAGATTTATATTTTTAACGAAGTTATCTCTACGGTATCATTTTCCGTTGAGTATTTTTCAATTACATATTTTAGCTTTGACACATAAGGCCATTTTTTTACTGAGAAGTTCATTTACCGTAAAATTTATGATTGATAAAAAAAAAACAAATTAACAAGAGAATAGACATCAATGAACTTGTTCTTAAATTTCTTTGATTAATATTTCATAATTTTAAATGGAAATGGAAATGACTAAGTGATTAAAAGGATGGAATGACGAATATAAATTTGTTACAAAGAACGACGAAGAATGTTTCCGATATTGAAGCGAAAATTTAGTCGTTTCAACGTGCTTCCCAAATAGAAGACACGAACGCAGTCCACTCCAAAGCCTATTTGATTGGTGTCGCACATAACACGAAACCAAAAATGTGCAACGACTGTCCATTGTTTAATTTAGCATTCCTTATACATTTTTCGTATCATTTTAGAGATACATATACATACATATTACAGTTACATACAATACTTAATCTATAACAGTTTAGGAGTCCTTCCTAGTAAGTTACTAGCACATGTGTTAGAATGGCCCGCTCTTGCATTATAAAAAAATAAATAAATGTATGTACAATCTTCTAAAACGATAAAAATAAGTTAGATCAAACCTAGGATTTGTAAGCCTGTGTGTATGAGTATGAATGAGTATGTGTGTGTATGTTTGTATGTGTGCTAAGAAACTCTTTATAATAAACTTTCTATTTAATTCTAGCTTAAGTCTAGTGAGTAATTTGTCAATATTTTTTTTAAACTTATTGTAATTTAACGGGTAGAATTATAAGAACTTGTTTGATTCGTTGTGAATATACGGAGATTGAATTGTAAATTGTCGATTAGGTAATTTAATTTTTGTTCTCCAAGTACTTATTACACAATTTCTTTTACTTTTAGCGTTACTCTGGAAATAAGGAAGGGTCTTTTACAACCTAATGCAGTACATATCTTTTTCCTACTGTTAATAATTCAGCGTATTTAAAGAGTCCATCTGTGTGGTAGCGATAATTTTTGAGAAACATGCCTTTTAGTAAGAGCCTTTGAGCCCTCTCCACTTCGAGAAACTACTATTAAATAATAGAATTCCATATTGACGGATTACCGGAAAAGGTATTATTGATCATATATCATTTTACATAAGCTTAGCTTGTAATGTCAACTTAGAGAAAATTGGTGTGGGGTGTTTGTGAGCGAATTAAGACCTATGATTAAAAAGATACATATATATCTACGATAGTATCAGACTATTAATGCTTTTAAAAATAAATAAAGTATAAATTTAAAGTGTTTTGTAAATTAAATAAGCTTGCAGTTTGAAAAAGTACTCGTATACATAAATGTTTAACAAAATTGACGTACCTATGAATGTCTTGAAGTGTTATGCGTACGTTATGGTTATGAAGGTACGGTTTTTACAACTCCCTAGTTACCTTAACATTAAGAAACTTTCGAGAAAAATACAGAGCGTTTATGAAGACATTCCAACAATAACAACTCCATGTAGCTTTTAAACCTGCCGACTAATGTTCAGTAATACATTTTCGGATGTTCTTATATTTTTTCTTTCAGCTAATTATTAAGTTACTTCAGAAGTTATAGAATATTTTATTAGATTTTTCATTATTCATTTCAGAGATAATATTTATTTTAACTTTGACGCAACTTTTCTTTACTTTTTTTTTTGTATAGAAAAAAATTAACGATGTTTCTATGTCGAACTTATAACTTAAAAAGAACATCTTTTCGGATGGCACTTTTGATTTTTTTTTTCTTATAACAAAAGACAAATCCCTATCGGCATTTCTTGAAAGCAAGCATAAAACTTATCGTGGTAATACCAGCGGTCATTGCTCCGAGATACCGTGAAAGGAGGCCGGGTGGAAAAAAAAATGGCGAACATATTTCGTATCTCTCGGAAAAATGAGAACAATACGTAAATACTGACACGGAAATTAAAAGCAGAAACAAAAGCAAATTACCCGTAAGAGGATGAACGGGGACCGCGGAGGCGCCTATTTTCTCTAATGAGGAGCACTTTGTAGACCTCTGCGGTCCTCCGAACTGTCTGCTACTTTTTCTGGTATCTAGTCCTTTAAATGGTGCTGTGAAAGTTTTTATTGGGTTATTAACTTGTCTCTCGAAATTTAAATGCCTCGGTATACTTTTTTCTGTAAACTAGTAGCGCTTGGCAAATTAGCTCCGATCCCCTTTCCGTATATCACTGGCTTATTTAATGAAATTAAAACGACTAAAACTGCGTGTGTTTTATTATTGGAAATATTTTTTTCACTCTTAATTACTAAGAAGAATTCATTAATTCAGCTGTACATAATCTTAAATTTCATTATTAAAATTTAATTGAACTGCCAGTTTATGTAACGAATAATTCCGTGGTATTTTCCTTCTAATGTAATTCGATTTATTTGTATCTCTAGTAATATCTTCAATCCGTATCTTCATACGCATTGAATATAGTAGTCATTAAACCTTTTGCTTTTACACATTACATTAGCAGACTGTAAATTTCCCACTGCTGGGCTAAGGCCTCCTCTCCCTTTGAGGAGAAGGTTTGGAGCATATTCCACGCTGCTCCAATTCGGGTTGGTGGGATACACATGTGGCAGAATTTGCTTGAAATTAGACACATACAGGATTCCTCACGCTGTTTTCTTTCATCGTCGAGCACAAGAATAATTATAAACACAAATTAAGCACCTGAAAATTCAGTGGAGCCTGCTGGAGCGCGGGTTTGGTCCCGAAATCATCGGTTAAGATGCACGCGTTCTAACCACTCGGCCATCTCGGCTCTCAACCATTTTTTTATTAATAATTATTCCATCTCGACAAACTATTCGTTCCTCATTAAATTGCTCTTTAGAGATTTTTACATATCATACATAGTATAGAATAAAATCGCTTCCCGCCAACTGTACGCTTAGATCCTTTAAGCTCCGCAATGGATTTTGACAATAAACAGAGCGATTCAAGAAGAATATGTATAATACATGCATATTATAATAGAGAAAAGCCGAGAATTTCAACTTTTCTAGCTAAAAAAAAAAAATTTATATTTGTTCTTCTACCTATAATTTGTATAGACCTTGCGATAGAGTTTGGTACCCAACCCTATACGAAAAAACCTATACAGTAAAATATTTATTTTTTTATTACTTTATAGTAATTTTTTCTTCGTGACGTCCTCATAAATTGTAATATGGTACGCTGTCGGGTTTTTTGCAGTTTACATTTTATTGCAAAGTTATCATTGAAATTCTTGTATATCATTTAGTCATTCTTAATATTCTGTAACGCATATGTCTTCCAGAGAAATGGCTAATGTCTACATTCCAATCTATGATAATACCTCTGATATATGACGATTGTATGTACAGTAGACACATTAATTTATATGTACATAATAATATGTCTTATTGGACGTATGATTATCTAATTGTTGCTGGATGTACTTTGATATAATGTTCTACACATTGGCTCAAGTTATATCAAAACAGTATTTTGTTATTTTTGAACGTGTCAATTTAATAATAATAATAATAAATAATAAATATTGGACAACATCATATACATTACTCTGATCCCAATGTAAGTAGCTAAAGCACTTGTGTTATGAAAATCAGAAGTAACGACGGTACCACAAACACCCAGACCCAAGACAACGTAGAAAACTAATGCACTTTTTCTACATCGACTCGGCCGGGAATCGAACCCAGGACCTCGGAGTGGCGTACCCATGAAAACCGGTGTACACACTACTCGACCATGGAGGTCGTCAATTTAAAATATTGTAATCAATTATTTGTTTTTACGATTCTCAACAGTATCACTTATTTTATTTATTTTTTACTTCTTCTTTGGTTATATTGTAGATATAATCAATTTTCTTTTAGACTCAGTGTAATTCAAATATCAACTGAAATTATTTGTTTGTTTTTTTTTTTCTAATGTACATATGTATAAAAAAAACAATTTTGGTTGTGAGGTTTTATCGAGACAAACTTACTGACTTAGTTAGTTTCTGTAGATGTAAATAAAATATTAGTTTAGCATTAGTAATATCATTTAAATTATCATCTAAAAAATAATTATAATTTTTTTCATTGTTTTATAACTCGAATGAACGACAAATCATATTTAATTTATAAAAGTTCGTTGCTCTCAGAGACACGATGTGAAATTTGACATGTTATGATTTTACGTCTGTTCCTTGTGACTGTTTTTATATGTCTAATAAAATGACATAGCGACACGGCACTATCTGAGTCAGTATAGATAAACTAATAGCACTCTGACCGAAAAATTAGCACTCAGTTCAGTGGATATCGAAACAAAAAAGCGTTAATTCTGCGCCTTGATCATTTTTGTCATCGCTTTCATTGTTAATATTCATTCCAAAAATATGATAACAGTCATAAATGATAATTATACGACTATTAATTAGTGATAATGTTTGTAAAACGATCACATCGGTGATAAGTTAATAAATATCGAACAATATACCCTAAACGAGCAAATATTGCAAAATTTGTAATCAACCGCAAAATGATTATTTGATGAAATTTTCTGCAGTAAAATCTGCAACACGCAACTAGTATATACCGTTATATTCATACAGTCATGTAAGAGGAAACCACGAGCGCTAATGCTTAATCATAAACGTAAATGATAATACGGTTTTCGGTTAATGGAGTATGTATTTACCGAAATGCGAATTTTCATTTCGTCACGATGTGTAATTTATTTAGGTTTTTTCCTTTATGTTTGATTCGATTATTTAGCTACATGAAAATTCAATTTAATCAACGGTGCTAAGGACTAATGACTGCCTGAGGCAGCGATAGATTCAATATATGTTGGAATAAACAACCTTCCTTTTTGTCCCGGATTATGACGATGTCGCTCACTCATTTAAAGAGGTAGGCGATATTTGTATTTTTCTTTAGGGTTTCATGCGAAGACTACTTTTTCAGATGACATTTAAATTTCTCACTATTATAATCGAAAGTTTTCTGAGCACTAGGCTGTATTCATACGCATTTCGTTTTGATTAAAAAAATATTTTCTAGAAGACTAATCGTTTATTTTAAATTTGGCTCTTTAAACATACAATATAAGAAAATTATTGAAAATATTGACATAAAATTGATTGTAAAGAGTACCGCGTACGAGGCAAAGGGCAAGACTGCTGTCAAGAAAACGTATGATTGCAAAAAACCACTTGAAATCACTTTAGCGGCTACAGCCCTCTACCAAATCGATTCTCTTTTAGTTTAAATTTATCGAAAGCAGGCATATAATGACGACAATAAACGCAACACGCTTAATAATTCAGAAATGTCCGATAATTGTTCTATCAATCAAACTGGCATACCTCTCAAACATCGGGTCATTTATCACCACTACAACAACGATGCGACTTAAGATTTAAGCGTATCCACTTCAATCCCTCACGACTCACAACCTCTCTGGTCCAGATGCAATACGACGTGTACCACTGACTATATACACATACATTAGAACATTCGATATAAACATGTTTACTATTATTATTAATCGATTCTCTCGTTAAAGTTCTTGACATTAATCGATTTGATCTATTAGTCCAAACAAAGAAATAATCATTTTTATATTTATTTTCCGATATTTTTTTCCACAAGAAAGAGATAGATAATATTATCTAAAAAATTAAAACATTGACGTTAGAATGAAAGGAATATACGTTCGTATACATTATTGCTTCTTCTTTAATAGAAAATGTTAACGACCGATTACTTTTATAATTAAATATAAACAATAGTTTAATTACTATAAAAGCGTAAGTAAGTGTATGCATTAGGAATGAGGAAAAAAATTCCACCTCCGTCACAAAAAATGGAGGTAGATTAAATTTAAGACAATTCACTCTATTACCGAGTTCATTAAATTTCTCTCCAGCGACAGGCTTTTAAGATAATTGTGTTAGAGTGTAATTACGGTGAACGGAGGTGCTGTCGGTTGGGAAATAACGAAATATCGATAGCCAGTTTGGAATTCTCATGACGGCTTCATTAAGAATATAATGCTTAAGAAATATAATAAAAAATTTAAATTATCAATTAGGATTTTAGACAATTATTTGAATACTGGGAAGACTTTAATAGTATATGTTAATGTCGTCAACTAATATATATATATATATATATTAGGATACAAATTCAAAGCGTTAAGTGAATATATGCCCTTTCAACAAAGCGTCCCTTTTTTACTAATATAAATAGAGGTAAATAGATTTATTGGTAGTAAGTGACTATGTAAGGGAAATTAATCATCCCATACACTGTCAATGGACCAATCTTAGCAAATGAGATGTTATGTATCTCGTGACAGTAGTGACACTGACTCACGTAACCCTTAAAACTGACGGTATACAAACAAAACTAAAGTATTTGTTGGCGGTTCTATATGTGATTAGTGGGTGATAATATTCAGACGAACTTGCACAAAAACCTACCAGCAAACAGTTGTACACAAAATTAAACTCCTTTGTATAAATATTGCCAAACCTTCATCAGTTGATGAACTACGTATCTTTAATAACGTTCTCATGTTGAAGTAAGCCTTTCATCTTATTAGTACGAAATTGTACTTGCGAGTACAGCTTGCAATAATTAGTTTGTTATAGGTGCCTTCTAATAAGTGAATATAGAGGCAAAATTTTATGTAGGTGAGTTTAATATTGGTGGATTATTGTATGCCCTAATGTAAATTGACTTCCGATTTCATTTAAACTTTGTACAACATTTATAATGAAGATTTCATCCTATTCATCCTATCAATGTGCGAATACAGGATGAGAAAATTCAGGCAAAAAAAACTTTGTAACGATTATAAGTTATTAGCCCATTGGTTAGAACGCGTGCATCTTAACCGATGATTTCGGGTTCAAACCCAGGCAGGCACCACTGAATTTTCATGTGCTTAATTTGTGTTTATAATTCATCTCGTGCTCGGCGGTGAAGGAAAACATCGTGAGGAAACCTGCATGTGTCTAATTTCAACGAAATTCTGCCACATGTGTATTCCACCAACCCGCATTGGAACAGCGTGGTGGAATATCCCCCAAACCTTCTCCTCAAGGGAGAGGAGGCCATTTAGCCCAGCAGTGGGAAATTTACAGGCTGCTAATAAATAATAAATAGTCAATCAAAATCACTGTTAGTGCTATTATTATTTTTATTTTTATACTTTAAAAGTATCTGTTATTTTTTATATTATTAGGTGGTAAACGAGTCCAGAAGATGATTTGTAATCAGCGTCGCCCATACCAACGACAGGACGTTAATTATGCATTGTCAGATTTGAAGCATTTGTATTTACATTAGAAGGATCATAAGTCCACCATCTGCACGACTGTAGAATGATCCTGAAACTTGTATATTTATTTATAGATATTTATTTATTGTGCTAGTTACATAACTTACGACTAAGCACATATAATTGACAACCGATATAGGTAACATTCGAAGTCTTTTAATTGCTTATTAAAAGACGTGACGTCATTTATTAGAGGGATGACAAGCGAAGGCGATAAACACTCGACTGTACGGTGTGTCTTTTGTTTATCGTGAAAAATCTAAGCAACATGACTGTTTATTATAATATGTTAAAGTATTTATTCTCAATACTATAAAGAAATCAATTCACAAAATTATAACTTGAGATCGAAACAATAAGACAATAACTTTTTACCATCGGGCCTTTCCATTTGAGGACAAAGTTCAGAGCTGCTACAATGAGCCTACAAAGTATAACACAGTTCCTACATATTCAGGATTCGTCACTATGTTTTCCTTCACTAAACAAAAGAGGAATTACTCATTGATATTTTTCAATAGTTATAATTTTTGAATAGACTTTGTACTTGCTTACGTTCACACTTGTACAATGCAATGTCTCGAACAGTTAGCTAATCTCTCTAGTTGAAACACAAGTTGAAAGCAGGTTTTGAGAGCAGTTTTTTTGTGATATAGTTTTATGGACAGGCAAATAAGCAACCTGATAGGTCAATGTTCACCAGTGCCAATGGACTAATATCTATGGGCAGCGCTAAAGAGCTGTAAGAAATATTAACTAATTCTTACATCGCCACCAACCTTGGGAGCTAAGATGTTATGTCTCTTTTGGATGTAATTATACTGGCTCACACCTTTTAAATCGATACATTATACTTGGCAGGACTATGTATGATGAGTGGGTGGATACCCGGACGTCATAAAACCCTGGCTCCGGTAGTAGTATTATAATTTATCTCATATTTACTTCATCTGATATGGTTCAGTGTATGTAACAATATCTAAACCAAACATCGCGGGTTAATATAAAATTATTAAAGGTACTATTTTTATAATTTATTTAATGTAAGTGCACTTGTCGACTAAAATTATATCACATGTTGAAGCAAAGTACGAAATTCCCCTCAAACCCAATCCTCAAGAGGAAAAAAAGATATTTGCAAGCTGTCGCCACTTAACTTACTTACAAAATATAGAAATACCAAAAAGTTTTTAAGCTTTAAAAATTTCTAAATAAGATTAAGACGGTTTCCGACTCATACAACGTAATTTATATTCAAAAAGGAGTTCCTTTGATATAAATAGCGTTAATATTTTGCGTTTTCGCTTCTCGGTTTCGTTTGACGATACATTTACTTTGAATAAAACTAACTAACAACGGTCGTATAAGTTTGTGTATTAATTAACTTATATAAAAATATATTTGATTTCAGTAACGGATAAATATGAAAAGTATTTCTTTATCACAGTGTAATTTCAATAAAATTATACGTATTACATTACACTGCATTACAAAAAACAATATCGATAACAACTATAATTGCTGTTACATTGTTTTTGTTAAATTGTTACAATTTAGTAAATTGTAATCGAGAATTGTTATCTCATAACACTGGGACAAAAATCGGCTTACGCTATTAATATATAAGATTTGTAATGCTTCTATAATAAAATTCCGCAGAGTTTTTTAACTTTGTCGTTTCATAGATTCAAGTCATTTGTAAAAAATACATTAGTAAAGAAGGCATATTATTCGATACAAGATTATATAGATGATAAATAAGCGTGTAGTTAATGCTTGTTGACTTCCAGGCAGGAGACATAACATGCATATCAAATTGTATTTGAACTAACATGACTGAATTTTTATATTTGGAAAAGAATAACTACTGAGTTTCTTGCCGGTTCTTCTCGGTAGAATCCACGTTCTGAACCGGTAGTAGCTTTACTTTAAATAGTTTGTTAAATGACGATTCGAAAGTGTTTGTAAAAGCCTACTTGAATAAAGTATATTTTGAATTTAAGACACATTAAGTGATCGTCTCTGTTTGAAATTCCCTATACCAGTAATATTATAAATGCTAGCGTAACGCTGTCTTTTACTTACACTCAAACCGCTGAACCAATTTTGATAAAAAATATTCCTTTTTAATCTACCCCTTTATTACCCCTTATCCTTTTTAATCTATTATTGTTTTATCTATGTAGGTAAAACTTCGAGGGGGTGTAAGTTTGTGTGCTCTAAAGTTTTACAAATTTCGCGCGAGTAAAGTCGCGTTACACTAACTGAATAGTTTACTATAAAACTATATCGTACATAATTATATATACGTACATCACCTTTTGCGTTAATTATGTTATATGTTTACAATAACTATTTTTAACCACCTGATGGAAAGTGGTCACCACGTGAGAAATATTAACCATTCCTTGCGCAATGCGCCCTCAACCTTGGGAACTAAGATGTTATGTCCCTTGTGCCTGCCTTAAAACCGAAATACGATAATATTGAGTACTGCTATATATTACATATTCTGCTATATATACTGGGTGGTGCCTACCCAGACGGGCTTGCACAAAGCCCTACCACCAAGTAAACATACGTTCTAAATTTTCTTTTTGTTCACTTTTAATCTTAAATATTTTTAAACACACCGTACTTCCTTAGCTAAGGTCACTGTTAACCGTAGAATCTAAGATTAATTAATTATTTATAATAACGTGTGGACTAAATACTAGCACAATTTAAATTTACGTATCGTGTACGTTACAATGAATATTTTTCTTTCTTTTACAGTTTGCAATCAATTCGCTCGCGGTGTATTCGCGATGTTGGGCGCCGTGACACCTGAATCATTTGACACTCTGCACTCTTATACGAATACCTTCCAAATGCCGTTTGTCACTCCGTGGTTTCCTGAGAAGGTAAGTCTTATCACATTTCAACTTCACACTTAACGTACATCGTGAATAATAAAATATAAGAACCTGTTAGTTTGTTTCAAAGAGAGTTTCTGATTCAGGACGTTTTATTGCTTTTTAGTTGCATTCACTTTCGGGATCACCTTAAACATCATCTACGAATATTTCACTAATACTCTTCAAGTGTATATTTAAGTCATTTTATTAAAAGAGAGCAACTTTTCAATAGATTTTTACTAAATGAATAAAGTATTTTTTTTGGTGTTTTTTTTTTAAATACATACAAGGCAAGTCTTTTCAACTAAGCAGCTAAATAATTAAAAAACAATAAAGCGTATTACGTTAATATTAGCATAAATAATCCGACTTTAATTATAGCATATGAAACTTGTCACAAAAGTATTAAATAATTTAATAAATTATTTATAATATGTTCCTTTGAATGAAAATGTTTTCGCTGTAGAAAATACACGTTTGACCGCGTTAAAGCTAATTGTACAAACATCGGTATTATTTGTTATCGTATGTTTCCATGAAAAATAATTAATATTTACATCAATATATCTTTAATTTGATTCTTGGAATATAAATTAATTATATCACTATTATACCCTGTTCAAGTTATCTTGATCTATTGAAATACGGGCTAATTATGTCGATGAAACGATGGAATGCGTAATTCAAATTAGAATATTTTTTTTAACTTTTTTTTCTAAAAATAGTTATACCAGCTAAAAAGACCCCAACCAAAAGGAACCCCGTTCGTAACAATAACTTAACAATAATCTTTAATAAGGATTTTTGTAATCGATATTTGAAACAGTTACTGCTTGTTATTCGCGTCCCTACCGTCCGACCGATGTAACATTGTGCAAGCGTCTATTATTTTCAGGGTTTCTATTTAAATTATACTTTGAAGCAATAATATATAATAGAAAAAGTCTTTAAATTTTCGAATAACGCTTGAATCTTTAGGTTTTTTTGTGTTATATGTATTACACACGGTGCTGCTCGCCTTCTGTTTTCTCAGTTCTGTTACTTATACTTGGCTGACACGCTACCGCGTGCCTAGATTTTTAAAATATATTTTTTTTATTTTTAAAATCATTAAATTAAAAAAATAATATGTTTGTCATTGCAAAGCTATGTCGATCAGAAAAATTTACATCTGTCAAAAAGATCAACCTATCTTGTACATGTTATATATAGTAAAGGTAATTTTAGCAAATAACCTAGTTGTAAAATGAACTCGTAGTGAATATCAATTTTGACGCTGAATAACATAAAACCTAAAAACTATAAAATAATAACAGAAACCAGACCACGCTATTAATTCAATACCGAGGAAATAAAAAAATATATATATACTGAAATACGTTTTAGGTGATCATGTTTACATACAAGTGTTCAAACATACGTGCCTAAAATAATTGCGAATGTGTGCTTTAACTGTAAGTTAGTATTACTTTTGATAGACTCAACTCAACAAATTATAATGAAATTCAGCTTAAGGCCCCGTAAGAAATTCAAAACATTTTTACATCTTTAATGCGTCACATACCTTGCTAACTAAGCTAATATATCCTCTGTATCTCTAGTTACACTGACTCACTCATCCTTTAAGCCGAAACACAACGATACTAATTGCTATTTGGCGGTAGAATACTTTACTTGCACGAAGCCCTACCACCAAGTAAATTCATATGAAGAAATCATTTACATTTATCGAAATATAGAATATTCGGAAAAGAATTCTCGCAATGTAGGACGTTAAAAAGCATTCAGTTTAATGAATACCTATGAATCTTTTCGATAAAAAATCGGACTAAAACGTCGTTCCGATTCTGCTGACAATCATTCTTTTCTTAATTTCGTTGCTCAGCGATAGATAGGAATCTATCTATCGGATTAAATACTTGTAATTTTCTGTAAATTCTTCTCTTATGTATTGAAATATTCATACATTATTATTTAATAATGTACGTAGTTAAATATTTGTTTTACAACACGACCCGTTAAAATTATGTTTTGAAATTAGCTATAACACAATAAAATATCATTTTAATTATAATATATTTTATTCATTATTCTCAATGTAATTATAGTATAAAAGTTATTTTAAGATTCTTAAGGAACCGGGAGACCAATCTGCTGTAGAACAGTCTCTAAGAGTACAGTGGTTGATGCCATACATCCATGAGACGAGTAAATAACATAACTCAAAGTATTTTATATGGTTAAGACACTTTTGTAATATTTATTATATTACAAAAGTGTAATAAAAATCTTATATATTAATAGCGTAAGCCGATTTTTGGTCTTATTTTGACGAGCGTCAGCCGTAGTTGTGCAGAAAATTAAAGAGGATTCTTGATTCGTAATTTACTAAATTGTTACGTTTGAAAAAAGCAACTGGCCGGCTAGAGAACGGCGATATGACCGTGTAAAAGAAAATAAAAGTAAAACGTGTGATCAGACGTCGTCAGATTGCAATGAAATTAAATCAAAACAAAACCTGACATTGGTTTCGTAATTCCTAAAAATCTGTTGAATAAAAGCAAAGTAGCTACTGTTGATTATTGATACTTCGGAATCTGTCTTTTTATTGTTATATTTGTACCCGAAACTTTGTTGTATCTGTATTTATTTTTTTTTTTTTTTTGTGTGCGTGCATATCTTTATTACCAGTCAGCATCTTATTTAATTTTGGAATCTGTCTTGGCCAAATAACCAACATTACTTTAATACACATAAAGTCCTCCCGTAATCAACTTAAAACCACCAACCGGATTTCTATACTGTTTTCGCTAATGGACGGAGTGATGCACAAGGAAGGTTTAAGTGTATAACTCATTAATACAGATTATGTTAAAATTGGCTGAAATATGATGAGAATTATTAAAGTTATCGGAAAGAATATATCGACCAATAGTGATGCATATAGATCCAAGTCGGGTTTGGTAGCTAGTAATGAAACATTTATAAACTATATTTAAATAATCGAATCGGCTTATAGCTATAAAACCCTATATTTTTTATCGAACTATTTATTTACAAATATATATACGCTAAATTTACTATGGAAGGCTTAGTATCAAGAATGAAAACGCAAAATCAGGCCCGGTTACTCTGGTCGAGTTATTAATAAATTTAATAACTCGACCGCAGCCCCGACATAGGTAATTAGTATGTGGAAACTGCTTATTTTAATGAAGCTTGCCTTTATAGTTTATCTCGGGTAAAATTATAGAACATGGTTTATTTATCTTGAGAAATAAAGCCGCTTTAATAACACACTTGATTTAGAGAAGCCGATGCCGTTCTAATTCAGCAACTGTTTTTAATACAAAATGTACTGTTTTAATATAAGCGTCCTATTCTGTCGATAAGTTAGAGCTTATGTCACCATGTTGATTCACTTCCGATTGATGGATCAACAAACGACAGATTTTATTTATCTTGTAACTTTTCTGACGACATTTACGTACACTTTTACGGTATCGAACAGTATCGAATATAAATTGAAAATACAAGTACAAGAGAAAAATGTGTACTTGTCCGAACTGAGACCGTTAAGTTTCGATCAATAACGATAAATTCATTTTAATACTAATAATAATTATATTATTGATCTCTCACACAGAAATTGTTACGGAATTTAAAACATAATACATGCTGTTATTAATAAATACATTAATTTATTTATAATTATATGAATTTATTAGACCTTCTAATCGGTGATGATTTGACTTTTAGATAACATTCTGTTAATTATTTTATATTTGCAAAATTTACATCGAGTTATTTCTTTATGTTTTAAATAAATAAATCTATAATTTGTTAATTATCTGTTTTTATCAGGTAATACCACCTTCATCTGGACTGATAGATCACGCGGTCAGCATGCGGCCTGACTATCATAAGGCAATCGTCGATACAATAGTGCACTACGGATGGAGGGATGTGATTTACATCTACGATTCTCATGACGGTTAGTATTTTCTATAAAGCGCATCTTATGTATTTGTTCTAGATACAGAACCAATTAATCGTACATTATCCTGATTGGCTTAAAATAATTTACTTTAATATATTCACTTGGTGGTACGATTTACGATACGTACGATATGGACGATACGACGGTGGTACGTGAATAGATTGATACCTCTCACTTATCAGATATTCTACCCCCAAACAGCAATATTTAGTATTATTGTGTTCTCGTTTGGAGGATGAGTAAGTCTGTGTAACTACAGGTACATGGTTATAGCTTCCAAAGGTTGGTAGTGCATTGGCGATATAAGGAATGGATAATATTTCTTAGAGAACTAACCTCTATATGCGATGATGACTACTAAGCATCAATCGTTTCATTTGCTCTCCACCTATATTTAAAATAATAATAATACAAACATAGCTTTAACGATGATTTATTCTTGACTGTTTTCGGTTACGGCACCTGTTTAGGAGAATTGTTGACTGCGTTAAATATAATGTTCTAGCACGAAAGCAACCATCGGTGCACGCTACTAAAAACTTCTTGAAGTTAACCTGGAACAATGGGTTACACAGCCTCACGAACTAGTCAGTTATTGACTAACGAGCAATCATAAGACTGTTAAACATAAATTATATTTCGTATTTATTGACTGCTATTTCCATAAAGGTATTCATAGATACAGTTTGCAAACACTGAATCGCCGATAGACCCTCTAAACTTTCACCATTCGCGCTCACTTGCTTCAAACAGAGTTTAGTTCTGCATCGAATTGCAAGTTGCACATTTTGAACGAGCCCTTACAAGTTGTTTACTTTGAATTTCACGAAAAAGGTATGCGTTTAATCCTGATATTTCTTGATATATTATTTCGCTATAAATTATGGAACAGTAATATTTTCTTTTAAGCTATTTCTTGCGGTGAATAATTATATCTTATCAATGTTGGTTGGTTATGATAATTTGGAATACAAGATGATTTTTTTTCTTCTTTAAAGCTATGTACAGGATGTCTTTAAAGTTTAAAAGAAAAAAAAAATATTCATGAAAATAAATAGCAATTAGCTTATTTTATTATTCAATGCTTAGATTTGACATAAAAACGACATAATTTGAAAATGCATGCAAAGGATATACCTCACTATGTATATAATATATAAACGTCAATATTGCGTATCACTATTAGTCGATATTTAACATTTCACTCGTGGGAGATGAAACGAGTCCTTACAGAATGGTACTACGGAATACAATCCTCACTGTGGCAGACAATTTGTGACATCCATTCATGACACAGCCAATAACTTCCTTTGAACTCGGAGTCTTTGATAATTATTACATTTTACGTTTCGAATATAAATTAATTGAGAATTTGTTGATTAGAATTGGACTATAGTCTTTTCATTAGTTATACTGAGAACCGAATCATTTAGGATAAATTCAACACGTTAAATTTCTAGACCAAGCAGATACAAATATTATTTTACCACTTAAGGCTGTGGCTAACTACTGCCGTAATTCCTGCAATGGAGAGACGTGATAAAGAGTGATTTATTTAATAATGTTAGTGTAATGTTTGTTAATTATCCGTCTCAATATCAAAACCAAGGGCCATTTTGAATAGTCTTGTTACATGGATCAATTAAATGTAAAGCTACTATCGGTTATTTTACCGGTAAATTCTACCGCGAGAAGAATCGCTAGGAAAGTCCGGTTATTTTTCAAACAAACTAGCTATTGCTAGTGCATTTATTTTCGAGAATATGTCATAGTCTTTCAGTTAATATAAGTTCACTTCACTAAAGAAATTCTATTATATTTACTTAAATATACAGATTTAAATTACTTATAGGTAATATTGCAACTATAGCAGTAGATAACTGTACGTCTGTTCACTTGACCGCGTCTAGAGGTGCAGTTTTATTACTTCAAACAGAGTAACAATGCACAATTTGCTGCACCGTATAGCTCCTGGGATTACACGGAAGCTGACTCGTTCGATAATAAAACGTCGACACGAAAGAGATTGCGGTTGAAACGGGAATTGACGCTAATAGTCACAGCCGAGGCTTAATGGTGTGCCTATCACCAATGGAACAACGCCAAGTTATTTAATTTGGTCCAATATTGGCGACGCGTAAGGACACTGGCTTGGTTGGTGCTAATACGATGCCGTCGTTTCTATCACAATTTTTGTTCGATATTTTTATATAGGTAGTTATTGGAGCAAAAAGAAGCCATAGCCATCAGTATTAAAAAACAAATTTGACCTTTAGCTTAGTATTGGATTTAAGCTGTTAAATTTATCTTTGTTATAATACCGACTCGCTCATCAACAGCGTAATACGGCGCAGTACGTCGTTAGTTTTTCTCACGTTACATTATTAACAAAACAATACGTAGCGTTGCTAACTGAATAACCGGTTTGAACTGGTTTTAATAACTGGTCTTTACTGGAATGGATGGTAATTATATAGATGAGTGTACAATGAGGCACACAAACAGTACGATATTCATGTAATAGAATCGTGTTTATCTTTTAGTGTTTATGAAATTTATTCATCCTTTATTGTTTTATTTGTTTAAATAACAAATTTAATTATCCTCTGGACTGTATTTAAGCCATTTGAAATATTTTATATGTAATTTAATTAATGTCTCAACATGTATCAAACCAGATATATACTGGAAAACTGAATCCGCGTTATTTATGAAAACTTTTTACAGAGTTCCATTGAAACGAAAGACATTTTAAAAAAAGAACATTAATTTTATATAATACATAAGATAGTATAGATGTTCAATTAAACAATTAAATAATCAATAGATCTTATTAATAAATTTGTTATGTAAAGTTATTGCCTCAGGATTATATTTTTTCATAATACAGCTGAATCTTTGCGAAAAAATGATGTAATATTCGTAAAATTGTGGGTGCTTTAAGAATTTTTATACGCTTCGTTACTTATTTTCTCAACAACTTTTAAAAATGTACATCTCAGTTTATTTTCTTAGAAAGAATACTCGCTCCACCTTTATTCGCGCTCGCCGGGACTTCTCACTGAGCATAAATAATATTAATAGTATAGGAGCTGAACACCTCATTTGGGACCGCCCCACTCGACTGCAGTTCAAGTTATGAAGTCTGGATTTATAGTCCAAGAGTCAGCTAACACTAACATATGTATATGAAAACTATCAACTTCAACAATGTATAGGTCCGTAACTTTGTGTCCGAATTCCCTATTCACTGAAACTTGTATTAATTGAAGTTTCAGTATATGTATATAACGATATATATATTAATTCTGTAGGGCTATAATGTCAGAACTAGCCCAAAACCCACGTTAGAATAATTTTTATTATATTTTAATATAGGTCATCAGCATTGGTTGGTTAAATTTCACAAGTATGATACGACACAAGGTTTTTTTCAAGAACAGCGTTTTGAATATATTTTCATTTTTTTATTTGATTTGTTATTAAAGATTAATTATTATTAACAGCTTTGAATTACTATTTAGATTCTCTGGGCAAAAATTAACCAGCCCTCCTGTCACCGCTGAACGCAATATGAGGAAGTATAATAATGTAATCAGTATTTAATTTTTTTTTTTCAATCGTTTTAGTTTAAATTAATTATAAATATAACAACGATTTGGAATTTAGATTCTACTAAGAACAGGCAACGAACTCGGTAGGTCTGTATTTCATAAATATATATTTTTTATCGTATATATTATCTTATATTAAATTTCTCATTAATAATAATTAATGTTCTAAAAAAAATAATTACTTCTTATTATTCGAATATTTTTATTACAAACGAGCGAATGACGAATTATAAAGATAATATATGGTGATAAAATAATATTTGGCCGAACTCTATTACACTAAATTATAGCAAATATATAACTTCAGTTCGATATAGAAGGATACTTGGAGGTAGGGTTTTGTGCAAGCTCGTCTGGGTAGGTACCACCCACTCATCAAATATTCTACCGAAAATCAATTCTACAAACAGCAGTACTGAGTATTGTTGTGTTCCGGTTTGAAGGGTGAGTGAGCCAGTGTAACTACAGGCACAAGGGACATAACATCTTAGTTCTTGAGGTTGGTGGCGCATTGGTGATGTAAGGAATGCTTAATATTTCTTACAGCGCCGTTGTCTATGGGCGGTGGTGACCACTAACCATCAAGTGGCCCATTTGCTCGTCCGCCTACTGATATAATGAAAAAAACACTAAAGTAATTTATGTATTTAAAACAATTTTAATAACCACGGAGCGTAAAAAGTGAAATAATCTTCAAACCTTCGAGTTAAGAATAGACATTTGACCAGCATTGGGAAGTTTATGTAAACATTTTGTTATTAAGTAAAATTAAAATGTATCTTGAATAAAGTCGGAACAGAGTCCTAATGCCATCTTTTAATATATATGAAACATAAGTAATTTCCTTGTTAGCATTGTCAAACACCAATCCCAAAAACTAACCATCGGAAACGAGATATTATGGTGGACAAAATTCCAATACTTTGAAAAAGAATCTAAAATATTGCATAAGCCTATCACAGTACCGAAACAGTCGATATCTGATGACATCAAATTAACCACTAAATCAACGAAGCATTATATATATATTAACAACGACTATAATACTTAAATTTTACATCAAATACATTTAATTATATTCGTTAAATAATGACACATTTCGTATTGAGTGGTTAACGGTACCTACGTTCAACTTAATCGTTAAGTTTAATGGTCAGCGCACGGATTGCGACCACAGTACTAAAGCTATCTTAATGATATTAGGTCAGTCTTTCACTGCGCTCTTTATCCTTTTCTATTATAGGAAACGCTGAATATGAATGGATTGGTTAATGGAACCATAGAGGAATTAACTTGATAAGTTTTTTACAAGTTAAATTACTTATGACGTCGTATATATCAAGGTCAATTTTGATATTCGTGTCATACGTTTCTGACGTCAGTAGTTTTTCTTCTTTGCGTTTAATTATCGTTAAATGTAATATATTAACACAAACTCAATTTTTTTACACACTATATTATTCGAACTTATAATAAATTTGTTGCCCAGATTATCGGAATTCTGATTTTACAAGGAAATGCTGCGGGGATTTTGGTCATACGCATAACTTTACATAGTCACGATTTGTAAATAATTTATTTAAACAGTTTGATATTTATTAAATAACAAAAATGCCACTTTTAAGGGAGTTAATTATTTAAATATTTAGCATCAGTCAGGGTAGAACTTATGTCCTTCACACCGCGAGGGCACTTAATCTATTGCGCCGTTGACAATTTTGCAAAATCATTTGATTTTTTTTTTTATTTCTAAATACAAACTTTTAATAGTATTGTGCAAGCCTATCTAAATTAGTAGCACCCAATCTTTACTTATTTTCTATATTTAGTATTGTTGTGCTACAAATTGAATCCTGTAATTACACTGGGCTACCCAGTGACAGTCTAAATACAGGCACGGAGGACCATTATCAAATCTATTGTGTAAGAAAACACTCGATGCTCGACCGTAAAATATTGACAGCGAAATTACGGTGATACGATATTTTGTTGCATGTATCAATCGTACATTGTAATTATTGTAGTCATTGTCGAATTAAACTTTCTGATATAACACCACGGTCGAATTCTACTAGTTTTGTGGCTGTTTTATATACGGATAATCAATTTAATAATAAACCTTACTGCTATTAGTGTCAAATAAATAATTGTCAATATTTTTCTCAAGTCTGACCTACTTACTTTCTGTTATTTATTTAGGTTTAAGTGGAATTAATCATAAGAATCTTATACACGAACTCAATTAATTTAGTCAAACATTTGATATAAGAATGACATTACACATCTTTGATTAACTTTTTCATCGTACATCAGTCTAAGTATTCGCTGAATGTTTCAGTAAAAGGATTTTAACTAAACATTGAAATGTAAGAGCGTTTAAATTCAAGATTCAGCAAAGAGGTTTGATGAGTTTTTTTGGATTTTTTTAAAGATCGAATCGATATATAATTATAATTAAAATGAATTGTATCTTCTTAATTACAGCCCGCGTTCATTCTTATCAGAAATAACGAATTTAATTTAATTATTATTTTATAAAATTATCATAATAGTTAAACGGATTTTAAATTTCGACTTTTACTTCAATATTAAAATAAAATCACAACAGCTGATACGATCGTTAAAACTAACATAAATTTTGCTTTCATACATAACTGTATTTTAAATTAATAACCAAGTAATCATTTTTCTCTCTTTCTGTCATTAGTAATTTGTCATTTGGAAGAAGAAAACAAAATATAATGTAACATAAAACACATTATTGATCAATAAGTGATTATCATCATATAAAATTCAATTAATATATATACAGAACACGTTGCATTCGACATCAATATTCAGACACGGTCAATGTCAACTTTAAATAAATAACGGAAATAAAATAAAATAAACTGAAATATTATGATTTTAAAATGTAAATAATAAACGAGAAACTTTTGTAAGACTTTCTTATAAAATATTTTCATTAAGTAAATTAAAGTTGGCATCGAAAATTCATTTGTTGGTACAATTCTCTAATTAATTACGCAGTCTTAAAGTACCATCCAACTTCGGCCATGAAAATGTCTTTGACCATCCTTGAGAAAGGGTATAAAATCTTTGATTAGTGGTCGTATTTAATTTTATCTATAAATTAAAAAAATAAATTAATTTATATGAGTGCGAACAGTAGTTGCAGAAGAGAATATTGTTGGAATATGTTACTAAAACGTTATAAATATAAACTTTTAATCGAAAGAAGTTTTAAATAAAATAATATTTTATCAGATATGGCGCAGGGGGTAGATTGCGGGCATCTTAACGGATAATTGCGAGTTCAAACTCAGGAAAACACCACTGAAGTTCTATGTGTTTTATTTGTCTTTATAATTCATCTCGTGCTCGGCGCGTGACGAAAAACATCGCGAGGAAAGAAAAACTGTATAATTCTGTATAATTCTTAATTTCAATAAAATTCTACCACATGTGTCTCTAAAACTTTTCCTCGAAGAGAAATGAGGCCTTAACCCAGCAGTGGGACGTTGTAGACTGTTACTGTACTGAATATTCCCACAAAATATGTTAAGATTTCAGCGAATGTTCGTTCTATACCGTCTTAAATGGGAATTGTAAATCTCAGTCTGTAGAATAACAACTAGAATTCCTTTTATTGCGGTAAATGAGCGGTTCTTGTAGGATAGCTTTTTAATACAATTACAAACGATAAAACGACAATTAACGACTAAAAGCATTGTGATGAAATTGAATATGTGAAAATTAAAAGCACGTCAATTCATAAGGGAGAATAAAGAGTAAAATGTATTTTTTTCAGAATAAGGTTTTAACGAATATTTACACGTTTTTGGTCATTTAGTGACTGGATATCTAAGTGTTAATATCGTATTGAGTTAGATATATGTAGTGAAGGAAAACACATACAAAAATAATATACTCGTATACACACACGAGGATAAGACGTAGGATCGCTTTACGTGATTTCCGAGCCACGAAAGTGTAACACATCCTACTTCCTAACTTACTTAAATATTAAAGACGATTTCCTTGTTAATAAAGTAAATGTCTACAAAAGAAATATTAGGTCACATATTGTTACTGAAGGTTTAGTGTAACTTTTTAAACACCGTTGCTACTAACTTCACCGAACTCTGCAAGCTAAACTTTTTAGTCGACTGTACAAGAAAAACTAAAACTCCATCCTTCCGGTTATCCGAGGGATTTTTCCGGGAAAATGAAAGGCTTCCTCTACAACGTTAAAACTTTCGACTTTTATAGTTTACAAACCATCGAAAAATTGAGATATTGCAATCATTTGAAAAAAAAAAATAGCTGTGTTTGTTCTGGACAAAACTTTCAAAAATAATTTCTTTGAATGCTTCGATTTAACCTTTATTCATTTATAGAAATAAAACCTTATTTTGATTGTAATTTCTATATAGTTAGAGTGTGAAAACTATTCGCCATAAAGACAAGCCTTGCGTCATTGGTTTGGTATGGCTAGTACTAAGGTTCAAGACAGATGTTGGAGTTCACTTAAAGACTCAGAATACGCACGTCTTAAGGGTCTCCTTTGAGGCCGGTTCTTGGCTTACGACGTCGTTGTCGAGAAAACGCATTACATTAAGCTTCACATGTTTGTAACAAAGTCAGTACCTATGTGAACAAATCTAGGACAAAACTGTTCACCTTTAATTATAGTACATATTAAAAATTTTTTAAGGGTACGAGGATGTTAAGCGGATTATATAAAAATTGATTGTTACTGAGAGCCAGTAATTGGATATTGGAATTATTCATTGAATTAACTTCTTGAGTTTTGGCTCTTTGGTGTCGAGAGAGGATATATAGAGATAAATTGATAATATTATTTAAATGACATTTTATTTACTATCTGTTTTAATGAAGTCAAGTAACAGAGCATTTCTGGAGTAAGGATTATTTTCCCGTTAAGAAATAGCTTTTTAGCTTACTTAACCACGTGTTGGTGGCAGGTTACGACACATGTAAGGTTACTTCAGAGGTTTTTTCCATTGATGAATTATAAACACAAATTAAGCACATTTAATTTTAAAGGGGCTTTTCTGGGTTTAAGTTTCTTACCTTCAGTTAAGATTCACGTGTTCAAAATACTGGGCAATCTCGAACCATTCTATCAATAGCATAATTTTATCTCAATTCAAGAGAAGGAACTGGCTCAAAATTCAGTTTCAACGTTGGGTTGACAATAATGGTTGAAGTTATATATTAGCTTGATATAAAAAAAAAATCTTATATCGCGTCTAGCACGGTACGACATGAGTGCAACCTTTTGTATCAGAAAAGTTTTATTCGACTCCGATATTTAACTTTCAGCGTGAGTTAGCATGAATTAGCGAAGCATTGTGTTACAATTCCAACTTTTTTCTCAATCAAATGCATAAAGTTAACGCTCGAAGAACGCTTTAACGCTGCACATTTAATTAACCTCATACTGCAATTCCTTTATTCGTCATATGTATCTAACTTGCAAGTTCACTTTAACCTGTAGAAAAGGACGTCAAGTGTATTTGCAAACATTTAGATAGTTTCCATGTTATAAATATATCAATAATACCATTTCCTCTTTACCTAAGTGATCTTGTTTATGATTTCATAATCCGATTATATAATTTATTTTTTATTTTACGCTAAATATTTTAATCTAAGCCTAATAATATTTAATCTTTACTAATATTATAAAGGCGAAAGTAATTCTGTCTATTGGTCTGTCTGTTACGATTTGACACCCAAGACAAGAATTTAAGACATTGGGTATGAACAAGCTTTAACCACACGGAAGAAGATAGGATTTACTTTTTATGCATAAGCCATATGCCATAAGCCATATGTAAAAAAAAAATATTTTTGTATTTTATTATTTTTATCCATGTCAATATAATGTAAATATAAATATGTACATATATTTAAAATTAAAGTTTAATTTGATTGTATTAGTATAGTTGTTAGTTCAAAATAAATAAATATAGAGGTACGTAAATAAATATAATATAAAAAAAAAACTTTCCCTAAAATAACTAGTTGCAATTTCATTTAAAAACCATCGGAGCCTTTCGGTTGCCTTTGTTTGTTTTTATTTTATTCTTCGAAATCGGCGTTAAAACAAATAGAATGAGGATATTTAACAATATTTCGAGTTATGTACCGCAGAGTATCGTTGCGAAATAAACTCCCTTACTTAGTGGTACAGCTACGTGCAATTTCGTCTACGTAGCCCCACCGATATTACATTATGCCCCGAATTATTAATACTATTTTTTTTTGTATTCCAGTCTGATATATGAATATGCTATTGTAATCACAGCGACCAAAGACATAAAATCTTTGTTTTCAAGACTAGTGGCATATAGAAAATGTAAGAAATGGTTATTATTTCTTATATGCATGTTATTTTTCATGTTTAATTACTTAGTATTATCAGGTGATCCTTTCATTCTAGTCATGGATAATGGCGTGAGGCCTCTAGCAGAACTACTGAAAATGATTAGGGCTTGTGCTCAATGTACACTTATTTGAAGGTGGCAAGAAGATTTACAGCCTTCTGTAGATCTGAATTAGAATTGGTGGAGGTAACTCGACTTTACATGAATTGATTGGAAAATGAATGGCATAACCTCTTTAAGGCTATCGTGATTCTCGATGTAGGTAATATCTGACATTGACCTTAAGTACCCTGAGCCATTGTCAAAGCTAGGAAAACCATTAGAGGCAAGCAGTCTTGGCGTCACAGATGTAGCCATAAGTAATCGCGTGATGTTCTGCCATGAAAGATTAAATATTAGAGGGTTTTAGATGCGTAACCGTAGTCTGGAATCTCCTCCCCATGTCACAATAGCAGGGAATAAATCATGAATTAAAAATAATTGTAAAGGTAAACAAATAAGCGTTTGGCTCAGTGTGGGAGATTTAAGAGCTTATATTGTTGCACTTAGATTATTGATATAAAAAAAAAAAAACAATTAACTACATAGTACCTTAAATATAAGTTACTAAAATAAGAGAAAGAATCCTTTAAAACAGCAGCTGCAAGCCTCATATTATTACACTTTTTTTTTTCTTCTGCGAAGTAATATGCCACAAATCGGTCACCCACTCATCTTAAACTTGAAGATTCAACTTAAGTTTAAAGTAGCAGCCAAACTGCGTCAGAAACAGTTTCACTTAAAGTTATGGGTGTGTTTTAAAAATAAAAAAATAGCTTTACATAATTTTAGTAACCTCAAGTAATGTAATGTAGTATAGTAATGATATAAATATAATTAATTATAAATATATCAAATACTTTAAATTAAAAAATATTTTGTAAAATATTCGATGCTGTAAGAATTGATACATACACTTGTTATTATTTTACATAAAACAATTGTTCAAACAAAATTTACGGTTTTGGAAAAGATTAAACTAAGGATATTTAAAAAAAAATCCTATGTGAAATATATTCTTGAATCGAGGGATATAGTCGTTTATGCAATATCCATTTCATTAGCTTAAATGATATATTGATCTCTGAGTTTGGTACGATTTGAAGGTTCCACCACACACCCGTTTTTGTTGATATTTGCTTCAGAGACCTGTTTGAATCTCCATAAATTATTATTTAAAATCAAATTTACTCTCAAACTTGTAAGTACCTATTACTCGTGAAGCAAAAAAATCTATAACTGTAACTGTTTACAATATGGCAATTTTTCTACAAAATATAAATCATTCATACATAATATGTAAAAGCCTGCTTTTTATCTATTTGTAGCTACATTCGTAAGCTACTGCATCTTATCGTGGGTTTGGATTTTACCTGCCATCCCCATTTGATTTCATTACACGATAAGTCGGAGATAAAACATTAGATATTCAAATAGACGAGGTAGAACGCTATCGTATCCACAGAGAAGTAAACGTCAGAAGTGCCACGACCAAAAATTGTTTGTCTTTAACGTCGAAAAATATTACAATATGAAAGTCAAGAGTTCAGTTATTAGAACTTTAATGAAAATAAAAATTGTTTTTTATAAACAGAAAATAGTCTGTCTATTGTTTATTTCCAAGACTAAATCTACAAGAAAAAAAAATCTACAGTATAAATAATTTGTCTTATTTTTTATTGCCGATATCGGAGTTGTGTTTCGACGGGCTTATGCTACTAGCACTCTCGCCTATCCACGCGGTCATGATTTGTATAGAAGCAATTATTACTTTAGAAACATAAATACCAATTTCGATTGGTCGATGTAAATAATTATTATGTAAATAAACTTTACGGTAACGAGAATTTCTCAACAACATTTGTGTTTAAGAAATAAATATTTATTTGATTTGTAATATTAGCTTCCCTTGTATGTAACAAAGATGTTTTGAAACAATATACCTATAAATAATATGGCTTTAAAAAATATCGTCTTAATTATAGAGGTAATTAGATTTATCTTGGCAAAATTTTATTAGAATTATTTTTAAGCTATAGTTTTTATTTTAATTACGTAAACGAAGTCAAATCAATAGCACTCGCAGTATATGAATTAATCGAATCAAAAAATTTCAATGAGAATATATGAAATGTATTCTTTTGTAAACAACTCATTTGTGATGAATACTGAGTCAAGTATTCTAGCTTGTAGTTCACCACTTCTGTAGTATTTTGCTCTGAGGATAAGTAAATGCAATACACCAAGATCATATCAATATTCAATTTATTCCAACTCCATTGGTAACAAACAGTAGTACAAATCGATGACGTGTAAGTATTTTCATATGCAAAATTATTCGTGATCTTTATTATGTTTACTTTTGAGGAATTTGTTTATTGAATAGTTTTAACAATACATCTTATTTCAAAGCTGGTACGTCGGGATTTTATCCAATGCAGAATTTCGATTTATGGTATATTCTTCCCCCAAATAAGATGTATAATTGAAAAACTCTTTAGTCAGTCAATTTTGAAATATTTCTTATAAATAGACAACTAGGATTTATACATTTTTGAAAAAAATAAAAACAAAATAGCGCCGACGAAAATTGCTGATCTGTTATAACGTCTTGTCAGCCTAAATTTTTTTATAATGACACCAAATCTGTATGACCGTTGACCTTGATTTTATTAGAATTCAAAACTCCGTCTTTTTTCGATTATATTACGAAGTCTAAATTTTTACTTTTACATTTGATACATTCCTAAGGAGGCAAACGTTAAATCACAGGTCGACTAATAAAATAGGTACTCCGTTTCCTGAAAATACTCTATATTTTGTAACAGCGGATGTGTGCGGTTTTTTGGTTGTTTAATGATGTTACGGTGCCTACAGCTAACTAAAGGGATTACTGATTAGAAGGATATTTATCTGTCGACCTTTTAATAATTATAAAAATATTAATTATGACGATGGGATTATATAGGCTTAGGACCGAAAGGCGCCGTGTACTAAGGTCGTATGACTTTCATTAACGTTTGCAATGCCTACGTTCCTACGTTCGTTGTTTTTATTTTTACGTCTAAAGTTACGTCTTTAACGACGAGCTATGGCAGACTTGTGTATCTTGTGTCATGAAAAAACTGATAATTGTTTTAATTCCGAATGATTAAAATTTAAGTAAAAAAAAAACCTATTTAATAAAATTTTAAAATACAGAGCAACAGTCACTAGTATTTTTTAACGTCCGGTTGACTTCTTTTAGAGATGTTAAAGAAGGTTTCAAGCAATGCGTAAAAAGTAGTTTAAGCGGAGACAGTATTAGCACACAGTTGGTTGGTTAGATACGGGTGGATTTGGCGCGAACGTATTAATTTCCACACACTATATACACTTGACAAATCAGTTGAAATGTATCAGAATAAGTATATTTGGTGGTCGGGTTTTGTACAATCCGTCTTTCTACCACTTGTCACATATTCTAACGCCATACCATATTTAATCTTGCTGTGTTTGGTTTTAAAGGTTGTGCGAGTCAGTTTACTTACAGGCACAAGGAAAATCTTAGTTCCCAAGGTCGACGGCGCATTTATTGTAGAAGGGATGGTTGATATTTCTTACAGTTCATTTCTATAGTGAGCGTTGAATATCAAGTGGCGAATATACATTATACCAATATATTTAAAAGAACAAACGAAAATGTAAAACGCCTTATCTCCTATTATATATATATATAATATCCCAAAGCAATACAATTATATATCGGAAATCAAAATAATAGAATAGTCTAGAAATCCATTCTGTAAGTATACGAAAACCAAAAAAAAAAACAAGTAAATATTAATGAGATTTCATTTTTTACACGGAATTATGTGTACTTATAGCGTGTTTTAGTTCCAAAATGTGAATTTATTGAAAATAGCCTCTCTATTGATATTTATGTACAGCTGCAAGACAAGGACCATGAATCTCATCTCTTCCCTTAAAGTAAATAAGGGGAACGAAAGCTTGACTGGCTTAAGCAACACTCTCTTTTTATTACGTTACTGTATATTGTTTTGAAGGTAAATTGGCATATTTACTATCTCATTGTTTTTTTCATAGCTTTCACAAGTAAAGCCTACCAAATTTTTTTTTAAATTTATTTGATATTATAATATGATATCAATAAAATACTAATTATTTTTTTATTGAAGCCTAATATTTAACGTATTATTTGTTCAAGAAACTCAATAGGTTTATCTGATATACCTTATGTCGAATATAGTGTACAATTAAAAAAAAATAACCGTCTACAAATTATTTATATAAACGGAAACAAAGTATTTGTCCTACTTGCCGTTTGGTCCCACAAAAAAAAAAACAAATAATTTGGTTCATAAATGAGGAAATTTTGGGGTAACATGTAAAAAATAGAACCGAATTGTTAACCTCCTTTTTTAGAAGTCGGTTAATGAATTAATCTTTTCCGAAAGATATTGTAAGCGAACAATTCTAAACGATAAGAAAAAAACAGCACTTGAAAATTCACGAACGAATCGAACGATTCATTTATAATTGGATTGTTGCTTTATATCATTCAAATCAAAGACTGATTTGGTCCTTTTTTAAAATGGCAACATAACCAAGGTGGCGCATTAGCCTTGTAAAGAATGATTAATATTTCTACAGCGCTATTGTCTATGGGCGGTGGTGACCGCTTATCATCAGGTGTCCCATGGGCTCGTCTGCCTACCTAAAGGTTTAAGTACTATACGAGGTAAAGGATTTAAAAATAATGCCAATAAATAAACTCTGGGTTTTTAATTGGTCCGACTTGAGGCAGGAACAGGCAGGACTTGAGGAAAATCCAATACATCAAAAACTGTGGTCTTATAAGCTAGATACTGGACCAACGACAAATGGAAAAATAGCCTTATTAGACTCAGTTAAAGCTTCTTCCAACCGTTATATTGAGTGCGTTATTGCTATTATTATAAGCTTACCACCAAAGAACATATTGTGGATGGCAATAAAAAGAATACCTTTTCAAACTGCTTGTTTCTTGCTTTTTTTTTAAGCCTTTATTTACATTAAAATGTCATTTATAATTATGATGATCAACATTACATTACATCCGTATGTTTCGAAAATGTTGGTATAATAATATTAAAACTATTACAGGCGACTTTCGTACTATATTACAATTGGTGTACCCTGTCCTTATTATTTTCTTAAGTTCAATGTTCAAAGCCAGCTGCCAGTAGCCAGCTGTGAAATAAAATGATAAGTTCTTGAGATCGTATGGATGTTTAATTTTAACATGGAGTGGAATCACCGAAATTGTTGATTATTGATTTATAATTTACATTACTTATGCCACAAGTATATCACGTCTTTAGTAGCCTTTTTAAGTTCACTTCAAAATCAAACTATCTAACTCTCATCTCGTGGTATTTCATACGCAAATTTATTTGTAGACCAAAATATATTTAAGGAGAGTACAAAGTTGTGCCAATAAATAAGTCTTATATAAGTTTAATGAGAACTGCTTATCACTTAATTCAAAGCCGTAAGACGTAGTGATTGATGAAAATGATGACATGCTATCAAGAAAAATAATCTTTTAGACTAGACATAAAATAAAAACCAAATAAAAATGGTGTCAACTGCTCGAATGAATACTTTTCATAGTTTGAATAACGAAGTTTGTTCTAATAAGCAACTGGAAAAATTAATGGCACAATGTCGAATTCGTAAATTTTAAATATGTACATTACGGTAGAATATTTGACTTTTTTTTAATAATACTTAAAATTGGTCCTTCAAGCCGGATCACACATTACAATTATCATAAATGAATTACATGTGACAATTTAGTTACTACAATCATCATAATACGAATCAAATACAACACAATATTAATCACTATATTTACATCAACTCATCAAAAGATACAAACTTTCTGAAGTTTCTGAACTACACTCGAGGGCTATCGAAGTTGTATTAATTTTAAACTTAGAGACCATAATGAATATTAATGGCCTTTACTTTTCACAGAACATGAATATACTTCCAAATTTTCGTTACTACCAAAAACATGAACTTCTTGATCTTTAAATCGTTAACACGAATCGTTGGTTAATTGATGTGTTAAACTTTTCGATCGACTTTTATTACAAATTTATGTTTCACGAGTCTGTACTAATTATAGTTCTCAAGGAGCAGCTGCCAATTCTCACGGTATATTCGCAAGTGACCTCTACCACAATTACACGAACGATCTTTCGTTCATTTGACTAAAACTAACTACACAACGTTTAACGTGAAGTAATTTTGTTTTAACGTATGGTTCAGTTTTGTATATTCGTTATATTTCGTATGAAGTGTATATAAAAAACCTGAATACTTACTCACATATAATTTAAAATAACACGTGTTTCTTCAAATTTATTTTTAATTGCAATCAAATGTTTTCTATAAAAAACACCTAGCGTTGATATAAATATATAAATAAATATAAATATTGGACAACATCACATACATTATTCTGATCTCAATGTAAGTAGCTAAAGCACTTGTGTTATGGAAAATCAGAAGTAACGACGGTACCACAAACACCCAGACCCAAGACAACATAGAAAACTAATGAACTTTTTCTACATCGACTCGGCCGGGAATCGAACCCGGGATCTCGGAATGGCGTACCCATGTATACCGGTGTACACACTACTCGACCACGGAGGTCGTCAAAACACGTCGTCGTCGATACATTTAAACACATAATAAATTTTTTACTATATAATACTTCTAATCAATAAATATACATGTTAAGTTTATTTGATCGTCGAGTAAGTTCTTATTAAATCGCGTCTGTTATAATGTAAGTTCCAAATTATTTGCACAATTTTGTTGTTTGCAACAACACGAAATTAATTATCACGCGGAAAAAATAAGGAATTGATTTCAAAAAGATTTTTAATAATAATTTATTTTCTTACTAACAGTTCTTGTATAAGTACTTACCGTTGGTTTGCGATCAAGAAAGTTTAGAAGTATCAAAAGTTACAGAGAACAGCGGAGAGAGGAACTCGACGGAAATATAATACAAGAATTGGCTTGCCTACAATTTGGTCTGCCAGCACTATCAACTTCCCATTCAATACTGTTGAGTTAATATTTATCGAAATTTAATACAGAGCTAAATTAAATTTTATACTTTATGTAGAAAATAAAATTAGCCGGAAATCGATACGTTTATATAAATATTTATTTAATCTAAAATTAATCGAGCACATAACTTATTTCGCAATACGAGTCTCCTTTATCCGGATTCAATATCATAACCAGTTCTCAGAATATGTAAATTTGATTTATATAAAAATATGACCACAGAATACGTTATTACTTTCCTTAAATATCTATAAGGATTGTGGTCTAATATTAGAATCGAATCCATGATACGATTTTCATTCTGCCGTGCGTTGTGAATTTGTAACGTCTTAGAATTAATAGCATGTTGTGGATTTAAAAATACATAAGACGACGATATAACACGTTGAACAACTGTAAAGTATAATCTCGTTTAATGAGCTTATTCGCTCTTTGAGTCTAACTGCCGCATTCGGAGACATTTAACGGTTACTTAAGGTACTCAAGATTTGACATGTAAGGCGCTTAAGATTTGACATTTAAAATCTATACTAAGGGCGCCTTAAGTACGTTACATTATATAGTCGCTCAGCAGCAATAATACATAAAATAATCTCAGGTTTCATTTTGTAAACAATTCTAAGAATTCTAGATTTTACAGAAATATTTTGTGAAATATGTAAGTCTTATTTCGTCTGTAGCGGAATTCCAGTTAACTATTTGAACAATTTAAGCTGGATTTTCAGTTTCTATCGTTTATGTTCTTTCAGGTCCGCAAACTAGTTCATCCATTTCGTTAAACGAACTTGTAAATAAAATGTTGTTTTGAGAAATTCGTATTAAAATCGTTTTGAGAAATAAATTCGTCGGTGGATTTTTAATAAAATAAAATTATTATAAATAATATTCGACAATTAAAGTACCTATTGTTTATTTATATTATGTCAATTTAGTCTTATGTCTATTTAGTCTATGTCAAGTATTTAAGAATATACAAATTAAAATTTAAAATAGCTTCCGTATAAATTACGAACATGCGGCGGTGCAGATGTGTGTAGGACACACACTTGCACATTAATATATACGGAAGAAAATGATGGACAACCATACACACGCTCACCCTTTATTTAATGATTACCCTCTTAGGTATTGATTTGATGATGATCTTTAAATAGAAGCATAAATACTTATTTCCACATTTCTAACATGACGAAATTTCACACAAATATTTTAACACTAATTCACCCTCTCAAGGGGTACATTGCTAAAAGTGCAGCTACTACTGACTTTTACTTTTACAATATAGGCGTACCCAATTTTATTTTTTCACCCTCAATTATAATGAACTTTGGTATATACTTTCACCCCCAATTTCACCCTCTTAGGTGATGAATTTTGATAAATACTGATTTCATATTTCGAATCATATATAAAAAAATATATATAGTTAAAGGTAACTAACACGTGACAATAATATTATAATTATGGACGTTAGTATGTTACATGTTTTAGATTATTAAAAACTAGGTATGAAAGAGTTTATAATAAAAGTTTGACTGTTTTCTAAATCTTTCTTTAAATTCAGAAGTTATTTAAAAAACCTATGTTTCTTAGGAAGCAAACACGTCCTATAAATGTTCATTTGAATATATGATGCCCATAACAAAAATAATAATTTCATAATATTTTACCATAACTTAAACTTCTTTTAAATAATGATAGATAACCCTAGATGTAAAAAAAACATTCAGAATCTATCTTTCAATGATTTAAATAGATATGGTTTATTAAAAATTTGTGAAAAAATTGACACAGACTACACAGTAAAAAAGTTGTGTGTACAGTGCGTAAATTTCTCCTAAAACGTTACGCGTAAACGTATTATTGATGAACAGGCTCATGACGTTATCGATTTTGCCGCTTCACGAAATGCAAATTTGTTCATCGACGTTCCATCAATACAATTCGTCTTTTTTTATTGGACACAATAATGTGTGAAACTGTTCAACTTTGCAAACTAGTCAGCGGAAAATCGAATCGACATCAATCAGCGAGTTAGGGTCTTTACAAACTGATTCGCATCCTTTCGCAATTAAACGCTGAAAAGTTTTAATCCCAAAATCGCTTACTAAAAAATTTTTTTTTCTGTAAGGTAAAATATTATTTATTTTACGTACAACTAAACAGTTAAACGTTCTGAATAATTGAAATCAGTTTATAGTTCCACGTCAAATATTGGCTTCTATAGACAAGTACAATACAAACACCACGGTAGAGTCATGTTATTACATGATACAGACTATATTGAATATCATTTTGTTATACGAGTATACCTGATTTGGCATGGCTGTGGCTGAAAATATCAACAACAGAATATTTATAGTTTGACGGTGGATTATCTAAATATATATTTGAAAGCGCAACGATTAAGCTAGAATTAAAAAATGATGTGATATGGAATATTATAAAAATTCCAATGAGCAGATAAATCAAAAATTTCAAATTTATGCAATCGACATATCAGTTACCAGACTCCTGCGGACAAGTATATTTCCCAATATTTTAAAGTTATACGTCAATTTCAAACAATTCGACCAATGTGCGGTTTATTTCTAACAAGGCAGATTTATCATAAGTATATAACGTACTGTCCACGTCGGTTAACATTTTGATTCATAACAGAGTCTAATCTCTGAGTTGATAATGTGATTAATACTGGGAGACAAAAAATTACCAAAGTTAAGTTTATCGTATAACTTTCTACGCAGAATTATGATATATGCAAAGTTAATTTGTAGCCATTAGACTGACGGAACAATGAAAATATCGTAAGATACAAGCTCAATTTCAATGGTATGATTAAAATGGTAGTTTTGTGTAATTAATAACAAAATAACTTTTAATAAATATTATATCGTCTATATAATTGAATACATGAATCAATCATGGAAATGGATTTGAAACCATACAGTTATGATTGAATTAATTTTTCAACTGTGTAAAATTTATATTAATGCTATCAAAGAAATGTAATTATCTTCATTCCTAGGGCTCATATAAAAGCCTTGTAAGGCGCTCTCGAGTAAGCGGTAACATGGCAGCAGGGGTTTGATCTTACATCATAATTACCTGACTTTGAAATAGTGCCTCTTCAGATTCCACTCTTTTTAATTAACTTTTGCAGTTTCAATGATGATTTTTTATTTTTCTTCATATATTTTCATATATTTCTACAAATAGAAAACACGTGATGTTAATTCTTCATCACCATCATCATGATCAGCCTGTATTAGTCCACTGCTGGACATAGGCCTCCTCCAAGGCGCGCCACTGAGCCCGTTCTTCGGTTTTTCTCATCCACGTTTTATCAGCCACTTTCCGTACATCATCGCTCCACCATGCCATAGGGTATCATACACAACGCTTGCCGATTCGCGGTCTCCGTTCTAGAACCTTCTTGCCCCAATGGCTATTGACTATTACGACTATTCACTTTCTGTTTAAATAAAAATAAATATATCTTATTTTAATTAATATCGGTTTGAGGTTTATAAGACCTTTATAGAGTAAATATAAATATCTTTAGAAGTTAAATAAAATTATAATTTATCTTTTATATAAATTTTCATATAAATATACTATTTACTAGAATAATAAATTTAAATATTTAATTGAATAAAAGAATTTTAAAAGTTTTCAATAACGGGATACCGGTCCTATTTCTTATAACAACCAGCTCAAGTTGATACAGAATCCTTATTATCGTTGAATACAATTTAATGTGTTTAATTAAATATTAATTTTGAAAAATATAAAAGACGAAAAGATCGAAATGGCTCCGCACCAGTCACTAACTATAAGTTTCCGGTCAAGTGTCGTTGAACCTACTTTGTGCAAACACCTTTATAGTTCGTTTGCACTTAGATAAAATAATAATACACGCAGTGGGACTAAAGACTTATATAGCCTAGCTAATGCCGAAGTCTGTAAATAGACCGAAGTCTCATCAATGAATCAATATACTGAAGTCCAGTGGGTTATACAGCAATAGCCACTAATTTATAATCTTGCCGCAATCAGAACAAAAATAGAAATCGAAGATCGAAGTCAGACAATTGGTCACAGCTAAAGAAAAAACTATGGGTTTTACATTCATTACATAGTATAAAACAAAGTCGCTTACCGCTGTCTATTACTTTTAATAGATATATTGATTCAAGAGGAACATGCACAATGTAGTAGAGAAACACTGATCATTTTAGAGGTTTCTGAAGTGGTGCCGTAAATAAAAGAAATTGCGCTTACTTTGCAAATGCTAGCTGATCCTACGAGATTTTTAGCATTTTTCCTACGAGATAGATCAAAATAATGTACTAAAGTATTATATACCATAAAAAGGTTTTCAAAAACTCCACGATTGTATATGTCTATCTCTGAGGGATAGTCCATGCAACCCTTTTTTATTCCTTTCTTTTTACGAGAAACAATGGCTTATATTTGAAGCAATTTTAATCAATACAGCATCAATCCTTTTCCAATTAAGTACCTTAAGTACATTGTGCATTTAATATAGATTAATATAGCTCTTTAGTTACAGCAATAACTGTAATTTAAATAAATATTTTCGAAGATATTACAGATTTAAAACGTAGGGACACAGCGGTTTGTATTGTCTCATGAAAAAAAAATGCTGTCAACATTGTACGACATTCTGTAGTATATTTAGTATCGGCATTGCACCCGTGCGAAGTCGGGGTGAGTCGCTAGTTAAGAATATATTTAATCACTGGGCTATAATCATAGAGTTAAATCACAGGCACACAAACTTAAGCGCACAACTGGCAGGCGTTATAATTCAAACAAAGCGCTTTTCGTACTTATGTACACGGTAATGGAGTATCGGTATTTAGTAAGATCGATCATTATGGAATAATATTCAATTGAACAACGTTGGAATTGTATTAAATACCATGTAGGTACCATTAAAGTGAATTAATATACTCATTATTAACTTGTCCTTGACTACCTTACCGGCTTACGGCTTAGGGAACAGATATAAGACCGCAGATCCCGAGGTCCTGAATTCAAATCGGGTCGAGGCGATAGAATATGATTGGTTATATGGTTTTCTACTGAACAATTCTCAGTAACATACCAGACAAAGTCTGAAAATTATATCTGTTTACACTTCCGTGCCTCGGAGAGCTGTTTCATTCCTTCTTTTCCTTACATCTTCTTTCATTTATATCGCCTTAATTCTTTCCGTTCGTGTCGGATTTACCCCATCGGATTATGAGAGAGGAATTATAGATTGCAACCAAGTCTGCGTACACGGGTGTGCACTATAATATTATGTCCTGCCTTGATGATTGGTCTCTTTTTGACCGCTGTTGTCAAAATTGCTCAGGATAAAATCATCACTACTAACATAACCATTGTAATATTGCTTACAAAGATTATTTATAATTTATTTTTTTTATATTTAAACGTCTAGTAATATAAAAAAGTCTTCTGGTGAAAACTTTCTCTCCCTTCGTGGTGAAGGTGAACCTTATTAAACCAGGTGACAAAGTACGTGTTGTTCGAAACAAATGTGTCAGACTTTCGTTGAAATCAAACGGCAGTCGTTTTGTACATTTATTATTTACTGAAATAAGTATGAAAAAAATATGGATAAAAAATATATTGTACAATTAATAAATAAGCCTGGATAGGTCCTATGATTGTTAGCAGCATTTCATCGTTGAATCGCAATATTAATTATCAGATTCTCATATAACATACGAACCAGCTCTCTTGTCATCAGTGAAAGCAATTTTTTTTTTATAAATGTGTACTGTTCTAATTGTTTTGACTGCGAACGGCACATACATGTATATTTTGCAATTAGGAACGATTATTTGTTTCAGTATTTTCCGCGTTGATTCGCTCTTACAAATTCTTTATTATCAGGTTCAAACATGTTACCGCATGTAATGCGAGCCGAAATGGCCCAGTGGTTAGAACGCGTACATCTTAACCGATGATTTCGGGTTCAAACCCAGGCAAGTACCACTGAATTTTCATGTGCTCAATTTGCGTTATAATTCATCTCATGCTCGGCGGTGAAAGAAAACATCGTGATGAAACCTGCATGTGTCTCATTTCAACGAAATTCTGCCACATGTGTATTCCACCAAACCGCATTGGAACAGCAAGGTGGTATATGCTCCAAACCTTCTCCTTAAAGCCAGCAGTGGGAAATTTATAGGCTGTTAATGTTATGTAAAAAAAAATGCAATGCGACTGTTTACTAATACGCGAACTCTACTTCCGCTTGTTACATTCTAAGTATATGTACGAAGCTCGTAAATATTATGACCTGTGTTTAATTAAAGTATAGAATTACTTAATTACAAATGGCTCACTCATCCCTTAAATCGGAGCACAGCAATACAGCGTATTGCTGTTTGACGGTGGAATAAATGATGATTACGCATAATTAACGTACAAAATCTCGCACCAGATGTTATTATGTAATACATAAAATATTATTAGGAATTCTTAATATTTTCTACCAATGATAATGCTGCTTTCAAGGTCAAATTTTCATGTTGTTAATTATCAATATAGATGTCGAGTTTCAACAATGTGCTTATTTTATTGTTGAAACGTCAAGGTGGTATTAAAATAAATTTAATTAATTAATTTTGTAATAGTCTTCCAGTTATGACAGGTCTTTGTAAACGTTTTCAAACAGTTTATAATCCAATAATAAGTTGAGGTCTTTCGAATGAATCGGTCCCCTTTCTCTTGTCTGACCAAAATTTTATTATTACAATGGAAACTTAATTAACGTCTTTCCTAATACACCTCTGATTTCTTTTGTAACGTCACGGATATTGAACTTGTGGCTTATTTTGTCAAGCGATGCTACTATTAAGTTATTAATTCCACTTTCAATTACAATGAAATATCATCGATCCGCCATGATTATAGTTTTTTGACAATATAGTATTTTTTTTAAAGTATTTTAAATAAATCAATTCCATCTTATAAGTGATAGATATTCAAATAAATTACCCTGAACACTATTTATTTTAAATTAAAACTATAAAAAAAATATTAGATTTTTTTGTTAAATATACCAAATATATTTTGAATCAACTTTAATAAATAGATAAATAAATGTTCTTTATATTTTGAATGACCTATGACGCAATATAAATGAAAAATAGATTAAAATATTACATATTAAAATACATTCACGCATGTTAAGGCCAACTTTTTTTTAAGAATGTTATACCAAATCCGAATAATTGCCCCAGCTAACAGCAAGTGGAAAGCACTTCATAACAGACACCGTCAATGTATTGCAAATCACGGGATCTCTAACATTTAATATATTATTTAAATTTTTATATTACAATAATAATGTACACAAAATGTATTCATGGATGTCAGACCTTAACGTCATTAGCATACACAGTATTTTTTCGAAGTAGTGTCGTGTCCTTATTCGATGTTCAGCAAAACTGTTACAGAAACAAAATTCATTATTAAATTTATTAAATATTCTGCATCAGACCACTCACCCATGACGTGACTCTGACTCTTTGATGTATTTTCATGGAATTTGTCACGATCAACGGGCGCTTTTTTCAATGTTTTAAAATATTTTTGTCGGAAATTTTAAACTGGCTGAATGAGAAAAAGATCAGAATACACGTCCTGGATTTGTTTCCAAGGGCATAACGACACGGAGTGCTATTTTTATACATTAATACTTGTGAATGTAAAATCCGAGTCACATGAATATAATTTAAAGTTCAAATTTGAGTGCATAATACATTTTTGTAACATTTAAATGATATTTGACGTGTATCTACAGATTCGTGAAAATTAATTAAATTTTTCGAGTCTAAAATCAATTGAGCATGGTACAATTACCTATCAGGCGTTACTTAATACGACAACCTCCGTGATCGAGTGTTACATTGGGATCAGAGTAATGTATGTGATGTTGTCCAATATTAATTAATATATATATATAATTTCTTCTATATATGAAATTACGATAAATTTCGAAGTACTCGTATGTAACGCATAGGAACGACTTTTACGTCTCGTTCATCGTAACTCAAAAACGATGAATTACTAGAACATGGTAAGGATCCCTTCAATACAGAAACCAACAACTGAGAGAAACAACTAAAAACAAAAAAAAAAAATATTACAATGCACAAAAACATCAAACTACGAAAAACACAAAAACAGTTTATTTTAATGTTACTAAATTAAATATTAATTAACACTATTATTATTATGATATATTGTGTTGTATCATTTTACAGAGCAGATATTGACCTCTGTATAGTTAATTAATCACGGAATGAGCACACTATTTTAATGCGATTATGTCAATTAACACAATGTCAAAATATACATTTGAGTAATCTCTGGTCCGAATTCAATGTTTTAAAATACTATTAAATGTAAACAAATATGAGCCGAGATGGCCCATTGGTTAGAACGCTTGGATCTTAACCGATGATTTCGCGTTCAAACCTAGGCAGGCACCACTGAATTTTCATGTGCTTAATTTGTGTTTATAATTCATGTCGTGCTCGGCGGTGAAGGAAAACATCGTGAGGAAACCCGCAAGTGTCTAATTTCAACGAAATTCTGTCACATGTGTATTCCACTAACCCGCACTGGAGCAGGTTGGTGGAATATGCTCCAAACCTTCTCCTCAAAGGGAGAGGAGGCCTTAGCCTAGCAGTGGGAAATTTACAGGCTTCTAATGTAATCAAATATCACATCGAGTGACAATAAAAATGTATAAATATTAAAAAAAAACTCAATTATCGATTTAAAAATTCACTACTGAAATAAAAGCATTAAGATCCTTTAACAAGCCTAAGTAGGATAGCTGATCTTGTACATTCTTAATTCTTTAATAGAATTTAAACTTTAGTTACGTCCATTTTGAACAAAATAATTGAATTCAAAGAGTAATGAGTTCCTGGGAATATAATTATGACTGAAAGAAAATTAATTATTTGTGGTGACGTCAACTGGGGCTGGTTGGGCAAGTATGGTCTTGTCTGGCATTGCCGGGACTCAACCGAAATCAGTTTATTTTATCTACATGTAAAATCTTAAGTATGGCGATAGTGCTACGACGGAGCCAGCGTCATATATTATGACACATCAAGTTCATTCTCACTTGGGGCAAAGTTTCGAGATGTAACATGATCTTCAGCGCTATGATCTACAATCTGACCATGTACAGCATCACACTTAGACGAATATTCATCTGACACATTTGGGATATTTATTGATATCCTTCGATAAGAACTATTATTATGTTCCAATAGGTATGTAGGTAGGTAAAGGAGATGATTTTATTTTTGATGTGTAACATCTTTCCTCTTGATTTTCTATTGATGGGACTGATTTCGTGACAGGAGGCGGCAATGTGTAACAGAAAGCCGAAGAGAGTTAGGAGACACATCATATGCGACTACTGTAAAGCATGCTTGTCATTTTAATTTTAATAATTTGATATAGGAAATTATAAATAAGTTTTCTTTTATCTTTAAATATACCAAAACTGTGAAGAATTTCGTACGTGATTTATTTAGAGAATAGTGTCTTAGACAAACTGAACACCGAACCAAAAACCTTAGCTAATTATTGTAATAACGACATTTTCTCCAAACTACTTAAATTATAAAATTTATGTTTTGGCGAAAATCACAAAACAAATTTCAATGAAGGTTATTTTTTTAAAGTATTTGACAATTTTGTTAGGAAAATAGTAAATAATTCCAAAAACATCAATTTTTAGGAACCAAGGTTATAATAAATTTAAATGTTAAAAAACCATGTCGTACTCGTTTAAATATGTGTTTCCATATAAAATTTTTATATACATAACATTATGTACACGTATATTAGTATCACGTTAATGCTCTGAGGACCGTGAAAATTATACTGTAATTGCATACTAAAAGTTTGCAGTATTAATTACCTAGAAAATAAATTTGCCTGTTAATTGTTGCAATTTAATGAATATTTAGTTCACACTTCATAAAATCAATCCTTTGATCAATTATTTACAAAACTTAACAAATATTTTAAGCGGAAACTCACACATGGACGCTTTACGTGTATATTTTTTATGTGGAATTATTAAATGAAAAAGTATTGTATAGTTGGAATATTTTCTATGATATATTTAAATAGGCGATTCTCTTGTTGGTAAATGTTCGCCACTGCCCATAGACATTTACTCTTTGTACCACAGACATTGGGGACTAAAATACTATCACCCTTGTACCTATGGTTACACTGATTCACTGACCCTTCAAACCGAAGCACAACATTTAGTATTGACTGAGTATTGCTGTTTGGTGGTAGAATTTCTGATTAGTGGTACATACCTAGACGGGCCTGCACAAAGCCCTACCAGCGATTTAATAATAGTATAAAAACTTTCTTGGTAAAAATCGCATTAATATTCAAACATTGGAAATACGTCATCTCAACCAAGATCTATTGTTCAATTTAAGGAAAGCAAACATTGCTGCTATATATAATTATCTTTTATCTCTGTCTTATCATCCTTTCTCTCTGTCTCCTCATCGCTTTGGGGCAAAGTGCTGACACAGCTTTCCAACTTATTCTATCAGTGGCCACATGCTTGACTGAAATTCCGGTCATTCCGATGTTCTTCGGTTCGCCGACGACGCCGTTTCGAGCGCTCTCGATTTATACGGAAACAAAACAAACCAGAAACAAACGAAATCAAAAATCAAGTTTTTTCAGCGCCTAATTATTATTTAATTGGATTAGAATATGTTGTCATTACTAAACCGTACTTTACAAAGTAGTATTTCATTTTATTAGTACCGAAACTTATAATAACGAAGAACTGTATTTAGCTCAGCAGAGGGACACTTACTTACTTGTTTAGAACGGCTTTAGACTTTGTTTAAGAGATTATCAAATTCAGATGTTAGATTAATATACAAAATGTATCAACTTGAACAACAAAGTATAGATTTATGTACATAAGAATGATTAACATTACGGCCTTACTTATAAACAAATAAAAATTAAAAATAGTTACTAATAAATCATGACTGCGTGGAATGATGGCAAAACTGCTAGCAACATTTTTCCGTTGACTCGCAATTCTGATCCTCTGGGCAAAAAGTGAACCAGCCCTCCTGTCGCCAGTTGTGGCAATAACTCGAGCTGTTATACTTTTAATAAAGATTTTTGCACTACTACTCCAAGGTCCGAATGTTACAACTGTAAATAAGACAAAGACATAATTTGGACTAAGAGACGAATATTTGGATCGTTTATTCGCTTCTTCCCGCGACGTCTCCGGTTGTTACCACTGTTATAAATATAAATATAATCTTAAAAAATATAAATAAAATGGTTTTATATCATTATTACTATATCTGAATAATTTGTTCTAATAGTCAAAGCATTTGCCAGTTTTGCTAAACAATGTATAATATTATCAAACACTTAGCATGCCTTTAATATATCCCGTATATTTTCAATAAACATGTCGACATTTTATATTTTCAAACCACATCAGAAATAATCATTATAAAAAAAAACCCTTGTATTTACAATAAAATATGAAAAATTTGAAAAACATTTGCTAATCACAATTAGACAAATGCCTTTCGTAATTCTCGCGAAGTGACAGTTCGTATGTCAACATTGACGATCGGAAATTATTACACAATTTTAACGAGCCTGAAGGCTTATAAAATTGCAGATATTTAATAAAACTTTAAGTAAACTGGACTGAAGACTGGAACAATTTTAATATAATCTAAATTACTATAAGAAATCACACTATGAATTATTGATGCGCAATTTTCCGTCAGAGCTGAGATGGCCTAGTGGTTAGAACACGTGCATGTTAACCGATGATTTCGAGTTCAAACCTAAGCAAGCACCACTGAATTTTCATGTTCTTAATTTGTGTTTATAATTCATCTTTCGCTCGGCGGTGAAGACAAACATCGTAAATAAGCCCGCATGTGTCTGATTTCAACGAAATTCTGCCACGTGTGTATTCCACAAAACCGCATTGGAGCAGCGTAGTGGAATATGCTCCATACCTTCTCCTCAAAGGGAGAGCCGGCCTTAGCCCAGCAGTGGGAAATTTACAGGCTGCTATTATAATGTAATGTTAAAATTGTCAGTCAGTCAGTCAGTCAGTGCAGTCTTTTGAGGCGCCACATATTCTAGAAGTATTTGTATGCTTTGAGATTCTCATTGTATAGATTATTCAATGTTATAATTAAAAAAATTCATCCGACTCGTGAGAATGTTTTATTGGACGCGAGATGAATTTCAAATACACGTTGAATGCTATGAAGTTCGAATTATGACTAGATTTGAAGCAGTAGAAATATGTCGAAACATTTATTACGAAAATTTTAAACAAAGAGTTTTCAGAATGAATTTTTCACTAATTAAATTATTTTTTGCAGTCTATGACGTAGTAGATATTCTAGTCAGTTTTATAAATAGAAGGAAAGTGCTTTGACATTTAAATAAATGTTGGTGTCACCACAATCAGTTATTTAAATAAAATCAAAATAATCTCTATCCAAGTAGGCTTATAAAAGTACTTTTGACTCGTTATTTTACACTGTTGAATTAAATTTAAAGCTACCACCGGTTCGGTAAGTAGATTCTACCGAGTAGAACCGGCAAGAAACTCAGTAGTTACACTTTTCGATCATTTTAATTACAGAGTATGTCAGTAAACAATTTTTTTTTTTTTATAATACGTCCTGCCTAGATTTCGATTTAATACTAAGTGGACACTTTTTTATCCTTATTTATCAATGTTTTTTTTATACGTATATATATATATATATAAATAATAATTTTCTTTTGTTTAAGTATGCATACATACAGTCAAATGACTCATTTTGAATTATTAAGTAGATCAAAATGAGCCTTTACTCTTTAAGAAATATTCGCCATTCCTTACATTATCAATGCGCCGCCAACCTTGAGAACTAAGATGTTATGTCCCTTGTGCCTGTAGTTCCACTGGCTCACTCATTCTTCAAATTGTAACAAACTTTGTTGTGTTAAGCTACATGTATCTATTATATTACTAAAATTTAATGTATTCAAAAACCTAAATGAGATCGCTATCATATTCAACTAAAATAATACATCGATTACAATTTTAAATCGATATCAAAATCGATTTAAAATTGGCCAAAACACCGAAAATTGTATTACTTAATCTATAGTACGTTACTATACTTGAAGGTTGAATTCTAGTCTTAAATTAAAAACCGAAAACCATTCAAATTTAGAATGGTATATCCATATATGTACTTATAATTGATGTCTACCAGACGTTACACGCCATTAGTCGAGTGGCTTAACCTCAAGGGTCATGGGTTCAAATGCGTCACGTGTTGCAAATAGTACGGCCGAAACTTTCGTTCCCCGCACATTTGTCTCTTAACATTGAAACTGTTTTGGATAAAGGGATTAAGGACGATGTAATTCGATTTATTCAGTGAAAATCAGCTCCATACATCGAGATTATTTAATGGTTTTTGGTTGAAAAATCTCAATTGCGATTAAACGCAATTGATTAAATTAATTGTATTCAACACAATATCATTAAATGTTTTACCTTAATATATCTGCAATATTCGTATTGTTATGTTTCAGTTTGAAAAATAGTATATCCTATGTGATAAGAATCAGATAGTATTTATGTTTTTTTTGTGAAAGGTAAAAAAAAGAGTTCTTGAGAACTAAGTTTCTTGTTGATTGTTCTCGTTAGAATCTACATCCTGAGAATGCCAGTGGCTTTATATTTAATATTGTGGCGTAAGGAATCAAATGTAAGATTCAACTTATCTGAATAATATATTCGTATGATTTGTATTTATGTGCCAGTGTAAGTAATTACAGGGACAAAGTACGTTACATTTAAGTTTGCATTATGAAATAGTTAAAGATCAGTGCATCAATCAATATATGTGTCGGTCGTAGTGGTGACGAGCATATGAGCCACCTGATGGTAAGTGGTCACCACCGCCCATAGACAAAGGCGCTGAGAGAAACATTAATCATTCCTTACATTTCCAATGTGCCATCAAATTTGGGAGCTAAGATGTTGTCCCTTGTGCAGTCACAATGGCTCACTCACCTTTCAAACCGGAACACAACAATACTGAGTACTGTTGCTCGGCGGTACAATATTTGATGAGTGGGTGGTACCTACCCAGACAAGCTCGCACAGATCCCTATCACAAAGTTAACGTAAAGTTAAAATCTCGTTACAGTACTGTTAAATTGTGATTATAAAGCCTTTTAAAGATTGCTCAACGAATTAAATTAGGTCTGTACACTGTACACTGCATTACCAGCCGCAGTGTGATAAATATATGTCAAATAATATTCCTGCATATTATAATAAATATACTATTACGTGTATAGTATAGACAAGGTATATAAATGCTAGTCATAAAGACAAAGTAGCGAGAGCCATGTTACGTAGCAATAAGCAACCGTTCGTAGATTCCTAGTATCAAAAGGCCTTATGAAATAAGTTTACAAGAAATTAACCAAGACTCACATTTTATATGAAGTATATTATAAAATATTGTTGAATTTTGTTAGTTGATTTTAAAATACAACAGCGATATTTATTGTGTGTCACAAATCTTACCTCTTTATATATTATTAAAATTATAAATCTAATAATACAAAAAAAAAAAATTAAAACTATTTTGCTAAAAGAAATCTTAAAATATATTAGTGGTACAATCCAGTTACTGTAAACTAATCGCTGACTGTCATCAAGCAATTACATTTTACTATTTCATAGATTAAAAATCGATTTAACCGCAAAACGAAATTCATTTCGTTCGTAAAAAAACCGTCGATAGAAGCTCACATAAGAATATATAACGTAAGAAAATACGTAATATCGACTCAAGGTTTCCCTCAGAGAAAAAACGTTTTCCATTTTTTGCCTCTCTGCAGCACGCTTTCTCCTTTTTTCGTATCGCTTATTTTATATGGGGCGTTTAATTCGATGAAATTCGTGTAGACTCGAATTGGTTTAGAAAGACTAGCAGATAGACCGAGACGAAACGCCTCCGGCTCTTTGAATGTTATTATATTTGTGAAATTTTTGCTCGACCTCGAAATAATCGTGCTTACATCATCGTCCGCTGGGTTGTAATTTTGCACTGTCAATAGCGTTGTATAGCCGTCGGCGTCAATATTTTATTAGTTTTAAACTTTGATTAAAGCCGCAGTAGAATATTTCAACACATATTGGTATTTGTCGCATCAAATTATTTCCAAATTTAATCGTTGTTTCCCGTGCTTTATGACATTCAATTTTGTAATAGCTTGATTATAAGCCGATTCAGTATAAAGTATCCGTGAAACTAAACCGATGGTAAAATGGTCCTTACATTGAATTTTCATATAGGTCCATCCTGAGGGAACCTGCATGATTGGATGTAAATACTAGCATATGTATATACGTATATGTCCCGTAGATTGCAAGTTAAAACTCGGTCAGGCACCACATCAAGTAGTCAAATGTTATGGAAAACTTCGTTAATGAGTTTGCTCAATTCTATCACATTGGAGTCCAGAACTCCCCTTTACTGCTGTGTAGAGGAATAAGCTCCAACATGTCTTCTCGATAAAAAATAACTGTACTAGAATAGCCCAGTATAAGATTTTTTTTTAATAGGATTTTATAAAAAAATTAGGTAGTAATTTAAATATTGACCGAAAGTAACTTTCAGATACGATTCGCTAACGCACGTTTAAAATTATTACATAACTTTTTTTTATATGAATGTTAAGTAAATATTGGAAAACCTTTTTTATGTACGCCGACTTGTAACAATACGTTCAAAATGAAAAAGAACATGCTATACGATACGCAATACCAATTGTTGAAATTCATTTGAACGAAAAAGTATAGGGAGCTTAGTCGAATTTTCCCGAGTTCCATTCGGAAGAATGTCACTAAAAAGAGGAGAAAAGTTTGTTTTCTATCTTTCATCTAATTCAGAGTTTGCCAACTACTTGTAGTTACGTGAAACTGTAAACCGATGCTTGGATCACCTTTGAAGCAAAGTTCAAACTATCGTCTCGAGTCTATCCGGATTTAGAATTGGCGACAGATAATTTCTACTATCTTCGGTGTAATTTATGTTTTTATAATAGAAGGAAGTGAATATAATATATATATATATAATATATATATATATATATATATATATATATATATATTAAATATCAAACCATCACTCAATCACACATTGAGGTATTTTTCAAAGGAATACCAGTTAGCGATAATGCTTATACTCCTTGAGATTGGTCGCCTCGCCAAATTGATCAAGGGGACGTTATTAATATTCATATCGTCGTTATTAATATCATAGTTCGTAATTTCGTCTTATTTTACTCCAAATATATAAAAAGAAAATATCGCAAAACGAACTACGTAAGCTTTAATTAAACTATCTGTTACAGGATTGCTTCGCCTACAACAACTATATCAAACAATGCAACCTGGTAGAACAGCTTTCAAAATATCTCTCGTGAAACGCATTTACAATGCAACTGATGCAATGGAGTTCCTGGTCGCACTGGAACAACACGATCGATGGAGTAACAAGAGGATTGTTCTGGATTGTAATGCAAGAAATGCGAAAAACATTTTAGTCGAACACGTTAGGAAAGTACAGCTGGGTCGAAGAACATATCACTACATGCTAAGCGGCCTGGTAATATTCCATTTATTTATCATAAATTCGTCGAAAATATATACACAAAACATCACACCACAGTAAAAAATTATAAATTATATATACTATATATAGCTATGTATTTACTTAAATCTCATTTCATTATAAAATTTCGATAGCTTAGTTTTAACACAGAGTAATTTGCCATATTATTTCAGAAGCAACTACCGGCAAATCGGCTTTTCTGAACTTTATCGATTAAAATCATTTTCCTAGCTAGATTTAACAAAAGTTGTTTGTGATAGCCGGGAACGATGGCTTAACGTATTCTCTGAGGCATGATAAAGACTACGCCAGACAAAAAAAAACATAGAGCGAATATTTGACTCGAGTAGTTATCGATTTTGCGTTATCGTTATCGATTTGGGTGGTGAAAATAGGTTCTAAAATAATTTATTAAAACGTGTTAATACTTTAAAAAAAGATTATATACGTCACCTGTACTTTAAGGAAATTTTTTATTTGTTTTGGCGTTTTTGACACATAAAAAGATAATACACAAAATTCAACAAATAGTCATATATGATGATAATTATTATTATTTGTTATTGATTGTTTGAAAAAAAAACTTACTAGTTTTGTTGCAACTAATAACAAATTAAACTTTACAATTATATTATGTATGATTACAAGTTCACATTTTAACGTAATATAATAACATAACGTACGAAACGATAAGTCAATCAAAACCGTTTTATACGTCTCAGTATTGAGAATTGTTCTTTAAACTTGTTTTAGAAGACAATATTACGCTTACAATTTTTGAGTTTTCTATGATAATATAAATATCTCAGTTTAGGAAGCTCAGCACTATAACTAAGACGATACTTATCGGGATAACTTTATTAATTAAAAAATAGAATTCTGAAATAGCTTCTATTCGATTTGTTATGTAAAAGTTGTTTTGTTTTGAAAATAGTTTATTTATTTCTTCTTTCAATCTTAATGTTTGCATTTAATCATTGGACGACCGCAGACAATAATCTTTAATTATTTTAACGTTCTCTTCATCCATCAAGGAATGCAATATTCTTAAAAGATCATTATTTTTCTGCTTCCATTAAGTTTCTTGTTATTTCATTTTTTTAGTAGTATTTAAATAGAGTATACAAGACGAATGAACTATAAATGCAGCTCATGCCATAGTCGAGTCACGTCTTGGCTGGAACTTATGGAATTCCCATTTGCAGGTTATGGACGACCATTGGGAGAACGAGGTAACAGAGTACGGGGCGGTGAACATTACCGGGTTCCGTATCGTGGATCATTCGAGAAGGACCGTGCGCGATTTCATGGAAGGCCTGCGTAGAATGGATCCACGTTTCAAGGGAACTGTTTCGGTGAGTTTAGAGCAATCTCTCCCAAAATATTGTACGTTATTACAAAGTACATAAATAAACATCGATTTACTGTGTATTTGTCTTAAAATACTGGATTCCTGGCTTTCGAAATGGTGCGCGAATTTCGGTACATTCTCCGCAGGCGGGATATTTAAGGGAATTTATTTGATAAATATTTATCTAGATATTCTCGTTAGAGGCATTTATAGTATACCCATAGATTTCACCGTTTTAGAAATATTCTTAAGTTATTGTGAAGGCAAATAATATACATAAAGATCAATAGTTTTAAGTATTCATTTGGATCAAATTGGGAACTATGAAATAAAATACCTTAATTTATATTTTACATATTTTACGCTTAAAATAATATCTAATTATTCCATAGTACTCGTATTGATGAATTCCTGATTAGAAGAAAATGTGTAATCCATATTTGTGGGGTAAACTACGAACGATCTCGGTACAAAAAAAACCACGCCAATCGATCGCTCCCTTGCTGCGTGAAATAAGGACAGACTATAAATATACGGTCCTATCGATTATAATTGTACTTCTAATATACTTTCAGTGCCATGCCATGGAATTATCACTCACGTACTGGAACTGGAGGTATATTGGAAGTACAACAACATGGTGTTATTAACAGTCATTATATAAATTACTGTTCATTGACTAATATTTAAAACTAAGAGTTCTTGCACTTAGTTTTACTTTTAAAAATATAATATAATCGTAAAACTTTCAAATTCACGTTTACGTAGAAAAGGTTTGAGTTAAATTTCAAGATCGAATGAAAAGTTCGTTTAAGAAAACAGTAGGAATACTATGTGAACGGAAATTTTTTGCAGCAAAATATCCTTCAAACGAGATTTTAACAAATACATGGAGTTCTTGATGTTCTTCTTCATCTTCTTGATGTTCTTCATTTCCGAGCAGGTTAATATTATATAAAATATACTACATAGGGCGCAAATTCGGCCTCACATGGAGTATTGCTCTCATCTCTGGGCGGCTGCTCCTCAGTACAAGCTTCTTTCATTTGACTGTATCCAACGTAGAACAGCTCGAATTATTGACGATCAAGTCCTTTCCAATCTGCTTTATCCTTTGGCTTTGCGTAGAGATGTTGATCACTTTGCATCTTCTAAGGCATTTATCACAGGGAATGTTCCGAGGAATTGCTTGAATTTCACCTTTGGACATCTCGTCAAAATTTCAAGTTTCACCCGAACCACCTAGATGTCCGAAAATCCACAACAGACTTTTAAATAATTTTCTGCCTCGCACAACTACTCTGTGGAACCAGCTATCGCCGGCACTTTTCTGAACCGATACGACTTGGGAAACTTGATGAAAAGAGCGTACACATTTAAACATTTGGCCTTAAAGGCCGGCAACGCACCTGCAATACCGCCGGTGTTGCGGATGTCCATTGGCAGTGTTAGTCACTTGGCGCATTGGTGTTGTAAGGAAGGTGTTAATGTTCCTTACGGAGCCAAAGGTGATATTTACCACAAATATCAGGACCACCTAATTTGCTTGTAAGTCTATCCATTTTATAAAACAAATTTCTTAAACATTCATCATTAAAATTTATAAAACAAAGTTTTTATAAACTGATTACTTCTTAAAATAAAAACCCAATAATCGTTTCATTGACCATACTCCCTATTTTAACCCATAAGCTGTGCAGTCTTATAATTAGCCATTAAACCAACGAGCAATTTACCAAATTAGTGTGTCGTGATCCTACGAGTAAGTTTGCGTTTTGCATAATAAATAATGTTCGTATAACATTATATAACGTTGGATAGTCTTGATCGAAGGATTATTATGTTTACGTTCGATAAACTCACATCGTTTGCAATGAACTCACGGTTTCATATAAAATCCCATATTTATAATCGGAAATAATATTTTATATCAAAAATTATTTTATAGATCATAGACTGTTATACTATAACGATGTTACAAACGTTTGAGTTATTCAAATATGTACGACCCAGAATAAATACCTAAATTGAATGTGCTTTTTTAATGAATATTAGTTATTTTCAAAACGTTTGTTTTTTTTTCTTTGATTAATCGTTGCCTTTATTTCAAAAATTACTTTATATATACACCAGCTGCTGCCCGCGGATTCGCTCGCGTGAAAGTTGAACATATTTACGGATTAACTTAATATATTACGTTAATTTAAGACCTCTCTGTATACCACGTTGGTGTGTATTTCACATCTTAGGGTAGAATATCCAGAAACGCCTAAATACATCACTACACAATTTTTAGCAGTAGCGCAAAAATAAAGTTCTATGCTTCTAACTTTAAAAATGACGATGATGATAAAAAATCTTTCAAACACTATTCTACCCCCTTAGGGGTCGAATTTACAAAATTCCTTCCTTATTGGGTTTCTACTCAATAAAACAACCCTACTCAATAAATTTAATGGCCCTATCTTTAATAGTTTACGCTCGGCGATGCTATAGCTATATTATATCTATAGCATCGCCGAGCGATGATATATATATATAAACATACGAGTTTATTTTTTGTTTGCTTTACTAACGCAAATAAAAACTATACTATTTTGAAATTAACGTTCATTTTTGATTTACTTTTATTGGAAATAGCCAATATTTAATGGCCCTTAATTTCCTTGAAAATCTGTACAACTTTATATTATTTGTTTGTTTTGTGAATGGTGTTTAAATTCTATGATATTTCTGGCGTATTACGAATAAACGAATGTACTTTTTACACTGCAATAAAAACTCAGACTCACCATCGAAAACGATCGTGAAATTATCGTAATGTGATATATGAGATTTGTTAAAATAGTTACATTTGTTTACACAAATTAATGGATTGACGTATCAAAATCACCAAGTCGGTTGTAAAAATTACACGAGTGAGATGCGAAGTGAAATCTTACAGAATCGCACTGCTGTAAACAATATAAACCAGGTCTTACATCGCCAATGCGCCACAAACTATGCATGCATAGTTACTGTGATTTTAACTCCTTTGTTCCTGTAATTATATTTTGTAAATTAATTAACGCACGATAAAATAGTTTACCAAACGAACCAGGACAAACTACAACGAAAAATATAGCGTGTAAATGTAAATGTTTTTATAAACCTTCGTAGTTTACAAGATAGTAATTAGTACAGTTATTAACTTGTTTCATTACACACTATAACTTAAGTAAATGATGATGATTTCATTAATTAAGATTTTTTTTTAATTATTATTTTATCTGTTTTTATCTAACGAATTACAACAGGTACTGAATGAATTGCTAATTATTACTTGGAAGAACAACAGTTGACTGCAATTGCCACCAACCTAGGGAACCAAGATGGTATGTCCCTTGTGCCTGTAGTTACACTGGCTCACTCATCCTTTATAGAGACACAATGATACTGAGTATTACTACCAACGTCTGTCCATAGAGATCAAAATAACTTATACGCCTGATAATGACCAGAGACAAAAACTAATCAAATTGAATATCTCTTTGTCTTTATGCAGATAAAAATTAAGTAAAAATACGCTCTCCAAAGGCATGCAATTAGCATTCAAAGCAAACGAGTTCATTAGAACCATCGGACGCGCTTAATTCCTTTTTTGATTGCATGCGAATGATTACTTGTTGGTCGGCATTTTGAATATTTTATTTTATTATATTATATTTTAAAATCCATATACATAATCCGACTCTACGCTGCATACCTTTAGTTTTAACGATCATGGATTAAGTATGCAATAAAGACGATCCTTCACTAGCACAATTGATAAGATACTTAAATAGAAGTTTTTTAAAATTATGTGTACCTATATATAATTATAGATATAAATATCAAATGGGTTAATATAATATAAATATACATTGAATTTTTAATTCAGGCAGTGTAGGAAAATTGGATGTGACGTATGAAAATCTGCCAACGATTCAATGCACTTACAGACAGTTCGAAAGTTACTCTGTTTGTCTGTCTGTCTGTTGCCCTTTCACGGCCAAACTACTAAGCCAAATTGGATGAAATTTGATAAGAAGCAAGCTTGAATTCCAAGAAAGGACATAGGCTTTTTTATGCCCTACATCTAACGACCAACCCTTAAAACACGACCGAGGCCACGTGCGATGACTAGTAAATTATAAATTAAAGTAATGTTATTCCACAGCTGATGATAATAAACAACAATAACTTAAACACACCACTGAAATAAGGATCAAAATGCAACTTAATTATAGTTCGATTATTACCAGTGCAAAGTAAACCTAAAGCTTTAACTCATAAGGTGTGAATTAGAATCAACCCTGTAAGAAATTAGTTCACAGAGGCAGTGTAACTGGATCAGTCAACACATACTTATGATAAAATAATGGCTTATCGTTACTGAAAGCAAAATATAAACGCCTTGCTAAATAATTAAAAATTAAATTCCGTATAATAATAATGAATATTTATACGAAATATCATATCATTCGAATTTGCGGCTTTTTAATTTAGTATGAGTCCTAAATTATCTAAAATCGATCGTTTTGGTGGTACTATATTGTTAAAGTATTCAAATTCAATAATAAAATTATGAATATCAATATCTAATAGAGACAAGCTTTCCTTTGTATACTTTTTTCCCATTAAATATTCTTAAGAACATTATTCTTGATATTACAAAAATTAAACAAACGTGTAAATTTAATTTTATGACGCGCTATCTACTCTTTTATGTATATTCAACAAAAACTATTTATTATATCGCTGTGATCAGTTAAGCGACGTTCCTGCTCTTATTGAGCATCGTGAAAGTAGTAGTTTGTTATGTTGGCAAGCGACCAGATGAACTCACACTGTTTCCTTGGTAACGAGAACGGACCTTAGTGACAGTGGTACAGTCTTATACGAGGAAAATAGTTTAGAGGGCCGAGACCATCGTACAAATGATGCAAATATTCATCTCTTATATCAAACTGTATATGTTTTTGAAAAAAATCCTATATGAAAAAAGCGTATACATGTTTTAAAGGCCAGCAACGCATCTGCGAGCAAGGTGTTGCAGATGTCCATGGGCGGTGGTAATCACTTTCTATCTGGTGAGCCTCCTGATCGTTTGACACCTATACAATAAAAAATACAAATCCTACTGATTTAGTTTTCTTACCTGATTTTGATAACAGTTGCCTTCTTATCAGAGACAAACTGACTGTGCAGAAGATATTAATGTGCACAAGTATGTGTGAAGAAAAAAACAAATTCTCTAATTCTTTACTCTTATAATCGTAATACACCGATCGATACACCGTAAAACTGTAGAGTGTTCAGGCCCAAAACCGACCGCTCTACCTAAACCACTCATATTAACAGGAAATTGTTTTCGAGAAGATTATGGAAAAACTATTATAACGTATTAATCCATCAACCACGTAAAATAGAAAATAAATTCACTTCCAAAACAGGATAGTCTAATTTTAAATATAGCGCGAGACTTATTTTTCCTCGAAACTTTAAAACCATTGAAACCATTACGTAATACGATAGGAGGATAAAATAAATCGGAACATTCAAAACAAAACAAACAAAAAATTCCACATTTAAGCAGAACAATGAAAAAAAATATACACAGTATTTTAGAGCTATTCTATTTGTTAATTATCAGCATCTTAGTGAGCGTGACTTAGTGGTAGGGCGTTTTGCAAATCTGTCTGGGTAGGTACAACCCACTCATGAGATATTCTGCCACCAAGCAGCAGTACTTGGTATTGTTGTATTCCTTTTTGAAGGGCCAGCGTAACTACAGGCACAAGGTACAAAACATCTTAGTTTCCAAGGTTGGTGGCGCATTGGCGAAGTAAGGGATGGCTAATATTTCTAACAGAGCCAATGTCTATGGGCGGTGGTGACCACTTAACATCAGGTGGTCCATTTGCCGGTCCGTCTTACTATTACATAAAAAAAGATATGATTATGATAAGTGTAAAAGCTGCAGAAAATATACAAATAAGATTACATTTCATAATTAACGCTGATCATTTATCATGAATGGGGTGTATTCGTGAGTCAATAGACCTACACCTCCGTCGTAATTGCAGATAAAATATATCTATAGAATGATGTTGCTTCGGTAACGATAACCTTACACCATTTGATACGGCTAGAGTAGAAATTATAGTACTATTTTGTTAGAGTTCACTTCGTATTTCACTCGTGAAATATTGAAAACCGAACTACGTTGATACGCTATTTTGATGCGTATTATCACTTCGTAAATCACTTTTAACATTCCACTATCGTATTATTTTGTGTGTTTTAAATTTAAACTTTCATAATAGCTCTCTCTACTGATAAGCAAAAAGTCCATACGTATAAAAATACTCGCATCGTACTCTACGGTATATTTATAAATCTACTTTATTACACAGTAACAACAAAATTTTACGACAAAGCCAGGGTACACGATAAAATGAGCCCCGAGGTGTTAAAATCTGCTCCCGAAGAAAATTTTGACGTGGAATAATAACGCATTTATGTAGATTTCACTAACTTACGTTCATTCTAATGAAACCATAAGAGGGTGTGCGGAATAAATTATCATCTCGCGTTGATATCCGAAACTCGCCGCTTTTTAGCCTTAGAGTTACTTCGGAGATTGCTGTTCTTAATACATTCGATGAAAAACGACTGTTTTATCGTTAAAGTTGTCGTGATGTTTTGTTTTTTGTTTTATTGCGCGGTTGTCGTCTTTGCAATGTTTCCTGTTCGTATATTTTCTTTTAAAATCTTACGACAAGGTACTCAATTATTAAATTTTAAAATATGATTAACCTAATATTAAAGCTATTTTATTTATAATTACGAATAATTTGAAACTGAAATAATATACGATAAATAAATTATTTATTACTCGAATAAATGACTGGAATTTGGAAAATTTACATTAATTGTTTTATTAATGTAAATTTTCTAATAAATCATTCTTTTGCTCTTAGTATTACAATTCATGTAACAATGAATTAAATCAATAATAAACTTTTTAAATAACAATCATAACAAACCGCAACAAATACTCAAAATTCCAATACTTTTACCAACAGGCTCAAACAGCACTAATGTACGATGGAGTGCAAGTTCTAATGGACGCTCTGGGTCGACTCTGGAAAAAGAAACCAGATGCTTTTAGGAGTGCGCTCAGACGTGCGGCTGCTCAGGCTAACTCGACCAAGGTCATTGACTGCAACCCTGGTAAAAGTTGGGTAGTCCCCTTCGAACATGGAGACAAGATATCGAGATTGATCAAAAAGGTATCGTATCTAAATATAGTATAAATTTATATTATCAAAATAATATTTCATATATATTTTTTATAGATATTATTGCTATCTCAAACCTTAAACAGTTTCATTATTAATGTTCACATCTTTTAAATGTTACACATGTTGCGCAAACATAAAGCTAAAAAAAAAAAATGTTGTAAGGACCAGGCGAGCATGAGAAACATGTTTACGATTCGCTGTAACAATTCACATAAGTTACAAGAAAGGGTCCTTGCTACTCGATAAAAAGTGATTTCCGATCTACTACATCCAAACTTGGTAACATTACTTAGGACATCTGTTCCAACCACCTTTATTTTATATTCCCCTGGTACTAAATCAAACACACTATATATTTTTGCTAAATTCTTTTTAGACGGATATAGAGGGTCTCACCGGGAATATATCTTTTAACGAAGAGGGACATCGGTGTAATTTCACTCTGCATGTCGTTGAGATGACCGTCCAGAGTGCGATGGTGAAGGTGAGTAAATTTTTTTATAAGGTTATAAAAAATAACAGTGCAAAGTGTTTGAGCGAAACAATAAACTTCCCTAATATCTTGGATTGGGACCTTTTTGACGACAAAGTGTCATCTCGCTTTTTTTTTTAATTCTTTTAATTATTATCTTTGTTCAAATGAAAAAGTTTTTATTTTGCTTTCATGTTTGTTCTTTATAATCTGTATCTTCTAAATATAAATTATGAATGTATAATCAAATTATTATGCAACCACACAAATATAACCAACTTAATTATAATATTTAATTGAAATATTTATTATAATTAAATAGATAGACCACTTGCATTTTAACTGTAAAATATTAACCACCGACTTAAAAATAAATACCTTAGTCCTTGGGTGAACTGTACATTTACTTTCAAATCAATAAATTGAAATGAACTAGAGGCGATTATTTTAATATCAAGTTAAGTCGTTATTTTTATCATGTCCCTAACAAACGATACTGCTGTAAAGCTCATACCAGAGTTCCACAAAAGTGCTATTAACCTGGTGCAGTTCAGTAAAGGACATCACGAGTTTATTTCCTGGTATTAATAGGATGCATGTCACAACTTACGTATGAAATTCACACTTCTCGCGTCAACAGTTCAAATTTAAAACGCACTGCCAAGCGCGTACATAAAACACTAAACATTTTTCAGAAAAGAATCTCATTGCTGGTATATATGTATTCTATGTTAGTTTTATTAGTTCATTTACGCAAACAAAAGTAAACGTATAGCTTACATACAAAAAATTACGATATTTTTACACTTACATACCTAGCTTACTAATTTTTACACAATTATTGCGCGTTCAATCCAGGGAAGAATTACTGATGTTTCTCATAAACCAGATTCAATTCAACCCGCAACGGAGCGAGGTAATGAGCTATAATCTTCTGATGGGTGGGATGAGTTAGCCCAGCAGTGAGAGCCCAGTAACAGGCTTATATTTTAAATAAAATTATTTCGTTTCTAAAGCGTCGTTTCAGCTAAATCTATTCAATTACACCGGCTATATTGCATTGTCGCTTGAACTCTCCACTTTAAGTCAAAACTTTTCGCATCACTTAGAGGCACCTTTCGTAAAGGCTAATTTCAACTTCATTTCACCAACTCGGCTACAACTCAGTAATGATTTCTCAAAGTCCATAAATCAACGTTTGAACTTAGTTAGATCGTTGTAAGAAAATTTAATTGTTATTAAATATACTTATTTTTTTAGTGAAGCATGCTTATAAAAGCACTTTTGACATGCTAAGTATTGATTTAAAGTTACCAAGTGTTAGGTAAAACATTCTTGATACTTTTATGATATTTCTAGAGGTTAGATGTTAGGTAACCCAATAATGCAAAATTATAATAAAATTTCATGATAATAAGTTGAGTAGTTTAGTTCCATACATATATATCGATTAATTCGTCTAACGCAAACTGATTTAATTTTTTTTAATTAATTATAAATAATTAAACATTTTAGTATTCATTTTTTAGTTTGTAAGTAAATATTTAAAACATGATTACGGTAAATTTGGCGATCTAATACTAGTGGGTCACATCTGCCATATATCTTGCCCCTTTTTTTGTAAGTGCTCACCACCGCCCCATAGTCATTGACGCTGTGATAAATAACAACCATTCCTTATATCACACCAAGACGCCACCAACCTTGGGAGCAAGATGCTATGTAACTCGTGCCTGCGGTTACACTGGCTTACTCACCATTCAAACCGGAACACAAAAATACTTAGTGTCGCTGGTGTACCTATCCAGACGGGCTTGTATAAAGCCCTATTAAAATAAAATAAATATTAACCCAGAATATATTTAATGCCTTATCTCTTGTACCGGTTTTTCTACTGTCTCGCTCACCCTTCAAACTGGAACACAGCAAAAGCGATACAATTTCGTAGTACTCTCATACATTTTTGTAAAAATACCGACCTTATTTCAAACTCATCGTACCTGTGTTATTGTGTTCATTACATAAAATGTATGTTTATAAATATTATATATTATATATTTAATGAATAAAAATTTAATTGTGCTTTGATTTAAGTATAACATTTTTCGTTTTTCAATTGATACATAACAAATTTTAAAAGAACTATTACGAATAGACGTTGTTTCGAAAACATATATTTATTTATATTTAAGTTATTACTCAATTCTAATCTCACGGACATCGTTAATGTAGAAGATCAAAGTTTGACTTCGGAGATTGCTACGATCCTAGCTTTCAGTCCTTGGATTAGACTCATCAATTTTAACGGATGTATATTAACTTCGCTATAGTTATAAGCGGAGATAATATCCAGAACTTTAATGACTCCCTCACTAAATGATGCAGGGCGAATATATTTCTAAATGTTCAAGTATGCTATTTTATAACGTGGTACTATTTACACATCGAAAATTAATAATAAAGTTTTTCCCCTTAAAATATCATACGTTCGTCTTGATTAAACTGGATCATTGAGCATAATCGTCATTGTTTTATTTAAATCTTAAAAGAAAATTATATTTTTTTTTCCTCTCAGGTGGCAACGTGGACAGATAAGCAAGGATTAAAACTTGTGACACCAAAGTACATTCAGCTACACTCTCCGGTTTCTTTCGATACTAACAAGACGTACATAATCACGACCATTCTCCAGGAACCTTTCATGATGGTGAAACCTATAGAATATGGTCAAAGGGAGGAACAGTACCACGGCTTTTGCAAGGATCTTGCTGATTTGGTTACTGCTAAACTTGGGATTAAATGTAAGTATTCATTGCAAGTAACCTACTAGATATAAGTTAGAATAAGTGCCGATTTCTGATTATTGATATCCGAATATATGAAACCTACGATAAAAAAAAAAATTATATATATTAATCTGTATATAAGATTCGTACCTCAATATTTTAAATACTGAAATTGTCGTATGATCCTCTTTTTATTCAATTTCCATACTCGGTCGATACATGTTAGATTGGGTCATACACTCATAATTTTAAACATCAATGACTAGGATACGTGACAAAAATCGCTCATGTAACACCACCTTCGATCAACTCCTTTGTATGTTACACGAGCGTGTTTTGAGAGGTATTTAAATAAAAAAAAAAACCATATAAGACGATAAATGAATCACTTATGAGTCACGGAAATGTGTTACGTTACATAATTGGTAATTTAAAATAACGTTATTAATAAATTCCATTTGATAGCTCGAATTTTGATTCCTGTGGGTCGGATCATCCCTGCTAATTTTACATGTAAGGGTAACACGATATTCATACGGCTGATATAAGAGAATATTTATATTTATACATGTACCTACTGAGAATTAATTACATTTCGGATTTAAAACTGGCCCGGATAACTCTTCTCAATCAAATAGAATATTATTGGTATACTACCTAAGATTTTATTTTAGAAGCATTCGAATCATCAAAGTAATTTTAAAACTAAAATAAAATTAATTAGATACTTATTTTTTTTATAAACAAAACTTAAACATTGTTTTTTATATACTTTTTGTATATAAGAAAAACAATGTTTAAGGTGATAAAATATAAAGTCTTCTTTATTCTGAAATAACTCTTATCTTTGATGAATATTTTAATTTGTGAGTTATATTTTTTTATCAAGCGTAATTTTTGCCATAGATGAACTTCGTATCGTAAGGGATGGAAAATTCGGAAGTGAAATATCTCATAATGCTTGGAGTGGTCTCGTTGGGGAAGTGTTCAGAAAGGTAAGTACTCTTTTTAAATTTTCACTTATAATAAATATTGGAGTCGGGGCTTATGGTAGGTATATATTTTTCTTTTTTTTATATAGAACATTGGTTATGGGCCAACTGGTAGTAAGTGGTCATCACTGCCCAAAGTCATTACGGCACATTATCACCGTGAGCAATCTTAAGCATTCCCTAGACCAGCACCAATGCGTCGCCAACCAATGGGAACTAAGTTGTTATATCCCTTTTGCCTTTAATTACACTGGCTCACTGATCTTTCAAACCGGAACACAACCATAATAAATATTGTTGCTTGGCTGAAGGATATGTGTTGAGTTGAGTTCCGAGAATATTTTATCGAATAATTGTAATTGTAAAATGAATTGATGTATTTGCCGACGCTCATTTTAAATTTAAGAAATTAATATTTGTACACTTTTTAACAATTGTTAACAAAAGTATATTTAACTTATTACGAGGTATAGAGTTCTTGTAACACTAAATGAAATTTTACTCTAACTAATTGACTTCTTGCTTAATAGATGTTTCTGTTGCCAACATCAGTGTGAATGCGGTGTCACTTGTAATTGAAGCACCATTTTAGCTTTTCCTGATAATGTTTAGTACCTTTTTCGAATTAGTTTCAAGTTGTTTTAATAAATAAGTAAAATAAAGTTACTTATTAGTTTGAATGGTATCGAGATGTTCATTTATAATTAGTGTTAGGTATTTAAGAAATATGAATAAGATTTAAGAATAATTTAATCCTTATAGCAAGGATTCGATTAAAATAAAGAAAATAAACATTCTAACACGTTTTATAAATCAACGTTATAAATATAAAACGTATCATAGTATAGACCTTGATATTTAACGATCAAAGATAAACAACGTTAAGTAAACGAAACCGAAATCAATAAATATTTACAAATACAATGAAATTTCAAAGGAAATTAATGAGCTAAAAACAGTGAGAGAAATCGCCGAAAAGCCGTGCATAGGTCAAAAATGTCGGATTAAATTCGTAGTGAAATGAAAACACGTGCAGCAAGAATAAATCTCTATTCTATTAACTGTTGCAACAGAGACTGAACTTTGCTTTAAGTTCAGCGCAGATTCTCGACAAGACAATTTAGATTCAAGTAAAACAATCAATCAAAATATATTTATCGATTTTGATGAAATATTTAAATTGTGTTGAAAATAAACCACTTTAGACAAAGGTTAACAAAAAACTAAACGATCGGAATAGATTATTTACTTCTTAAATTTAATTGTTTAGTGATACATGATTTAAACTGAAAAAAAAATTGTATATGAAAAACTGGAAACTTCGAAAGCCGCAGTTTGTACAGGTATAATTAAATTTTTTACAGGGCAAAAATATCTCTTCATATAGCCGTCCATTGCGAAATCGCCGGTCCGCCACCATTGAAATATTTGAAATATTTTTTAATAAAACGTCTAGACTCATGTCTGCGCAGACTCCGAGGGGATTTATACTCCACGATAAAATAATGCTGTTTATTGCATCTTCGATGTATCCCGCTACCGTGCTCTTACGCTGCCTTTTTGTCCGAAAGCAATTTTGTATAAAGTTTTGCAAACATTGCTTCGTGGAGCGATGTTTGATAACCGTCTACTGTTTATTGGTTTTTATTTTCTGTCTAGATATGGGGCAGTTAAAAGCAACGTTTTCATCAATCTGTTTCCTATTTGTTTATACGGTGAATTTCCAGATTCAATTTAGTGTTATTTTACTTCGTGGTAGGGTTTGTCCAAATCAGATATTCTACCCCCAAATGGCAATATGTAGTATTGTTAATTCCTTTTTAAAGGGTGAGTGGGCCAGTGTAACTGCAGGCCCATCTCAGCTCCCAAGGTTGGGATTGGCGCAATGCGCTGTTAATTTTGGGATTTCTTGGGATTCATTAGTTACCTCACCGTGTGGTGTAGGAAATTATTAATATTTCTTAAAGCGCCAATTATGGGAATTCTACGTATATATGAAAACTAAAAACTAAAATGTTTTAGAGTTAAATTGTATACTATTTGAATGAATCTCAACCTAACTTATAATAAGTATTGTAAAATAATCCAATCAATAGATTTAGTCTGACTGAAGAGTACATCCGATCTCTGCAGCGCTTCTTATTTTAATTTTCTAATGCAATAATCAGATTAAATTAAAAAAAAACTAGGTATTTTTTCAAGTTTTTATCCTGTACGGCGCTTTTTGTTTATACAATAATGTAAAGCTAACAGCATATTCTTCCAATAAATATCAAACAGGCTACTATACAGACTTCCTTAATATTTAATTAAGGTAATACAAATAGGAGCTTATTAGATTAGTTAAGTATTCTATTCCTGTAATCTTTTCTTATTACCTATTTTTTTTAATTAATTTCCTATTTTATTATACATAGAATATTGTCCTAGTATTGTTTAACATCTTTTCAGTACAAAAATATATTAACCTTGAAAATATTAAAATTATCGTAATGAATAAATAAATGCCCGAAAATAAATTCAAATTAAAAAATAATAATAAAAGTTTTTACTACCATATGTACAAACACTGTGAACAATAGCACGACGAAGGTTTTTTGCCATTGAATAAAAGAAACTCTTTTGTTTTAGGCGTTCTCCAAGCTATTTTTGTAGGTACGGACACTTTCCGAAAAATCTTAGTAAGCCGTAATGCATTTAAAATAAGGACCAAAATGCAACGTATTGCATGTTTAAAAACGTTTGCTTCCCTACTGGAGCAACCGTATTACACAGCTGTAGTCGAGAATAAAGATCTAATTAAAGGAGTATAAAGTGACATCAGCCGTCCAGGAACGTACAACAGTTACAAAGGACTAAAAGATAAAACAATTTTGTTCATGTTTATGCTATTTATTTTTTATCCGTTAGTTTAAATAATTCTTTTTGGGTGCATCTTCAAAGTTTTTATATAAGGCGTTCTATTTTATTACGTATATGTTATGGTATATTTACTTGGTGGTAGGGCTTTGGACAAGCCCATCTGCGTAGGTATCACCCACTCATCAAATATTCACCGATAAAGAGTACCTAATACTTAATTGTTGTTTTCCGGTTTGAATGGTGAGTAAGCCAGTGCAACTACTTCACAAGTGACATTATATCTTAGTTTCTAAGGCGATGTAAGGAATCATTCATATTTCTCATAGTGAAAAAGTCTATGGCCAGTGGTGACCACTTCTCATCAGGTGCCCGTCATACATGTGCCCGTTTCGCCTAACCATATCATGAAATAGATATGGACTTTTGTGATATCCCAGTTTATATTTGTCAGATATGAACTAGAAAAATATCCACATGCAAAAATGTATAATGTTCAATCTGAAAATTTATCACTGCTACTCCACCACGCTGTTCTAATACGGGTTGGTGGATACATGGTAGAATTTCGTGCAGCATATACAGATTTCCTCACGATGTTTTCCTTTACCGCCGAGCACGAGATGAAATATAAACAAAAAGAACGAGTAAAACTGACTACCCAAATAAAAATATTCTCTGTCATAACGAAGTTAACATGAAAATTTTAAATCCTTTGAAACTCTTAAACTAAGATTATACAATGTTCATTGAATAACCAAGTAAAACAAGTTTATGACATTAAAGCGTTAGCGAAGACAAAAAATTCTAGACTTTTCTTTGAAAATATTTTATAAAAGGGTTTCGGATGATTTTACATGGTCAATACAAAGTTGCAGTCTTATTTTTTATATACGGATTGGTACTCGGACGAGCAAATAGGTGATCGTAAAAAAGTATTCCTTACATCGCCAATGCGCTCCCGACCTTGGGAACTGAGAATTTATGTCACATGTCCCAGTAGCTACACTGGCTCACTCTTCATACCTTAACACAAAAATATTAAGTATTGCTTGCTTACGGTAGAATATTTGATGTGAAGCTGGTGTCTACCCAGACAGGCTTAAACAGAGCACCACTATCAAGTATCCAGTAGCACCAGAAAATTCCTTTAGGTAAAGATCTCTCCCATTCTTAAAGAAAAGGTTAGAACTTAGTGCTACCATACTATTCAATGCAGTTAGAGAATTTGCACACACACACACACACACACATGCTTGAGCTTATATTTTTTTCTATCAACATGCACGAGATTAATTCGAAAGGTAAACTAAGAACGTGAAAATTAAACTTCACTTCACTTCTGTTCCAAAGGACCTTTGACTAGCAGTGGAATATTTAAATGCTGTTACTTCACTTTTTACGAGTAAAACATCTAAATAACTTAAGAAGGCGGAACGATCGAGCCCGATATAAAAATCGTAGTCTTCGCTTAAACTCGTAACCAAGGCGAGCGTTTATAACTATTTAATCAAATTTTTCAAGACGTAGTTGTCGAGTCGTTTATTGTATGCAAGTCAAAGAGTATCGCGTCTTTGAGCCTCAGCTACCCGTTTGTTTTAACTCGAACCGAGGATTTAATATCCGGCCAAGCTAAAACTTTACCCCTTTCTAAGGCATATTGTATGTTCGTTGCTTTGTAGTCGTATCGTTGATAAGATTTGTTATAATACCTTTGATATGATACTCGAGCTTGAGGCTACATATTTTTTTCACTATAAATTGCAATTCAGTTGTCCTTATTACGCACTTCGATTTTTTTTTACTCACATAATTAATATTTATAATTATATTTAATGCGTTTAATATTATTGGCATTTACGATAGAATTATCAACATAGACATTTGAAGGTAATGATCGGCTTATAAGTACACTTAGAAATTTTAATTTAAAGACGATAATAAGAAAATATGTGTTTGATCTTTAGGCTGTTATTATTTTATGTATTGATAAATTACACTTTTAATTTATTATAATGTATGTTTATTTATTATTAGATATTTTTTATATTATTAATTATATTTTTAATTCTTTGGAAATCTTTTGAAACCTTTTGTTCTATTGTATATATTTGTAATTGCTGAGATTGTTTATATAAGCTACGATCTGCTTATAACAAGGCTTACCGCAAAGCAAATTCCTTATCGCCGCAACAAGGACGACGTAACCGAAAGTCTAGACTAATTAATAGCCTAAGTGTTAACAGCTATCATTGGCCATTAGAGATGATAAATTAACACGGGTAATAATGTCGTTACGTGAATAAAACAAATTACAATAAATTAGTAAAGCTTGTAATATCACATTAACAAAAATAATATATTATTATAGGTAGCATTTGATTTTGAAAATATACAATGATAGAGCCGAGATGGCTCAGTAGTTAGAGCACACGAATATTATTCAGACTTTGTGGTTTCAAATGAAGTTAAGTTAAGAGATATTTGTAGGCTGATTCTTTGTGACTCTTTCATTAAGTAGGACAGGATAAACCTTGTTGTTCATATACTTTTGAGAAAGGTCAGTTGTCGGCCGCGACTTCGATTCCGTATTAGGAGTTTACCGTCAGATGTTAGGTATAAGAAGTAAAGTAGCCTACTTCCGTCCTTGGAGTTCAAAGTTGCTTAATTTTTAAGATAAGAATAAGATTTAAGAATAATTTAATTCTTATAGCAAGGATTCGATTAAAATAAAGAAAATAAACATTCTAACACGTTTTATAAATCAACGTTATAAATATAAAACGTATCATAGTATAGACCTTGATATTTAACGATCAAAGATAAACAACGTTAAGTAAACGAAACCGAAATCAATAAATATTTACAAATACAATGAAATTTCAAAGGAAATTAATGAGCTAAAAACAGTGAGAGAAATCGCCGAAAAGCCGTGCATAGGTCAAAAATGTCGGATTGAATTCGTAGTGAAATGAAAACACGTGCAGCAAGAATAAATCTCTATTCTATTAACTGTTGCAACAGAGACTGAACTTTGCTTTAAGTTCAGCGCAGATTCTCGACAAGACAATTTAGATTCAAGTAAAACAATCAATCAAAATATATTTATCGATTTTGATGAAATATTTAAATTGTGTTGAAAATAAACCACTTTAGACAAAGGTTAACAAAAAACAAAACGATCGGAATAGATTATTTCCTTCTTAAATTTAATTGTTTAGTGATACACGATTTAAACTGAAAAAAAAATTGTATATGAAAAACTGGAAACTTCGAAAGCCGCAGTTTGTACAGGTATAATTAAATTTTTTACAGGGCAAAAATATCTCTTCATATAGCCGTCCATTGCGAAATCGCCGGTCCGCCACCATTGAAATATTTGAAATATTTTTTAATAAAACGTCTAGACTTATGTCTGCGCAGACTCCGAGGGGATTTATACTCCACGATAAAATAATGCTGTTTATTGCATCTTCGATGTATCCCGCTACCGTGCTCTTACGCTGCCTTTTTGTCCGAAAGCAATTTTGTATAAAGTTTTGCAAACATTGCTTCGTGGAGCGATGTTTGATAACCGTCTACTGTTTATTGGTTTTTATTTTCTGTCTAGATATGGGGCAGTTAAAAGCAACGTTTTCATCAATCTGTTTCCTATTTGTTTATACGGTGAATTTCCAGATTCAATTTAGTGTTATTTTACTTCGTGGTAGGGTTTGTCCAAATCAGATATTCTACCCCCAAATGGCAATATGTAGTATTGTTAATTCCTTTTTAAAGGGTGAGTGGGCCAGTGTAACTGCAGGCCCATCTCAGCTCCCAAGGTTGGGATTGGCGCAATGCGCTGTTAATTTTGGGATTTCTTGGGATTCATTAGTTACCTCACCGTGTGGTGTAGGAAATTATTAATATTTCTTAAAGCGCCAATTATGGGAATTCTACGTATATATGAAAACTAAAAACTAAAATGTTTTAGAGTTAAATTGTATACTATTTGAATGAATCTCAACCTAACTTATAATAAGTATTGTAAAATAATCCAATCAATAGATTTAGTCTGACTGAAGAGTACATCCGATCTCTGCAGCGCTTCTTATTTTAATTTTCTAATGCAATAATCAGATTAAATTAAAAAAAAACTAGGTATTTTTTCAAGTTTTTATCCTGTACGGCGCTTTTTGTTTATACAATAATGTAAAGCTAACAGCATATTCTTCCAATAAATATCAAACAGGCTACTATACAGACTTCCTTAATATTTAATTAAGGTAATACAAATAGGAGCTTATTAGATTAGTTAAGTATTCTATTCCTGTAATCTTTTCTTATTACCTATTTTTTTTAATTAATTTCCTATTTTATTATACATAGAATATTGTCCTAGTATTGTTTAACATCTTTTCAGTACAAAAATATATTAACCTTGAAAATATTAAAATTATCGTAATGAATAAATAAATGCCCGAAAATAAATTCAAATTAAAAAATAATAATAAAAGTTTTTACTACCATATGTACAAACACTGTGAACAATAGCACGACGAAGGTTTTTTGCCATTGAATAAAAGAAACTCTTTTGTTTTAGGCGTTCTCCAAGCTATTTTTGTAGGTACGGACACTTTCCGAAAAATCTTAGTAAGCCGTAATGCATTTAAAATAAGGACCAAAATGCAACGTATTGCATGTTTAAAAACGTTTGCTTCCCTACTGGAGCAACCGTATTACACAGCTGTAGTCGAGAATAAAGATCTAATTAAAGGAGTATAAAGTGACATCAGCCGTCCAGGAACGTACAACAGTTACAAAGGACTAAAAGATAAAACAATTTTGTTCATGTTTATGCTATTTATTTTTTATCCGTTAGTTTAAATAATTCTTTTTGGGTGCATCTTCAAAGTTTTTATATAAGGCGTTCTATTTTATTACGTATATGTTATGGTATATTTACTTGGTGGTAGGGCTTTGGACAAGCCCATCTGCGTAGGTATCACCCACTCATCAAATATTCACCGATAAAGAGTACCTAATACTTAATTGTTGTTTTCCGGTTTGAATGGTGAGTAAGCCAGTGCAACTACTTCACAAGTGACATTATATCTTAGTTTCTAAGGCGATGTAAGGAATCATTCATATTTCTCATAGTGAAAAAGTCTATGGCCAGTGGTGACCACTTCTCATCAGGTGCCCGTCATACATGTGCCCGTTTCGCCTAACCATATCATGAAATAGATATGGACTTTTGTGATATCCCAGTTTATATTTGTCAGATATGAACTAGAAAAATATCCACATGCAAAAATGTATAATGTTCAATCTGAAAATTTATCACTGCTACTCCACCACGCTGTTCTAATACGGGTTGGTGGATACATGGTAGAATTTCGTGCAGCATATACAGATTTCCTCACGATGTTTTCCTTTACCGCCGAGCACGAGATGAAATATAAACAAAAAGAACGAGTAAAACTGACTACCCAAATAAAAATATTCTCTGTCATAACGAAGTTAACATGAAAATTTTAAATCCTTTGAAACTCTTAAACTAAGATTATACAATGTTCATTGAATAACCAAGTAAAACAAGTTTATGACATTAAAGCGTTAGCGAAGACAAAAAATTCTAGACTTTTCTTTGAAAATATTTTATAAAAGGGTTTCGGATGATTTTACATGGTCAATACAAAGTTGCAGTCTTATTTTTTATATACGGATTGGTACTCGGACGAGCAAATAGGTGATCGTAAAAAAGTATTCCTTACATCGCCAATGCGCTCCCGACCTTGGGAACTGAGAATTTATGTCACATGTCCCAGTAGCTACACTGGCTCACTCTTCATACCTTAACACAAAAATATTAAGTATTGCTTGCTTACGGTAGAATATTTGATGTGAAGCTGGTGTCTACCCAGACAGGCTTAAACAGAGCACCACTATCAAGTATCCAGTAGCACCAGAAAATTCCTTTAGGTAAAGATCTCTCCCATTCTTAAAGAAAAGGTTAGAACTTAGTGCTACCATACTATTCAATGCAGTTAGAGAATTTGCACACACACACACACACACACATGCTTGAGCTTATATTTTTTTCTATCAACATGCACGAGATTAATTCGAAAGGTAAACTAAGAACGTGAAAATTAAACTTCACTTCACTTCTGTTCCAAAGGACCTTTGACTAGCAGTGGAATATTTAAATGCTGTTACTTCACTTTTTACGAGTAAAACATCTAAATAACTTAAGAAGGCGGAACGATCGAGCCCGATATAAAAATCGTAGTCTTCGCTTAAACTCGTAACCAAGGCGAGCGTTTATAACTATTTAATCAAATTTTTCAAGACGTAGTTGTCGAGTCGTTTATTGTATGCAAGTCAAAGAGTATCGCGTCTTTGAGCCTCAGCTACCCGTTTGTTTTAACTCGAACCGAGGATTTAATATCCGGCCAAGCTAAAACTTTACCCCTTTCTAAGGCATATTGTATGTTCGTTGCTTTGTAGTCGTATCGTTGATAAGATTTGTTATAATACCTTTGATATGATACTCGAGCTTGAGGCTACATATTTTTTTCACTATAAATTGCAATTCAGTTGTCCTTATTACGCACTTCGATTTTTTTTTACTCACATAATTAATATTTATAATTATATTTAATGCGTTTAATATTATTGGCATTTACGATAGAATTATCAACATAGACATTTGAAGGTAATGATCGGCTTATAAGTACACTTAGAAATTTTAATTTAAAGACGATAATAAGAAAATATGTGTTTGATCTTTAGGCTGTTATTATTTTATGTATTGATAAATTACACTTTTAATTTATTATAATGTATGTTTATTTATTATTAGATATTTTTTATATTATTAATTATATTTTTAATTCTTTGGAAATCTTTTGAAACCTTTTGTTCTATTGTATATATTTGTAATTGCTGAGATTGTTTATATAAGCTACGATCTGCTTATAACAAGGCTTACCGCAAAGCAAATTCCTTATCGCCGCAACAAGGACGACGTAACCGAAAGTCTAGACTAATTAATAGCCTAAGTGTTAACAGCTATCATTGGCCATTAGAGATGATAAATTAACACGGGTAATAATGTCGTTACGTGAATAAAACAAATTACAATAAATTAGTAAAGCTTGTAATATCACATTAACAAAAATAATATATTATTATAGGTAGCATTTGATTTTGAAAATATACAATGATAGAGCCGAGATGGCTCAGTAGTTAGAGCACACGAATATTATTCAGACTTTGTGGTTTCAAATGAAGTTAAGTTAAGAGATATTTGTAGGCTGATTCTTTGTGACTCTTTCATTAAGTAGGACAGGATAAACCTTGTTGTTCATATACTTTTGAGAAAGGTCAGTTGTCGGCCGCGACTTCGATTCCGTATTAGGAGTTTACCGTCAGATGTTAGGTATAAGAAGTAAAGTAGCCTACTTCCGTCCTTGGAGTTCAAAGTTGCTTAATTTTTTTTTTCAAATTTGATTCAGAAGTTTGGGCTTGAAAGAGCATACAGGCAGATTTACTTTCATATTTATAATATTAGTATAAACTAGTACCCAAACTTTCAGTCGCGTTCGTTTGGAACAAAAAGTTTTCTTTGAGCTCTTGTTACTTAGGACGTGATCGTTAAACTTTCTAAAATTAAATCTTATTAGACAATCTCTACTAAGTTTTGTGTCTGCAGAACTACTGAATATTATTTATTCGGAAAAACAACTTAATAAGTTTCGTATGTGTTTTGATATAATTAATTTATCGTACATAACAAGCCTAAAGACTTGAAACCATACAAGGGCAGTTTCTTAAATACCTAGCGTACAAATACTTAAAACATTTAAAAGCTACCAAATAGCTTGTACTCAGTATGGAAACGGCGTCATCAACCAACCAAGAGAGTAATGTAATAAGCTATTCCTACAAGCGATTTTAAATGTATAAATAAATTGCCCTAGCTAATTGTCAGCCTTCTCAATATTTGCGAAAGTGATTCACGGGCTTGCTGCACCTTCACAAAATGTACACAAACTTTGATACAAAGTTACAGCAATCACTATAATCATCTGGATTTATTTTTCTTAACTTATAAGAATTAAAAAAAAATAAGTATCGTACATGAATTACATGAAAATAATGTGAAACGCAACATAAAAATTGAACCTTTAAGCTTTCTTTATACACACACTTACACACTATGCACACTTACACACTATATACTAATGCGTGTACAAACATAAAAGTATATCCAATAAATTCTACATATCATCGGTCTACCAATTTTAGTATAAATTTAGTTAATTGTAGTTATGTCGGTGTAAATGCTCTTGATTACAGATAAATAAATAAAAACAATTATCATAAAATATTACAATAAATATAGTTTTGTCGATTCACTAATACAATACAATTTAATTCTTAATAACAATTAATTTTAATTTTAATTATTGTTAGTCGACTCTACGTAACTTAACTTTACCATCCGATGACGCTGACGAGGCATACATTATCAAAAACAATGTCGTGTCAGAAAAAAGACAAGCAAAGTTTTCCACTCGTTAGTAATAAATAATTATTCAATATTTCTACGTTAACTATAACACAAAAATATAGAAGCGATCACTGAACTTAATTACATAAATATTATAACTTTCGTCGAATTGTTTTATTTATCGAGAAGTTTTATTTTTGGACCAATAGATCTATTTTTGTATTCAATGAGATAATAAAACATTTATATGAATAAAATAAAATTTTAATTTATTTTCTAAAAAATATACCGAGGTATTTATAATCATGGCTTGTTCTTAATTGTATCTTTTGTTACAGGAAGTAGATATAGCTATAGCTCCTTTAGCAATAACAGCGGAAAGAGAGAAAGTCATCGATTTCAGCGAACCTTTCCTATCCATCGAAACACCTATCAAGAACACGAAACAGCCGAAACGATTGGCTGGAACATTTAGTTTTCTTCGACCACTTTCAAAAGAGATATGGGTGAGTTTAAATTTTTATTAACTTAATTGTAAAACTCGGTTTATCCCCCGATTAAAAATTCTAAGAGATCCATTTTAAGTTGATTTACCTTTGTGCCATTTCATAATATTGTGTCAATAAAATAAAATATAAAATATCGAATACAGCAACCGCTTTTAATGGAAGTGCAATGGTATATGATATATACCTTGCGCTGCACAAACAGACCCAAACGTAGAATAAAAATAGGATAAGGGTTAGCTTATATGCATACACGAAAAAAACAGTGTTTAGCGTGTAAGTTATTATGTGCAACAATAATCTTGATTGCCGTAGTAAGCTGCTTCACTATGTAGAGTATAAGAAATAATTAAAGTGATAACTACTTATGGGAAGGTAAACCGCTTCGTTACGTAACGCGTTACGGCACCAGTCTGTCTGGCTTCCTGTTCTCTTAAGCATTCTTAGTTACATTTCTTGAATATGTACATTAATATATTTTAATCAATGAAAGATTTTATTACTAAATAACTTTTTCTTACATTATCATATTAAAATACATAAAATTGAAGTAATAACCGAAGCCTTTCTCGAGTTAAACAATTTCAATATTAAATAGATCAACGTAATTTGTTTAAGTTATCACATCTGTCGGACGTCCGGAGACGCGCATGTATTTTTTTATCATTTTTAATCTCATTTACGAGTTACATATACTCACAAAAGGTATGAAAAAAATAATTCCAGGCCATTTCTTTTTAATATCGAAAATTATTACCAATTTGAAAAAAGTGACGCTAAGCTACGTTTGTTGGTCTCACTCAGGACTGGCTAGACCTTCTTCAAATCTACTATAAGAAATAATATTTTTTACTAAGCCCAATTTGAATTGAATAAACAATAACAGCCATCAAGTACATCCACGTGTACGAGCGTGACATTTAGTTTTAAAATCAAACAATGAGCAAGCAAAAGTTACATCTCCATTTACATAACGACTAGCCCGAAGCGTATCCAAACATTTTCCGATAAAAGCGTGTTCGTATTATGTTTATGACAGTTCTTGGGCAACTGAACTGCGCTGTTTAGTTGTTCGCTCTGATTTATGATTCGAAACTGCAGCGTGATCGTGTTAGCAGGCCCGTACTGTGGACAGACGGACGTTGTTTAACGGACACGTTAATTAAACTGGAAATCTGAAATCTTCTTATTCGAATTTATTTGGATATAAAAAAATATTATTGGCTGAATATAAACGATAAATAAGTAATTGTGCATGCGATTTGAAATTAAACATTAAATTTATCATAGTATAGAATCAGAACCAAATCAAATTGAGTTATATATATGTATTAGATCAATCTAAGAATAAGGATAGAATCTAAGGAATCTATTAGATTTATTATTTTGTAAAGGATTTGCTTAACTTTTAACGTGTATATACTATTAGCGGCTAGCTTATAAGTCAATTAATCACATGGTTTCGGGTTTAATTTTGGGGTAGGTCTAATAATGCTTATTGAATTTTTCCATTAGTAAATTAGCAGTCTGCAGTTATTGTACATTAATACTTGAAAAATAGTCGTGAATCTGCATTGGTTTTACGCCTGATCTCCTTCCAGTTGGTGTTTTGGATTGCCATACAATCGGACTATGACAGTAAAGAAATACCGAGTAAATCTACATTTACATGCACATTCGTACACTAAAATACATTTTACAGTAGCCTCAGTTAAAACAGCTGCTCAAAATTTATCAGTAAAACATCATGTTTATCAGATAGATGATCTTATTAATTTAAAGAAAAACGAATACACGATTTGATATTCATTCGAGCAGTCATCCAAGTTTTGGTAATATTTCTCATTTTAAACACCCAATTAATGTTTTAGCTCTGCGTACTCTTCAGCTTCTTTGCTGTCAGTATTGTTCTATTCTTGGTGTCGAGGTTTTCACCACACGAGTGGCGCTCAGTTTCCATCACGGATTCGCACTTGGAGCAACCGATAAGCAATACAAATGAGGTAATTGAGGAACAAGAAATGATTAGATTTTAATTTTTATTTTGAATCTGTGATATAATCTTGCAACCCAAGTTTGATTGATTAGCTTTTTATTCTTGTATAAGCGAATATAACGAGTTTAACTTCCATCTGTCAGGGTGGCCTATATTTTGCCGTTTGAGTAGCAGGCATTTCTAATATTTTCAATAAAGATCTATTGTATGTTATATATAGTGGAGAATACAAATAATAAATAAACTAAATCTCTTTAGTTAAGTAAGTAAATGTAATTTATCCCCTGCTGGGCAAAAGCCTTCTCTCCCCTTGAGGAGAAGTTTAGGGTTTATTTTACCTCGCTACTCCAATGGTTAATGGTTTCCTCGCGATGTTTTCCTACGTCAAGCATGAAAAACACAAAATATTTTTTCTCGTTTTAGCTACAAAAATCTCACTTACAAGGCTAAATCAGGCCTTGAACGCAGATTATGAAATTAATTTATAATATGCAGGTCACTCTAAATAGATGCCATAACCAGAACTTGAGTCTCATTTTTTTTTCATGATTATTTATTTTATCAACAGAGTTTTTCGATTTTGTTTTTATACAACAAAACCAATTTCACAAACGCACCTTTTTGATTTGAAATCTAAATATCTTTGGCGCGATTTTGATGTAAAAAATCATAGTCAAATTTAAAAAGAACATTTTATAATTAAAAGTTTCTGACGCGGGCAAAATTTAGTTTAACTTCTATCACATGTCGCTGAACTTTTATATATTTTTTTTCATTTAAACCTAACAGAACTAAAAAAATCGAATATTTCCAGATTATCTTACACAACGAGTTCAGTATTTGGAATTCCTTCTGGTTTTCGCTCGGATCATTCATGCAGCAAGGCAGTGATGTTGTACCAAGGTGAGATATGCGTTTGCATTCATTCCACTTCAACGCTTCCGCTGCTGGTTTTACTTCAAATACATTTAGTTGAAGCGAAATCGAAGAAATGAGTGCTTACATACGCTCAGTGCTCACTTTCCTACAACTTGAAGCAAAAGTTTTTATAGAATTCAAAGTTCTTCGACGAACTAATCTACCTACCTTAAACTCTTTTGGACTATCAACTGCATTTTGATTGGTCCATTAAATATGTGATAAGAATATCATAATTTTTAGAGACAGGTGTCTGTGTTCAACCAGTTTTTAAAAATTGTATAAGGATTGTATTTTTATATAATATATTTTTTATATATGATAGCAATACAAATCGTTTCAAGTATTAAAACATACCATCATATCGGATAGTGGGGATAGTTCACAAGTCCTAAGTCCAAGGTTAAGATAAGTTTAGTGACCAAATAATTAAAAGGAAAGACAGAGAATAAACGTAAACATGCTCAGGACATAGTTATCCAATTATATACCTTGCTTATAGTCTTGGATATCTTAGTATACATACATCTATTATTCATAGTTTAAAATTTACGCTTGTCTGTTAATTCAGTTATATTAATCGCAGTCATTCGAACGATTAATAATATCGTTTTATACAATTGATGAGTATTTGCCTACAGTTTCCTAGAAAGGTTGACGTTTATGGTTATTGCCCATCCCCTAAGGGTAGCATGAAGTATCTTACCTAACCGTCTTCAATAAATCGACTATCTAACACAAAAATAATTATTCAAATAGATTCTGTAGTTTCTAAAGTGAACGCGTAAACCATACAAAGTATATTATAACATCCAGCTTTATCATAAATAAAACGTACGCGTCATTTTGTTTTTATTTTATTTAATCGGTATCGATAAAAACTTAAAGGCTCCAACAATATAAAATATATAATGATATGAAGATTATTATAGTTGAACTAATTACCTTAATATTTATGATTTTTTTTAAATAAAAAGATAACATATTTATGTGAATTTAATAAATGTATAGTATGTTTATTTTGAGCTTGGTAATTGAGGGCAATATTACAAAATAGGAATTTGGATCAAGTGTCGTAGAAATTCATCAATATTTCTAGGAAACTGAACATAAAACTTTTATGCGCATCAAGACACTGCACTTTTCATTAAAATGTACTGTGAGTTAGACGTGCATAAATATTACTTGCCTTCCTCCTCCTCCAATTACAATAAATATCACAAATATAAGACTACTGCTTATTTATTAATTATAAATAACCAAACACTCGAATGGACTGTCTATTGTTTGAAAACAGAACCGTGGATGATGTAACATTATGAATTTTGTTCCTTTTAGGTCTTTATCCGGTAGGATTGTGGGCACGGTCTGGTGGTTCTTTGCTCTCGTGCTTGTATGTTCGTATACCGCGAACCTGGCCGCCTATCTCATTGTCGAGAGAATCGCAGTGCCACCCCTCCACTACGAGACGAGAGTACAAACTGAAGTAAGAATCAAAATTTAATGATACAGGTAAAACTGCGAGTATAAAATAGCGAAGCGATGCCACGGCGATTGTGAGAAAAAAATTCGATGTATTGCAAATTTTTCTATGTGTTAAATTATTACTGTGGGTTTACGATAAAACTTAAATCATAAGATGAATGAAAAATATAAACATTTGTTTATTATATTTAATTTTGTCTACCACTGAACATCATTTCACATACCTCGCACCTCGCTAATCTATTATTGCTGTAAACGATAAAATAATATATACAAATAAACGATCTATTCGTAAAACATTGGAAACCAACTTGTGATACGCTATTTTGATGCTTACTGTCGCCTTAAAAAAATAGATATTGTTAGATTATAAACTATTCCGCGATATTGTAATCTGTCGAAAATTTGCAAGCCGTAACATAATTATACTGCTTAATTTTTTTCGGTACATCCATCTAACCTAACCCAGTCGAAACTACTGTTTGCAATTTTTTAACATTATATAATCTATCGGTACTTACTAATTTTACATATAACAACGTAAAATATAAGCATAATTATATTTGTGACATTTCGAGATTTAGTTTATTTTTTGCGTTACGACTTACGACTTAGATAATAGCTTTACTGTTGAAAACGCATGGTTTCGTTAGTATTACGGAGTTAAATTTTCAGAATCTACGTGCGAATAGCATGGTGAGAGACGTGGAGGTATCTGATGGATCATATATGCAAAATATGGACAACGACTGTTCAGTGTCGAGAGCTTGTAGATACAAACTCATCAATTTCGGTATAGCCACTACCAAGGGATCAGCATTGAGGTAAAGTAAAAAAAAATATAATCAGTGTATTTCAATTGTGAACCTTAAATCCTATAAAAAAGGCTCTTTTTATCAATAACTAGTTTCTGTCCTCCCTTCGCCCCGTGTAACAAGCCGTGACAACAACAACGTGTATATTATAACAATTGTATTTTCTATTGGAACCCATCGCCTTCATTAGCTTGTGTATTCTAACTTACGGTATCTCAGCTCAATTTGGTTATTGAGGTACAACAATTAATTTTGAACGTACGTTGAACGTATCATTGTGCATCAATGTCTTATTGGTTCAATGTATTATACATCTATATTGGATGTCGAAACACATGATTAAGCAAAGTTCAACAGAGAAACTTTCTAACTGATAGGACAAAACAATATCTGTAAGTATATTACACAAAGTGAATAGAATCTTTTATACTTCAATGGTATAATGATAAATATCTGTGTGTTTTCATCCGATGTCACGAATAGTATATATGCACTCATTGTAGGTTCACGATAGCTCCGAACCCTTCCAAACGTGATTCCATCAACAGCGGCTGGCTTAATATCCGTAGCTCCATCGGTTCGAAAGCTGAGAGTTTTTGAACCCGTGGCTTATCTAGTGGACTCTCACGGCCAATATTCTCCGGGCGAACGGTCAAAGCGAACTTTGTCACCGAGTGCATATATTTTTTCACCGGCTACTATTTTAAAACGATTGAACCTTCGGAACATTCATCAACATTCAGTAGTTACAGTGAGTTTTTCAAACGATTTGTTTATGGTTAAAACAAACGGTTGACGACGAAAATCATGATTATTTTTATAAATTACGAGTAATCACAGTAACTATATTTCAGATCTCTTGTATTTTTTTATAAAATACAGGAGTTTAAATTAAAGCAAGTGAAACTGCGAGGCTACTGAAATCTTCCATTTCATTACTTAAATACGTCGCCTTTTCTACTGTAATTTTGTAGTTTGATAGATTGAATTAATTGGGGTTAAGTATATTTACTCTTTAAAGAACATAGTTCACTTGTAATAATATAAAGATTACAAACTTCATCAGTACTTACCGAGAAGCATGAATAAAATATTCACAAAAAGCAAATTCTACATGCATTTATTTATTTATTTTTATTTATTTATTGGAAAAGTTACACCATCAACTTATCACTAAGCATTTAAAATTAATATCTGACTTGGGTAACGTACAAAGTGATACGTCTTTAAAGGTGTAAACAACGTGCATTGTAAGGTTACGTTAAAAATATTGAAAGAGAGGTGCGCTACCTCTCTTTCAATATATTTTTATAAAATTAATCGATGTATATCCTATTAGTACTTGATATCAAAAAATATTCTACCAAAAGGGTTATTAATAATGATTATCAAGTGATTTGTCTAGTATAGTCCATCAAATGACATGCCAATATTAGGCGATAGATACATACGCAACTATCATTACCAGAATATGTATTAATGATCTCACTTCTTAAACAGTTCTTATAATACTAAAATAAAATAAATAAATAAGAAAATAATGAGTTTTAATATTTCGTAACAATATTAAACTAATTTTATTGTAAACTGTATTTACGCTTTTTTTATGAAATGTTTTTTTGTTTTTGTTTAAAAATACTTTCATTTGAAGATTTTTCCCCAAAAATTTAACATGAACAATATATTCAAGTTAAATTAATAAATAGTTAAGAACAGGCAATATAGTAATCAAAGTTTTTTTAAAACTAAATCGCAGTCTTCCTAATGTGAACAGAAAATATTAACAAATAAATAGGAGTACACTTATCTTGTTGGGATGAGAAACTACAACCATTGTAAGGATTACAAGAATGGTATAAAATTAAAAAAAAAAAAAAAAACCATCATAATTATTTTTAATGAATTAAATATGAAATAAAGTACGGCTTGCGTTAAGATATGAACACAATACTGTCGGATAGATCGCTAGGTCCGATACACATTGTATCAAAATACTTCGTTATGAATAATCATTTCATCATTCACACATGGAAAAACATGATTAGTTAAATATAATATAGAACAAAAACGATTTCAATAATTAATGAGATATAACTTTTTAAGCCTCAACTTCACTGCGTCGTAATATTCGAATGAACAAATTGATACGATTCCTCTCCGATTCAAGTCCAAGAAAGCGAAAATGTAAAGAAAAAATGTACTCCGTTCCTTTTCTTTTCTCAGCAACAGCGTGAAACTAACTTCATCTGAAACAAAGTAAAATAAGTTTCGAATAATATTTTGTTTGATACAAACTTATTTAGGAAGTAATAACCTCAGTGCTGAGAGAAGATAAAACGCATGCTTGGAGGTTCTGTTACTTGAATATAATAAATTAAATATTATTTACAAGTTATATGAGATAGTTTTCTACAGCAATTTAGATATGAGCTTCTAGAATAATCCTAACTAAGATGTTATGTACGCGCGTTAGAAATTCTGTTTCTTCGGCGTAATTAAAAATAGTTTTGAATTGCACGCAAATAATTAATTATACAATAAACTAATGATAATTATTGTGATAATTGTAAGTTCTTCTTTTTCACCAATACTATAAAAACCACTCACATTCACAATTTAATTTTGTAATATAATAAATATTGTTAAATAAGACTTGACATTTAATTGGCGGCTTAGCGAGCAAATTTATATTCAAGATTTCATGTTTCCCAGCGCGCGCGTCATGAAAAAACATTTTCATTATGTTTTTATTAGGAGCTTAGAAGTACAGTTTCAATAACTGATATTTTAAGTGTTTTTGTGTCAAGTTTTCACGCCTTAAATACTTTTCCGATAATCGTGACAATTTGCGTACACGTTTTCCGAGGTACAAAAGAGGACAAAGACTTTAAGCCCGCCTCACTCCTAGCAGACAGGCGAAATTACAGGCGGAAACTAGTAAATAAATAAATTGTATTCTATTTCGAGTATTTGAAGTTTTTTCGAGTAAATTTCAGATCACAGCATTTATACCAATTGATCGGAACTAAGCAATTTACTTACTGGCACCGATTCCTGTGGTTATTTCGAACAAAAAATAAAATTCAACCATTTCCCCTCCTTGAAATCGCGTGCACAAAAATAAAACAAAGTTCAATAATGGAACATTAAGAGCGAGCTAGTGAACGATTTCATTGATTTTTAATCCATAGAAAACCTCAAATGGGTATAAAACAAGCACTGATTTTTGCTCCACGCTAGCGGCTTAGCCGTTTATAACGTGTCTTCGAGCAGAAAACTGAATTATGGCTCCGTTCACTGAAATAGCTTCGAAATATTACCGGAAGGAGTGTACAAATCGTATAAGGATCAAATTGGAAAAACTCAATGGTTGGTAAAAGTCCATTTCTAGAGGCACGGTGGCACGGGGAAAATAAAAGAGCCGCAATAATACGGATATCGGAGGACGCGCACACTCGCGCGAACTAGCTGCTATACAGGGTGTTCCCGTTATCTAGCTTAAATCTCGCCTCTGTGCGGTAATTCCCGGTTGAATACTGAATAGTCGTAAATTTACATGGGGTACGTCAGTGGGGAAGTGGGTGCTCTGCATTTCGAATTTATACCACCCCATTTTTATGGTACACGATTTGCGAACGTGATTTTTAACAACAAGTTAAAATTTACATTTTATAACGTACAGCTGTGATTTTATGATGGCTCGGTTCACGAGGGACTTTATTGGATGCAGTGAATTCTCGTGATTCTTCTCCCAGCTGTGTACGGCTAGCTGCTTTTCACACTATCCTGGATTTCTTAAGAGCATTAGATACGTAATTAAAAACTAAATTCGACAAATTTTATACGCCTTTATTTTTTCAAAACAGAAACCGGTTTTTATTTTTTTATTTTATGTATGAAGTAAGAAAAATATAATAAAATGACGAAAAAATTCAATTAAAATTTTATTCAAAATTTGGTTCATCATTGAGAAAGAATATTTGTTTAAATATAATCGTATCATTTTCCTTTTTTAAAAAAAATGTTATCATTCCAAGTAAATAAATATAATCAATATCTTTTCCAGAGAGAGTATAAATATAGCGATCGTCAGTTTGAAGAGTGATGGCGTATTATCTAAGTTGTGGAAGAAATGGCTGCTAACCACAAATAAACCCGATTGCGATTTGGTCAAAGATGAGGTATGTGTTTCATTTTACGCAGTTTAAGTAATATATAAATATTGGACAACATCACATACATTACTGATCCCAATGTAAGTAGCTAAAGCACTTGTGTTATGAAAAATTCAGAAGTAACGACGGTACCACAAACACCCAGACCCAAGCCAACTTACCAACCATAGAAAAGTAATGAACTTTTTCTAAATCGACTCAGCCGGGAATCGAACCCAGGACCTCAGAGTACCCCATGATAACCGGTGCACACAATACTCGACCACGGAGGTCGTCAATGTTTAAGTTTACATTAAAATTTAATCTAAACCAAAAGTCGTGAGTTCAATGGCAACCAACATTAATTGATTTCAAAATATATACAATACTCTTAATAAAAAAATAATGTACGTCCATCTGTGAGATTTTCGAGGTATTACAACTTGTATTAATACTAAGATTTTACGTGTTAAGTTTGCAATTGAGTAAAAACGATAATAGATTTAGCCCATAATTCTTGTTTGACATTTTGACTTTAACGAAATACCTAAGCGTATAGAAACTGAATTAAAAATAGATATTCATTTTATCTAATTGGAAATAATTAAATCAGAATATATTATTTAGTTTTAATTTAATTTAGTTCGGTTAAAGTTCATTCGTTTTAACCATTTACGTGGATAATACAATCGCTGAAAAACGATCTCTAGAAATGGCGGCCACACGGATATGACGTGGAGTCGCAGGAACTTTTATGACCTAGTGAGAGGCTTGCTCAGTATCGCTTTTGGAATTCAGCCAACTGAGTAAATTCTAATAGATCTCGTTGTAAATAAAATATAAACGTAAAATACACGATTGAATTGTAATCATTATTCGAAAAGTTCGTTTTGCATCGTCCATATTTCTACTAATAGAAAGAAATTTCTTACACTGAAATGTATGCCGTAAACACTGGTGATTACGGTGTAATGTTCATTGTAAACACTAATCTTAATCAAACCGTATCATAAAAATTATTGATGGAAGAAAAATTATTGATTAATGAATATTGCCCACCCAGATAGGTTGAATACAGTGCTACCAATTAATGTTTAATTTATCTTTGTTTTATATTAGAAATACTTGTTATTAAATTATTATTTTTTTATACTGTAATATTTAAAATAAAGAAAGAAACGTTTATTTAGGACACAATTATAAAAAAGTATAAAAAATTTAAAGAAAAAAAAAAGAAAGATCATATTATATACCTATATTACTTAATCTACGAAAAAAAACAACATAACAAACAATTATAGTCCCGTCCTAAATATGTGTACCATTCAGCTTCCAAGTTGGGTTCCAAGAACCCAACGCTAATTTTCAATTAATATTCATTTTTATATCTTGTCTATCTTTTTATATTGTACTAATAAACAAATTAAAATAATGGAAGACTTGTTAAATTGAATACCGCTAATATGATATATGAAATGCCATAGTACGATATTTATGAGCGTTATATTATTATATACATAGTAATAATAATATCGTCCTAACCGATTTCGGCGACGGCGGCCAATGCCAAAGGCAACCGACCAACTACGCAGGGCATATCATTTTGCACAAGTGTGTGTGCACAGACACACTCACACTCATAATCTAATTGGACATAATTCCATGACTGGAAAGATTTAAGTTCTTTCCGAGGCATGGAAGTGTAGACACATGAAACTCTGGACTCCAGGTTGACTGCGAAAAAAACTTAATAACTTTTTACTGTACCAACTTGGAGTTTGAACCCAGAACCTTGGAATCTGCGGCCTTATAGCCACTAGGCCGACGACGCATTCGATATTATATACATACAAACACATGTTCCTTTACGGCTCGCTCGCTCACGTTAAAGGACTTTGGAAAAGATTTCCTGTTTCATTGACCGTCATAAAGGGTGACTATATCCTAGCCCCTTTCATAGCCCGGTGTTGCATCGGTATCAATTCATTGCTTTAATTCAGGTTTTAATATTGCTTTTATATTTTCACACTTACTGAGTTAATCGTTCTTTATTCAAATTGTTTTTATATTATTTTTTCTTCAAGGAAGTATATTTTTTTAAACCACCAGCAATATTTGTATGAATTTTATTTAAAAACTTTTATACATAAATAATTAACGACGTCAACCAGTACTTCCATCAGAATAACTATAATAAATGTTAAAACCTTTTTTTTAGCATTAGCAGCCCGTAAATGTCCCACTGCTGGGATAAAGGCCTCCTCTCCCTTTGAGGAGAAGGTTTGGAGCATATTCCACCACGCTGCTCCAATGCGGGTTGGCGGAATACACATGTGGCTGAATTTCGTTGAAATTAGACACATGCAGGTTTCCTCACGATGTTTTCCTTCACCGCCGAGCACGCGATGAATTATAAACCTTAAAACCTTAAATTATGCATTTAAGTCACAGCGTTGTAGATCCGTTGTTATACTTCGATCATTACGGTTTATTTGTATCGAATACTAAAACTTGTCATTAGTGAGCCAGTGTAATAAATACCAAGTACCCATACTAATATTAATTCAATATTTTAACAAGATAAATTTGTGAAAGCAGCCTTATTTAATGGACACGTACATATGTACATAATACTATTTTTGAAGAGCCGAGATGGCCCAGTGGTTTGAACGCGTGCATCTTAACCGATGATTTCGGGTTCAAACCCAGGCAGGCACCACTGAAATTTCATGTGCTTAATTTGTGTTTATAATTCATCTCATGCTCGGCGGTGAAGGAAAACATCGTGAGGAAACCTGCATGTGTCTAATTTCAACGAAATTCTGCCACATGTGTATTCCGCCAACCCGCATTGGAGCAGCGTGGTGGAATATGCTCCAAACCTTCTCCTCAAAGGAGAGGAGGCCTTTATCCCAGTAGTGGGACATTTACGGGCTGCTAATACTATTTTTGAACTGTCCAATAGGAAATCTTTATTTTTTCGGTATAATAAATATCGTACTGGTAACCAAGCCATTACTTATTGAACTTTAAAGTTAAATTAGTAATTAAATCTTTATCTCAATAGTATCATGATTTAGTGATGTGATGTGTGTTACTAGTATTTCATTAAAGTCAATTTGAAGACGACGATTTTTTCTTTAATATATTACATTTTTATTTCAGGAGACAATAATTGCGGAAATGACACTATCTCAAGTTGCTGGCATATTTTACGTCCTAGTTGCTGGATTGGCATTAGCTCTCGGTGTCGCTTTATTAGAATTCTGCCAACATGGACGCGCTGAAGCGGCAAGAGCTAACGTCCCGCTGAGAGCTGCGCTGCGTGCGAAGGCGAGACTCGCGTCGCATGAGAGAAAAACTCCGCAACGAACACCGCAACGCGATCAGGACAGACTCGGGTGGAATGGAGCTGCTTTCGCTGGGGTCAGTGTGAATGATTTACTTTACTAACTCATCTTTATACAAAAGTGATATAACGAAACACTCGTTATCTATTTTATTCTTATACATAAGAAAGAGATGGCTATATAGTATTGGTGAAACAAGTTGCTACAGCTTAAAATTGTAATGTTCTTTTCTTAGTACTTATGTACATTTTTAGATATTTGTATTCATGATTATTGGTTTTAGTAATTTAAGCTACGTATTAAATAGTTTTATGTATGTGGAATTTGTGAAAAATATATTATATTACCGTTGTGTTTGTTTAACATTAATAAAATCTAATTGTAATATATTTTTATAATCTCAGTACAATGACTTCCTCCTAGGAAGAGAGTTGTTGGACACTAGGCATCGGAAGATGTTTTAAGCGTTTACAACTTAATAGTAAGTTCAAATATTACCCGTTCACGTCCATGAATGGCTAATGTGGCGTTTTTTATGTAACATGTGACGTCTGTTTAATCATGATGTTTATTAATCCTTCGTTAAAATAACTCTTTTTACCTGTATTTATTTAAACGTGCAGCCAAACTAGCATGAAGATCTTTAAAGATTTAACAGGACATTTTAAAAGTATTTTCCATTCTGTCCGACATCAAAATTCAGAACGCGTGAATAAACGTAACAACGTAAATCGGTTCATTAAAATCGGTCGGCCTGCCGTTGTGTCCTGCATCGCGCCCCTGCACCCCCGCACCTGCGCCCCCGCACCTGTCCCTGTGACACTTGTGTGAAAAAGTGTTAAGTGCTTGTATAATCAAAAACAATATTAAAATTTTGCTACACGTTTAAATACAATCATGTTTGTTCCTATGTTCCATTTATGTGGTACTAAGTCGTGATACATTTTTTTAATATTGGGTTTGGTGAGGCAAATCAATTCATTGGTATACCTTTTGTTATTTTTATTATCTAATATAAGTCTAATCGACTGTAAATTATTAGTAACGATCAGAAGCAAAAGCTATACATTTATGTCTAAAAATATCATTTTCTAACCACATTTGGCCTTAAAATGATTAAGACACTTGTATCCCAAAAATAATTGCGGAAATTTGAGGACGATTGCAAGATTTCATTCTAGAAGCCCTATGAAGAATGAATTCAATTGCGAATTGAGAGTAATACTTAATTTTCGTTTTTTTTTTCAAATTCTTTTAAAATAATCAATATATAATAGTAATATTATATTATTTTCAGTAAACGTGGTTATAGTTAAACTTCTTTTTTCTCATAAAGAATCATAAAGATAGAAAGAAACCGTCTTTACGTATTCATCTCCTAATCAGCGTTTAATATCGAGTATATTACTATATATGATTTTATAATGAGATAATATTTTTTGTCATTTCAGTATTTCCCCGCGGGAACCCAAATCTCCCAAGAGGACGCGGTTCACGCCAGTTTCACTCACGTCTGATCCGCGGAGAAGAGCGGCCTCAACATACGCCGTTCTTCGGTCTGCAAATCTAATAACGTTGATCTCTATCAACTCTAATCACTCCGTAACTGTTAAACGCACATAGCAGATTTATCAATTAATAATAACTATTTCGTAACACACTTATTTTAACATCATATTTAAATTGAAGAAAGGTTTTATAACAACAAATCTGTAGTGTGCGAATAACGTTACTTATTTTTGCTTTAACATTTTGATATCTAATAATTTTAGACTTATTTCCTACGTAAATATGTTTAATTATGTTATATCTACATACATTATGTTCGATATGATGTATATGTTAAGATCTCTCAATCTTTCAAACATATCTTTTTCCTTTTACGTATTTAAAATTTAAAATACATATAATTATTGACTTCATTTTAATACTATTCTAAATAAACAGTAGCAGCTTATTTATCTGCATCGCTTGCAGCGCTTTCTCTTTTCAACGCTTTATTTAATTAAGCGCGTCAAGCTATGTTTAAGTGCTAATTAATAAAATTAATTGTTTATTATTCGCTTAAAATAATGTAAAGAACTTAAATTTTAGGTAATACTGAACGATCCGATACGCTAAATTATGTAAAAGCTTTGACTAAAATTTAATTAGTGGCGTATTCGGTTTGCCTTTTACTTAGGCAAACGCTTGCACACCGTCAAGAGTATGTGGGTTTTGGATCATTATTTATGATACGTGGCGTTGCTTAGCGCAAACTTTGTTGCTCAGCTCCACGTTCGGAATTTAAAAAAAATAAATAAAAAAAGATTTTTGTTTTTGCATTCAATACAGTGTCAAGATGATATATATGCAGAAACAAAAAAAGTTTTAGATAATTTGAATGAATAATGTAGTTTAAAGTTTAGGTAACACAACATTGTAACTGTTATCACTGATCATTTGTATAAAGCTGGATTACTAAATGCACTCAATTAATTATAACTCGTATTATTATTGTCTGATGTGTAATTTTTTAAAAAACGAATATGAAAAAAATTGAATTTGGATTGAATCATAAACGACTTAATTTTTAATAACTAGAAATAATTATTACAAAATTAATTGTGACAAATATTTAGGTGATTAAAACGATATTACCATGTCGGTTAAGCTTTTTCTGAATTGATTTTAAATGATAAGTAAATAAAATAAGCAATATATTAAATAATCTATAACGTTCCATGTACTTATAATTGTGGCAATAATTTAGAAATTTCATAAAAAATATGATTTGGACTAAAAAAACATCTTATAATAATTTATATTTAGGTAGTCGAAAATATAAGTATTTAATTTATTAGTTAATTACTGTAATTTTATGTAATCAAATATAAAAATGAGGCTATGATTATGCATACAAATTTTCTTTTTCGTCAAAATTTGTATATTTTATCAATAACATAGTAGCTCTATAAAAATAGAGCAACTTTTACGGGCAAAGACGAAGAAGGCGCACTGAGATTTGAAAATTTTCAATAGAGCATATAAACACACATTTCAATACATATAAAAATATGTAAAGCCAAACCTCAATGCAAGACATAGCTGCGATATATTAAAAAGTAATTATCAAAATCGACTATAGTAATCATAATGTTATCTATGATATTTACACATCAAGAATGTTTGTTGAGCTTATTTTTAAAAACTCAAAAAGGTGATTTTGCCTGTTCTCTGTAGAGAAAATGAAGGAATTATAATATTAATATTAATTGTTAACTTAATACTTTTTAAAAATAAGTGATTATACAATCATACCGCAAATACATGACTCTATCAATTTCGCTCGCGGAACGTTTGAATTAAAATATCAGAGCGTTTTTAAAGCGAAACGTTTTGTCTATAAAATATTGTATATGATGATTACACATGTTTGTCTTGATGTAAAGTTCAAAGCATCGTCCATGCTTTGAACGGGACGATTTGATGATATTAAACTTAGAGTAAGTGTAGTGGCCGCTCAGTAGTATCAAAATGTCGCAAACTCTATTCTAAGTATGTCTCTATATGGTAAATATAAGCATCTATTAAATAAATCGTTAACTCAAGTTCTATGATTAGTATATAATATAGATTAAGCTGAACGATGACACACAGTCAGGCAGTAGGAGATTATTCTAAAAAAAATCATTTTTTTTTTTAATTGCGTTAAATTTATAAAATAATTATAATCTACTATGCATTTAAATAAAATTAATAAAACAATGTAATCTTCTCAAATATGAACTAGTACTAATATATAAGCACTATTAAATATCAACACACGTCTAAACGAGATATGATAATTAGTAATTTTAATCGATGGAAATTCTTAATAATATTGACATCTAATCGTAGACAATTTTTCCTCCGTAGTAATTTTAAATAAGTAATTAAAAAATTAGTTGTAAGGTTTATCCTAAAATTCTTCGTAAATTATTTTATAGTAATTAGTTGTGGCTTGTACTGCAATTTAAGCTATTTATTCGATTATGTCGCAGGAACAAATGTAAACTTTTTAATTAATTCAGCGGTAATTTTTAATAAAATAACAATACTTATCGTATAATTTGTCTTATCACTGGCATACAATGTGTAAAAGCTTGCTAGTTATCTCTATTCAACCAATAATTATTCATTATTTTATTAAATAATTAATAATATTCATAAGTAGCTCAATTCAAAAGGCCACACTAATACTTAACGTCTAATACATATATAGTAGGCCAGTCAGTATAACAGGTCACCTAATACATATAGTAGCATTTTCACGTGAATAGTCTAGTTGTAATAGAAATTATACATTGTGTATTCTTTATTAAATACAGATGCACCGTACTGTCTGAAGGAGAATTTTTACTTCTAGTATTTATATTAGACATACGTCATGTAAAGATGACGTCTGACCTGTATAATTTGAACGTATTAAAATGAGAGCATTCGTATAGACATGATGTGAACTCACGCCGAGCCGTTCGACACGAGTTCTGCTTTGTCCCCGTTGTCAATATTTCGACAAATCTCTTTGATGTTTACGATTCGAGTCGGTATGTATCGACGCACGCAATATCTCCTTTCTATCCTCTGACATCTTCATTCGAACGAGGCAAGCATTTAGAGAACAACTCGCAACGAAAAGTTGTCGCACATTGTTAAAAACGCCGTATGGTTATCACGTTCGTTGCGATTTTTACGTTGATATAATACTGAGGGTCTGACATTAGCTTTATCGAGTTACATGAAATGTGCACACACACACACGATTACACAAGGTTCTTCTTCATGTGATCGTTTCTAAGCTGTCACGGAATAAACTTGATATGGGCTTTGTGAATTTTATTTAAATAATTTTTAGTTTTTTGTAATTTTGTAAATTAAAACTTACATGCATTTAGAATATTCTAACAGAATATAAAAACAAAAATTAAATGTTTAGTTTTTCATTAAAAATGATTGTAAATTTTTCAGTGGAAGCATCATATTGTAACGGATATCGTTTAATTTAAAAATTTAAAAAATATAAGGATAGTATTTATGAATTCGACGGATATGGTATAACGACTTAAAGGTCTAACTAACTAACTAACTAGCTAACTAACGTCAGCTAATCGCGTATAAAAGTATATTAAAAAGTGTTCATTGTCACGTATTTATCCAACCTGTTTTTTACCACTAGAAAACATATACGAGTATTTTGTGTAAGATATAATGAATACATAAATAATACATTTTCAATTCGATATCAAATTATTTATTTAATAATAGTTGTCGCGTAGCTTCGCTCGCGTTTTACGCGTTGGTCGTCGGGTTTCTTGGCAAATTTCTTCTATTTAACGATTTATAAAATAAGTATTGATGTCAAATGTTTATGTTGCTTTGACTTTTATTACCAAAAGTTTCTTAAAAAGCAAACATTCTGTTAGTACCGAGTAGATAATAAAAATAAATAAAAATGATTATAATCATCGAGATCCTATCATTATAAGTTGTGTGCCAAAAATCAATCAAGCAAATATTTCTCAATGTCAGCCATTCAAAATGTATGAATCTTTTAAGGGATGTGTTTGTAGATGATGATGAAAGATTATAATTAAAATCGATCTTGCATTGTGTTATATTGAAAAACTCATAAAATTAGTTGTTACAAGTTCCACAGTATTTAACTCAGAGTTATAACAAAAAAAAAAAAAAACATCGACAACAAACTGATTTTATCTGTTTGTTTTTTAATACAACGTCATTTTATTTTTTAATTCTTATTCATATACATAGATACACCTGTAATACATTTATACTTGTGTTGTATTCTTTTTATAATTAATTTTAATGTATGTAATGATACAATAAACTTTCTCGAAATTAACTTATTCATTAAACAATAGATTCATGTACAAAAAAATTTGATTGTAATATTTATGATAAACTGAGTCAGCTACACTAAGCCGAATTATGCTGTTTGTCCAAAAATTATACTTAAACGAACTATGAATTTAATTATTGTAATTTTAATTAACAAAACATCGTGTAGCTTTCATAATGTTTTTTACTATTTTCATTATAACATTAAAAGTAATTTTTGTAATTGATTAACTCTATCAAAATTGTCACTGCCATTATTAACATTCATGTTTAGACGCACATTTTTTGAATAATTCATTAATAACTGTATGTTATACTATAAGCGGTTGAATTAAATTTTTGATGTTGTGGGACGTGTCGTTTTAATTCTTTACCCTGATTTTTTTATAAGCAATACATAAGATCCGTCTGTGTTACATTAACGAAACGATTATTCGAAAGATTATTCGAAATTTGAAATTTTTAAATAAATTTATTTTTAATCAGTTTTTTACCAGCACCAATTTTTGGTTTTACAGAATAAACCTTCGTTTACTTTGAATTCAGTTTAATTAATATATGGGATACGAATGATTTATTTCATACAATTAAAATTAATTAAAATTAAATACAATTTAAAGATAAACGAATCCGTTTTAAATCGTATTATACTATTTAAATTATAAATTATTTATTAAAAATAATACAAATAAAACTATTAGGGTGTTTGCAACGTGTGTATTTTTATTTTGGTTTTAAATAATTAAATGTATTATTAAAATGATTTTATGGACACGTTTTAAAAATAAAAGTGATAAGTTGACTTGAGTTCTAGATGAAATTGTTCTCTAAGTCGCCAATCAAGTCGCTCGAAATAAAAAGCATCACCTTATCTTATTTTACAATGTTTATTTTATTACAAATATAAATTGTTTCAATTTGTAAGTTTAATAGTAGTAATGAAACAAGAATAACATTCATATTTATAATTAATATATAATATAATTGTCAATAAGTAAATACAACATTATTATTACTTTATTGTAATTAATTATTTTCATACAGTAACAACAATTTTTAACTTCTGACGCGCGTACATATATAAAATTATTTTTCTTTTACGTAGAATCATCCTTACTTTTAATTCAGGTATACAGGCATAAAATTTGACAGGTATTTAGAGTTTACATGAAAAAGGAAAGCAGCAAACTCATATTTTATACAATATCTATTAGTATAAATAAAATTAATTAAAAAAAATATACGCTCGAATTTCGAACAACGAGTGGCCCCTAGAGTAATAATAAATATAATAATAAATATTGGACAACATCACATACATTACTCTGATCCCAATGTAAGTAGCTAAAGCACTTGTGTTATGGAAATCAGAAGTAACGACGGTACCACAAACACCCAGACCCAAGACAACATAGAAAACTAATGAATTTTTTCTACATCGACTTGGCCGGGAATCGAACCCGGGACCTCGGAGTGGCGTACCCATGAAAACCGGTGTACACACTACTCGACCACGGAGGTCGTCAAATATATATTATATTATATATATTATAACTTTAGTTTATACTGAAACTGTCACCTGTGGTCGTTATGCGGAACTTTTTTATTTCAACAAAACACGCAATGGAGGTTCCACAGAGGTTTTTAGCGTTAATTGTATTACAGCGCCATCTGTTGATACTGTCTGTAACGACACGCTTCTGTGTAATTCTATTAAATTTATAGAGATGGATAATGGAATGCGTGTTGAAGTAGGTGTTCCTACTTCAACAAATTAATTATTCAATAAAAAATCAAATTTAAATAACCCTTGTCTGAGATAATTCTTTTTTTTAATTTTGATAATAATAAGTTCAATTCTAATGACCACTAATCAAAATATATGAACTTATGAAAACACTAGAAAAACACTATTATACATATACTTCGATATGTATTATGAAAATGAAAAGATTCTACAATTGCCATAAGTTTTTTTACTAAATTCAAAGAACACCCTTACTTTAGCCCGTTGGTTTGCAATGCCACAAGATTTAATCAAATTTCAAGTTCGATCGGTTCAGAAAGTAAATATTGCCGGGAATAACCGACAAGAAGTTCAAAAGTAACATTTATCCGAAAATAAGATACTTATATTTTAAATTAAATATCTGCTACCCATGTAGCTACCCATCCTCGTTTTTTAAATAAGTATATAATCTTTTATAGAATAAAATACGTACCTTATTTATTATTGCATTTTTTGCCAATGCTAATAGTATTTGCTGAGTTCTTATTATAAAAGCGAACATCCAAGGAAGAATAAATTGACTTTGAGGAAACGGAAACTTGTGCCACGAGTTCTTTATTACTTGACGAGTTTTCTACAATGTTTGTCATTTATATCTATAAAATTAATAAATATAATTGTGGATAATGCATTATATTATGATGTCGTCTTAACTTGACATCTTCGTAGTTCATATTATCGTGCAAAAGTGTGGGTATTTGTTATTTGTGTGTGTGTGTGTGTGTGTGTGTGTGTCTGTTCCCTCACTTTAATAATCTTATGCGACCAGAAAGAGTTCAGGCGTAGCCATGGATTTACGTGTTACCTCGCGATTTTTTTTTTGCCGAGATTGTTTGATATAAATCTCAATATTTTTTAATGGGCCTTATAGCTAGTCTCTACAATCAGACAATGTATATGACCTTCTTAAAAACTGGTCGAAGGGAACCTCAACATCCTTGAAACCTTAAAAAACCTATACCTATCATAATATGAATAACCTAACTTCGTAGGTGTCGCTACCTTGACCTACACAAAAGTTTTAAAAGCATCCACAGACGGCATGAATTTTTGAATGAGGCTTGAACTTCAAGCTATTTTAACAATAGTCTAGCGTCCTTGTCGAGGTCAGGATGAGATTTATCGTTTGCTTAAACAACATTTACAACAAAACTAGTGCGGCACCGTTCCCGGTAGTAAAATATATATTTGAAAACAAAACACGATCGCAAATCCAAATCTTTTTACAGCGCAAATATCTACTTGCATCGTGAAAAGTGTAAAACATTTTTTTAGAGTTTAATTTTGTGTGATTAATATTATTTTTTTTTAGCTTTATTGATTTTTTCTTATTTTATTTAACTTACGTTGTTACGACGTTGCGTGTAGTGTCAATATTAACTGTATTTTCGTAAATGCGTTATGACACTGTACTCATTAGCCTAAACCTGCTACGACTTATCGTCCTAGTAAATTATAAATTTCTGTTACTTACAAAGATAATATAAATCACTAATAACACAACTAAGAATAGTGATACTTTTCTTAATATGTATTTTTGTCGCGTTACAAAATTCAATATTAGATTCCTTTAAAAATAATATATATAGTTTATAAAATTATTATGTGGCAAATATAAGCTTGCTTTATAGAAATCTATTATAAAACTCAATCCCAGGAAGGACGCCGTGTGAACTCAATAACTTGCAGTCAGAAGCGAGTTTATTTCACTTCTCTTGTTTCTACGATGTTTTGCAGTCTTACATAACAAGGTATAATACCTAAGAATTTTAATGGGTTATTTTCATAAAAAGATGCAGTAATCTTTATTTTATCTACCCGAAAACCATGGTTTGTTTCTATATAGTCTCACAAATACAATATAAATACTAAGTCATCATTATCGATGAAAATATTTTTGATATATATTTCTTTATCGATAAATAATTGTCCTGTTTAATTATAATTATATGTAGAATGATAATATACGTGACGTTGAATATTCGTGAATACCTATACTAAATTTATTGCCATTGCTTTATGATAAAATCTAAATTCCGATCAAAATAACGATTTGAAAGTCTAGTAAGACCCTACTTGTATACAGTACAATTTTATTTTTATCGAATAGCATAAATAGTAATAACAATTTTTATTTAAAATCATGACAATTTCAGGGTATTATTATTAAATTATTTATAAAAATTATGGAATTGTAAGAATTAGTCTTACCTCTACATCAACGCAAAGATAAGAACATTGTCCCCAGTGTCTTTAAAATTGGTTACTATGATTTCGAACTAAAAGACTTTGACTTTTTATGTTTGAAAGTGGAATATATGCATACCGTAGATGAAATAGAAACCGCATGGATAATTTTCCCAAGAATTTTGATTTCTGTAATATGTAACGTGATATCTGCATTCGATGCGATTATTATTACCCGACGACGACGTGCATGTAGATGTAAGATTGGCATCCATCCAAAAAGTCATATTTGAATCTAGAACATTCCGAACGATCTTTTATAGGAATAGTTAAATTATCAAAACATAACTTTATAGCCAGGACATGTGTACGACTTCCCGAATACAATTGTATGAATTGTTACGCGATATTTTTGTTTTCTTCATTCGAATGACAAATTATTGATGTAAGATTAAAAAAATATTTGTATTATTGTATTTATGTGTGTGATTCTATAAACATATATACTATATTGTGTATCAGGCGCCGAAATCGTTCTTTTAATAAAATATACTCCAAGAAAATAAATAAATTTTTATTGTGTTATGTATATTTCCAATTTAATCTCTTCACGACGCTAATTTACTTATTAATAATCAACATGACACTCTGAAATTACGTCCCACGTCCCTGGGCAACTGTTAGCGTGTGCCGCCATTTTATACTGAGATCCTTGGTGAGGTGGATTACAACGTTTTGCCCGTTGCAAGTGCTACTTACTTACAGCGACTCTGTCAACTTTATATACCTAGATAGACTATGAAAGTTGAGAATTGGTTGAAAATAATTATAGCCAACATTGACGAATAAGAACACGCACACTAGTAATGTAGTGTGACTTTTGGCGAATGTCAAGCGTAGCTGTCACACACACTGTGATAATAAATTTGCCTCGTTTGTTTTTGTTATTTTTTAGTGCGATAGATTAAAAATATAAATAATCTCAGGCTGTCAAAATTATATAATATGTTTTTTCGACAAATAAAAAATATTAATATGTAGTCACATCAGTTTTATGGTTGATCATTATTTTGTATGTGTATGTTACTTTGGATAGTTTAATGCCTTGTTAAAATTTAATCCATTATGGTAATTCGTATTATTTATAATTTATTATTTTAATTTTTAGTACCGTATGTAGTGTATGTTTGAATATATTATACAAAAATTCGTATTGTAGATACGGCTAATGTAACGGAAAATGTAATACAAGCATTTTTGAGTGTCAAACATATACACTCAGAACGTGTCAATTTTATTTTAAAATTTGTAGGTAGGCGGAAGAGCAAATATGCAACCTGATGGTAAGTGGTCAGCACTGCCCAATTACACTGGCGCTTATTTCAACCATTTCTTACTTCATCAATGTATCACCAACATTGGTAGCCAAGATGCTATATCCCTTGTGCCTGTTGTTATACTTCCTTATTCAACCTTCAAAGCAAAACACATACGAAATATTGCTGGTTGGCAGTGGAGTATCCGATGAGTGAAATACACTTATCCAAATAAGCATAATAAACCATACCACTAAAAATATAAAAGTACTATATCACTTGATGAACGCAATTGTATAAATATGATTTAAATTCTTAGTTTACATTACTTTTTGAGTACAATTTAAGAGTGTTGGGGGGAGAATGCATGCTTTTGTGCAGTTTGCTTTTATACATTAAAGTATAAAATATTAAATAATAACGAAATATCACAATACGACCACGAAAATACGAATAAAATACACAAAAATTGCAACGAAATGACGATTCATTTAATTTCTTTCACGCTTGAATGTGGTACAGGAATGAATGGATACAAAGCGAATTATGCAATTCTGCCATTTTCATTGTACTCCAGAGAGTAACAGCAAACAGAGAATCAACAATTTTATTTTTCATAGATTTCGACGGAAAATAAATAATACAGGTTAATTTTCGAATATATTACGAAGTTCTGTTGATTAGAATCTGTAACTGTGGTCAGAATAATAATAAAATATTTGAAAAAACAACATCCACTTTTTTACTTAAAACGCCTTTGTGCAATTTATCAAAAACAGAACATCATTTATTTTAATTCTTGTCCTTTTTCCCGGAATAATTTTCAAAATTGCTCAAAATTATCAATTCAATTAGTATAATATTCAATATAAGGCGGTACCTTTAATATTAATATACGTACCAATTAAAATCAAAAGTCTATTAAAAATTCGAACAAATTAAACATTACAAATATTATTAATGTATAACGTTGTTAAAAACACGGGGCATAACTTTACTAGTATTCAATGATAGGTACCCGTCCTGGCTTAGCTATAGAGGTCTACATAAATCGTTTATATTGTAGGACAAACATACAAAGGACACTTATGCTTACCTATAAGAACTCACCAACTGTAAATCACAATCATAAATATAATCATTTCTAAAGATAAAATGAAAAAGTTATTTTTAATTATATAATAATGAAAGCAATAAGTACATTTTGGACGCCGTGCAGTTCAGCCAAGAATACTCGACTCATTTTAACTCGTGTGTATTGTAATAGCATACTTACGGATTTATTTTTTAACGTAATGTCTTGCGAGAAATTCTTTTATATTATCTATTATTAGTACAATAATGGTCTATTTTTACTCGCTGATTGAACAATGAACATAAATTATACATATAAACCTTCCTAGTAAAACGCTCTGCTATAAATTAATATTAAACTGCTAAGTTTCTTTTTAAGGTCCTTCCCAGGTCGGAGTTATTTCTTTACGATGGTAGTGTTTAATTAAACAATCAAAGAATTAGTGTTATGCTTCCGTTTTGAATAAATACATTTGATTTGATATCAAAATTTTAACGTACTTTCTCGTAACCAATATAGGCAAAAACTTTACAATCACTGGCTCTGCGCTCTATGTGAATTTTCAACCGCACTGCAGATTATCATATAATGTTACAAAGAATAATTAAACTCTATTTAATTTTAAAAGGTGACTTATTTATATGTTCGAAGTTGTTGTTGAAATAATCTATAATATTAGAAAAGTATTCGAAGTTTATAATCATTCGGCTCTCGAGGCTTGCTTTGAATTGCCGGTAAAACGTAATTAAATATTCTACCGGTTCACAATTAAACACCGCAAATGACAACTATTTTCGGCTTATAAATGTCACACTAATATCCTATTACCTACTGTTTTTAAATAATGACGTATGTTATTGGCGTTTTGATTATTTAACTTAGCGGACAAACGGTTTGAAGGTACAATTAAAATTATTTCAACATAATTGAGCAGGATATGTTTTTCGTTTGATATTATATTACAATAATCAAATATAACACAGTCATTAAAATACTATTTTTAGCTTAACAATAAAAACACGACTTTACAGATGAAATAATCCATTTATAGCCGGTTTCATTGGGGATGGTGTAAAGCTTCCAACGATAATATTTACATCCAAATCTGATCAGGCATTAAAAAGTGATGGTAGGATGAAGAATTTCATATACAAAAACCGTATAAACGTTTACGCCCTTTGGCAGTTGAGTTAAAGGTGTAGGCTAGCGCAGATGAAAATGCTTTTCAAAATTTGATTTAAGAAACGCAACAATTATAAAAATCATCTCTCGTCCTTCAAATCGGAACACAAAAATACTGAGTGTTGCTGTTTAGCGTTAAAGTATATATAACATGTTTGACGGCCTCCGTGGTCGAGTAGTGTGTACACCAGTTTTCATGGGTACACCACTCTGAAGTCCCGGGTTCGATTACTGGCCGAGTCGATGAAGAAAAAGTTCATTAGTTTTCTATGTTGTCTTGGGTCTAGGTGTTTGTGGTGGCGTCGTTACTTCTGATTTTCCATAACATAAGTGCTTTAGCTACTTACATTGGTATCAGAGTAATGCATGTGATGCTGTCCAATATTTATTTATTTATTTATTATTTTTATTTATGTTTGGTGGTACTTACCTTGATGGGCTTGCACAAATCCACCAGGTAAAGTAGTAAGTCTTTCGATTTGATTCGAATTAAACGACAAAAATTGTCTCGTATGAACCCACTACTAGGGATTAAATAATTGACGATCGCTGATTGGGTAAAATCCATTGAATTAATTCTAATAATTAATAATTTATATTAATAATCCATGACTGTATTGGACCAATGTAAATTGGAGCGTTAGCGATTTTATTTATTAGTTCATTACAAATTCAGAAATCGATTTAAAGCATTAACATTCCCGATTTAGACACTGAGATTAAATTCAAAAGTAATGAATAAAATAGATTAAAAATGTTCATGATAGTCATTTGTATAACCTAACCCTAACTTAACCCCTCTTTTTCTTTGCAGTGGATATTGAGTAAAAAGTGATATTAAAATAAGTAAGTCGTCGCATCTACGAATGCAAGTATCCTCCTACCTACGACTCAACACACTAGTGAGAAACTTGATAGAAGTAATTTAATTTTTTAATATAATGTTTTTTTAAACAAATTTTCCGAATTGAATTTTTAATAAATTGTAATGAAAATATATTCTATCTGATTTATTGTGATATTAAGGTTTGTATGGAATTGGGTCACAGTCGATATCGTTATTCGTGTTCACTGAATGCGAGACAAAGGAAACGTTCACGAATTTAAAAACATGACAAATTTATGAATGCGACTTTAAAATATCGAATATTATCAAAATTTAAATTTTCAAATATCGAACCTCTTATTTTTATACAAAAGACATGTAGTAAGAGAATGATTTAAAGCTACGTAAGACTTCTCATCTAGCTTATGATGTGAATAATTTTTTTACAAGCAATTTTTGGAAAACATACTCAGATGTATCAAACTCATCTTAGATAATAATAGATTTTATTTGTGTGATAGTATGTTATTTATTTTACAGAATAAGTATCAATTGTCACTCGACGTCATCATAATGTTCGCAAACCGATTTTACAATAATTCACTTTTTTAACCGACTTCAAAAAGGAAGGGGTTATCTATTCGTCTGTTTTTTTTTTATTTTTTTATGTAGTAGCTTGGCGGACGGGCAAATGAGTAGGTGACTCATAGGTAAGTGGTCACCACCGCCCATACACGATGACGCTGTAAAAAATAATACACAATTCTTACATTACACTAATGCACCACCAACCTCGGGAGCTAAGATGTTATGTCCCTTGTGCTTGTAGTTACACTAGTTCATATAGCCTTCAGACCGGAACACAACGATACTAAATATTGCTGTTTGGCGGTAGAATATCTGGTACCTACCCAGAAGGGCTTGCACAAAGCCACTAAGCGACTTCTCTCCTTATTAAATTTAGTAATAAGATAATATGGACAGAAGTTAGTAGCGATCGGATCTCCGCTAAGTGTAAACATGGTGTGTCTAAGTGTACGCACGAAAACACGCAAATATTTTTTCGTAAACATTCAGCAGACAGTAGAGAATTATGCTCTACTTAATTCGACAGTCGTTTTCTTGAGGGTTATTAAAACAAAATTGGACATAATCTTCGACGATAAAGAAATTTCGGGATGAAAGTTATTTTCTTAGAAAATTTAATTCTTGAAATGCGTTAAGCGATCAAAGAGAAACGTCGTGGAATACTGACATTGGGCGTGTCGTTTCTTCACGCTGGCGTTCCTGTTCATCGATCGCAAGTTACGGTCTACGTAATCCGCACTGTTGTCATCGATATCTTTGACCACCAAATTCTTCGGACATCTCAAATATAAAGTTTGTGTATCTGTTATAATTTCGGCAGCATTTATAAGCGCCTGGACGGACATACTTCCGACGATGAATATTGAGCTGTGTATATCCCAAATAAAATGCAACAATTTCAATCCGAATCGAAACTATAAAATAAAATAATGTGAGTAAACTATAAAAAATCCCAAAAAAATAAACAAGCGAACCAATGCTACAAATATATATTATAATCGACAATAAATATCGTCGGAAACTGATTAACTAAGTTTCAGTTATATGCCAACAAATTATTATGAAATTCATCAAGAATGCAACTGACATTTACAAACATGTTACCACCATGACAACCCCAGAATTCCCCTTCTTTTACGTCTCAAAGGGGACGTCACTTCCTTAACTACGTCACTCAGTTTTCGTTCTACATTAATATATATAAGATAACAAATACTGATAAAATTCTTGCCACCACTCCACGTGATTTATACAATAACTATTTTTAATTCGTATTTGTATATATTTAAGGATTTAATGTTAACCATTGCCCCTAATTAGCTCTACAAATATAATATTTATAATGCATATAGCTTATCTTTTATAAGTAAGATTTATTTATTTATTTTCCGAGCATTGTATTTCACAGAATTTTTAATAAACAATGAATGTTCAGAAATAAGCCTTTTAAAGCCTTATTCATAACGTAATTAATTTGAGTTGAGACGTGTGTTCTATTTTCTGATATACGTCTGTACTCTGTTTACAACGTTATTTGCTTTAAAGGAACGGATCTTGTAATTAAACTACGTACATACATGGTAAAGAAATATAATTTACAATGACTTTATTTTTTATAATATATATTTTATTTTTATAAATATATGTTGCTTATTATTAATATAAAATACTACTCTATAGTATATGCCTGTAAATTTCCCACTTCTGAGCTAAGGCCTCCTCTCCCTCTGAGGCTCCGATGCGCGTTGGTGGGTACACATGTAGCAGAATTTCGTTGAAATTACGCACATGCAGGTATCACATGTTTTCCTTCACCGCCGAGCACGAGATGGATTATAAACACAAATTAAGTACATGAAAATTTAGTGGTACTTGTCTGGGTTTGAACCCGCAATTATCGGTTAGGGTGCACGCGTTCTAACCGCTGGGCTATCTCGGCTCTTTTAATTTTTATTGTTAATATATTTTCTTAATAATAAATAGCAGCTGCAACAAAATATGCGCATCACGCTCGACAGAAAGGGTATGACGGTATAAGGGAGCGTCATGCCAATTCAACGCCAATAAAGACGAATAAATAAGCCACATAAAACAAATTTTATTTACTTAAATGAAATGTTTTTTTTCTAAATCTACTTATAGGCACAACCCTAAACATTGATTTCTAAAATCGATATTAATCTAAATACAAAACTATAAATAAACTCCAGTGTCATAAACATTTTTCAGAGGTTTGTTCCAACCTGTCTGCACCACCCGCTTGTCAGATGTTCTACTGCCTTATCAAATACATTATATTATCAAATTAAACATAAAAAATATCATAAAAAATCGCATGCATAATTAAACTATCTTCCTTTCTGAATTTAAATTAATAAAATTCCAATGTGTTAAGCTGAACTTTTATAACATTTATTAAATTTAATAATAAATGGAATTTATATTTCAGATAAAAATTTATTACGATATTTTAAAATTTTAATGAATGTGTAAATACAGCGTTGCTCGCTGAATAATAATTAACGGATTAGGAACTGCTGCCACGGTTAATTATTATTTTGCTCGCCTCGAGGCGATGTTTGATGGACTTTTATGTGATAATATTATATAAGAATAATATTTATTTATTAGTTCTCTGTGTGGTTTTTGTGTGGGTCATGGTGTATGTGTGTGCTTGTTTATTTAAACATAAATAGTGATATCATAGACACAATTGTTTTTACAATTCGTTTCTAAAAAGAAATGCTATTCCAACAAAAAGTTTAATTTAACTTACATGTTTGAAGAATATGAGAAAGTATTAAATATAGAAGTTCTTCTCGTTCACAACAATCGTTCCTCTTCGTCGTGACGTCGCCTGTTTATGTCATTTTGAAGGTTACTTCTGTCGTTCTAAATTTAAATGTTTACTATTAATTCAAATTTAGTCGTCATTAGGCCACTCCTTGTCAATGTCTAACCCTGAAGGTTGAACGGCTTAACACGGACGTATATCTGTTTTTTTTTAATAAAATTTTGCTATTCGTTTTTGTTTTAAGTGATCCGTTGGCTTATGGCTAACTTATTAGGCTGCTAAGCTGTCTAAGATTCTCATTTCAGTTAGTGTCCGGATTTTGTAAAGACTAAGTACTACTACTATTTATAAAATACTGTTTTGTAAAGGCTAGTATTACAGTATCGTGTTCAGAGTATTACGTAGTAGTACGACCTTCATATAATCCTCTTTTGGTCATATCGGCTTTCTATCCTTTGTGACTTTGAAGGTAAATAAAGCACACGCTGTATATTCGCACATTGACAGTATACACAGGTGGCTTGAAGTTAGATCACCTGCCAGTAGTCGCATTTCAACTAGGACATTGTTAAATGAAAATGATTTTTATACGATTAAAATATATTCGCCCACTTAGAATTCTGCTTGTGATAAAAATTCTTCAAGAACTTGTACACAACACTTTATCCATGTATACTGCTCGAACTACAATAAATCTTAAGATTTAAGAGTAAGTTTTATCTTTTACCGACATGAGTTGGTTGGTAAATGTAAGTATTTTTGAAATTATAACGATTTTTTCGGGCTCTTACCATTCGAATTCAGTATATATTAGGTTTTACCGCTGTCAGGTAAATGTTGGTTTCAGGAATAAAACAATGAGTAATTCTTAATAAATAATTAAGAATTTCCATTAACTATTAGTCATAACCTTAGGTACTTTTTACTATATATATCAAGCGATAGTCATTAAATAACTAATCCTAACCCATTTAAATCATTTTCATTTCGGATATTATTTTACAACAAGCTATGACATGATTTTTCAATATATTACTCTGCCTTTAATGTGAATCCTAAGATTTACCCAGTGAACAGTGGTAAAAGTTCGAATCGAAACGTTTTTGGACATTTACCATTAAGAATAGGTAAATCTTAGGTTTGACTGGAAAATCTTACGATTTACCGTAGTTCCAGCTCTTAAAGTAACATAATTATATTCTCCCATATAACATGTTTTTGTCACATCTGTCTAATATAAATAATACAATTTGCAATGCGACTTTAAATAAACGGCCTAAAATATAGACGCAAATTGTCTTAATTTCGATTTGGAACGCAAATTGTCCATTAGAAAGACTGAACAGACAAATGTTACGAAAATTGCTTGTTCAAATCCAGACAAGCGACGCTCGACTTTGAAGGAAAAACATCGCAAGGAAATCTGTCAGAAGAAATTCTGACACATGTGTATCTGGTGAAATTACTCCTTGCTTCTCCAATCCACCGCATTAGATACATACGTGTTAATTTTAGGTTTTGTTATACTACGCAGTAATCTCAAAGGTATTAAATTTATAATAATGTTGTTATTACTCCTGATGAATCTAAAGAGATATAAATTTGGAGTATATTTTTGTGTTTCTCTATAAATCCATTTCTGCTTTAATTTACATATAGTTCTTTCTCTCGTTAGGTATCAACATAGGCTGGTTGTGAAGAGAAGCTTTTGACCCGACTCAATTCCGATAAACGCCGAAGCATTTACAAATATTCACAATGCTATTTCTGATCACCAATCACGAGTCGAATCGTGACGTCATCCATGAACTGCCAATCTCCGTCTACGAACGCTTGGTTTATATCTGCCGCATCTATAATACAAAACTTATCAAGCATTACATGCTAAGCTGCCCTCGTCAGTGAACCATATAGCTCTCTGCTCTGATTAGTTGATCCACAAAATAATTGCTTCAGGACATTTTTTATTTCCCTTAGAAAACAATAATTAAATATCAATTCTTTATTTAGCTTTTGTTTTGTTTTCAATTTTATTTTTTGGTAAATAACACTGCTTAATATTCCTGTCTTCCAGTGGAACTACGGGCTCAATAAACATAACATCTTAGTTCCAAAGATTTGGTGATTCGTATCAACTATGTGCCAGATGTCAACTCGATGTTCATGGAAACCGTAAAATACTATATACGCTTTTTGCGTTAATCAAGAGTAAATATTGAACACCAACATTCGTAATTGTATCAATCAAAATGATCGTGAAATATTTGTAAAAGCTAAATATTGTGTTAACAAACACAATACGTATATAACGATTAATTAGTCTGATTTGAATCGAAACACACTATGCGGATATTCGTGTAATTATATAATAAACGATTTTATTTTGGAAATACGATTAGACATTGGTGTTAACTAAGAAATATTTGTGTTTATATTTTAATTGGCCACGCGGAGTTTTATTTTACTGTCACTGTGTTTTACGTATAGAGTACAAAGGCCATGCTATAAAAGCCATCATTAGGAGTAATTTCTTCCAGGCGCACTTTACCTTTTTTCCTTCTGGGTATAACAAGGAAAAAACATTAGAGTGCGGCTAACCGCGCTTTAATGATAAAGTCCAGCCGTAAATTCTTCGTAAAAGTTCGTTTAGCATAATAGTTACAGAATAGATAAACGCTTAGCACATATTGTATGAAGGTAGTGTGATAACCCTAATTAAATACACGTTTTTTTCGATGGTAGCTCTCTGATTGGTTCCGAAGCTAAATTTTTAGGTGTTTTGGATTCCTTTTGCCGCGATTGTTTATACTGATTTGTGTTTTCATTTTAAACATATTTACTACTCAATGTAACTGAAAATTTACATTCAGTAATATTATTTGTTAGTAAATTGTGATATCAAAGGCCCAACCAACAAGGAAAATTACGTGACTTTATTTCTCATATTTAATTGTTCATGCATTTCTTCTGGGTGAGCTTTAGCCTGTCTGGGTAGGTAATACTCGCTCATCAGATAATCTATCACTAAACAACAGTACTCAGTATTGTTGTATTCCCGTTTGAAGGGTTAATGACCCGGTGTAAGTACAGCCACAAGTAACATATTAGTTCTTAATTTTGGTGGCGCATTGGAGATGTAAGTAATGGTTATTATTTCTTACATCGCCAGTGGTGACCATTTACTATGAGGTGGTCCATTTGTCTGCCTAACTACGCCATAAAAAATGTTTAATATTATTGTGACTATAATAAAATTACATACTATCACAAAATATTCATTATTTATTAAAAATATTCCGATGGCGTCTGTAGTTCAAAGACTATAAACAGATAGCACCTTTTTTGTATAATGGCAACAATTATAATACGTCCAATCAAAATTTAAATCCCAGAACATCATACTCATAAAAAAGTGAGAATGATCGTTAGTACTTTTCAAGGTGAAGGTTTATTATTTTAATAGACGTAGGCTATGAAATTATTATATAGAAAAAGCATAGCGCATGCAAATCGTGAACTGTCGTTATTGTTGATAATATAATTTATTTAGGTCAGAACTGCATGATGGAAAACAATATTTTTCGCACGCAACTCTACAGTTTAATATCGATCGCCCTATGACATAGTTTGCTTTGCATGTATCGGTACAGCTTTGTTAATCCGGATATAACTCTCTCTCTGTGTGTCTCTTTCTTTCAATATGTGGAACGAAAAATGTAAAATACGATTTCATTGACAAAATATGCATTCAAATAAATGTTTAATAATTTTAATTTCTCTTTACTCTATATTTTTGACGTTCTCGCAACATCATTAGGAAATAAAAAGGTGTTTACAGACAGAACTCTTCAAGGCGGATTGATTAATAAAAAAAAGTTTATCAATTTAAATATGAAGTAGGGGAAAGGCTAGAAAAAAGTGTTGAAATATAAAGATTGACTCCAAAATTAACTGATTAGGTATAAACATTATTTTTCAAACAAATTATTTTTAGCTGTTAATTTAAGTAAACACGCACGCCAAAAAAATAATCGTTTTTGTACTGAAAACGTTTTTAACAATGAAATGTATTAAACGCTATCGTTGAGATTTAAAAAAAAAAACTTGGGAATCCGAATTCTTTAACTCATTTACAAAGAAATTAAAGACGACTTAAAAAAATCTCTTTGTGTACTATATTTGAACCCCAGGAATTAATTCCTGTAAAAGGTTCTTGGTAATAATAATGTTACTTTTCACGTTATAAATATACCCATATACTTTTTTATTACCTTGGTAAATTAAATAAATGTCAAAATATATGAGTACTTGTTTCTAAACCATAATGAGATGTATACGAGTTATAAATTTAAATATACATACATAGTAGAGAATAAAATTATAGCAATTCGTCTTTGCATTGTAATTCCAATTCTTCTTCCAAAACTTCGAATGACATCACGTGTCAAAGAAAACAATTGTAATAAAATAATGCTTTTATTAAGCAATTGGTGTCGAATAAAAATATCTCAAAAAGTTCAAAAGCAAAGGTGCACTATTTATTCCCGTTCTGTAGTAATCCGAGTGAGTGTAAAATCCGTGTTTGAAGTACTTTTCAAGGCACAGGAGTGTAAATTTCTATTCAATTTCCAGAATAAAGGCTATTACTTAGATATTTCCGACATAAAATTCGAATAACTTTTTAATGAACTGGCCCGGGATTTGATTCCCAAAAATGTGGAATGGACTGCCTAATGTTCTAACTACTAGACCAACTTAACAGGCAAAAGGTAGCGACAGCAAGTCATGATATTCGTAAATTATTATTTTTTTCAAACATCACGTTAAATCTAAAAGAAAAAAATGTAGATCCTTCGTGAATACGAATCTAAACTAACTACCACTTAGAGCAAAGCCCTCTGACCTGATTCTTAGTTTTTATTGAGTAATTCTTTCTACTTTGTACTTGCATGCTACGTGGCTAGCATGTTTGCCGCAAATAGCTAACATTAGAGATTTTTAATACCTAACCCTTTTCGAGTGTTTTGTAAACGCAATTCACCGTAGGTCACCTTTATCGTGTTCGTGATCGTTAAATTATAAATGTAAATTTAAACACTCATTGCCTTACTTTCAATTCTATGAAATATAAAACATTTTATTTTATTAGCATTTTTTAATTTAAAGTTGTGAAGCTTAACCTTAAAATTACATTTTATTTATATGTGTATAGCATACGTTGTGCTATATGTCATATATATATGTCATTTCCATCGTCAAGAAATTACTTATATTAGTAAAGTTAAGATCATCTAAAATTATTTTAAGCAAATTATAGATCTCGGTGGTAGGGCTTTATGCAAACTCACCTGGGTAGATACCACCCACACAACAGATATTCTGCCACCGTACAGCAATACTTGGTATTGTTGTGTTCCGGTTTGAAGTGTGAGTGAGCATTTGTAACTGCAGGTACAAAGGACATTACATCTTAGTTCCCAAGGTTGTTGGCGTATTGGCGAAGTAATGGATGATTAATATTTTTAACAGCGCCAATGTCTATGGGCAGTGGTGACCACTTAACATCAGGTGGCCTATTTGCCGGTCCGCCTATCTATTACATAAAAATATATATCTAGATACTTGTTTTATACAGTTAGGAATTATTTAATTGCAATATTAAGTTGTACATACTATTAAATAACTTTTCTGTTATGAGCAAATGATGGATGTCGGAGATCCAAATAAATAAACAACAGCAAACTACCAGCACACAAAGCGTGAACGTTGAGCAAGCGACCGCACGTAAAATGTTGTAAAATTTACGTGCAGCTCACCTCTGCTTTCGCCATTGCGAATCTCTAAATAAATTAATAATGGAATACGAAGGAAGATTTTGTTTATCTTTTGTTATTATTTTTCATCGTTTTAACTATCTTAAACTCATACCCATTTTTGACAATAATAACAAACTTTTTATATTATGTGGTTTTATATTGTTAAAAAACGATTTATCTTAAAGGTACATTCTGTAATAATTATATAATAGGGCTCAGATAATAACAAAAACGAGGGCCCAGATGGCTCAGTAGTTACAACTTGTGCATCTTAACTATGAATTTATATGTACTTAATTTGTGTTTATAATTGATCTCTAGCTGCATGGAAACCATCATGTGTCTTATTACAATGAAATTCTGCCACGTATTTATCCACCAACCTGCATTGGAGCTGTGCGGTTGATTAAACTCCAAACCTGCTCCTCAAAAAAGAAGAGACACGATCCAGCAGTGAGTCAGTTACAGGATACTGTTAATCAAAAAATATTATAAAAAAAAATATTTTTACCTATTTGCATGCTTGATGTTAATTTTTATTCTAATAGCTTGCGAGAAGCTTCGAAATTAACAGAAGTATTTTTTATCCGATTACTTGCAAATATATAAATGACACATGTTTCAGAGAAAGAACTTACATGTCGATACAACATATTTTTACATGTTTACCTTTATTAATCTTATAATACTATGTATACTTCCTACAGCAATATGAAACGGTCGTCACGAAGCAATATACCGACGTCTGATAGCAATATCCCTGATTGAAATACACGGACGTCCGATATTTATAATCATATATGTATCAATACAACCTCCATGTTACCTCGTTATTGGATGTCCATGTAAATATCGAAATATTTAATTTTTGTAGTCGAAATTACAGTTGAATTAATACTTATTTTTTAAAACGAACAGGATTTTGTGAGGTAGAGTTTTTATTAATATGGTTATATTATATTGAGATATTTAAAACGAGCTGAGCCCGCGCGATATTTATAGAACTTTACCTATAATACAACGACCAATCCCCTCGAGGGGTGAATTAAAAGAAGGTTGCTCATGCCATTCCCCGGGTCTCAAACTAACAGTGTTACTTTCGTATTTATAATATTCGTATAAATATTTAAATATTGCTTCCAAATTGTTTTTTTTTAACACTGGTAACATCGTTCACGTTTATTTAACTAAAAATTAAGAATAATAAGGAAATCAATCAATGGGAAAGTGAAACAATTCACTTATAAATGAAATATCTTTTTCAATATTCATAGTTTTTATAGAGAGATTGCAAAAAGCATAAGACGAACCTCGTTGGACTAATGGCTAGCTTATATAGCCCCTCGTCCTGAGCATAAAATCTCAGTGTATTCACCCCTTCTTTCAATGCTCATCTAAGATTTGCCGTCCTATAAGATTATGAGTTTACTTTGTATTGGCTCACATAATTTTATAATATGTATACCCTTGATAATTACATATATTTTTTTAGCATTAGCAGCTTGTAAATTTTCCCAATGCTGGGATAAAGGCCTCCTCTCCCTTTGAGGAGAAGGTTTGGAGCACATTCCGCCACGCTGCTCCAATACGTTGAAATTAGACACATGAAGGTTTCCTCACGATGTTTTCCTTCACCGCCGAGCACGAGATGAATTATAAACACAAATTAAGCACATGAAAATTCAGTGGTGCCTGCCTGGGTTTGAACCCGAAATAATCGGTTAAGATGCACGCGTTCTAACCACTAGGCCATCTCGGCTCAATATGATATTCACATATTAGGCCGAAATTGGTCAAAAGAACCGATGATTTTTCATGGACCTATTATCATTATATACATTTTGTTAGACTGTCATTGGTGAAAGTTTTCGTGATTTTGTTTTATTTCGCAATAACGTGACAAAACATTTCGTTCCAATACCAACTAACTATACTAACCCCAGATATATAAACGCGAACTTGTTGAAGTTCACCAATTTCACCAATAAACTCTTTTCAAGGTAATTGATACATGATATAATATGTATCAAATTTAAAAAGTCTTCTGCACGTGAAAAAAACTATTAAAACCTTTAGATGATCTCTACAATTTAGTCGAGTATAACATAAAAGGATCTACTATGAGCACCATGATACAATACGTCACGACAAGATTCCTTGCTACGTTCTCAAGCTTTGTGTGCTATTTTTGATACAAAATAACTTGAATGCAATTTTTTAAATCAATTCATTTACGATATTCAAAATAAAGTTACTTTCTTTGCTGTTTTAAACTAGATGGCTATTTTTTCAATTTAAACCAAAGCTTTTGAAAACTCATAAACGATTTGCCTTCATTAATTTATAATAACACAGAAACATATCTTTGAGAAAAACAATTAAAGTAACAATCAAAAGTTCCAGACTTTAATACAACTGAGGTCGCGAAAACAACCATACGAATTCTTTTCTTTGTGTTAAAAGCACGCCACGGAACTTGACAAATGAAACTTAATAGCGGTAGGCTTCTTGCCAACTACAGTATACCATTAGACATAGTAGCATATGAGGTTAGGTTAGCTTTAGATGGTAAGCGTTAATATTTGGTGATAGTAATCCAGAATGATCTTCAAATGGCTAATTTTATTATTAATCAATTTCCTTTTCTGACTGTTGCAACGTAGACTCTTTTGCGTAGCAAATAATTGAATATCGAATCTATTGCCTTAGAAATAGAGTTGATTTCACAGTGCATCTTTAAGCACTATTTCTGTGAAATATGGGTAGGTAATATTTCAAATCCGTTTTTTTTTAAGTAACAGTTCAGATACAGTTTGACGATAATTGTAAAAAACGTAAAGGGGATTACATTTTTTTGCATTATTTTGCTATGAATTCGAATTTCAAATTTTCAATCTTTGTTTTTATGCAAGCCATTATCGCTACAGAACATTTGGTTGGTGGCCAAGGTTGGCACATTGGTGATATGAGGAATGATTAATATTTCTTACAGTACCAACGTCTATGGGCGGGCAGTGGTGACTAATTACCATCAGCTGGCCCATTTTGCTTGTCTTTTTAAAATACAAAATATACAATACGGAATACAAAACTGTATTTTAAAAAATTTTATATTTACATCTTTTTGTTTTTAAATTCTTAACAATCATATTATTATCAAAATAAAACAAAAAAATAATTCGATCTCACCTACGAACGTGCATTATAACATAAAGCTTGAATGAGTAGTTGGCTGCTTATTTCTTAAACAGATAACATTACTGACGGTAAGTGTAAATACCACAAGATGGTAAGTATGTAACTCAGTACGATAACATGCATTTTGATATTATAAATACGAGTAAATATGTCCAACATTTTACTTATTACCGACGGTGTCTTATGAATGAAAACGACTTTGACATATTATGTTATCAATTAGGCATGATATATGACGTATGCATACGTATATTACGTATGCATACGTCATATATTATCAAACCATATGAAGCCAGCTTAATACGTCATATGTATCGTAAACAGGACACGTGCCAAGAACGGTATACTAGAAATTTGGCACTGAAACTGAAAACGAAATTAACGATACGAAAGTTGCTTTGCATTAATGCTTTATAATTCTTATAATTATTATATTGACCAGTGTAAAATGATACACAATGAATTTGATAAAATCACCAGATATAATGTAATCTTATATATTGTTTAAAATTTTGTAAGTGGTAGTGCCACACTGCATACCTTCGGGTTGCAGCCGAATGGGCCGGCACGCCCGGGGAAGTACCACTCTCTCACTTAAAATCGGCGTGAAGTGGTAGCTATGTTACCGCGTTTCGTCTGGTATGTGAGAGTCCCGGAGGCCCGATACCCCCCCCCCCCCCTTAAACATGATGGTTGTGCAGAATTTGGTTACATTACCCCAGGAGGGTACCATCAGCGACTGCGGTGGAGAATCCCTCTCTGGGCATCCATGCTCAGGACATACACCACCTGAGCAGGGATGCCCAGGCTGCCCTCCGAATTCTGGGGGGGGCAATTTTGCGCTCGCCACTGTTCGGGGCAAGCGGAGCAGGCATCATAAGGCAACCCCTACCACCCTCACTGTGGACTTCTGCAACATAAGGGGACTCAACTCGAACTTGAACGCCGTCCACTTTCACCTTGAGACGGCGAAGCCGGCCTTGCTCTTTCTTACCGAGACTCAGATATCTTCTCCTGCCGATACGACTTTTCTTTCCTACCCCGGGTATAAATTGGAACACTCCTTTGTACCACGAGCTGGGGTGTGCGTTTACGTCAGAGATGATATCTGCTCTCGACGCCTCGGCAGCCTTGAAGGACAGGACCTATCAATTATCTGGCTGCGTGTAGATTGTGACGACCATCCGCGAATCTACGCTTGCCTTTATAGGTCCCATAGCGGTAATGCCGAAACCGACCGACTGGTTGAGCACGTCCAAATGGCTACAGATTCCGTACTGCAGCAGATCCCATCCGCAGAGATCGTTATTCTTGGCGATTTTAATGCCCACCATGCCGAATGGCTTGGATCGCGCACTACCGATCATGCGGGTAGATCTGTTCTCGACTTCGCTTTAGCATATGATTTGACACAACTAGTCCCCTCGCCAACGCGAATACCAGACGTGGAGGATCATACACCTTCCCTGTTGGACCTTCTGCTGACTTCCCATCCGGATGGCTACCAGGTTATCGTCGAACCCCCTCTGGGCTCGTCGGACCACTGTCTCGTCCGAAGTACAGTGCCGGTTGCGCGTTACTCACGACCTCGTTTCGTGGGCTGCCGCCGAGTGTGGCACTACAGGTCAGCAGATTGGGATGGGATGCGGTCCTTCTTTGCATCCTACCCATGGGGGCAGGTTTGTTTCTCGCCGGATGATCCGAGTGTTGTTGCTGACTCTGTTGCCGATGTGGTACTTCAGGGTATGGAACTATTCATTCCGTATTCTGCGGTCCCCATCGGTGGCAAGTCCCAGCCCTGGTTTGGTCGTTTCTGCAAAACGGCTTCACGCAGAAAATGGGAACGCTACCAAGACTGGGCTAACGCATCAGCGTCTCGTGATGTAAATACCAGCGCAATCAGAAAGGAATATAACTCTGCCTCTAGGTCCTTCAAAAACGTGATTGCTAAGGCGAAGACGGAGTACATTGGCAGAATTGGCGAGAGACTGGTGCGCCTCCCTTCAGGAACACGTGCGTTCTGGTCTCTCGCCAAGGCTGTCTTAGGGAATTTCTGTCAGCCTTCCCTACCATCTCTGCACAAGGACGGTGAGTCATTGGCCCATACAGCGAAGGAGAAGGCTGATCTTTTAGGCTCTCTCTTCGCAGCGAACTCGACTCTGGATGACCGAGGAAAGTCACCACCAACAATCCCGCGGTGTGATACCACGATGCCGGAGGTTAAATTCCGGCAAAGTGCAGTTCGTAAAGCACTTCTTTCCTTGGATATTCATAAGTCGAGTGGACCCGATGGCATCCCTCCAATCGTGCTACGGACTTGTGCTCCCGAGTTGGCGCCGGTCTTAACGCGTCTTTTCCGGCAATCCTATGCATTCGGCGTCGTCCCGAACTCCTGGAAGACTGCTTTGGTGCATCCGATCCCTAAAAAGGGCAACCGCTCAGACCCGTCCAATTATAGGCCTATAGCCATCACCTCCTTGTTCTCCAAGGTAATGGAGTCCATTATAAACTGCCAGCTCCTGCGGTACCTAGAGGAGTACCAGCTGATTAGCGACCGCCAGTACGGTTTCCGTCGGGGTCGCTCAGCCGGTGATCTTCTAGTTTACCTTACTCATAGATGGGCGGAAGCAGTTGAGAGCAAAGGGGAGGCATTAGCAGCCAGTCTGGACATAGCGAAGGCCTTCGATCGCGTATGGCACAAAGCGCTTCTTTCGAAGCTTCCTTCCTATGGGCTTCCCGGGAAATTATGCAATTGGATTACCAGTTTTTTGGCAGATCGGAGCATCAAGGTCGTTGTCGACGGTGCATGCTCTGACTTAAAATTCGTCAATGCTGGTGTTCCACAAGGCTGCGTTCTATCACCCACTCTGTTTCTTCTGCATATCAATGACTTGTTGCAAATCAGTAACATTCATTGCTATGCAGACGACAGCACCGTAGACACCTCATACACCGGCCGTGCTAATATTTCTCGGGATAACGTCGAAGAAAACCGGAACAAACTTGTATCTGAAATCGAGTCTTCGTTAAACAAAGTCTCGAACTGGGGTCGGTTAAACCTAGTTCACTTCAACCCCAAAAAGACGCAAGTTTGCGCGTTAACTGCTAAAAAAACACCATTTGTCGTATCTCCACGATTCGAGAACATTCCGTTAGCCGCTACAGCTAGTATCGGAATACTTGGCGTTGATGTTTCGAGTCTCGTTCAGTTCCGCGGTCAATTGGAAGGCAAAGCCAAATTGGCATCAAAAAAGCTTAGTGTGCTCAGCAAGGCAAGACAGTATTTCACGTCGGCCCATCGTCTAAGACTATACAAGGCGCAAATTCGGCCTCACATGGAATACTGCTCTCACCTCTGGGCGGGTGCTCCCCAGTACCAGCTCCTTCCATTTGACCGTATCCAACGTAGAGCGGCTCGAATTATCGACGATCAAGCCCTTTCCGATCTGCTTGATCCTTTGGCTTTGCGTAGAGATGTTGGATCGCTCTGCATCTTCTACAGAATTTATCACGGGGAATGTTCCGAGGAATTGTTCGGATTAATCCCGGCTGCTGAATTTCACCTTCGGACATCTCGTCAAAATTCCAAATATCACCCGCACCACCTAGATGTCCGAAAATCCACAACAGCGCGATTTTTAAGACATTTTCTGCCTCGCACAACCACTCTGTGGAACCAGCTTTCGCCGGCGATTTTTCCGAACCGATACGACTTGGGAACCTTCAAGAAAAGAGCGTACTCTTTCCTGAAAGGCCGGCAACGCACCTGCAAGCCCCCCGGTGTTGCAGATGTCCATGGGCGGTGGTAGTCACTTTCCATCAGGTGAGCCTCCTGCTCGTTTGCCACCTTATGACATAAAAAAAAAAAAAAAAAAAAAAAAAATAGACTACACTGGCAAATGAGTTACCTGATGCTACGTCACCCCTGACCATATAGTTATATTGTTAATGCACAAACTATGGAAACTAAACTATTATATCCCTTGTGTCTGTAGTTAAACTGGCTCACTCATAAAACAATACTTTAATAAGTATATGGTTTGATGATATAATATGTATTGGCTTTTTAGACGTCAAAAAAGGAGGAGGTAATCGGTTCACTTGTAGTTTCTTTATGTTTGTTACCTCAGAGCCTCGTCATTTATGAAACGATTTGGATTTTTTGTTTTTGCTAGAGGTTATGTATAGTTTTAAACGGTTTGGATTAAAAAAAAATTAAAGATTTTTATGTGTGTGACGACGTAAATTTTTACTTAAAGAAAATTATTTATTATGTCATGTAAACGAATTAGTGTTTAATTATTTTGCATAAAATGTTCGTCAAAATCGAAAATATCTATAGTTTGTTTAAATATAATAATAACTTTAAAACATATGTATGAATAATTGTATAATATGGTAACTAATTATTTGTTTCAAATATGATGAAATTCAAAACTGCAAACGAGCGCCGAGACAAAAACCTCACATGCTTATTTGACCCAACAATTGTAAAGTTTAGGTCGTAGTCTTACGGTTATGCGCATGTGTGTACTATGCTTAACTATATTAATTTATGAAATTGGTTCAGAGGACTACTAATTATAATAAACACCGATATTAATATCTCACGCCCTATTAATCTGAGCTAAGTGCATCAGACTAAGTAATTAACAATGAGGAATTTCTTGTGATATGAGTACTTTCATTTCAATAAAATAAATTCGCAGATATTTTTAACATTGCCGATATATATATTTCAATCTTTTTTAAAAAAACTAAAATATATCGTCATAATTTAGCCAATATTTGTCAACTAACATAACTCGATTTTAAATGTTTGGAAAGAGTATCTAATGAGTTTCTTGACAGTTTTTTCTCATTAGATCTATATTCCGAATCAGTAGCTTTCCTTTATTATAGTTCTGTAAATTGACGTTCAAAAGTGCTTGTAAAAGCCTATTTGAATACAGTTCATTTTGATTTATTTTGGTTTGATTTATAAGTTGCCTTCTTTATTTTAGATTCGAAATTTAAAATTATTATTGTCGTGTAATTCTTGTTAATAACTTTATATTTCATACCGTTACAGCCTATGATGTATTTTGAGATGGCAGAATAATAAAATGCTTCTATGCATTAAATAATCAACTAAAACAAAGACAAAAAAAAAAACGGACCATAACTCGTAATTGAGGAAAAAAAAAATTAATAATACGTACGAATATTTGTGTAAACATCTACTCATCAACAGCCATAGCCAGTAAGTACATTTTTCTTGTGCTTTTCAACCTACCTTTTTAATTTAATCGATAAAAAAAAAACATAATAATGAAAAGTAAAAAATGTTGATCTCAATAATGATTATTTAAGGTAGATTTTGTTTGTAGTTGTAACAAAAGCCTGGCCTCGGTTTGATGATTAAAATAAATACAAAAACGTTAGTTAATTAAGTTTTTTAAGCATTCATCAATCAACCAGTAAGAGGTTATGTATATAAGTTGTCCTTTTTTCAATACTTCATACAAGTATGGAAATCGGTATACAGGGATTTATTTATGAGTAAAAAAAATAATCCGTCAGGGTGAAATTAGGGACGAAAAAAATTGGTGTTTAGTCTGCTTTTTATAAAATACCAACGTTGTAGTTTTTCCGATTAAATTTCCTAACGGGTACAAGATGAGTTAGTAATAATTATCTCCATTTTTTAATTCAATCTGATCTGAAATTAGTATCAACACAAATATAAATTCCAAGAATTTCATCAAAGATAGCAAAATTAATAAATTCCCAGTACAAAGTAATGAAAAAACTCTTGCAATTAAATAAGACTCGTTCTATTGTTGACTATTATGCACTAAGTCTGATTGTTGTCTATTAACCTTTTATGGTAGCCCGGGGATTTTCCGTCTGTCCAACTGTCAGCGGGGCCACGAGAAACGAGACAGTCGGGAAATAGGGGCCGTGGGATTTGATGTACTATCCATGCTCATAGATATCCACGCCTTATTAATCGTTGATTTTTACGTAGGACACACAAATTGAATTCGTTATAATAAATATATCTTATAAATAAAAATATATTATTGTTCATAAAAATGCCACATCAATTTACATCATTGAATAATTATTGAATTTATTGTATATAGCCATTAATGCTGAAACATATCAACTTCCTTACCACTAAACCAATTGACATGACAATTAGTGTCAAGGTATAAACGACGTCTTCTATATATTACTATTATAAGGAGAATCAGTGTGAATTTCCGAACGTCATGCGTCAAGCTGTCAGACGTCTTTTAAATTCATTCGCTTTTTGGCGGGAAGCAGCGCGATATACTGTCAGGCGTATCATTGTTAAACTGTTTTTGAAATAATATTAGCAAACCAGAAATTTATTAAAGTATTTTTTTATTAATTATTTTATATTAATGTAATAAATTTATTAAAAGTAAATTTGTTTTGTTAATACTGTTATATTTTATTTTTATATATATATATTATTCCTTCTTTTTCGCCAATTGTAGCTCCTCGATTAATTAAAAATTAAAATTTCGATCTATTAGTTGAGGAACAACCAACTTTATTAAAGTAGGTATATTTTGATCTGATTTCATTCGAAATATAAGTCAGAAATCGGATTCCAGTCAATACAAATAATATGAACTCATGTCTCATGACAAATAAGTCAAAGTTAACTATTATATAGAAGGCACGTTCCGCCAACACGGAGTTGAGTTGATTCAATCAATTATTATAAGAGATTTGTAGTCGAACAGAACTAAAAGAAAAGCCATTGTAAAAATATATTGATATTTCTTATTTTATTTTATTATAGGAACTAGCAAAATTATTTACTGGATAGACAATCTATACCTATACTATATCTTCGTCTATAAACAATCATTTTCATCATCTTCGGGTTAACCTGATCAAATAGATTTCTCCCGCCAGTCCTTTAGTAACCAATTAATTTTAAATAATTTTCCAAATAATACAGTTATTCAAGCTATCGAAAGCCCTGACTCGCCCCACCTCCACGGACACCGGATGGTCGTCACTTGTTCAAGATGCCACCCGGAGCAAATACACATTCGCGCGCACCTCCGCCTGGAGTTCTCAGGGAAGATCGCCCACGAGAAGCGTCGCTGCGGTCCACGAAACCATACGGTGTCTTCTGCGATTTTCGCAGAAGAGACCTGTTCTGAGCGGTGAGAACGTCAACCATATATTTATGTTGGCCTGCTCAGAGCCTATAGAATATGAAAAATATAAAGTAGGAATAAGGCGTTACTCTTGAGATGTATCGGCTACTGTCGAGATGTATTTTATAGACTAATTTAGTTGCGATAATTCATGCTTGTCACCTCAATTATAGAGTTAATTTAAAGTAAGTGAAGCTACGATGCCCACTTACTCGTATAATTCGATTAATATAATGTACATCTTCTCGTGTGATATTACAAAAAAAGTGTTTTTACCTTTAATAATAAAAATATTTTAATACGTATAATTTAAAAAGCAACTAGATTCCAAGAAATGAATGACATTGTTTATACTTTCCCATTTATTCCATTAATAGCTTTCTATGAATTTTTCATTTCCATTCATTTTATACATTATATTATGCAGGTCATAACCTCGATCATACTTTTTTAATCCCTTTGTTTTTTGTAGTAAAATAGTAGAAAATGCATTAATAAACATTAAATACAAGGCTACGCTTTGCTTTACAGCGCAGTGCAGTTAGAACTAAGCTCCTTTAATCTCTCTACGTTTTACGACATTTTTAGCCGTTTGTACTATTTTTAAATAAATAACTTAACGTAGTACAAATTTGCTTACAATTTAGTTTTTTGTTATTAATATTAAATAATCTCCATGTTATTATAATATCAATATAAAAATTTAGAAGGACTTTGCGTTTGATTATATCAATTTATTATTAAATGTGCAATCATTATAATATTCAATCATAGCAGCCATTATCGACTAACATATCATGCTTGACAGAGTTAATGTGGGCGCAAATATATACATAAACAGTCAACGGGTACTCTCTCTAATCTGTAATGAATCTGTAATTCGAGTCTATTAGAAAGAGTTTTAAAATTAGCAAGAGAAATATTGAGATCGTTGTTACATTGTTAAAAAATAATACAATTTATAATGTTAAAATTATAAACTGCTATAATGTTACTTCGCTACAGTCGATGGACGAAAATCACAGACGCTTCAATCATTGTTTGGTATCAAACACCAAATAACGGTTGAAGCACGTTTGGTCAACAATTTGTTTAACAGCCTTAATTTCTAGATAATCCGTATCATAATGATTAAGTTACGTGCTTTAGCGAGCGATTGACACCGTATGAAATCTTTAATCTTTTCCACAAATTTTCGTTTTTTCAATTAATTATTTTACATCACGTCTTGAACTAAGTCTAGTCTCTCTATAGTATAGAGAGACTAGACTAGTAACGGCTTCACATCATAGCCTACGTTCGTATCCTGGTTGAGCTTGTACATCTTAATTGTAGCAGCTTGGCGGAATAGGCTTCAAGCCACCAGATTTAAAAGGTTATATTTTAAATGTTTATGAGTATTTATTATTATTATTGTTTACTAGGTGGTAGAGATTTGTGCAATCCTGTTTGGGTAGGTACCATCCACTCATCAGGTATTCTGCCACCAAAGAGCAATACTTAGTATTGGGTTCCGGTTTGAAGGGTAAGTGAGCCAGTGTAACTATAGGCTTAAAGCATATAATATCTTAGTTGTCAAGGTAGGTGGCGAATTGACATTGGTGGAAAATGCTTAACATTTCTGACAGCGCCAGTATCTATGAGCGGTGGTGACCATATAACATTAGGTATCCGATTCGCCAGGCCGCCTGCCTGTTACATAAAAAAGATTTTTTTTTACATTAAACAGTCTGTTTTTTTTGTTACTGTAAATATTTTTTGAAAAACCTTTGAAGGCATTGCATCTACAATTTATTTACCAACGAATATATTTATAACAACATATAATGTCACATCGTTATCGCATTCTCATTCAAAATATATAATACGAAACTTAACATTGCAACCGTGTCTGGTTTAAAAGCATAAATGTTCGCGAAACGTGCTTGTTGTGTCTGGATGTTGTTAATATTTTCTGAACGATTTCTTGAAAACTCGAAGCTCGAGCTCCGTATTTTTGTCTTCGATTTCTCTTTACAGTCCAACCAGTTTCGTTGTTGCAGAAAATAAAAATGTTTTACGTCCACAGTTCGCTTCGTTGTAGTCGCGTTCCTTTTATTCAAATTTCACACTGCATATTTCGTGATATATATTTTGTGTTCTTCGGTACTTTATAGATATTTGCAGGCCTATTCTGTAAGTCACTTTATATTTCACTCGTCATATAATTTTTACACTGTAAGTCACTTTATAAGTATTTCACTCATCGTCTAATTTTTACATTTTTTTTTTAAATTATCATCGTAATGATTTTTGTTTATTATATGACAAAGAATTGATAAGTAATTGTATTTACAAATGGTCTAGTGCTGACTTCAAGGTGATGTTTACTCTTTTACTCTTTCTATCCGTAAAAGACTACATCTATTGTTTCGTGCAACCTATACGCGATATAGGAAGGAATAAGAAATATTTACGAAGAGTTGCAATACTAAAGAACTATATTTTTTTTTTTAAATTAAGCTTTGCTCTTTCCTTTTCAAACAACATATTTTAACTTTTTTATAAATGTTGATCTATAATTTATTGTGGATCACCCATCGAGTCTACCGTAATCCTGCGAGAAATTATTATTTTGAACACACTTTCTGACCGCATCCGTAAACGTCAAGCATGGCTGCCCGTAGAACTTGAAATTTTATGTATTTAATATCAAAATATCTCAATTATACGAAATTTGAAGATATATTTTGTCGACTAAAAAATTATAATTTTTAAACGATTTATAAGTTTGGATAGGTTTCAACTGGGATTAGGATTGATTGATCTTTATTTATTATTAGTACATACATACATACATACATACATACATACATACATACTTACATACAGGTTTGAAAATTAATAATTAACATAATTATGTTCCTTCTAAGTAAATATAACATATGTATATATTTTTAAATTAGAAAGAGAAAGGTGCAAGGTCATATATAATATATAATTATATATATATATACGTATTTCCACTTTAAATGGATTTTAAATTACAAAGTCCAGAGAGTGTAAATGGAGGAGGCTTTAATTTAAAGTCGTAATAACTATGATTAAATGGAACAGTAATCTCCTTAAGAGATCTTGGAACTAAATGTTAAATGTACTTAATAAATATTTTATTTTATTTTTTGTTCATCTACGTAAGCCGCTTAATTAGTGTGGTTTAATTAACATCCGACTCTTGTCCTATGCTATAGCATATATATAATGTGCTTTAATTTATATTCAAATATCTAATGACAATTATTTTAAATAATAGAATTCTATCAGTCATTCTCGTAAAGGTGATATCAGACGGTTCATTCGAGTCAATGTTATTTTGAGTGAATCATTCATTTTTCTTTCATTCCATGTTCACACGGCTTAGCTGGAATGACGTAAAAAAGAACACTTATCCATAGTTTCTTTCCATATGGTGTCGAATGAAGTCGTGTCTCTTGGAACGTCTCCGAGTGAACGTTCACTCTGTGTTCAGACTGTTCATTTTTCGTTCATTTTTCGGAGTGGGAATGAAAGATACCGAATGAACCGATCCAACGTCGTTGGATCAGTTCACTAATGAATACATTCGGCACTTTTGTTTCACTTTAAGTTTAGACGTGTCACTTTGAGTGAAAGATGCAAAATGAAACACGAAAGTGAACAAAAAATAAACCGTCTGATTCCACCTTAAGATATCTTTCGTAAAATCAAAGATGTCGTAATGTAATAAATGATTTAACTAAATGCTTGAAGTAGTTAGTAAGGCGTTGTGTTATAAATTGTTAAGGATTTATGTGTGATAAATAAATTTATGGTTATCTTATATATTAATAGCGTAAGCGCTTTTTTGTCCCAGTGATTATGGGACGATGGTTGCACATAAAAGTCTTAGATGTTCAGAAAATTCAGAAAAAAAGAGAATTCTTGATTGCAATTTACTAAATTGTTACGATTTAATAAATAATTAATTTTAGAGAGTGGAAAAAAGTTACTGGCCGGTTATAGAGCGGTACTACGGCTATATAAGAAAAAAAAATCGTAAACATTCTAACTGAACTAATGTATACTATTCGATATTCAAAAAATCAGGTTATTATTATTATTATCAATAAAAATATGTTATCATTTTAAAAGATCTGCAGACCTTAAACTTTGATTAATCAATTACTGTACTTTTGGCAGCGTTCTCTCTCTGATATACTATCTCTTAGTACGTAGTGTGAGCTATATCTCAAAAATATACATAACATAAACATACTATTTATCCTATATGGGCCTGAAATTTAATATTACCAGATTTTACGATTAGGATTAGAAGTTTTTAGCTAAATCCGAATAAACGAATTATATATCTAAGTATACTTTGAAAAGGCGAACTGTAAGTATCTATTATTACGTACTTACTTAATTTCAAGTAAGTACGTAATAAGAAGTATGTTAAGCTCCTCGGAACTCCTTTCATAACTTATAAGTTCAACTGATGTACGAATTTAATAACCAATCTAGCAAAATAACTTTTAACCTGGCGAGATTAAATGATATTCGTTGCTGACATAAGGACTTAATCTGTATAATGTTACGTATATAAATAACTACGAGTATTAAAAAATAAAATTATATATGTTGTAGTATACTAAGCGGTAGTAGCGGAGATGATAATATTAAGAGGAATGTGTGGTGTTACGCAAATGGGTAGAGTAAGGAATGAGTACATAAGAGGAAGTTTAAAAGTAGCACCGATAACTGAGACGGTATGTGGAAGGACCATGTTATGAGGAAGGTCTTGAGCATGGACGTGAATGAATACAGAGGAAAGCGACGACCAAAGAAACGATGGATGGATTGTGTGAAAGACTATATGGCTGGAAATAATGTTACTTGTGAGATGATGTCAGACAGAGAAGTATGGAAGAAGAAGACATGCAATAAAATGATTCATTCCAGTAAAATTGGGATAAGGGCTGGAAGATGACGATGATGATGTTGTAGTATAGTATCTATCGACATTTTTGTATTACCAAAATGTAAAGCAGATAGTAGATATCAATCAACGCCTTCTGATTATCTCTAGTACCGATTTTGATCAAATTTTTTGTGCATGTTTGAGTGGGGTTCCTTTATGATTCATATTGAGTCCTACTAGGCTGGGGGCGCTACGATCAGATTCCATGATTTTCATTTGACTATATTTATAGTTAATATATCAAATTTATACAATTATTATTTCACAGGGATACCAAGGCAATACATTTGATATTCAGAAAATTCTGTGTTATTAAAAACCTAACATTTCTGTAATTGCTATCGGCCTAATATTATATTCTTTTGAACACAAAGAAAACAGAGTAATTAAGAAATTCTGTTTAATTTTCCACCTGTCATTTTATAAACGAAGCAATAAAATTAATTGTAAGATACTTAAGTTCACACATATGTCGACAAATAATTATCAATGATTATTTATACACCTTAGACTATGCTTGTATTGTTTTGAATTGTATGTGTGCGTTCGTTTCTAAATCTGCATCCATACCTTCAAAACGTTGTTTAATATAATGCAGATGAGTTTAAATTTTGAAAAACACTTTTTGTAATTTGAGTTTAATTTAGTTATTTTTTAAGTCGCATTGCGGTGTAAAACGTACCCGAGACGCGTGCCAGGACTGAGCTCGTAAAAACCGCTTAACGTATAATCCAAGACTTTTAAATCCCGAGTAACTTTTTTAAACAAGACATAGTGTACCTATAAACTTACTCTACAAAGTGGTTTCTAGAGGATTACAGCCTTAGAGACCGATCACGTGGCTGTATTGTGCATGATCGTTATACTCACATATATCACAGATACTCAAACAAGGTATGGAATTTCTCACATTCAATTTATATGTGAACCTGTAAATTACCCATTTATAAGATAAAAAAAAGATTTCCTCTTTGAGGAGAAAATTGGGAACTCGGTCACCATGCGTTATTTATGCGGGTTGGTGCTTCACTTGTTTGCATTCCTCTTCCAATTTTTCCGGGCTTAAGCCGAGCTTAATATTTTATTATTTACACATCTAGATAGACTGTTTAAGCTGTAAGCGTGTCGAAGAAAGTAGTAGCCAACAGTATGACGTTTGTCGAGCCTTCAATAAAAAAATTAATTTGGCTCATTTAGTTTAGTTGAGCCACACTTTATCTTAATATAAATAATCTAAGCCGGCAATCTTCGTATTACACTTACTATGAATACATCAGAATACAACTATATGTTACGTTATCGTTTTATATTTTAACAGTTACGTGTTTATGCTTAAAATTCTTATCCTCTTTTCCTTAACACTTCCTTTATTCAGCCTTAGGATATGTACATTCTGATAATGTGATTTTCTTGTATCTATGTTGGTAGCACGACGTTAACGTGACGTTAACGCCTTTCATTTAAATTGTATTGAAATATGTTATAGCAAGATCGTTTATCACTTCGAGAGTATAATACCTGTCATAATTATTTTATTACCAATATTTAGAGCATACTCCGATCTCCTTTTGGCTAAATTACACTGCTGCACACTATTTATTGTTTTATATTATTTTAATTATTAATTTTTTACTCTTAAAACTTGTTCTGTTGTAGTTGTATTTTTAGTTATTATTATTATTATTTTTTTGATGTATTTTAGGATAAGTGATATTTTGTTATGTTTCGTTGTTTATGTTGTGTGAAAGTAGTGTAATTTGCTCAATAAATGTTTATTATTATTTATTATTATATGTACATTTACTTAGAGCTTATTAAGAGCTAACATTGTGGACAGCAGCTATCCGCTATAGTTATTCGCCAGGAGCCTTATATTGCAACCGTAGTTAAATTTTGTGGAAGCACTTAGAACGGGCTATGAATACTGAACATCAGAACCTGTACTGCAGATAACGTTTCACGTACTCCACTGTGGTTGCGCCACTGTTAAAGCCAATCCAATGTTTTTGGATATAAAAAAATATATTAATAGTGGAATGGTAACTCAAAAAAGAAATTGTTTGATTTGGTCCCCTTCGAATCTCGATCGATACTATCCATCAGTGTTACTAACCATGAGATCTCCGATACAATCCAAAATTTCCAGAATCTTTTATGAATATTTAAACAAAGTCGTAAACATTAAAAAAACGAAAATTTAATCATACCACTATGCTAAATCAGAACGACAAAACTAAGAATTGAGCAAAAATACAAAGGGTATAAAACAAAAGTATTACAATTTCATTAATATTGGCAGCTCAATAAAGACCAACGTAACCAAACCAACGCAACCAACGTGACCAACGTGACAAACTTTGTCAAATTTCAACGGGAATTAAATAAAACTACATTACTTTTTTCTAGATGAATTATACTGTTTCATTTAACTGGATTTAAATTATTTATTCGAATTCTTACTCACAAAACCTGCTGGATTTTTTTTTTCATTTAAATTCATTCATTTTTCATTTTATTCATTTTAAAACTATGAGGTATAAACGATAATTTGACTCTTGTGGCTATAATTACACTAGCTCACTCACATAACACATCTTCTGCTCGTGTATTTTATATCACTGCCATTAAGAAAAGTAGTGACAATATTCATGCTCCTAATTTAACGAGAAAACTAAATTTTGAAGATCATTGGCCATTTGTTAATCAATCTTTTGATGTTCTATCAATATAAGCTTTATCGATGTTTTTTTGTAAGTTGTCCGATTGTTTAATCGGATGGGAATATTCATTCACAATAGCCAATATAATATACAGTAACAAGATAAATTAATTATGCAATACAGTCTGGTACTACAATAAATAGACTTGAGAAAACCGTTTAAAGAATATCAACCGCTTTTTTTTTCTATGTCCATGATTGCTAGCAATTTTATACAACACGGCCTGTAGGCGATCGTTTTGTTCTCGCTATAGGCTTATATACTCACTAACGATACTATAAATATTTTATTTTTAAAATAATTAGTATATCGTTAAATTACGAATTACGAAATTGAAACTCGAATCACCTTTCGAGGAGAAGGAAATTCGTATGGAAATTTGACATTTCTTCAGTAAAACTTTGGGAATCGCTGTTTAGCCTTATGTTATTAAATTAAAGAAAGTTTTTATATCGTTTTTGAAAGTAGATGACCTAAGAGGGTGAAATCGGGTATAAAAATTCTATAGAATTTCGCCATTTCTTTATATGGAAATTGGTGTTTAGCCTTTTATTTATTTGGGAGTTATGATTGTAGAAATTTTGTCACCTAAGAGGGTGAGATTGAAGATGGAGATAAGCAAGTCAATTCGAGGTCAATAATTGTGGATGAAGGTTTTTTTTATAAAAGTTCACCATCGTCAAAGTTAGAAATATGGAAATTGATCTGTGTTATACTAGGAAACTCCAGTATCAGAGCGATTTTAAGGTGAGAATGTAATTATGGATAAAAGTTTTCATAAGTGATGCTCATTCTTAGAAATATTGCTAAGAGGAAGCAAGATGTGCAAAAATAAAGTGTTCCAAGTTCCAAGTATTTCAACTCAAAATCGGGCAAAAACATATTTGGACAAAATAATACGTCATGTTGGAAAATAGACCCATAGCGGCCTAAAAGTTTTCATTGGCAGTCTACAAATGTTAACAATCCTTTGGTGTTGGGACGTTAAATGTTAGGTCCCTGTGCTTGTAAATACAGTCACTTAAATATTAAAATTGATAATAAATATTAAAAGTAATAAAAAAAAATATGCGTCACAAAAATTTTAAGTAACATTTACATATTTTATAATAATTGCACACAAAATTTTATCATAAGTTCAAAGCGGTACGCTCTTTACTAAATAAAGACAATAATTATTATGCATTTCCATCAGTTCCATTATATTTTCATTTTTAATAGTTCACTATTAAAGTTCAAATATATTTCACGCCAACGTCGTTCAGTGTACGACTCATATGACGTGTGTGTCCTATATTTCCCTAAAATATTTGTAATAAACGCTGGAACGATTAAAACTATTAAGTGCTTTATTAATATATATAATTTAACCTATAACATTGCTGTTAATTCGATTCACACCTTGGACTACAATAGGTAATGCGTATTAATTAATATCATCACTGCCTCTAATTGCTGTTATTCATGACAATACAATAGTCCTATTATTGAATAACGTTCAACCACTAATCGTTGCTATTCATATCAATTAACTAATAAAGACCTTTGTCCGCTTGAGTTCGATTATTGATTCACTCTGCAATATCTGTAACGTAGAATTGAGATGTGCCGAGAATGCCCGGCGGCGTTGTATTGGCTCTATACATTGTTTTGGATATAATATCCTATATCCGGCTTACACGGAACTCATTGTACGTTGATGTTACTCTGCCAAAAGCCTTCATCAAATTGCCAAACTTCGTTGATTGTTCATTCGATTGAATTAATCGGATAGTGAATAAATAAAAGCGCAGTAAATGAAAGATAAGCATTTTTTTATAGCATTTGTTGGCAGTCTGGCAATTGATGATAAGTGCCATTGCCAGTACACAATGTTACTGTAAGAAATAATTCCTCATAACATCAATGCGCTACCAACCTTGAGAGCTAAGATGTTATCCCTTGTTTCTGTGGTTACACTATCTAAATCAGTCGTCAAACTGGAACGCAACAATACCAAATAATATATCTTTATTACTAATTCAATAATTGTCAAAATTAATGAGCCTAGTGGTTAGAACGCGTGCATCTTAACCGGTTTCAGGTTCAAACCCAGGCAGGCACCACTGAATTTTCATGTGCTTAAATTGTGTTTATAATTCATCTCGTGCTCAGCAGTGAAGGAAAACATCGTGAGGAAACCTGCATGTGTCTAATTTCAACGAAATTCTGCCACTTGTGTATTCCACCAACACGCATTGGAGCAACGTGGTGGAATATGCTCCAAACCTTCTCCTCAAAGGGAGAGGTCTTAGCCCAGCAGTGGGAAATTTACAGGCTGCTAATGTAAAAAAAAAAATAACATAAAACTCGCCATCCATCTAACTTGTACTAATTCATTTACATCTAAATTCAGTGAAGTAAATAATGTACATTGATAGTTTGATAGCTTCGTGACATTAAATAATCTTCATTCTTTACTTTGTAAAGTCGGTATTCTTAAAGTGGATATGACTCATGATTATGTAGTCGGAGGGATGTCAGTTAAAATTGAAGTAAGCATCACTGAGTTTTAAGTTTTTTTTTTTAATGATTAAAATAAAAGCAGGCAACGGGCAAATGACCACCTACTGGTAAGTGGTCCGCACTGCCTATGGGCATGGCTATGGCCATTGGCGCTGTAAGATCACACTAATACGCCATCAACCTTAGGACCTAAGATGTCATATCCCTTGTGCGTGCGTTCACGCACCCTAAAAACGGAATGTCAAATGTGTCATTGAGTTTCGCTTTAAGCGGTTTAAAATCAATACGTTATGCGTTAAAATTTCCTGATGTTTTTTTTTCTACAGAATGTTTATACTACGTAATACCTGAGTGGTGCGTCCGTTTTTGGAATTAAGCCAATAAAGCCTGAACGGCCGAGTGCAGGTGAGCTTTGAATAATTACTCTTACCTTTCATAGTTTTTGATAACATTTTGTCGCTCGCTGGCTTTAAAATTTTCACCGAAATACAATATACAATGCTTTGACCTATTTTTTTATGAAATTCGATTGGTGTTTCTATCGTTTGTGATATTGACCACTTTTAGTCACACACATACACACATCTTTTAGTCTTTTTGAATTACTGGTCTCGATAAAAGTGTTAGTTCTTTTATTTCAAATTTTTAGTTGTAAAATTCTTTTTTAAATTTCAAATAGGATTCTTATAGATTCGTTTCTATGAATATTACTTTTATCTTTTTATAATAATATACGTGGCTTTTTTAAATTTATAGAACACTATTATTGTTTTTATAAGAACATTTTGACAATTATGGCTATTAATTTATCTATAGAAAAAAATAGATTTTTACGTTACATTGACTGAAAAATCTATTATAATTCAATATACATAAAACTATTACTGGAAGATGGAACCACGTCTTGGAGAAGGTTTTATATTATAAAACTATTGAAAATACAGCTGCATTTCTCACTATCAATTGCTTTAAATTAAGACGTGACAAGTATGAATTTTATAATTATAACAATCGTGTATATTAATTTTACATCCCGAACGTTTCAAATGCTTTTCATTGCATTGTTATCTTTCGTCCAAGTGTTTTACAAGTATGTCATATTTAAAAAAAATATTCACATCAAAAATAAACCATATATATAGATATTAAAAAATAAAAGCAATTTTTCATTGTGCACGTTTTCGTCGACACATCAAAAAAATTCAAAGAATCGTTTGAATATTAAAACAGTTCTAGATGGTTTACTTCCAATTTTCCAATTACGATCACTCGTTCGAAACTTTTACGATTCATAGTTTCGTCGAAGTATTGATACAGGATGTGATATTTTTATTAATAAAACTTATCGACGGAATTCGTTTTTCGAGCGGTTATTACTACACTGCTTGATGGGATATTGAAATTTTCAACTATTTGAACACGCAATACTAAGTTTAGATTACCTAGTAATGCAAACATGTTGTCTAAATATATAAATATTATTCGTATAAAATATATGCCGAGTTATAGTGAAATACATCACGTGTTTATCGTATCATTAATCGAAAACTGAAACCGAACGATACTTGCATACGCCCTGGGGTACGATATTTATTACAACAAAATACGCTGTTGCAAATTTATTAGTCTAACCAAATAGACATAACCAAATATAAAAAAGATAGTGTTCTATACATTAGGACTTGGTCGACTGATTACAATATAATTATATAATGCTGTTTTTTTGACTGAGTAGAGATTAAATCAATACTGTGATGATCGATAATGATTAAATCAATATTGAATGATCATATTCGTAAAAATATATGATTAATGTAATACTATAAATCAATTACTCTTCACATTGTCGGTTAACCCGTGTAAAATTTAACATAAATGATATCCGGCCAAATGTAAAAACATTATTAATATTTACGACCCGAATACCTCTTGGATGCCGTCCAATACCGTGCAGAACTTCCATATACCTTATACAGGTGGTACAATAAATAATAGCGCTTTGGAAATCCACGATATATGTTACGTGTGATAACTTGTGACCTATAATTCACTTCAGTCTAAAGGGTTAATTGTGACTAAGAACCATGTTCATCTAACCATTAAATAAATGATTCGTTCAGGTTTCGTTACGTAATTTTAGATGACGTACTGTGTTTGGACATAGTAACATGTATTGTTAATTTCCGTCCGTGGCTCGGCCTTGTTTAGGCCCATGTCAAAGTTAGGTTTCGTTTTGCATAGGTCAGCGTAATTACTGGCACAAAGGACAATATGTTTACTCAGTCAATGTCAGATCGTAAAATATACGATATCATAATATAATATATATCTTGTCTTTTACAATATATATGATATATTTACTTGGTGGTAGTGCTTTGTGCAAGCCCGTCTGGGTAGGTACCACCCACTCATCAGATATTCTACCGCCAAATAACAGTACTCTATATTGTTGTGCTCCGGTTAGAAGGGTGAGTGAGCCAGTGTAATCACAGGCACAAGGGACATAACATCTTAGTTCCCAAGGTTGATGGCGTATAGGTGATGTAAGGAATGGTTAATATTTATTACAGCGCCTTTGTCTATGGGCGTTGGTGACCACTTACCATCTGGTGACCCATATGCTCGTCCGCACACCAATGCCATAAAAAAGATATATACGATATCATAATATAATATATATCTCGTCTTTAAAAGTATTGGAAAGATTTGTGCAATATCCAGATTCAGAAAAAATGAGCCGTTATTAAAGCTGAATGGAATTACTGCGGTTGAGATTTTGCTCGTTAAGCTAAAACTTAAGTGACCGGCTAGAATTAAGTTCTCAAATCAAGTTAATTCCTCGTTGTTATTTGAATACTCATCAGATATTCTGTTTCTTTGACGCAACCAGTTTTCGTATGCGACAATTTAATTTGGTCTCATAATATTGTATTGTGAAGTATATCCGTTAGTAGACCAAGTTTGTATCGACAGAATATTTTCATTCAATACTTGAGATGGGATAACATGGGAAATGTTTATATCCGTATTATTTAATTAATAAATTTTAATTAATTTATATCTGTATTAATTCTCAACATAACATAATTAAGTATATCATAATAAATACCATTAAATGTTATAATATAAATGTGATACAATTATTTACAAGTATGTATTTATTTTAGGTACTGCATGTTTGTAAACCTATATCAGTTGGAGTATTCCGATTTCTTACTGATGTATTTTTTTAAAGTTTACTTAAGGCATTAAGACCGTCTTTGTTCATCCAAATTTTAATAAATTAATGTGATCTACTTACCATATATGTATTTTATGTGCAACCAAAACTTTTTTTCTTTTTTCCTTTTCTCTAATGGGTACGTTGTATATAGACATGCGGATGTCAATTGGAAAATATATCTCTCACTCTATAGAGGTTCTTTGACTAGTTCAGGCACGAAAAAAAACAGTTGAGTAATAGTCTAAGCTATTACCAAGATTATTATTAAATAAGATCTCGAAAATATTTCGAGACCACAAAAACATTATCTAAAGTAATGAATACTTTAGATAATGTTTTTGTGGTCTCGAAATTAAATAATCTAATTCAAGTATTATATAAAATAATTTGATTTTAGTTTACTTTTTTTTCATTTCAACTGCAGTAGTCGCTTCAATAGCGCCAGCCACCTAACTCTTCCCAGTCCCCTCTGTTCCACGCCTCATCCAATCCGGTCCACAACGTTAGATAAAAAAAGTCTCGCCTTTTTTTTTTTGTCTCATTTTTACCTTTTACTTATGTCTGTTGGACTTTTTATTCATTTAGTTACCATACAATTTAAAAAATGTAGATACATTTATAAAATATTGCCGACCACTCATCAGATATTTTACCGCCAAACAGCAATACTTAGTATCATTGTGTTCCGGTTTAAAGGGGTGAGTAAGCCAATGTAACTACAGGCACAAGGGACATAACATCTTACCTCCCCGGTTTTTGGCGCATTGGTGTAATGTAAGAAATGGTTATTATATCTTACAGCGTCAATATTTATGGGCAGTAGTGACCACTTATCATAAGGTGGCCCATTTGCCCGTCCGCCTACCTATTACATAAAAAAAAAACAGTCATAAGTTTAATCTTAACCCCTTGACTATTATTGTATCTACTCCTAGCACAAACTTTATGCTTTTTATTATTTTTATTAATACAGTTTATACAAAATTTAATCTTTTTAATTTTCGATACGAATGTCAGTTCGTTGGTTTTTGCTTCGTATCGGAGTTTTTTTAATGTTGTTCAGGTTTATATAGGAAGAAGTAATCTTTTTTTGATAACGCTGTTTCGTTTAATCGGAATTGACTATTGATGCGTAAGAGAAAATCAATTTTGAAGATATGTTTTGTTACAAAAAATGCTGGAAAGTGCTGATGAATTTTATTATGTTAAGGGATAAAGTGATTCAATGAACTGTTGCTTTAATTGAATTTAAATTTAATATTGATTTAAAATATATCATTTTATTTTTCTTCAAAATAATATAATTATAATATCTCACTCTTACAATATGTACGGATAAAATAAATGTATGGTTGAAACCCCCTTTCAATCATTAAACTTGTTCATTAGAGTCTCCAAGTATGAATTAATTTAGCAGACAAAAAAATGAAAGATGGAAATCTAATTGTATTGGTAAAATTTTAAATATAGTTCGGAATTGTTACACATTTATTACGCAGAATGATTTTCTATTCAGCGCTTTAAAAGACATTCATGTCCAAAGTCGTACTGATATTTATTGTCTTACTAAAAATGCAATTTACTCACTTCCATCGGGAATTTATTGCGAAGTCAAAGTTATAGGAGGATATTTGTGGATGAGTGTGCCAGTGTGTGTGTGTATAAGTTTTCGAGAATGTGATTTTACATATATATTGTAAAATTGGACTTTCTTTTGGGTAATTATTTCAAGTAATAATGAGTTTTATAAAGTGCCTAATAATACTTTTAAAAGTAATTAATAAGTAATCGATTTTTATGCGAAACAAAACAAGACTGTCCTGCCATAAAACTGAAAATGGAGCTATTCTATCTTCATCCATTCACGCATAAGCGTAACTTATAAAAATTATAGCCAATATCACTTGGGATGGATTTGAAAAAATAGATACTCGTACATCAAAATCTGTTGATGCATTTAAAAGTTATCGAGAAATAAATAAACTCACTATAAAAAACTATACCAATGTAGATGATAAAAATGCTTGAATATACAATACAATTTAATTCTTCACAGTCGACAAATTCCATGTGAGATAAAGAGTAACTACTGAGATTCTTACTAGTTTTTCTTGATATAAAACAATCTAAACATCCAATTTAATCCTTTCAAAATATGCTGTTTGTATAAAAAATATATTCAAAAACTAAACTCTTAGTTAAACTCCTAGCTATCACGATCGTATAGTTTTCATTCCGCATTCGTGACCTATCGGTTACGACAATCCGTTAAAAAGTTTTAGATGAACAACTGAGAATTCTCGATTGAAATGTTTTCTTTTTTTTTTCACACCGTCCGATAACGAGAATTGCATTTGAATTCAGATCGACAACGGTTATCGAATTCCCAATTTTTTTTGGATCTCAATACGCCATTTTAAATAGAGGCACGAATGCTATTATTTATTACAACTGAACAGGCTAGCGAAAAATGTTTGTAGGAATTCCGGCAATTTCGTGTACACTAAAAATGTTTTTTTTTTTATTCAAGCTATGAATATATTTCATTACGAATACGATTTTTTGCTAAATAATTACAAAGCATTATTTAATAAAGATGCGTAAAAAACCGAGTTAAAAAAATTAATATATTTTTATTAAAGTGGAGAAAAATAATATTTAATTAATATTTATATCAATTATGTCTTATTTGTAAAATTGTACACAATTACAAAAGTTGACATAAGAATCAATAAGACCTGGTATCCTAGCCTGAAGAAGGTTAGGATATTTTCTTTTCCGAACCGATGAGAGTTTTCAACTTTGATTATTCATAAGTTAGCGCAATGCTTCGACATTGAATGAATTAATTTTAAAAAATATTCTCAACAACAAAGGCTACTTCTCTTTTATTTCTTTAGGGAACATAAACTTATATCGACAAGGATAGAACATACATAAACCCCCAATCTTTGTCTTATCCCAAGATTGTAGGTTCTAATACTGGGATGCACTATCGAGTTTTCACGTGTTTTAGGTGGTGACGTAAAAGCGTGACAAAATATTAGAAGTTAGTAAAACATTCACTGCCAATCTTTTCGAGGGAAAACCAAGTCTTTGTACAGCAAAAAAAAAATGGCACGTACAGAAGAATATTTGTTAAATTACTTTGTTGTATGTGAATGATTCACTTCTATTGGACAGATTCATGATTTTTTTATACGATTAGCATAAAAATCTTTCGTCATGATTGCAATGTCATGCCATGTCATGTCTTACCTAAAGTAACCAAAAGTCTACAAGAGGAGTTAGATTATTTACATGTTATTTTCGCGCTGCAGATTTTTATTGCGTCAGTTCTATTTTTAAAACGTCAACAAAGACTTTTCTGGATAATTTAGGTCAGCTCGCAACATATACGCCACCTTTGTGTATCTAAGAATGGCAGTGCAGTGGCATTGTTGGACCATTGCAACATGACTTTTTATAATCAAAATAATACTATTTCCAAATCATTCTTGCATTGGTGACCAATTGGAAATAAAGTATGGTATGCCTCATCTTACCAGATATGCAAATGGCATATAATATCAATCTATCTATATTATTTAGAGAAATCCGTCGTAACCATCATTCATGAACTTTCCTTCCTTATTGGTTTCCAGTTCTTATGATAGCACAGTCACTTACCAGCTATTATGCTACAATGCAGAAATTTGAATTGCCAAGGTCCAGTTGAAATAGTTAGTGATGTTTACTGGCACAAGAAACATAAAAATGGGTATCTTCAAAATGGTTCAAATTTCATGTAACGTCAGTTTTATGCAAGCAGTATTCACCATTAGATTAAAAAAAAATTGTCTATAATCTTTAAATTAATAATAATTACTGATGTACACTTGATAAAGTCAGGTAAATATTTTATTTCTTTGGAATTGTCTATTCGACCTGAAAATTAAGTTTCTTTTTTGCAAATTTGATAGACGGAAGAAGAGGTTACAATCAGGCAAAGATATTGGTACCAATGCGCACTAAGCTTTGGTATCTAAGACCATTGTGCCTTTAGTTACACTAGCTTACTCTCTCTTCAAACCTGAACAAATGATAAACAATACTGACAGTTGCCATTAGGCAGTATAATATTACCGGTGATATTTTTCAACGCATGTATCGAATCACAAACATCACGAGAATTAAAAATAGACTCGAAATGCACAGTTAAATAAATACATTATAAAAGCAACCAAATTTCAATTCAGACGTACACGAATATTCATGCGACAATTCCTGTCGGTTCAAAACAATCGAGGTTCTCGTAAAACGAAACCGTTTAAAATCGGAACGATGTTGTGGCCGATTCAATTTAATTAAAACAATTTAGATGCGCATAAAAACCTACACTATATAACAATGTACAGTTATATATTTATTTTACGTGCGAGTAATTTATCGGTCGTTGAACTATCTGGGCGTTACCCTAATATACCCTGTTCAAGTTAGCTTGATCTTTTTGACAGTCGGGCTAATGATGAGAAACAGAAAATATAACATATATAACAGTCGATGGAACGATGGAATGCGTAATTCAAATTAGAATTATTTTTTTTAACTTATTTTTCTAATAATTGTTATACCAGCTAAAGAGACTAACCTAACCTTTTTTTTTTGTTTAACGAGGAGGAAATGCATTTACGCATGCCACCCGATCGGGGGACCGGGACGGGTATGTGGGACTCAACCGGGAACTAGTGCTCCGTGCCAGGGCACGCTAGTGCTAATGCTCTACCCACTAAAACCATCCTCGGGTTTCCACCATGCCGCCGAGTGGTGAGGCCACGGGATCGCCAAGGGCATGCAACCGCGACCCCACCAGCGGCAGCCGCCGCAAGGCGGCTGAATATACCATCCAAAAGGGCCCCCGTCCATAACAATAACTTAACAATGATCTTTAATAAAAAATTTTGTAATCGATATTTGTAGCGATATAACATTGTATAGTACAGTAGCAGCCCGTAAATGTCCCACTGCTGGGATAAAGGCCTCCTCTCCCTTTGAGAAGATGGTTTGGAGCATATTCCACCACGCTGCTCCAATGCGGGTTAGTGGAATACACATGTGGCAGAATTTAGTTGAAATTAGACACATGCAGGTTTCCTCACGATGTTTTCCTTCACCGCCGAGCACGAGATGAATTATAAACACAAATTAAGCACATGAAATTTCAGTGGTGCCTGCCTGGGTTTGAACTCGAAATCATCGGTTAAGATGCACGCGTTCTAACCACTGGGCCATCTCGGCTCAGTATAAACATTGTACAAGCGTCTATTATTTTCAGTGTTTCTATTTAAATTTTTCTTTGAAGCAATAATATATAATGAAAAAGTCTTAAAAATTTCGAATAACGCTTGAATCTTTAGGAACTTTTGTATTATACGTATCTTTGAAACATTTTTACATTTTTTAAAATTATTAAATTAATAAAACTATATGTTCGTCATTGCAAAGTTATGTCGATCAGAAAAATTTACATCTGTCAAAAAGATCAAGCTATATTGTACAGGGTATAGTCAATTGTTTTACATCTAATGGGGACGAATTAAGAATATAAACGATACTTAGACTTGTTGGCTATGTTTATGGTAGACATTACCATTGAGGGTCACCGAGTCCAATCATATGCTGGACTTCATTTCTAAGGTGAATTATAAAAATTATTTCAGCTATTCTATCTGTTTAAACAATTATTCCAAGGTCATTCGGGTATACCTCACAAATTCCCGACTAAATTATCTAGAGAGACATGTACTTAGATTGCATCAGCATTTGCTTGTATAAAACATACACATCATCGAGAATATTTAAACAAATTCAAGAAAAACAAATCATATTTAAACATTATCGCATTTAAACTTAATACAATGGATATTATAATCAGAACAATAGCTCTTACCTTTAATTGATTTCGCCATCAAAGCACCAAACGAACTGAGAACTAATCTACTTAGAATTATAATTTATTTTACTTATTGATTTTCTTACATTTTAATAAATATAGTCATAAATATAATGAAACTTATAACCATATTTATGCTCAATAAGCACATAGCTTATGATTGAAACCGTAATACTCTAGTAATTATCAAATATATTAACACAATTATAATATCACTAGTTATATCAACAAAAGGTTCTTTGATAAATATACCTAATATGGTTTCTAGCTACACAAATTGAGTTTAAACATCATCAATGCTAGCAATTATTACGTATATTTCGTGTCACAATGACCAGTGTTATTCGAAACTCGTACCAACAACTACGTTAAATTGACAAGGGTTCTGAATTCAAAAATGAAACATTAGTTGCTTAATAACAAAAATAATAATCCAGAGCATCAAATTGAAAAAAAAAGGAACCAATGTATATCACGGCTGACTTAAGTTTTTTTTTTAATGTGATCATTTTGACCATCACCAACTCGCTTAATATTACACTGACTAAATACTCTACAAACCAGAACACCGCATCACAAATCATTGAGTGAGTGCTCCCATTGAAGGTTATCTCTGGTTTTGGTAGATAGAATAAATAAAAGGGAAAACACGTTTATATATAGTACATTAGTTGTAAACAAAGGTCGCTACACACTGCAATTAGTTACATGAACAAGAGAAATGAGGTCAAAGGTGTAACTGTAAAATGCTGTTAAGTTAACGACTAACATTACACAACTTTTAATTGAAAAACTTACCAAAATAATATCGTCATAACGTCGGAATAAATTAATATCTGCAAACCTGGACATTATTAATAAATAATAACTGTTAATCGCAACTTTTATAGAAAAAAAAACATGTATATTTTTTATTGATTTTATAAGGTAGATAATGATTATGATATGTTTTATGATATAGGTAGGCGGACAAATAGACCACCTGATAATAAGTCTTCCCCACCGCCGATAGACATCGGTTCCTTAAGAAATAGTAAAAATAGAATTACTGTTTGGTGGCAGAATATCCAATGAGTGGAGTGCATCTACCCAGATGGTTTTGTAAAAAGCCCTACCGCACATAAGAGAGCATCATGCAATTTACTAACCCGGCGTAAAAGTCAGGTAGTAACTGTATAACAACAAAAAAACATGTTTTATATCCAGCGAAATAATCCTTCGTTTAATTTGAATAGGTGCGCGTCTCCCTGCCCTACTTTACGGTTTTCTTTAGCGTTCGTGAAATTAGTTTCACCGAATGCCGCTGGTCAACTAAGATATTAGACAAAAACCTTTCTTCATAATGCAACGGTGTCAAGTACGGATAGCATCACACACATTTTTATTAACGTTTTTTTTATTTTGCAATTAAAGGTCAAAATTAATTAAGATACTTATATTCAGTTTAAAGCTTTTGTTATTTATTTCTGAAGTATCAACACAGATATCCTCAAGTATAATAAGAATAGGGAGACTCAGAATGGATCAGCATTTCAATTTATGAGTATAATACACGCCCCTGAATAGGTACTCCTTTTGAGCACAAATTCATAGTATACTTTAAATTAATTGTCATTGCGGTCTTGCGTGACAGTACACATGAATATACCATAACTAATTTTATTATTATCTTATTATAGTTAATTAGTGCAGGTATATGAAATATGAATTAATTTAAATATTTAATGCGGAATTTTATCGAAGTATCATCGCACTTTAATGTTATTAGTTTTCAATATTTAATAATTGAGTAATGTTTTATTATTTAATTTATCAAAGCAAATTTCAAGTTAGTTTTTTTAGATGGTTTGTTCGTAATAATTTATCATTATCACAAAAAGATAAAATTCGCTCTTAATTTTATTAATTTGTATTTCTGTCAGATACCTATATAAAGTCTTTTTTTTTTAAGATTGAGACTTTGTTACATATGTGTTTATGTAGGTTGTCGATTATAGATTATGATGATAATTATGTCGTTTTGACCGATTACGGTCACAGTGGTCAGTATAAACGTATCGAACAAATACGCATGACATATCATTATAGTGCACAAGTGAGTGAGCTAATATAGGCATACTCTATATTCCTTCACTCTCGTAAACCGATGGGACACGACACGACCGGAGAGAACAGACGCTTTCCGAGGCGCGGTACAGATACACTTCCTATTTCCAGAGAATTTTTCACCTGAAAAACCGAATGAATGAATGAACTTTTATCAGGCTGAACTTGGATTTGTAGCTAGGACCTCGGGACCTGTAAACGTACAATATCTAGACCAACAAGAAATTTAATTTTAGATGTTATTTATTAGGTTAGTTGTAAATTATTATTGAGTTAAATTTCGGTAGGTGATTGTTTGGCCATTAAAAAGAAAGTTGCGATGGTCCAATATAGAACTTATGTAACTTAACCTTAGTTGGATTATTTTTCATGTTTAATTTTTGTATTCAATTTATTATTTGCGTTAGGAATATATTTCGAATGTAATACACCAAGCCGAACGGAGTAAGCCAAATAAGCTTCGGAGAATCAAAAGGAGATGCAACATAAGCTTAGCTAGTGAATTTTTAGCAAACTATTACTTTATTTTTAATTTTACATCTAAAAATTTATAATATGTTTTCCATTATAAATAATTAAAATTTATATTGCTAGAGTAGCTTGAGTTAAATAACTGGATGTTTTTTAAGAACATCCTGTATCGTGTGTTATGTAAATAATATTCAAACTACCTTCGTAATTATTTAAAATAGGAAGGCGAACAACAACGGGCAAATTGAACACGTGATAATAAGTAGCTCTATATGAGCAGTGATGACTACTGGTTATCGTGATACCTTTTTTTTCTCTTTTAACCAACAAGTCACAGATGTTCCTCAGCAAGTTTTAGTGTATCTTTCTTTTAAATTAACTGTGTTTTCATTTCCAGGGCTTATCCCAATTACTATTTAAGTTTCTTTTGTGATTTTTTCCTTTGAGGCTCTTTTTATCAAAGTGTTATAAACATACAAAGAGACCGGTTTTTTTTTTGCGTAAAGTTGTATATGATATGATTTTATGTATTCGGTACCTTAACGGTGTATTAAAGTGATAAAATCGATACATACTTAAATCTTCTCAGACATGACTATTCGGTATAAAAAGGAAGGAATCCATTAAATTCAGTTGAAATGCGTCTGGGTCATTTTTCATACATTATTCATCATCGCGATCCATTTTTCACCCGTATTCCGTCACGATAAAATATTCTCGAGTAATAAATATAAAAGTTTTACCTTTCCATCCTACTCAATCGGATATAATATTTATTTGATTGCATCCAGCGAAGAGACGGATGCTAAATACTCTTCACGATAATTGTATAAAATCAACTTTGCGATTCAACGGGGAAATGCTGCTACATTCTTGCCAACATGCCACGCGGTCAAGATTTATACAGTAACTATTTTTAATTCATATTACATAATATATACATTTTTAAGCACTTAATGTTATCAATTCTTATGTAAATAAATATATACTTTCTACATTAATTTGATTTAATTATGAGTATACGATTACAAATATTAAAATATGGTAATTCAAACAATGAAAAACCTTCCCACCGTTCGTGTAACCTCAATATATTTGACCAGTATTCAGCTTTACCAATGGTCTTCTTGACTATATCATATACCCGATGATGAATATGCCTTGCGCGAATCAAAAACGTGAAATATTTAATTGGCGTCTTATGTTCGAATTCATTTATTCTATGTAAAAGCATTAAACATTACAGTCAAAGTAAAACTACCCTAGTATTGGAAAAGAAAAGACTCTGAAGACTGATTTAATAGGAACTGCTGAAAGAAACTCAGTGATTATTTTTAATTTCTCAATATTTGCAATATAACAGAAAAATCAGCTAAGAGGCGAGCATATAATTGAAAATAAGTTATGAATTTTGTAATAATTGTTTTTTGTGGATAAACAAATGGACCACCTGATGGTAAGTGGCCACCACAGTCCATAGACAATATTGCTGTAAGAAATATTAACCATTCACTGCATCGCCAATGCGCCACCAACTTTGGGAGCTAAGATGTCATGTCCCTTGTGCCTGTACACTGGCTCACTCACCCTTCCAACCGGAACACAACAATACTAAGTACTGCCGTTTGGCGGTAAAATATCTCATGAGTGGTATCTACCAAGACGGCCAATTGCGCAAAACCCTACCACCAAGTTAATATAATAACCGTTTAAATACAACAAGTTCCTCTGCAACCGATAATCATCATGTTTCCTTAAAATTCGTTCTCATAAGTAAATGAAACGTAGTACCTGCAACGCTGACGCTCAAATACGCTGGCGGAAAATACCCATCCATAAATTTCTAAGTAAAACATTATATTCATATAATAAAGTCAATAGACTGTACTATAGTAGCTTGAACTACATTTATCGAAATAGCAATTACATTTAAAGGCTTCTCGATTTATTACAGAGACGACTTCGTGAAGATTTCTCCTTATAGTTTAAATTTATTTCTTTGAAACATGGAACTGCTGCTTTTAGTAACTATGAATGAATACTAAAATAGTAATATTATAAATTGTAAAGTGTGTGGGTTAGTTTCTTTCAGTAGTTACGTAACGGACAGAGGTGATTTTTTTTCTTAATGATAGTTTACACGTTGGAAAAACAGAGTCTAATATAAATAGTGGACTTTAATTTAAATGTTTGCTCAATAAAGGTAGTAATAAATTATTTTTGCTATATCATTACACAATAGGTTTACACAACAGCGCGATTATTAAGACATTTTCTGCCTCGCACAACCACTCTGTGGAACCAGCTTTCGCCGACGGTTTTTCCGAACCGATACGACTTAGGAACCTTCAAAAAAGAGCGTACTCTTTCCTAAAAACCAGCAACGCACCTGCAACCCCCCTGGTGTTGCAGATGTCCATGGGCGGTGGTAAACACTTTCCATCAGGTGAGCCTTATGCTCGTTTGCCCCCTATAACATGAAAAAAAAGCGAGAACGTCGTATATATAAAGAAATAATGTATATTTAGTATCAGCATTGCACCCGTGCGAAGCTAAGGCGGGTCGCTAGTAATGTAATAAAATAACATTATCCAAGAAAACGTCCGACCCTATTCGCTTTATTATCACATTATTATTATAAGCATTATAAGTACATATGGAAAAGATTATACACGTGACGCAACAATGAGTGCAGCCACTATTTAAATTCACTGAGGGCTTTCTGTCCGGAAGATTTAGGGCAAACAAACAAGGCTATATAATGATGAGCTCTGTGGCGAATATACAAGTACTGAGCTTCACTGGGGCTTAGTCATTCGAATGTCAGAAATGAACTCTTACATTAAGCATCAGTATCAAACTCAACCTAGAACGCAATCATGCAATGTCAGAAAGTGATATGCAACAGTGATTATAACATTGATTTCATATAAAGGACATAGGAATCAAAATAGCGTATCAACGCGAGGCGGTTACAACATTTCGCTAGTGAATAACGAAGTGTTCTTACTGAATAGAACTGCAGATCTGTTTTGTTGATTCATTATTTCATCTATTTATAATATTATGCGTCATAACTAAGAGATTCGTCACATGAGAATGTGGTGGTCGTCGGTTCAATACCGAACTGTTAGGTTCTAATCGTAAGCTTTTACAGATATTGAGTTTTAACAAAACTGGTACTTTGCGTAATGTTTAAACAAATACATAATTTTTCGTTTATAATATTAAAGCAACCGATCACTGGCATATTAATGGGCAAATGAATCTTCTCCTCGTGAAGAGAAGGCTTAAAACTAATTCCACCACGCTGTTTCCATACTAGTTGATGGATACACTTACCCAAAATTCTATCCGACACATACATTTCTTCAAAATGCTTTCTTTCATCGGCTAACAACCTACCGACGGGTGATCTATCAAATTATTATTATAATTATTCACATATTGAAGCGATTGATATATCCCAGTTTTTAATAATAGTAATAATAAATATATATTTATTAAATGGTTGTCGTTCCGAATTTAAGATGTTAATGTAAAGGAAAAAGAAAAGAAACGAAAAGTAAAGTCTACTAAAGATACCGCGTCTGATGTTAGTTCCATCGTCTGTTACAGCCCAGCTTATTTTACGCTCAAATAATCGGCTTTGTGATTTAACCGGTGATACTGAAATCACAGTACTATTCTGCGTTGCTTCTGATAATAAAAAAGTTGTTTAAATATTTCGCCCACATTGGTGTGTGATTCTGTGTAATCTGCTTGGGTTTTGGGGCTAAGCAAACACCATGGAGATACTACTATGATATTTATAGAAGTAAAACTTAATTGTGCGAGAGTGTGAAATTCCATATTCAAATTTGAGTGTAAAGTTTTGCGTGAAACGTTTATTGCACAAAAATATTTCACATCAATCACTCGTACTAAATTGTATTTCAATTGTTTATATGAAAAATCTTTTTTTTTCCTTCATTTGGGTTTCAGGTTCTCTTGCGCCGCTATAACTCTCTAATTCCTTGTGTGTGCGCTGTATACGATCCAGTTATTAATTACAATGTTACTATACACTACATTGAAAAAGAGAAATGTATGTTTCTTTTGCGTTTTGTATTGAAAGCTAACAATTGCTCATAATCTGTCCATCACGGTATTTAACAAATTTAACAATATATTTAAAGCTGTGAGAGTATTTGTTATATATTTTGTCACAGTGAACAGTCAATATATTTTCAAACATACAACGAACTTTCTGGAAGATTGAATATTGATAAGTTTTGAGCATTGCGGTGCATAACATGAGGTTTCACGTTCAAAGTTAACGTTGTGTACGTGAATATAAGACGTAACGACGGAGCTCGCGTGATGAAGGAAATTTTCAAAGACTTGTTTATTGTTGAAAGCAGAAAAGATGTAGAATGCATTTCACATCGTAGCTACTTTTCAAATGTAAACACATTTTAACTTTTAGTCGTTTAATGAATACGAATTTAATTTTTGTTTATATATAATTTAATGTTTGTTTTAAAAAGACAGACGAATATTTAGGTCTCTGTTAGTGTCACTCACACATACAAAGTAACAGAACAAACGAAAAAAGTGACTGAATGGTTTTTAATTGAATTAACTAATATCTTAATACATGCACGAATACATTTAAGACCAATATTAAAGAGGCAGTCGAAAATAAACGAACTAAAGGACATCGATGTTACAAAGGTGTTAGTTTTTAGTGTTAGACTTTTCCCCTCCTCGCAAAAACTGCTGATCCGTGATATATTTTCATGACGAACATAGAATATGTACTAAGTTTATAATATGATGCCCAGTTTCATATACGGATGTAGCCGAAGAGAGAATTGTCTATCCAGACGTTTTCAAATATAAATACAAAAACTTGGTACGAAACATATGTTGGTTTGCAAAATATCTATCTAAAAGTTAGAGATAGCATATTGCTACCTTTTATCGGTAGCATACAACAACAAGCCGCGATGGCCCAATGGTTAGAACGCGTGCTCTTCTCCTATGATCACGGATTCAAACCCAGACAAGAACGACTGAAGTTTCGTGTGCTTAAATTGTGTGTAAAATATATCTCAAGCTTGGTGAAGGAAAATATCGTTAGAAAACCTGCATATGTCCAAGTCGCATTTTAGCAGCGTGGTGGAATAAGCACCGAACCTTTTCCCCAAAGGAAGAGGAGGTCTTAACCCACCAGCGGTATATTAACTGTTACTTTAATCAATAACTTTATTTATATGTTTAAAATAACGTTATATGTTTAATAGAACAACATCTGTAGTTCTACTTTTCATCTTTTAAGCATATATTTTCCTTCTTCTTCCATCCTTATCAAAATAAATACCATTTTTATTTAATACTAAATAAATAACGCCTGTAACTTAGCAGCTCTAATTTATAGTTTTAAAAATATTGAGATATTTAAAATGAATGCGTGATAAAATACACGTATATTGTACAACGTATTAGTATGATACGGGGCAATAAATCGCTCGGCTTATAGCACGAATTCAAATCAGCAGGCACTTAATGCTATAAAATACACAATTTTTTATTTAAAAAATAATAAATATAAGAATAAAACTATGTAATATTTTCAAATCTACTTAATTGACTATTACTACGACTGACTTTAGAGAATTTAAGAAAACTTCAAAAGATGAAATTGTAGATGAAATTCGAAAAACTCTTATTCGTGAGAAAATACAACGGGTATCTTTATAAAGTTTCCGATGAAATATCCCATCGGCTACGCTTTACTCAGGCATATTATATCTAACGGATGTAGGACTAAACTAAACTAGTGAAGAGCAGATTGCCGGGGGTCAGCGAGACTGGTTAAGAAACCACAGCTTTCTCTATCTGCTGCGAGCAAACTGCCATAAAACACTATCCGCCTCCAATAGTGAGCTTCTGGGATCAAACCATTTGCAGAATTAACAACGGATTGTAATTATTACTAGCTTGCCCGTGACTTTGCCCGCGCGGAAGTTCGAAAAATTTTCAGATTAACTTAAAATTTTACGTTAATTTAAGACCTCTTTGTAAGATGCCGCTGCAGACCCGCTCAGCCGAAGACGACCGGGGAGGAAGAAGAAGCGCTACGCGCACCTTCTCCCCCCGCCTCAATAGGCGTCGCAGGGACTAGGGGGGTCTCAGTACTCTGAGAACCCCCTCTAGGTGTTGGAGGGGCCTCCAACAGGCGGGCCGACCGTCAGGGCGTCACGGTAGCATGCGTAAGCGATCCCGTGTTACCGCTGGTTTTTTAGTGGGGAAGCCCGGTGTACCTGGGCGCACTCGGCGTCCAGGGCTCCGGGGAGTCCCACACGACCCCCCACTTACCATCACGTGGGGGAAGCGCGTAAAGCGTTTTTCCAGCGAGAAAAAAAAAAGACCTCTTTGTATACCACATTTACATACAATTTCACCCTATACTGTAAAATATCCAGAAACGCTTAAATACGTATGTATTCATTATTAACCAGTATCCCAAAATAAAATTCCATTTTCTAACTTAAAAGAGGACGGTCTTCAATACAAACTTTCAACACTTATTTCACCCTCTTGTCTGTTCAATAAAACGATCCTACTCACCAAATTTCATGGCCCTATATTTAATAGTTTCGGTGATGATGAATCAGTCAGTAAGTTAGTCAGGATAAGTATAAATAACAGATTTTTACTAATTTCAATGTTTGTTAAAGTGAAAGTTATAATGCATTTTTATAATAAGAATGACCTGACTGACACAAAAATTCGTATTAAAATCTTGCTCTAAAAATATTTAATTTTATTATTCTTTTATATTATTTACTATTGATTGTTTAAAATGAATTTTTGATCAACATAATATACTTAACTTAATTAAATAGAATCAATCTACGATGCTATTTTGAATTATTCATAAAATATATTGTTAAAATATTTGTAATTCCGTTGACCACAATAAAATGTTACCAATGTAATAAAAATGTGAAAAGTTGTACGATGAGAAATCTCCGATTTGCTCTAAAGGGTTTATGGAATCCGTATGTGGAAAAGGTTCGCGCTATTTCATGCAAATTCCATGCTTCACAATTCCATAAAAATGATCTTATTCCATTTTCATTTTGAATTATAATATCTTGGATTTGAATTTTACTTTCGAATTTTGAAGTAATGAAGTTAGCTTGCTCGTACGCTACATGATATTAGGTCGATACATAAAGGACTGGTGATTTGTCCGAGATGATCTTATCATAAATAGAGGTATATTATAGGTTTATTTTTGGTGTCATATATAGGTAGCTGGTAAATGGGTCACGTGATGATAAGAGTTATGTCCATTGCACCCGTATTACCAGCGGCTCACTCATTCTTATAACTGGAACACAACAATATTGAGTGTTGTAATTCGGCAGTAGATCAGATGATGAGTGGTAGGTAACATTGTTTTCATTCTATAAAGAATTGTATTTAAATAATTTCGTATACCGAAACCGGAGAATTTTCTATTTAGCGCCCCATATTAAACTCAATAAAAAATAATAATTATATAATTTTTAAAAACAATTATGTAAATGTGACAGACGGTAAGGAACACTCGAATTATTATAAGAGTTTTGGTTTTTTTACCTGTTATACGGAACCATAAAAGCATTAATGCAAGCGAAATTTAATGCGAATGAAATTTGTTTTCATTGAATAGAAACTTACATTGAAAGCTGCACATTCAATGACGGTATTTAATTTACATGTTTGTATGAAATAATATGTCTGTCATTATGTTTAGAGTTTCAACCGCTTATTGTATCCAGTCTGGTTTAATTTAGCATTCTCGTATAATATTTATTACATGTCATATTGAAAATCGATCATGATGAGGGTGGGGCAGGGAGTGTCAAGAAGATTTGGTAAGCACGGATTAGCCAGGGGGTAGATGACAGAGTCCTTTGTGGTTTCGCCATCGGACCCTGCGCGGATTACTCTGATGGATTGTGCTGCTTGGAGCAACAGATCTTTTCCCTCATGGCAGTAACTTTTCCCTGCCCAATAGATAAACGTTAAAAAAAACTATAGTCAATAGAATTACTATTCTCCTAAAATATGCGAATATTTGCTACACAAGGTTTACTCATTTCTGTAATAACAGCAACACACCCATCGTACTGAAGCTTTACGTATTTCCGCTTTGTTGATGAATAAAAAAACTAGTATATTTTAGTGCCTCGTTAGTAAAGTAGCTGTATATTTCGAGGTCCTGTAATCGTATCCCAGGTCAGGCCAAAAATAAACGGATAACCTTTTCATCGGAATACATGTGTATTAGAGGGGATAGAGTACATCTGCATTTACGTATACATCTAAGCAATATAAAATGAACACAGGAAGTCTTCTGCACAACCCTTAGTGTAAGTAATACTCATTACGTATTCTAAAAATCAATAATACCTAATAAACATTTATATGTACCAGTTTAAAGGTGAGAGAGCCAGGGAAACTATAGGCATTAGGGCCATAACAATTTAAATTGTGAAGGCGACACTTTTTTTTATGACGTAGCGTGCTATCCTGCAAGATGCACTAAAAGAAAGTGACTAATAGACAATGGCAACACCAAAACAATTTCAAGTGCGTTTCCGGGCTTCACGACGGCCTTTTTAAGATATAGGATGGAACCGGAAAGAGTACAGGCGCAGCGCGAATTCCAACTTCCAGACACCGTCTGTTACTAAGAATTTTTCAATATAAAAATGCAATATTTTTTATCTGCCCGACCCAGAGCTTGAACCCGGGACCTTTAGGTACCCAGCTTTATATATGGGCCATTGGACAACCGAAACAGTAAAAAATCTATAACTCTATTTCAACGAAACTTTACTGTATTCGATGCAATTTGTAAGTAGTAGTAGAATTGGAAATACATTTGAACTTATTTGACCCCGCAACCTACATCTATTCAAATAGATTGGACCAATCGAAACAACACAGTTAGCATACACGTCCTTTGACAAACATAGCTAACCCAGACCAATCAAAATACTAATTCGCGAAACCACTCGCCAAACAAATTGTACGCTTTGAGCGAAATCAAAAATACTAGTTTTTTAAAATGAATTTATAAATTGTATTGTTTTCGTCGCTTTCATAGTCTGATCTAATAAAGTGTAAAGAATTTAATAGTAATATAAAACTTTAATATTGTAATTGAACAAATATTGAAATATTGGCTTATAATAATTTGGTTCGGTTTATTTGTTTTCGCATTTTCCATAAACTTTCAACTTAAATAAAATTGACACATTTGGTGTATATTAAATAAAAAAAAAAAATTAAAAAACTACTTCGAATGATTAGCGAGCGATAAATATAAAAAAGATTTTTAAAATACGTGTTATTTAATACTGCACTAGACGTTTTAGTCTATAAACTAAAAAAAAATAATAGAAAAATATGTTACTTTATAAATTTAAAATAAGTTGTACAAGTAAATACTTATAATCATGTTTTAATTATCATTACTCAAGAATATCAACCGTCAAATTACGAGGTGATGTTCAAAAGGAAATTTACGAAATTGAGAACCACTCCTAGTTTCAGTAATTTTTAGATTAAAACAAAGGAATTGACAACATACTAAAAACTTATTATGTTATATTATTGTTATAAATAGTAAGGTAATGGACTGATCGATGCAATAAACAAAAAACATCTTGGTAGTTTGATTGTCGAGGCTCACGATTCTAGCAAAAATTGCATTGCATATATGAGTTTAAGACAACTGACATAATAATATATTAATTTTTTTTTAGTACTATTACATTACTCAAAATATATATGATATAAACAGCGGACTTCATTCTTAAAACATTATATTACAGACAACCTTATGAAGTGCAGGAATGCATAGATGTAGCTGTTCTATGTAACGTATCAATGATTTAAAGAAACACTTCTGTAAAATTAATGATACGTTTATAAATAATTTATTGACAAATTATTGGCATTACACACATTCAGTTTGTATTCATGTACCAACTACTTTAAAATAACACGGTATTCTAAGAAATTAAGTATTAGATTAAAACAGTTTCTTAACTTAACGTGGAGTTGCGTGAACTAGCTAACTAGCTGTTCCGAAGCCGAACTACTGACAAAGCGACGGAGACATATGAAAGTACCAGTAAAATGGAATATTAAATAGTTAATTACTAAACGAACAAAGCACTTTATCAAGCAAACAAAAGGATTAAACTAGGGGTGGTAAACTAAGCAAAAGTTTCTTATGTTTCTGCACTTTCTAATAGATCTTTAAATGAAAACGCGTAATGCAAGTGGTGTTAACAACATCACAACGAACATGCTAATGAGTTCATGTCAAGAAAATAATAAGAAGCAAGATGAAAGATTTCCGCGAGGATTTCCATCGACTATATTATACAAAAGAGAGTTTCACTCTTTACTGCAAATGACCTTTCAGTGACCTTGATGGAAATAAGAACTCTTTGATGAGCATATAATATCATTCAAAGTTATATAGCAAGCCGAAAAATCATGATCAATTGTATTAAAAGCCTTGCCGATAGACATTAAGTCAAAGATAGTAAATCATTTCTTTTTCAAAGCTTCATTAATGTTGATGGCAATTAGATATTCTGCCGTCAAACAGCAGTAATCAGTATTGTTGTGTTCCTGTTTGAAGAGTGAGTGAGCCAGTGTAACTACTGGCACAGGGGACATAACATATTATTTCCCGAGGTTGGTGGCGCATTGGTGATTTCTTACAGCGCCTTTGTCTATGGGCAGTAGAGACCACTTAACATCAGGTGGCCCAATTGCTCATCCGCCTACCGATATCATAAAAAAAAGTTGAGCAGTGTACCGGAATCCCAATTACAATAGGTCAAAAAAAAGGTTTTATAAGAACTAAGGAAAGTTAAGTATGAACAGTAGCGTAATCGTGTAATATGGGTAAAGTAGTAGTCCATTACAATCAGGAGAACAGAGATGCGATATTTGGTAGTGTTAAGATAAAACACAATTTTTAATATGTGATAGGGACAATGTATGTAGGTTTATTAGATATAATCATGAACATAATTCAGTACGATACATAATATTTAATTAAAGATTATCCATTAGACATTGTCGGTTGTTCATGTCATATTCAAAACGAACGTTTCTATATCTAGAGTAGAATTAGGTCAATATTTGACTAATTTAGAGATTTGATTTAGAAATTGGAGATTTCAACATCGCAGTTTTAGGTCATTTTAAATGCAGATTTGAAATTCAAAGAGTGCGGAAAATATAAATGTAGCATATCCAAAAGAACTTTAATGATTCTTCTTAATTCTTCTTCCTTTTAAATTGCCTGCCTTAAAAGCTAATTGAGATACAATTTAAGAGTATTTTTCAAATAAATGAATAAATATTGGACAACATCACATACATTACTCTGATCTCAATGTAAGTAGCTAAAGCACTTTTGTTATGGAAAATCAGAAGTAACGACGGTATCACAAACACCCAGACCAAGGCCAACATAGAAAACTAAGGAACTTTTTCTACATCGACTCGGCCGCGAATCTATCCCCCGACCTCGGAGTTTCGTACCTATGAAAACCGGTATACACACTACTCGACCACGGAGGTCGTCAAATACACTGTGTATTATAAAAAAGATAAGTAATTCTTAATATGGAACTGTAAAACGATTTATGTAATATTTAAAATCGTCCGTTGTCTGTATTATGAGGCAGCTGAGCGGTTGCTTTTATCAAAATTCAACTGAGATTCAAACAATATAACGCCAGACAGTATCTATTCATAGTTCATTTCAATTTATAATAATAATAATAATAAATAAATTGGACAACATCACATACATTACTCTGATCCCAATGTAAGTAGCTAAAGCACTTGTGTTATGGAAATCAGAAGTAACGACGGTACCACAAACACCCAGACCCAAGACAACATAGAAAACTAATGAACTTTTTCTACATCGACTCGGCCGGGAATCGAACCCGGGACCTCAGAGTGGCGTACCCATGAAAACCGGTGTACACACTACTCGACCACGGAGGTCGTCAAAATTTAAATCTTCTCCATAAATAGTAGACAGCTTTTAACTTAGAATTCTGACAAATAACTTGTTATCTCCACTAAAAGTTTCCACTGTAAATTTTCGTTATTGATATTTTCAGTAGACTATTTGATTTCGGAGGTTTTGGAATTTAAGTAAAATGCAGAGTTCGATGAGTTTGATTAATTCATACCAGACGAGTAAGGACAAAAACGTGTGGCACAACTGTTTTGTCTCGAAAACTAATCAGTCATTCCAATCAGAACTAAGTACGTGATTAGTTCACGTACTTACGTTCACGTTATAAATCTTATCAAGGGTATTTCAATGACATTAATATTATTTTAAACATATCTAAATGATTTCAGATGTGAGTAAAATACTTGGATCTTATTCGAAAATTTGCGTACTTCAAATTGAGTGAAGTTTTTATATTCTGCTTAATTTATATTAAGAATTGATATCTTGTTAAGGGTAAGCGTCGTAAAAATACCTTATATATCTATGGGATAAGACTCTACCTGTCTGCTTTTGAGCTGAGTTATAACCTCCAAGTCGTCTCGAGAGAAGAATGTCAGTCTTACGGCTTAAATTAAAGCAGATAAGCCTTTTTTATACAGAAATAGGAAGCAAACGAGTTATTATTTTATTATGACTTCAAAATTATTATATTAATGGATCATATTTTTTTTTTGATTCTCGATATCTCTACCGATTAAAAGAAACAGTTAAATAACTTATTTACTACCGAAAGTTTAATCACGTTTTCTTCAAATAAATTACAAAATATTTTCTAGTTTTTGTGTTACTTTAGCTTTCGTCTCAATTTTCACGAGGAAGCCAAATTACTAAGAATGTAGAACAATAAAAAAACATTAAACAAATGTAAAACATTTGAATTGAGTCTCACCGTTGTGTTACAGTCAGTGCGTTCTCTTTGCCCAGATTCAATTGTAACACATCTTGCTGTTGATACTTTGTTTTTTTTTTACATTCACACATCATAATACCTATATAATAATTGACCTATACAGCGGATTTTTTTCCTGTAAGCCTTTTTTATCGTTACAATTTACTCAGAGTAAGCCGTCTCAGCGCCCCATTAACGTCTTTTAATGATTTTATTACAGAACATCACACTTTATCTAGTATTTTTAAATTAAGAAGTAACTACGTATTTTTACGAAATGAGCCACATCGTGGTCTGAGATTACCGCTACATATAGACTTTTTAAACTCTCCTTTCATCGCCATAGCACCACAAACCTTTAGAACTAAGATGTTACGCCCCTTGTGTCTATAACTTTACTGGTTCACTTACACTTAAAACTGGAAAAATCACTAAGTATTGCGGCTTAGCGCTAAAACCGATCATATTTTTAAAAATAGACGCGAAAAGCAATTTTAATTTAAAATTTTAACTTCAATTATTTCATGTTTTTATTCTATATTTTTAGTATACAATCGTTAAACTCTGGTTGCCTATGTAATAGTTAATAATATATTCTACAAAATATATTGTTCATTTTGAATAAATATAATTCGTTTTGTAATTTATTCGCTAAAACAGCAATAAAATATTAATGTATTAAGAGGAAAAAATACTAATCGGCCAAACTGAACAAAGTAAACTTTTGTGTTATATAAAAATACTAGTTTAAGCCAGTAACTTCGCTTGCGTATTATGGGTTGTAGGTATAAAAAGTAGATGTCCTTCCTTGGGGTTCAAGTTCACTTCATATAGAATTTAATCATATACAGTTATGTGGTTTACCCGCGAAAGCGAAACAGACAGAGTTACCTTTAAATTTATAATATTAATATAGATATAAATTACCATATCCCTTATTACCTTTTGCAATTAATCAAGATATTTTCATAGTACAATAATTATTTCACTAAACACAAGTATTGTGACGAATACATACGAATACTTAAACCATCCAATAGTTAGTTACACAGCAACTATCACTATGGAAAATATAAGGCCAATATTGACAAAATACTTTCAATTAAATGGGTCAATCATACAAGTAAAAATATTAATACGTCATTTCTGTATTCCACCAAATATGACCTTATAATTATTAAGTGTTATAAACAATAATTTGAATCCCTGTATTCCAGTTAGCAGCAGTACGACATATGGATATTTAGGTAATCATATTTAGTGTAGTGTGGTGTATAGTATAACTGACAAGTGGGGTTGCCATTGAATTAGGTCTGCACAAAGCGTCAATATAAGAATAATGATAAAGAAAACCATGCGTTTTTCTAATGGCCCGTCTATTATTGTACACTACTAATATTACGTTACATTAGCAGCATGAAAATTTTTCACTGCTGGGCTAAGGCCTCCTCTCCCTTTGAGGAGAAGGGAGAGGAGGCCTTAACCCAGCCAATGCGGGTTGGTGAAAATACACATGTGGCAGAATTTCGTTGAAATTAGACATATGCAGATTTCGTCACGATTTTTCCCTTCACCGCCGAGCACGAGATGATTTATAAATACAAATTTAGCACATGAAATTCAGTGGTGCTTGCCTGGGCTTGAACCCGAAATAATCGGTTAAGATGCACGCGTTCTAACCACTAGGCCATCTCGGCTCTATTTCTTTATTATTTATCTATAATTATTCTTTTATCTATAATTTTGACTTCCAACGTTTCCACGACTGCTTCGTCACCGCACAAAACGCCTTTTATTCGAGAAACATTAATGAATATCAAAGATGTTATTGTAGATGTAATTAATTTGGATTTTGTCCTCTTGAGGTTTAAATAGGCACTATATATAATATATTACATTAATATTGTTAACATAACAAAATTTCGTATTTAGAAACTCCATTTTGACTTAAATGGAGCACCGGCGCTTTTGCCCTGGATCGGCTAAATCCTGCATTCGTGAAAGCCATAATTGGAATAATTATATTATCAAATCCATTTCATTTATATTGTGACCTATTAAAGACTTGTTCTAGATGTTCAATGACGTCACGCACGATAAAGTATTGCATGTTTAAATATAGCCTTATTACATGTTCCACTTTGTAACTATATTTTTATTTTTAATAGCCTTTATATCACGATTTTAATAGGTATATAGCTATTGGTTTTAGTAGCATTAGCATTAGCCGCCCTTAAATGTCCCACTGCTGGGATAAAGGCCTCCTCTCCCTTTGAGGAGAAGGTTTGGAGCATATTCCACCACGCTGCTCCAATGCGGGTTGGCGGAATACACATGTGGCAGAATCTCGTTGAAATTAGACACATGCAGGTTTCCTCACGATGTTTTCCTTCACCGCTGAGCACAAGATGAATTATAAACACAAATTAAGGACATGAAATTTCAGTGGTGCCTGCCTGGGTTTGAACCCGAAATCATCGGTTAAGATGTACGCGTTCTAACCACTGGGCCATCTCGGCTCATTGGTATTAGTAACATTTCATATAACATATAGTTTTCCATTGACAACTTTCAGGTCAGTGTCAGGTCTTTTTTTAGACGAATCTCGTATTTGTTTCGTTTTATATGTGTGTGTTTGCGTATTTGGAAACGAAAAAAAAAACGTATATTTGTAGATAAAGCAATTTGGTTTGACGCGTACATTTTAAATACCCGACGTATATCTCATTTATTGAATTTTATTTAGTGTCGTTTTAAAGTCTATAGACTTTATTAATGTTGATATTGTGTTCATTCTAAGCCAGTAAAATTATTAATAAAAGATGAAGGCTGTCTACGTTACACCCTAGTCAATGTTTGTTCTTCACCCATATTAAAAAAAGCAAACGCCAATTTAAGCAAAAAAAAGAAAGATAAATAAATACACTTCGAAATCTTAAACACATTTATGAATTAGCACTGTTTTAGACCTCAATCGATGAATACGTATTCCATTATGTATGGTATACAAAGCGTTATCTCCTCAAACGAACGGAACCAATCATCCCTTAAATGCATGATTAACCTCTATAAAGGGATGCACTTACACTTAATTTATACCACCTAACGATACAGCTATATCTATATGTATATATATATCTCAATCTTAATGCATCGTTGAATTAGTGGCCAGCTTATAATACCGCCGAGATGGCCCAGTGGTTAGAACGCGTGCATCTTAACCGATGATTTCGGGTTCAAACCCAGGCAGGCACCACTGAATTTTCATGTGCTTAATTTGTGTTTATAATTCATCTCGTGCTCGACGGTGAAGGAAAACATCGTGAGGAAACCTGCATGTGTCTAATTTCAACGAGATTCTGCCACATGTGTATTCCGCCAACCCGCATTGGAGCAGCGTGGTGGAATATGCTCCAAAAACCTTCTCCTCAAAGGGTGAGGAGGCCTTTAGCCCAGCAGTGGGAAAATTTACAGGCTGCTAATGCTTATATTACCGCCTGAACTGCACCAACAGGATCATGGATTTTGCATCAGTATTAGCGCGGTTCTGGAAGATGGTAGTGTCGAAGCTAACATAACTTTGAAAACATGTAAACCGTTGAGCTTGTGTCTGAACAGATCCCGGGCTACCCATCCCACTCACACACACGTCCACAGGTTAAGAAGAGAGAAGGAATGGAGTGTTCACCTATGTACTTACTTGCACATATTATATCCCACGCAGATGTCTGGCTTTGTCTGTCTTCCTTAATAATAGCGATGTGGGTAAAATACGATCCTCTGACCCATACAAATTTGGTCTGTGTTAACCCATACAAATTTGATCCTATCTATAATTAAATTTGATTATATGTAATTAGAACTGAACCATACATTGTTACTAGTTGAGAAACATCAATTGTATCCTCTAGGTACGTATTATATAATAAGCTTCACATATTTGTGTTATTAAAAATAACGCTTTTGTTGTAGTAGAGAAGTATTGTCCTTTAATCTTTCTCTTCGCTTATGGAGAGCATGAGGCAGATTTTTGGATACATATGACAAAATTTATAATATCTATATAATTGAACTACACATAAACATTCACAATAACATTATATACAAAGCTATATAAGGGTTTAATAACTATACAATAGTTGGACGACAAAGGAATGTGTAATCCCTTGATAATATCATTGAGGGTTCTCTGCTCAAAATATATTTGGTAAATATTTACTGTCAATTTACGTCCATTGAAATAATTTAAATGCAAACATATATATTTGATTCAATAAAGCTGAAGCGAAATGAAGAGACTGTTTATTTTAACAAGTTTATTTATCAATCTATAAGACTCTAAATAAATGGGATATTTAATGCAAATTCATCAAATAGCCCAATTATTGAGAGAGGTGTTGTTTGCTTTATATACATTATTTATATACATATATACTTCGTATCCATATGGATTAAATGTGTTATGGGAGTAAAAACATCAGTCTTTTAATGTCCAAACGCTTTATTTTAAGAAGTAAGTTTTGAAGCATAGTGCCACAACGGTGCTTCAAATGAGCTCAAAGTGACAGAATTTCATCCAACGCAGGCTATTCATGATGTTTTCCGTCAAATACGAGTACAAAACTTTAAACACAAATTAGCAAGTGGTTCGTGCTTAGTTTGAACTCAAAATATTCGGCTAATATTCAAGTCTTCTTACCATTGGTTCTTTTCGCAAAATGCAAATTCTTGCTATTGAACAATTATGCAAATTTTTCGCGTTAATTTTTTTAACTTTTTATGACTGCATTTTGTACTTCAAATTTTATGCATTGTTTTGAAACGACGAGAATTTTATTTGGCATTTCGTTCCATATTCAATTACTATAAGTTACTACGAATTGACGTGTGAAAAATACGATAGCAAGAAGCTAAAATAGGTGACGTAACAGGATTACCCGTATGGTCCACGTTGAATGTGATGAAAATTGCATCGACGTTAACTTGCTTATGAAGTTGATCACGTGAAAATTGTAGTTTTAATTTTATGTCATAATCAGGCTTCTATCAGGTGTTATTTTAGTATAATTTTGTTTACTTAATTTTTTATAGTATAAGCAAATAATCCATATTATTATAATTATAATTAAATATATCTTCACGAATTTTTCATAAGTAGAAAAATGTTGACAGTAATTATCATTACACAGTATAAAACAAAGTCGCTTACCGCTGCCGGTCTGTCCCTGGGTATGCTTTTGATCTTTAAAACCCTTATCCAATTAATTAACCTTAACTACATTGTGCATATAATATAAAGCAATATGAGCAAAGCCAACGTCACATATTATGACCACGCCTTAAGGGGATCCATCCATTGCTTTATGCGAATGACTCGACTGAAATTGTCATTCTGCAGCAAGCTTAAAAAAATATATAACACCTCGGCCTTAATACATTAAGTAAATGTGATTTTTATTTGTTATTATAAACAAATATCATTATTAATTAAATAAAAAAAAAAAAAAATTGTTCCATCTTCACTTTGTATATTTATTCGAGAGCAATTTTGAATACGGCCAGCCTAAGCTGAAATGTTTATATCGACGCATGACAAACTTGAACAATCATATCAACTCAACTTTTTTTATATATAGTTGGTGGCGGACTGGCAAATGGGCAATGGAATATACAATGATACTCTAAGAAATATTAATGATTTCTGACAACACCAACGCGCCACTTTAGGAACTAAGATATCCTTTATCGTAGTTACAGTGACTCCCTCACCCTTCAAACCGGAACACAAAAATACTAAGCGTTGCTGTTTGGCGGTACAATGTAGTATAGAACGTACCTAGAGGGACTTTCACAGATTCTTCACATCTAATAAAATAGTTAAATTCACGCCATTAAAACTATTTAAAATATTTTTTGTATACTTTTAAATTTTAATACTAATATTTTTTTGATGTTATATGTTTTATGTTTTCTTGAAGGTTTCCAAGTCGTATCGGTTCGGAAAAACTGCCAGCGAAAGCTGGTTCCATAGAGTGGTTGTGCGAGGCAGAAAATGTAATTTTTGGTTTGTTGATTTCGTTTATTACGGTAATTACTTTGACATTTATTTATTCATTGTAAATAATGTGACAGCGTAGTCTTATAATAATACTAGAAGTACCAGATGAGTTTTTGAATTCTTTTACAGAACAATATAATACATCAAATTGAGATTCGAAAATTAAGAAATTAAGTTTCTTATGCAGATATGCTTTTTGAAATACTTTTTAATTGTAACCTCTATATTTTTTTCTAGATCTACAATACAACATATGTTCAGATTACTTCGATTTACTGACCATGACACCCAGTTTCTTATATCAAACGAAACTATTTAAACGCGCTTTCAAGTACAGCGCATCTTTATCGGAATAAATTGGGCGCGGCTAAAATATCGGAACTCCGAAAATCATTATATGCTGTTACCGTCGCAATTCGTAAGCCATATTATTCTCATACAAAAAATTGGTATGCTGTGCAAATTAAGCACCACTTTTGTGCTTAGTTTGACAATCAATAAGTAAGTTCAATGCTTTTATATTTAATAAAGGAATTTGATTTGATTTGATTCATTAAGACGTCAAATTGATATATTAATGACAAATGGCATCCTCGATACATTTAATATTACTTAGAATATTCTCATCATCGATTACATTATTTATAAGTAAAATACTATAAGAAAAAATAACTTCAAATTAATTTTATTAATTCGAACAATTTTCTATGAATTAATGGCAAGGTCTTTAATTTTTTTTTTTTTATTTTCGTATTCCACGAATAAATTGTATGGGTTATGTGATATGTGATGACATAAAATGTTAAAAAGTAGAGAACCGAGTTGATCTCCTTTTAATACTCCAAAGTTACAAAGACACAATACAGTCTATATTGTTTTTACATATATTATATATATATATATTTGAAAAATATTCGAACATATTTTTATATTCCTTGGAATTACTTAATACTAATAACATCTTGTTTAATCAACTTGACAACTAAACAAGTGAAAGAAAATGCAATAACTCATGTACGTGTAGGGAATTAAGGGAGAACTAGGATGTTGGCATTATAGCTAAAGGAAAAAGTTTTTTATCAACTAGCGGATAACTGTCCATAAACTATACTGAAAATAGACCTATTTACTTCTTTTTTTTTGCACAAAGCTCTTATAACTTTTGGAATATATAATATGACTACATCCTACACACACAGATCCTTTATATTCCTTATTTGTTCTTACTGCTGAATAATTAGTGCTGCTTGTCCATAACACGGATATCTTCGTTTTACATATGTTACTGTAAAAGCTCGAACTAAGGTAAATCTTAAGATTTTCCAGTAAAACCTAAGATTTACCGACATAAGTTGGTAAATGTAAGTATTTATTATAAAAGGACGACTTTTTCGGACTTTTACCATTCCAACCTGACCTAACCTAACATGTAAATCCTAAGATTTACCAAGTTTAGATGGTAAAAGTTCGAATCCCATAGTTCAAGCTTTTACAGTAACAAATATAATACACGTGTCTTTACACCTAAGAGTAACTTGTAATTTTAATGACAACTATACGAACCTTAAATTATAGCCTTAGAATATAAAAAAATAGCAGATAGAAAAAAAAAAACATTTTTTTTTAATTATATAATACATCGAGTTAATTATTTATGCTTAAAACTAATGTTGAGTCACGTGCAAATTATAGAAACAGAAATAGAGGAAAAAAATAAATTAAGTTATTGGAAATTTATTAGCAAGATTAGGAAAAAGGATACAAACGATTTGAGAGTTCAAAATATAAAATGGCTTATCGCTTATCCTGTAAAGTGGCACTTTTATCGTTTTAAAGTAAAAAGCTGGTCCATTAGCGTATGTCGTATACATGCTTCTATTAAACCATTCAATACACCTATGTGACTAAGCGAAGCGGATGAAATCGTAACCGTATCGTCTGTAAAGAACAACTGCGATTAAAAGTGATTTTTTGCACTTTATAAATGTATTACACTTGTTTTAATAATATAATTTATATCTATAATAACATCTAGCGTTATTAGCAGCGCTGAACTAATCATAATTTGATAAATTAGCAATAATAGCAGATGTCTATCTCTGTTATTATAATAGTCACGAACACGTCGCTTCCACCGACAGGCTGATGTTACTGGTATCTTACTTTTATATTCATCACATAAATTAATATTATAAATTCTGATTCTGAAACTCCGTTTCCCGTTTTTAATATTTGTTAGGAAGTTTAGGTCATCGATTGTTTCAAAAGTAAGTAAGTAAGCCCGTCTGGGTAGATAAACAAACAAAGGATGAGGGAGCCAGTCTAAGTACAGGCACAAGGGACGAAACATCTTAGCTCCCAAGATTGTTGGTGCATTGGTGCGATTTAAAGAATGGTAATTATTTCTAACTCAATGACCATTAGCGGTGGTGACCACTTACTATCAGTATATTACCTTAACGTGTCACTAGGTGACGTGATGTAGCCTTATGTTCGCGTACCCTTAAAATAAAACATAAAATCTTTTCACCTACGTCATGTAATATTGTTAAGCATAGTAATTAAGCCTACCACAAAGATTATTACCCAACATAAAATTAATTATTTATACGAATGATACAAATAATTTTATATCATGTTATGAGCGTTTTATATCAACTGAATTAGTAGTAGTTCTCATTTGTGCAACGAAAGAAGAATAAATGCATATATAGTACACATATACGCTTAGCGTAAGCAAAATTTTAGGCTAAATAATAAAAAAAAAATGGTTAAATTAATAAACTAAATGTGATTAACGTAAAATCTGAATGTACTTATCAATGGTGAATAGATGAATCCAGTCGAGTCAAATGAATTTCTTGGCCTTGTCTATTAGATATAATTAGATCTAGTTACTGATGTAAATACGGCTCGCTTAGTATATCTCAGTTACTTTTACAGTATATTACGATATTGAGCGTTAAGGTGACGCAACCGCCATCCATACGATATTGGTGCTGCAGAAAAGGTCTCTTAGCGCAATCCTTAACCTAGGAGCTAAAGAATCGTCGAGGCATCAATTTAAAGAAATCAAGATATTAACTGATACTTCTCAAAATATATTCTGTAATGTTATGCATGTAAGGAAAAATATTAACGATTTAATGAGAAAATGTGATACTCATAACATTGGTTCAAGGAACAAACGCAAAACTTATAACTCCTGTTACTCGACTTCATTGAGTCAGTAACTCTTTTGTGGGGCAATGTATAGGGTTTTAAAACAGGAGCCCAGAAAGGGACAAAATGCCACGTTTAAAAACATTATAAAAATTAAAAAAAAAATTAAAGAACGCTTGCGTGCAAAAGGTTATTATACAAATAACTAGTTGATGGCTGATAGCACACTTTGACAATTAAACAAATCTCCTCCACACGACATATTGAATATATTTTAATGTAATAAGTTGACCAACAAAACCCCGCAGAGTTTCTTTCGCCGATTTTCGTCAGATCAGCCCATTCACGCCTGCTTACTAATGACATAAAAATATACTACTTTCCACTCTAATAAAAATTTTGAGGAAATAAAGACATTTTTTTTATTATTATAGGTAGTCGGACAAGCCCATTTAGGGCCACCTGATGTTAAGTGGTCACCACTGCCCATAAACATTGGCACTATACTATATATTATCATTAAGTTGTTTATACTAGAAGTATCATCTACCGATGGGGAATTTTTAGAACAATTAGATTTTGGCCTGAATTGAAATCGCGCTTTGGCTCGGTCGCTTAGGTGTGTTCAATCTTTAAGCCCGCATTGGAAAGTTTGTCTTTCGTAACGAATATTCAAAAAGCAACGACTTGAAAATTTCTGTCATCACGTATGAGTTTATCAACGTATAAGTTTATCACGTATTGTTCAATTCAATCCGAATTATTTTTTAAAGAAGAAAGAAGTAATAAATATAAGGATCTGTCTAATAAATTTTAGACGTCAATAGTAATACTATGTAAGACCATCTAGCGCTTTAAAAGTTGCATCACGGATGTTACCCCTTTTGACACGGGTTCATTTATCATATCAAACAAAGTATATGTTATTTTTATTTGATGATGGAATTATAATTGATGGAACTCGTACTCAGCCATACTTCCAGTAAAAATGTGCGGTATTTATTGTGGCAAATAATTAAATAACTACACTTTAACGATGATTTCTTTAGTAATATTTTTCGAGATATCGAAAGATATAAAAAAAAAACAAAAATATTTAATATTAAGGTAACATTTACAATTTAGTCGATAATATAGTTTTTCTGGATATTTTTTAAAAAACTGTTGGTGGGTGGCGTGTCATTACGATAAATATATTAAAGTTCTTCCAGCTAAACATATAGGATAATATTTCATTATTTCTCGCGAGTGAAAGCGTCATAAAAAATAAACAACAAAAAATGCTTATAATAAGAGTGCTATATAATAGTTTTATCAAATTACAGTTTTAATTGTTTAGGCAATATTATACAAATAGGTGCTTTTCTATGAAAGGGGTAGGCGTGACATTAAAAAATCGCCGATTGGAAGATATATTTGGGCGCGCACGTGAAGTTTTAATGCGACCGCCCCGTGTCGTAATTAGGAGTGTAGTATATTCGGGCGTGTGGTGGCGCTACGGTCGATAGCGGGGCAAGCAGTGTCCGGGTCACAGGGATCGATACTAGAGTACGGCGCGCGTCGAGCGAGCAGTCCGTCGACTGACGCGGCGGCGGTGTCACGCGTTTTATCTCCTTACTTCATGCGACCGGTGATCCCGCCATGAACGGCCGCTTCCGCAGCGCGCCGCTGCTTCTTATAGCGCTCGTGGCAGGTTTCCTCCCACAAGCTGATTATGTCGCGTAAGTATTTGAATTATTAAAGCGATTTAGAGCGAGCAAAACTTTTTTCGAACTCTGGAAATGAGAAGTTTCAGCCACGAAACAAAGAGATTTTACGTACTTATTTGAATAAAATCATGAATTAAAATTAACTTTTTTTCGGTTTAAATTGAATTAAAATGATAGCTTAATAATTCTTCTACCGATCTGTGATGCATAAATTGTGCTTAAAGTGGTTAAAGATGGTTAATAAATCATCGAAAAAAGTTTTGCCGTTCAAAAGTTTGCAGCGAACTATTGCATCGTGCGTCGAGTGCAACCGTATTTATGGATGGAATTTTAAATTTAACGACATTTTCTGATGGAATAAAGTGACGTAATGTCTGTATTTTATTATTTGGCTGCGGTTCGGGTTTACGCTTACGTAGTTTAGAAGGTCACATGCGCAAAGACGAAATATTACTCTGTTCGTAATTAATTATATGGAAATAAAACCGATACGCGATTGAAATATATTGTACTTCAGTATTACGATTGTATTAAGTTTTTTGGATTTTTTGTGTCGACGATTAAACTGTTTTAAGAAAAAGCGTAGCAGTTGCGTTGATGTGGAGTTGAATTTATCGATTCGTCTAAGATTTTGGCATAAGCGTTCATTGTTTCATTGTTTCATCTGAGCGTTTCTGTTGATTCTAATGTTTTTTTGTCGAAACTGCTTTTTCAAATTAATTATAAAATTGAGCGTTTGTTGAAATTTAATCTTTTTTTTTGTTTTTGTTTTTATCAAACACTTATTGTATCAAAATAAAGATAAAATCTTCAATTCACCATCTTGTCTGACTTTTTCAATAGTCATTTCAAGAATAACTAAAGGTTATGTTTTGCTGTAATTCTATCATTTGTGCTGTTTATATATTTTATAATTCAATCGCAATTGCGTATAAAAAATACGTCAAACATTAGATTTTCTAAATATAAAGTGTAGTAAGGCATAAAATAGAAAAAAATATGTTTTAACGATTAAAACTGTTGCCGTTTCTATTTGAAATTAGAGTTAATTGTATTTCAGTTTGCTAATTAATTATTTGCAAACTGAAATAATAAGCATAAAACTATAAATTACAAAAAAAAAAAAATCAGCTTTGACTAGACTTTGATAATTTGATAATTTACATTCGAAGTCGTAGGTTTTAGATTAATGCTATTTTTATATTATTATATAATTGTCTTGTATGATTACAAAAAACATGTTTTCTATGTATTTTTATAATTAACGTAATATCAAAATTTATTATTATTTCACAAAAGATAGAAAGACATTTAAATTCGTAATTAAATTAAATGTTATATATTTTTAAACAAAATGTTATCCCTCGTATTTTTTTAAAACAATTTTTATTTTATAATACTATACAAACTGTGGCTCAGTGGCGCGCCTTGGGGGAGGGGGAGGCCTACGTCCAGCAGTGGAGTAATACAGGCTGATCATGATGATGATGATACAAACTGTTAAGGGATTCCGTTAACAAAATTTTAAACTGACACTGACAAGTGTAACGAATTCCAAGTTTGACTAAATTATATTCATTCAATTTGTCTATTTTGAATATCGAACACGTATTCCGTACAAAGTAAAATTCCCTTTTGTAGTACGCTCGTATTGGATAAATGATTGAACTACGTCGGTGCGCTCGTATTTTATTACAAACGTAGTATTATTGTAGACATTAACTAAGAAAATCGTATGCATATTTGTTTTCTGTACTAATATATAGAGAGAAATTGAGTGTTTATTTATATGCGCTAATATCCATATCTATCATTCCAATTTCAAAATATGCTTTTACGCCGGATACTACGCTACTTGGGCGTAACATTTATCACCGTTAAAAAATAAGCGGAGCTAATAAATTAACGAAAATAGTAAATCATGACTAAACATTAAGATAAGAACATATATATATATATATATGTATAAACACAGAAAATACAGGTAGCATTTTTTAGATTAAATTACCTCTGTAATTAAATCGAAAAGTTATTTCGAAGAAGAATTGATTAAAAAAACGCCCGTAACTTGACCTACTTGTGTAGCAATCAGCTGGTTTTAACGTTTAATGGTATTTCGTGCACTCGATAATTAAGCCGATACATAATGGATTAAGACACACAAAGCTCGCCATGAAACGGTTTGATGGTTTTAAAATGGTTTAAATTACGACTACGTATTTAAGTTTCAGTTCATGTGGTTAACCTACATATTGCATACATAATGTTTTGAGGTAACACCTAACTTGAGATTATGAAATAAAATAAGCAATATATACATATTTATTGGATTGGCGTTAATTATAATAAATATTTTAAATATTATATGGAATTCATACAATTATTTTATAATTTTTATTACAATACATAAAAATTTGTCCAATATTCATTATTATTAAATCATGGTGACTTGGTGGTCTGGGTAGGTATCATACGCGTATTAGGTATTCTACCGCCATACAGCAATACTTTTTATCTTGGGTTGCTGTTTAAAACAGATAACATCCTAGTTACCTTGGCGGTGCATTAGCGATATACATATTTAATTATTAAAATATATACATTTGTTATTAAATTATAAGAAAAACTATTATAATTTCCATTCGTTACCACGTTACGTTAGCAAAGGCAACCGTCTTGTTTCCTCAAAGTAATACAAGCATATTGGAAAAGAAAAATGAGCATAATGTATTAGGAATAATTATTAAATGGTCCCGTTTTATCTTCGTTATCACGAAATCAATTCGCCGACGACGATGCGACGCTTCCGCTCAGCGTCGACGGTAACTGTAGTCTTCCGAAATATGTCGAGCATTTCTCGGTAGCTAAAGTGAAACCGGAAAATGTAATATTCATATATTATTATCAACAATTTGTACTCACCCATACAGAAAATCCGCTACTGGAGGTTGCGTTCAAATCGCATTTACGAGACAATTTTAAAAACTGCTTGACGGATATTTTTTTTCGGATTAGTATGTTTTAATCGATTTGGAATATTGTCGTATGTTTCAAATCGTTTGTATCGCCATCGCTGTTTTTTTATCGAACGACTGACATTCTAGTGTCTCTCGTCCGTAGGTTACTTACTAGGGACCCACTGCCAAGATCCCGGGATGGATTCCACCAAATATTCAGTCTGACTCATACCGACCGATCAACGTTGCCAGTTACGGCCTGCGCAGGCATATTTTTGACCCATATTAGGATTTCTCATAGAGCTATAGATCCTATCACATCAGAAAATAGAAGGTGATATCCAATATTCGGACTATCCCCATTCGGCAACAGCCGGCTCAATGCTGCTGCTGCTTCCACACTAAGATGACCTTTGAAATTTGATTGGCTATCTAACCAATCATTAATTAAGAATCTGGAGAAGGCACTTTCTGAGGATCGTGGATTAAATTACTGTAGAATTTGCAATGGTCACCTGCAATCTTAACTGGTGGATCTGGATTGCGTACTTGTTTACTTATAAACCCCGCAAACTACATGCCTCCATACTGTTACTGAAACTTACATGTCAGAAGAAAGGCAATATATTGTTTTATGTGATATTTAAGAAGGTACGGCAAATGGGCCACCTGATGTTAAGCGATCACCTCCGCTCATTGACATTGGCGCTGTTAGAAATAATAACTACCCCTTATTTCGCCAATGCCCCACCAACTTAGGGAACTTAAATTTTATGTCACTCGTGCCTGTAGTTACACTGGTTAACTCACACCTCAAACTGGAACACAACAATACCAAGTATTGCTGCTTGGCGGCAGAATATCTGTTGAGTGGGTAGTACCTACTTGATGATGATAGTACCTACTTGATGGGCTTGCACAAAGCCCTACCACCAAGTGCACTTCTTTAATATAATAGTCATTTTGATACCATAACCTATCCAATATATTATTAATATTACGCTTAAATAAACAAATTACAAATTATAAAATATTAAAAAAAAATTATAAATATAACACGACATTCATCATATTATGTGCGGTAAGCATGTACATATTATAATTACAGCTTGGGTTTCTTCGTTCTTTTTTTAAATTTTATTATGATATGTGAGTAATCCACGAAAAATAGGAAAATAAACCAATGACGTTAAATTAGTCCATGGACGCTTATTCCATGGAAATTCAATAATTTCTATCACATTAAATATTATTATTAAACACGTTTTATGCTTATGAATACTATGGATTTCAACAACTTTGAGTAATGGTGGACGTTTCCTGCAACCTAAATACCAGTTTTAGTCGTTTATATTCCGTTTTGACAACTTAATGACGATAAAACGAAGAAAAGGGTGCATTTTCTTTTCGAAACGTAGAAATGTTTACTGGACTTGATGAGACATGCGATTAAAATGAATTACTACTAGTCAATGTTTGTTTATTAATTCCTATTTTAAACTATATGATATACAAAAATTTAAATAAAAGCGTTTTACCATATTTTAAGAGAAGAGATAGTCCTGAGGGAAGAATACCTGAACATCACGGGTACGATTCCAAGCTAGCAATGCAATTTTTATGTTTTATTCGTCACGCGCTCGTATCGGTTGGTATGTCAGTATTTCGATAAAGGGTTTTTTTTTAAACGGTATCGAATACTTTTATTTTAAATCGATTCATATTTAACACATATATTATCGTGTTAAAATAAATTTAAAGCTGTTTGATTTTATATATTACAAATAAACTATCAAAGACTCTTAGTACGAGGATGAATGCTTTGAGGTTCGAGAAATATCCATAATATTAAAATCCCTTTAAAAATATTTCATTAGGGAGATGGCTTTATGAGATCTTTATCTCCATGGACAGTGAAGATTTCTTGGATAAATTACGTAGCAAAGTGTACATTTCAAAGAGCGTGCAATGAATACTTTTTGTGTCATTTATGCTACCATTCCATTAGAGAGATCTAATCAACTTTAAAACGAACTATGCTGGCCTTGGCACGAAACATGGGCTTGGAGCGGAAACTAACTGTTAATTAACGGTGTATGTATAATTTTAAGGTTATGATTTTTTATAACGTTCACTAGAAACTAGTAGTTTGTTTGCATATTATTTATAATTATTCTTATATGACTATGAAATAGTTAATTTGTTGCACAATTTGAAAATTTGGTGCCTTACAGGTATTGTTAAATACTAATTAAATGTGTACAGCTGAGCAGAGTCTCTGCTTTTGAAAAGATTTATTTTCATCGCTGCTCCAATGTAAATAGCAGTTTTTTAAAATAATCCCTCGATAGTTCTTACTTGCAAAGTATTCTACTGCAATGGCTTTAAAATTATATTATACCTATCTAAAGTATTGTTTTAAAGACAAAGAATTTATTTTATTTTTTGATCTCGCTTATCTCACGTTTTAAACGTTTGAAACTTTTTGCAACAAGTAACTAGTTGATTAACAAAATATTAGACTTAATACTATTGCGCTACTAACTAGAGATAGTAGGTAGAGCAAAAACGTAAAATTAAATAGATATTTCATTCGACGTGTCTTATAGAATATGAACGTAGATTACCCTGCCATTAATTGAAAATAGCAGATTTATTACCGTAGTGTCTATGTAATTTAAAAGCGTTTACGTAACATTAGATTATATGACAGTTTTATTGTTGGTTGCAAAGGTAAATTTATTTTATAGTCAGTGTCATTATACCGTCAGAGAAATTATATACAATAGACAATGTAGATTATGAATCGACAATAAAATTTTATGGAGGACATAACTTTTATCAATACTGCATACTTTATAAGATGAAATTGTAGTTAATTATGGCGAAGTAAGTTGGATAAACGTTGATGGTTCGGAATTGCTTTCACGATAGATGATGTATAAAATAATATTATTGTAATAACATTTTTATGTAAACATTTTACGAAAAACTACGGAATTCTATTAATATCATGGCGTAGCGATAGTATAGTTTTCAAATTTATAAATCTAAAATATATTTTCTAACTATAATATAATTGATCATATATTATTATTTTTTATTTACACTTTAATCTCAATAAATAAAAGGTAATAAATTCAGAAGCTCTAATATAATTAAAATAATAAGTACCTGAAATTTCGTAGCAATCCGTAGCGTTCCGTAGCACTCAGCGTAGCGTATAGGCACAAATCGCTACGTGGGAGACTTGACACTATTATTTACATTTATGTACAATTTTTAAGTATCACATCGATACTTCTTTGTAATAATAATAATAACAGGCTTCATATATTGATTGTGAAATAAATGTATAAGTTTGTATATTTGTGTTCGTATATTGTATGTCTAACAATATAATTCTGATTTTCTGCACGGAGCCAACCTCGAGTATTAACAAACTGTCAACGAGGTATTATCGTGCACATTTCTCTACGTCAATGCTTGTGATTTATATTTACCCTCACTTGAACATCTAATAGGACGGCATTTAATCACGGCAAACGATAAACCAAGGGTTTTTTTAAAACGATTGAGCGTTTTAAGCGCTTTACGAATAATCTCACAAAACTTGAATATGGACAACTACTATTAGCGAATGAGTTGGCAATTTAGAACTCTTTTGACATAAAAAAGTTACGTATACTTATGTAGGCGCGTTATCGGGATTATTATAATAGTTAATTTAATGCAACTACTTGCTTTTATACAATCAAATAATATTAATCAATTTATGAATAAGAAAATTATAGTTGTTACGATAAATGTAACAATCCTTTAAATTTGAAGATTGACAATTTAAATTTGTAACAAATAAACATTGTTAAATAAGAAAAGATGTGAAGTTGTCTATTTTGAATAACGTGATATTTAATTGGAGGTTTAGCGAGCAACTTCATCGTGGAGTTTTCATGACATGTGCTCGCAAATACATTACATTACATTAACAGCCTGTAAATTTTCCACTGCTGGGCTAAGGCCTCCTCTCCCTTTGAGGAGAAGGTTTGGAGCATATTAGACCACGCTGTGCTTGCACCAGGGTTGGTGGAATACACATGTGGCAGAATTTCGTTGAAATTAGACACATGCAGGTTTCCTCACGATATTTTTCTTCACCGCCGAGCACGAGATGAATTATAAACACAAATTAAGCACATGAAAATTCAGTGGTGCTTGGCTGGGTTTGAACCCGCAATCATCGGTTAAAACGCACGCCTTCTAACCACTGGGCTATCTCGGCTCGCAAATACTCTCATATATTTTTTCATAACGTGCCAAAAGGAGTACAACTTAATTTAAAAACAAAAACATTTTTAGGACCTTGACACATTACGCGCATAGCCCTATATTGAAAAAATGTGAACGATTCGAATTCAGAAAAAAAAGTATCATTATTAAAACTAACACACTACAATGAACTACAAAAAATTTCAAAATTAATATATCATTTGAAAAAATAAAAATATTAATACAACTTAAAATTCTTTCTCGATACGAATATATGATGTCAATATTGCTTTAAAATACGTTCTGATAATGAGAAAGGCAAATTAGTGTTTTTCATTAACGTATGTTAATGCTTCATGATTTGAATTCTTACGGGAGAAAAAAACACAATGCATGCATACAAAAAGCAAAACAGCAGCATATAAGCTTCCACTGCTGGATAGGGACCATCCTTTTAAGAAGATTTTGGAGGAAGACCTTGAGTTTATTCCTCCCTCGCTGGCCTTATGTCGGGTAATAGAGTTCTTGCGATGTTTTCCTTTTCTATTAAGCACAAAATTAATTATATACTGATTATTTATAAAATCTGAGATACCATTAGTTTAAAAGGACATGTTACTATATTTAAAATGTATATTCTACAAAAAATCAACTGATTGAACTTTTGAACAGAGAGATAAATTGAAGACCATTATAAATTTCATTTTGTACGATTGTGGCTTTAACGCTGAGAGAATTGGAATAATCCTAGATTTAGGATTTGATTTTATATACTTCGGTTAGTGATTTGAGTAGAATTATTAATGAACAGGTCAATTTATTAAGTAAATTCGTAATAGTTTTCTTGCTAGCGAAATTTAAGATGTTTTTAATTTTATCAATATACATTTGCCCTTTGTTTGATAAATATTGATTATACTTAAATGTTATTTTTAATACAGTACAATTCGTTTAAGAGTAATATTAACACACACCGAATGTAAGCATGTAGTACCGTTGCGAAGCACAAGCTTCTTTCTTAAGGAGTTGTGAAGGTTTTTCCACCACGTAGCTTAATTGTGGATTGTATTACATAATAGGGCCGAAGGCTTTACGATATTTTTCTTTCGATTTAAGAGAAGAAACATGTTTTATCCATCAATTTACAGTTTTTCGTTTTACCAGCTCATCATTTCTAAACAATTTTTTATATAAATGATGTATAGATATATAATGAAAATTAAAAAATCTGCAAAAGTATAAAAAAATTAATTAAAGAAAAATTATTGTATATGTTCATAAAAGCCACTAAAGCGGTTAATATCGCACTGAACATTTTCTTATTATGATGGAGGAAATATTACGCTCCGTTAGGCGAGATAGTAGAGTATGATAATACTTTAATAATTTTCACACGTGTAAAAATAGATTCTACTGAGAAAGCTCATTACATATTTATCACTATTTATTATCTTTAAAGAAAAATCGTATCTGTTAAAATTAATTGTTAAGCGGCACACACACTCAACACACACATACATTAAATATATTTCTATCCTTTAAATTCTTATGTTTGAGACGCCCAGATATTTGGAGAGTTCCTTGAAGTAGACATATGTCTGACTGAGATGTGGTTTGGAGTGTGGGCGGCTTTTGTGAAGCTAGTAATCTGAACGTTAGGTTTTTTCATACAAGCACACAAATATGTTTGTGTATATTATATTACATGACCATTTTTTCTATCACGTACAACCAGTAAACAACCTCCAACCTCCTGTACTTCAATTGTTATCTTGCTTGTATTTTAAGCTTCACAAGCAAAATTTCGTAGCTCCGAGCTCTGTAACCATTACCTAAGAATCGTTTGAATTAATCAGCTTTGTATTTCAAAGGTAAATTGGAAAGTTAAGGGCCCTTTAATATCTAGTACTTTCACATCGTTAAATTCGTAAGCTCTGCATAGCGTTAGATCACCCTAGGGGGACGATTTAATTGGTCGAGATTAAATTTTTGATTGCTTAAACCAACTGGTTAAACATTTTAAAAAGGTATTTATTTTGTTATTGTGCTCGATTTAATTGGGTTCTTTTTAATGGTTGGGTATTATACGTTTGTTTTGTAAACGTATAGAATTTTTTTAGATATTAAAACCATTTAGATATTACAACAAACAGAGCTTCGCATAATTGTAAAGGCTCGTTTTGATAGTAAAAGCCCACAGTTCAGTTAATCTACTATCAAACAGCAATACTTTTGCCTATGTAACATATTAGTTACACAGTTATTAGATATACGCGTTCTAACCACTGGACCATATCGGCTCTTATTTTTTTAAATAAATTTCAATTCCGTATCAACAGTAGCATAACAATGAACTGTATTAACCAAACTGTAGACGATTTAACAGAGCTCATCAAGCACACTCAACTGAAGTATACTTTAAATTAAAAATGAAAATCGATCGAACACACCTATGTTTGTGGTTTTTCTCATTACTCGGTGTAATTAAAACTGCTGATTAAGGGCATTATCTACTCCTTCAGTTGAAAACTAACTCTTCTAACTAACAGTTCGCTGCTAGAATTCGAGACATTATTTAGGTACACATGCCAAATTGCATCTGACATATCAGGTTGCCTTGTGATATTTTCTTTCACCATTTATTGAAGTCCGCAGTCTTAAGATACCCTTGGCCTAGCCACTGGACCTCAGCTCTACAATATTAAGGAAACTAAATTTTACTTATATTACTTTATTAGTAATAACCAGTGCTTGTATTTGAAATTAAACATATTTTTACATTATTAAAAAACATTGAACAATAACATTTCTAAAGTTTCCGTAAAATAATCACAGTGCAAGCTGTTTAGTATAAAATTTAAGTTTATTTAATATTTTCGGTTACATTGCAATCAACCCGTCCTTGGCACGGGCTCAGGGCATAGCAAATAAACTCAGGTGCGAAGTATTAAGCCGTGTGAAATAAACACATGTCATTTAATGAGAATGAATAATTAAACATTTTGCAATAATAAAGGCTAACTAATAAATAATAAATAATTAATTACATCAATATAATAGCGAAAAAAGGCTAACTCCCTCGTAGTTCATGTCAAACATGTCGATTGGGGCTGTATGTGTGTTCCAATGTAAAATATTTTAAGACTTTACTCGATCAATGTAATCGATGAGATATTCACTAAAGTGTTCAAAACGCTTTTGTGACTTACTAGCGTCATAATCTGGGATATTCTCAACCGCCGTATCGTTCGCTGATTGGTTAACTGGCTATCTCCAGAGTAACTTAGTCGAAAGTACATCAATGATTTTCACCCAATCCCAGGGCCTTGGGTTTAGGCCCCAGGCTTGGACCATGAGCTTCTCATATTCAGTAGAGAAAAAAAGAGTCAGTTGCAAAGAGAATCCTTGCAACTCAGCGCAACTTTTTTACCTTATAATAATAAAAATGTTTTCTGTGTGTGTGTGTGTGTGTGTTATCTATATATGTTATATTTAACGAAATTGTACATTCATAAAATCATAGTCTGGAATGTATGAAGAGCTGGTTTATCAGTAAAGCATAAGAATGGCCGTATTACTAGGTCCCAACTCTACAGAAAAAGTAGCTTTTGTATGATATGATTTATACTACAATTTTTGAAAATATAAAGCAAAATACACTGTCATTAAATTTGACAATATTATAAAATTTAAAAAATTGATCGTTTATGTAACTTTAATCTTCGGAATATCAATCAATTATATCTATTCATCGTAAATAAATGTGAGTGTACACAACTCTTTTAACAACAGTACAACGGGTCAATGAACTCGAAATTATAATTTATATAAATAATTTAAGGTGCTCTCTATAAAAAGTGACATTATCGGATAGACTATCAACAGCAAGCATAATAAAATTGTAGTAAATTTTGTTGTCACGGAATATTTTTTCAAGGGATCGGTCTTTGTTAATATTCGTTAATAGAGGTCAAAAACACGGTTTATTTCCAGAAATTTTATCTCGTTATTATTATAAATTTAATACGATATATTTTTTTTAATAATAATTTTAACTCATCACGGTGTTTAACTCAACATACAGCAGGACCACACCCTTAAATTGATACATCGGCGCGGTATTCGCGCAGTTTTTCAGTTGCTGAGGATATATCTGTATATAGTATAAATAAATACCTTTCTTTGTTCTAAAGACAAAGCGTTAGTCTGAATCTATTTAGGAGATGTTTTTATTTTATTGTTTAAGATAATTTTCTTACACGATCTAAATAAAAAAAAATGTTGAATTGTGATTAATTAAAAAAATATTCACTAAAAATGAGACAACACGTAATCAATTGCTGTTAATACAGACATTGATTGTATACAGTTGAATTATAAAGGGAAAACAGATTATATATAACAGCTTCGTTGCTTTTTCAAAGGTCATTGGCCTCGTAGCATTCGCCCGCTGATGACGTCAACGCGGCAGGAATTATATGAACTTGTAATAATATTTGTAATACGTTCCCACATAATACATTTTGACTTCAAATTATTTCTAGTATTTCAGTAAGTATCCTTTATAGTTAATCTCTACAAGAAATCATTGTTTATTTTCATAAGAATAATTAAATAAAAAACCTTAATCTTATAAAAATAAGAACAAAAAATTATTACTGTAAAAATTATGACCGCGTGGAATGTTGGCAAGGATGCTAGCAGCATTTCCCTGTTGAGTCACCGGAGGTGGAAATAAGGCGAGATGCTATACTTTTAAAGAAGGTTTTTGCACTTATATTAAAAAAGAATTATATAAATAATATATCTACAAAATAGCCTATAATTATATATATATATCTTTAAAGTATCTTATCGTTAAAATATAAAATTGTGCTCTAGAATTTATAAATTTCATATATCAGAATACACAGCTTTAAATGTATGTTTTAAATACGTAATAGTTAATCTACTAAGTAAACTAAATCCCAAATACGATCATTTAATAGATTACAAGTTTCGGTCGAAGCAAAGCTAGTCTCCACATTACCAGGTAGAATTCAAACAAGATTACATCCGTAAATGTAATTCTCTATTGCCTCTTTGAAGTACACCGAGACCATAATAGGATTAAAGACGCCGAGAGAATTTATCTACAACACTAAAACCACTTGACAAAGAGATATATTTCCTATACACACACATTAATGACTATGGTGTATTTTAGTAGAATTGAGTTAGAATTCGTTGATTTCAATGCAAGATAAATAAGTATTTTATTTTATTTAATTTATGAATATGTAATTTATTTAACAATATAACTATTGAATCTTTTGCCGTCTTGCATATAAATATAATATGTATAATATATACAGTTTTATGAAATTGCATAATTTTTATAAGAATCAGTTTGAATATTACATTACGTTAACAGCCCGTAATTTTTCCCACTGCTGGGCTAAGGCCTCCTCTCCCATTGAGGAGAAGGTTTGGAGCAACGGCGGAAGTAACGGCGCTACCACAAACACTTAGACCCAAGACAACATAAAAACTAATGAACTTTTTCTACTTCGATTCGACCGGAAATCGAATCCGGGACCTCGGAGTAGCGTACCCATGAAAACCGACCACTACTCGACCACAGAGGTCGTCAGATAGAATATATCGAAATAAAACTAGTTTTTAACGGATTTAATCGCGTATATTAATTATTTTAACATCCCGACGTTTCGAGCACTTTGCAGTGTTCGTGGTCACGGGCAGATACGAACACATTTCAATGTGTAATAATCGCGAAAATCTAAGACAACAGAATATATCGATTTTAATTTAATTGTAAGAATTTTTTCGTTCTTTAAAGGAATTATAAAGCTCACTTTAGCACATTGCAAAATTAATAGTAAAATGTGCGTGCACGTGATTGTATTCATTGTAGGATTGAAAATTTTAATTTGTTGTTATATTAACGTTCCAAGCCAACGTTCCAAGCCTATTCAAGGGAGATTGGACCCAATAATATTATGTACCATATTGTGAAATTCGCTGTCTAAGACTTATCGGTATCAGCAGAGATATTACTATTAGAATAGATAGTATAAATATAAATCATGACAACAATATATATATATATATAGTACAGTTGTTAACTTTGCCATCTGTAACTGTTTGTGAAATTCACTGTCTAAGACTAAGAAGTATAAATCATGACAACAATATGCCAATATATACAGTTGCTTACTACTTATTAAATATTGAACTACGAGTTCAACTGTCAGAAACAGAAACATGTTCAGTAGCAGCACGGAGTTCGAAAATTGGCATTCATAGTTCAATGGCTCGGCTTTACTTCGTGGGGAACATTAGCGATGCAAGGAGTGGTTACTATTTCTTATGGCGCCAATGTTGGCCCATTCTCTAACCCGTCTATCTTTTAAAAATACCATCAGGACTGTGGTAATAATATGAGAATCTTAATGGAAGTTTGCATGCTCGGATCCAAACAGAACCCCACTGTATATTTATTTGTTTAGCATGTGTATAGTTCACCCTTTACTTATCGGTGAAGGAAAACATCGTGAGACAAACGCCATATGTAGAGTACAATATTATGCCACATTGATGTAATAATCTATGCGTACTAGAAAGAAGCCTTAACATGTAAAGGCAGGTACATTTACGGACTATTCATATTATGTAATTAATTTATTTTTTAATTAACAAAAAAAAACTTATATCTAAACATTACAGTAATTCTATTCGTTAGTGAAGTTGACTACCAAAACATTATTGTAATAATTCCAGAGTTTACATTTAAATATAAAAACTGGTATCGCTAATGATTTTTATGTATAATTTATTATTCTTCTGTAGGTGTGTTCGTAACTGAATTACTTTCCGAACCGATTTCGAATTTTCTTTTTGTATATTTTTTGTGGGTCCTGTTTTTCTTAGACTTGTTGGTGGGTGGCGCTGCGATCACATCATATTGTAATTTTAGTCATTATATAAATAAGAGTAGAAGATTTTGATAGTATTAGGATATTAAATTAATTTTAAAATATAAAATGTTTTAAATTATTTTTTAAAAAATCTTGATCGTATTATTAAAGAAAGGTTTATCCGAGATAGCATTAAGGTTTTTTTTACAACGCCGCTGTCTTCATAAAATATCTAATCATACTATAAAGTGATTTAATTAAACCTAAGTAAACCTTAGCCGCAAGTATTTTATTTTATAACGAAAGAACATTGTTATACATTAACGAAAGGTAGTGGTTGTAATATTTTATAATAAAACTGAAAGTAAAATATATAAAACTAATTCATAAAGAAGTTCTCGGTATTTGTAGAACCGCAGAGTTAATACTCCCGCTATTTTAATACACTCAAAGCTTTCACATTTATTATTCCTTGATATAAAACACTAAATATTATACTACTTAAAAATAAAACTACTCTTCATTTAGGCGTACTACCTTTATGCGGTATTTCATTTGAATTCATCCTACAATCGGGACGTGATAGTGTAATAACCCAAATAATATAAGACCAGTGACTATTTTTCGCAAGCGTTTCATACTTGGAATTCGTATTTGCTCAATCGGAATAGTTTAATATTTCGTATCATCTTCACCTCGTGTCGTTGTGTGTGTCTGTATAGGGTCGTGAGTAATGCGTGTAGTGTAGTGTGTGTATAGGTGTTCGATTGCGTTTGCTACTTTTTAATTACTAAAATCATTCGAAAATACAAACCAATTGAAGATAATTTATCAACCTTGAGAAGGTTAAATCTTGCGAGCTGAATTAGAAACACTTTTTCGTAACCTACGGGGTTAAAATTTTTCATACTGATTCGGTACCGATGACAAAACGTGTTATGGCAAACAACACTTTTTTTTTTAAGTTCACCTATCATGCTACCACGACGATGGTAAGCAAGACGTTCTTTATTTAAATTAAAAGTAAATAGTAACACTAGTACAGCATTAGCATTAGCATTTTTTTTAGCATTAGCAGCCAGCAAATGTCCCACTGCTGGGATAAAGGCCTCCTCTCCCTTTGAGGAGAAGGTTTGGAGCATATTCCACTACGCTGCTCCAATGCGGGTTGGCGGAATACACATGTGGCAGAATTTCGTTGAAATTAGACACATGCAGGTTTCCTCACGATGTTTTCCTTCACCGCCGATCACGAGATGAATTATAAACACAAATTAAGCACATGAAAATTCAGTGGTGCCTGCCTGGGTTTGAACCCGAAATCATCGGTTAAGATGCACGCGTTCTAACCACTGGGCCATCTCGGCTTTTTATACCTTTTTATATCTAGTACAGCATAAGAATACAATACACAATTAGAATACTATATAATGCGTACGATAATAAATACAATTGTTACGAAAGCAAAATGATATTTATTCAGTTATTCCACATATTAAACTTTCAATTTTCAATTTGTAAACTCGCGTAGTTTCTAATACAACCTTTGAAGCGGTAAAATTTATACTATCAAATAAATACTCAGACTATCTTAATAAATTCTAGGAAATGGATCGTAACAGAAATAGCCTTCACGAAAGCGAAAGTTAAAATTTACTATATAGTAACGTTCGCAAATAAACCTTCGCGTGGATATAATACTATGGAAAACAATGTTTGTTTCGTTTGTAAATTTATTTTTGGTATTCAATACATTCGGGTTGATTGTTACGTAATTTAAATAGGTGTTCGCTGTGTGGATAATATATATATATGTAACAACTCATATGATAAAAATTGCATATTTGTTGCATTCAATGATACATATTTGTTGACTAGTTGTCGCTCGCGACTTCGCTTGCGTTTTATGGTATAGTCCGGTGTTAGGTATAAAAATTATGTCTTTCCTTTTGGTTAAATCTTGCTTCGTACAAAATTTCACAAATTCGGTTCAGTCGCTGGCTGTGAAGCCGTAACAGACAAAGTTTCATTCGTATTTATACTATTAGTATAGATTTAGCACATTTCACAACATAGTTGTATGAATTTATATATTTTGTATATATATTATATAGTTCCGAAAAATATGTCACTTGTAACCTCCCCTTGTAATAAAACCCAGAAAGTTATGATTCATGCGGATCTATTACCATAAAATCTATTCTTAGTAACCACGATGCTATGATTATCGTTTTTGGACAGAAAACATTTTTGGTATGTCTGTTTGTAATTAATAGAGTTCGACAGAGTTTGATCAATCACCATCGAAAGTGGTACTCATAATGTACTCATAAATATCCCGTAGGCTGGCAAAAGATCAACTTCCTTGCCATTCAAGCGATCGCTAGTTATGTAGTGAAAACACCTGCTCAGATTCAGCTTTGTTGGTCGTGTAGTTTCAAGGTTGACGTCATTCTCTCGGTTCCCCTCGGTTTATTATTGCGAGTTTATTTCCGTAAAAACCGTGCTTATAAATACTTAAAGATACTAGAGATGATTGTAGTTTAGGAAAGTTACTGTAATCAAAACCGATCTGAGTACTTGTCCATTTTGGTTTGGGGTTTATTTGAATACCGACTTTGTTATCATTTTTAACACAAAAACCTATTATTATATACTTGCACGATCGGGATTTTAACTTAAGACCTCAGGATAATAATAGCCACATAAACTAGATAGTTAGAGCAACGAGAGAGTAAACCTTAAAATTTAACTTCTCGATAAAATGTTCTATTAAAATTCAGCAACGAAATAATTGAATAAAATGAAAATCAAACAATTTTGTTTTACTCTTAATTGAATAAATAAAAATTCGCTATTTACCTTTAGTAAACAAGCCGGCCACATATGTTTTTAATAACCATTTATCAATATAAAAATAAAGCTATTCTACACAGTAGCTGAGCTAACACAGTCGTGTTTCCTTTATTCCTATATTTGCATTCGTCGAAGTTCCAATTACTATATTGTAAAATAAACCTAACTCCCCGAGTGCAAACTATTGCGTGCAAAACCAAAACGCAAAAAAATACACTATTTTTCCCTGTATGCAATTTAAAAGTCTGAATAGAGAAATTGGTATTTTTTACATTTACTGTAGTTTCTATCGCAGACCGGGTTAATTTACATAAGCGATATATCTCAATGTTGGAGGCCAAAAGCCCACGCGATTCCATACTTAACATATCACTGGAAGTTACAGAATTTATTTAATAGCAAATTTTAGACTTTTTAATATGAACACTTAGCATACTCTGATTTGATAATTAACGTGCTATTTTATTAATATTATAAATGTATCGAAGTTTCTTTGATACTTTTTTCTTATTTTTTTCTCCACAGAGAATTTATTAAACGATGTTTTAGACATACATTATGTATTTAAACGAAAAAGAATAAAGCATTTTATTTCACTCGGTGGTAGGGCTTTGTGCAAACCCGTCTGGGCAGGTACCACCCACTCATTAGGTACACAGCAATACTTGGTATTGTTGTGTTCTGTTTTGAAGATTGAGTGATTCAGTGTAATTTCAGGCATGTGGGACGTAACATCTTAGTTCCCAAGGTTGGTGGCGCATTGGAGAAGTAAGGGACGGTTAATATTTCTAACAGCGCTATATGCGGTGGTGACCTCTTAATATCAAGTGGCCCATCTGCCGGTTCGACTGCCGATTTTATAAAAAAAAGACGAAATAAATAAATCCATGGATAACTAGTAAGTTAAATCAAATTAAAACATTCTTCATCCCATCATAAAAACATATTTGAATCGTCACGTCGCACTGTTGAATTAAAAGTAAAGCTACCTCCGGTTCAGAATGTTGATTCTGCCGAGATGTAAAGAAACTCAGGATTTATTCTTTTCCTATGTCAATAAAGTACGATTAAATTTCCATAACCTGGCTTGAAATCAACAAATGCAGTTACAGAAGTAAAACAAATGAAGTCCACACTTTTATTATTAATATAACCTTGTATTCTTGTAACATTTTCAAATTTCGCATTATGATATTTTACACTAAGAAACAGCGATATTTTTATATTCTGAATAAGAAAATTCTTGTGAGATCGCTATTTATCATAAGAATTCGGATTTTGAACGCAGGCGAGATCTGCGGCCAACGAGGCAGTCGTCAATTTTGAATATAAATTGGTATTATCTCAGTTCAACCCACATAAAACTACATTGTAAGAAGTATACATAGCTTCAAACACCGGCAATGCGACACTAACCAGATCTAAGATGTTGTGTCGTTTTTGCATGTAACTAAATTAGCTTATTCACCATTTGAGTAAAAACATTAAAATACAAACGTTACTGTTTGGCAGTTTACCAATAGAAATAATGTCCATGTGTCTTGTGTTGGTTTGGCTATTTTAAATAAATATAAATTGATTACGTATCGATCAAATTTAAACATAGCTCTACAATAAACTTTACCTTAGATAAATTAACGCGTCAAGGTACGCGGTAAGGTGATAAGTTCACTCAACTTATAAGAGGTAATAACGATTTTATTAAACAAGTCATATTGTTCTTCAAAGTATTATATATGTAATAATAAATTGTGGAGTTACTTGGTGGTAGGGCTTTGTGCAAGCCCAACTATGTAGGTATACATCATATATTCTACCGCCAAAAAGCAATAGTTTGGTTGAATGGTGAATGAGCCAGTTTAGTAAGAGGAACAAGGGACATAGAAACTAACTTTCCAAGATTAGTGGCGCATCGGAGATATACTCGTAATTATATGTACTCTTATAGCGCCAATGTATATACGCGTTGATGACCACTTACCATCAAAACCGACTAACCATCCGACTAACTATTTCTTAAAAAAGTATTGCAGGACATATTACTTTAATTGTATATGATTAATGCAAGCTACCTAAAATGGTTTATCGAATCTATCTATCAGCCGTTCTTTATAGTACGCTGTTCTTTATAGTAAAATGATAATGTCGTTAAGCCGATTACGGGCATGGCGCCCAATCTCAATCAAGACCAGACAACTACGCAGGACAAATAATAGTGCATATGTGTGTGCGCCAACCCAGGTGCACTCTCTCCGTCATAACTTAACCGGAATAAGTTAAGGCGCAGGACTCATGGCTTTACGCGATTTCCGAGGTACGGAGTCCACACTTGCAACTTTCATAATTCGGGCTATCACTAAGATTTTTTTTGATGGACAAGTCCATTAACTTTTTATCGGCATAAGCTGAGGTTTGATCTGGTTCTTGAACGAGGATCTATAGCCTTATATCAAGCCACTAGATCGACAAGGCAATCAATGGTATGATGCCCTCAATATGATGCGCCGGTAGCTCAACTTCAAATGTATCGTATCTTTCTTGAGTTAATCCTTAAATATTATTAACTATTTGATGAAAATTATCTTTTGATGCCTCCGCTATTTTCCGATTCGTATATCGTCACGGCAAACGGCAGGATTCTCTTTCATACCGTCAATGTAAACACTATGACATTTCTTATGTTTGCGTGGCGCGTATACTATATACTCTGCTGCTATGTAGTATATAATAATAAGCAATATATATTTAAATTAATGAAACTATATGACTGATTTATTTTAATCTTATAATTATTTATCGAATTTCATTAATTATAATTTATCCAGTTTTAAAAGTTTTCATTAAGTATTTCGTAAAACAGATCGAAAGATATGCGATACAATATTATATTTAGCAGTGTTATTAAGAACACGGAACCAAAATGAGAAAAAAAAAAAAAGATATGACAATATTCTTCATAAAATTATTTAAATCAGTCACGTTGTAAGGATATAAAGGATTCAAGAAATATAGTAAGTAAAGGTAACGTTTCATAAAACGTGTACGTAACGTGACGTCACGTCACTTCAGTACACAGAACCTTTTTCAGTCTATATTATTACGTTCTACAGATCCTTCAGTTGCTCATTTTATACGCTACAATAAAGCATGTTTAATATTTCCTCAAGTCTTACTTTTAATACTTCTTACACTGCAGTCAAAGTCTACTTAAATATCTTAAAGACCCGTTATACTAAACTATAGCAAAAAACACCAGGTTTTATACACCTAAGCTCAATATTATGACTGAACAAAGATATTGCGTCGTTGGTTTTGTAGATGTTGATCCTTAGATCTAGTACTGGGCTTAATTCTTGGGCTCAATAAAAAGTTATCTTCATTGGCAAGTTAGTAGGTTGCACCTGATATCTCGACATTAATATATATATCTCTCTCTTACATAGATATCGGTCTATAAGAGAGAAGAAGAAAGATAATATTACTGCAGTTGCCTAATCTTCTGTAGAATGACATAATCACCATTATAATTATGTTGCAGTAAACAGCCATTTATATTCGAAAGCACTTCGAATTATGTAATTTATGTGATTATTCGAGTAATAAAACTGTTCAGCTTCTTGTGAACAAAAACACATTCAATTTATCGTCGTTACAGTTCTTGAATTATATCTTAGATTCATATTTTAATAATTAGTGATTTTTCCAACCGATGGTCAGTTCACTTCTATCGATGACGAAGAACTGCTAAGTCATTAAAATGGACACCGCATAAATTTGCTAAATACATATTATATTAAGAAATCATCAGCCTTTAAACTGATAGATGTTACGTAAAAGATAAAAGCACAAATATCTGTTTGCTTTCGTTTGGAGTTAAATAAAATTAAAATGGAGCTAAATATTAAATACACATGAGGCTGATTTACGTCTGTTTTTTTTTTTGGGTTGAATTATAAAATCTCACCTGTGCTAACCTTTAGGCCGTTTCGGTATAAAAACGTTAAAAATAACTTATTTCAAGCTCCTCGTTTCAAACATCGAAACTAATATGCGAAACTAGTTAGTGTTAATTTTAAAATTCATGAAGTTCTAGAGAGTGAAGTAGAAAACAAATAAAATCCAATGTATTTGTTTATTACAATTATATAAACTGCGATGAATTCACCTCAGACGAAGAACTTCGGCTTTAGCAACAAGCTTTGAAACAAAATACATCAGGCAAAGTAAAGTTCATTACACGTCGACGAATAAAATTTAAGCCTAGTCAGATGCACTAATACAAAGTACAATTTCTAGAACTACTTACATACACTGAAATGTTTTGATTAAAGTTTATATTAATATCTTATAATATTATGTTTGAGTCAAAATATTAATGATTTCACATTTTTTGCTTTTACATAATACTCTTAATAGTCTTACGTTTACATTTCAAACTGAACTTGAGATACTTTTTTCCTTAATGTAGGGCTTTGTGCCAGCCACTCTGGGTTACTGTCGATCATCAGACGACGACGACCATCAGATATTCTACCGCCTACAGCAACAGTAAGTCATACCAGGTGAGGTGAGGGAACCAGTCTAACTACCAGACGGGCTTGCACAAGGCCTTACCAAAACCCTTCGTAAATAAAAATGAAAACCTAAATTTTCCTATAATTACATTAATTGATCTTATAACAAAAGAAAACAAGGCGCCAACCGCAAATCAATGGAATAAGGACAAACAAAAAACAATGATTGTATCGATACTAATGGATCTATTTATATATTACTAAGTTAAAAGCCAAATTGAAAATACTCTATTGATAGTTTGAAAACAACAAACAATTCGTTTAAAATATTATCATGTTAAAACGTTAAATATTCATTGTGATTCCATGTAAAATATAGTAACCGTGACTAATATTAGTATTATGCTAAAATGGTTGAGTAAATATTTTGCATAAATGTAAATTTAATTATAATTACTCTACAAATCCAAAGCGCGTTAAGTGTCAAGAATGCTAACATCATTTTATCGCTGCATTGCAATTACGATTCTATAAAAATAAACAAGCGCTCTTCTGTAAAATTTATTACAGCTTAGTTTATTAAAACATTTAGTGGTTTTAATTAAAAAATAGAGATATTATATAGAACATACCAGTGTTGGTTTAGAAGCACGTTTAAAAAATTATTATTGTATTTGCATATATATATATGGGCCAACTAAGGGTAAGTGGTTACCAACGCTCATAGAACTTTAAGAAATATTAACCTTACATCGCCAATGCATCACCAATTTTGGCAGCTCACTCAAACTTCAAATTGGAACTTAACGGCACTAAGTATTGCTGTTTGGGAGTATAATTGATGATGAGTAGGTGTTACCTACTCAGACGGGCCATATAACAAATATATCTATTTGTAATATTAAAACGGAATTAAGAAAATTATTGTCGAAGACATATTCGATATAAAATTATTCGCGATGCGCTGAGATGGATATTAGTCGAGTTTAAATAAAGCAAAGTTTCAATATTACGTGTTTATAATTTATCACGGGCTCGACATGAAGGAATCATCTTGAAAAAAATTCTTCATGATGAATGATTCATTTTGCAACGATGGATTAAATTTAAGGAAAAGTGTCTTGTTTCACTTTACCGTCATAGTCGAACAATTATTTTTATTGCGGCAATATAAACGAGTGAATATTTTATCTGAATTTCCATATCAGAACAAAAGCGTTTCATCCCACTATTCATAAAACGTAATCCTGAAATGTCGATTCCCACTGGAAAAAATGCAATATTTTATATGAGTTTGTTCAACGCTGGGGGATTGCTGAGCAAATACAAAGCGACGTTTCAGACTTAGTTAAATGTAAGGTTGACTTTACATCACACAATCCATTTTATACACATCCCGTTTTAACACATTGGCTTGGTATGTATTTATCTCATTCCTTCATTTCACGTTCCTTCATTGCGGTACAACCGCACGAGTGAGATGGTACATACCTTAGATTGAGTTAGAATGGGACAGCGTTCATGAGGCAGATCGGTTAAGCGCCATGTATTACGTGACTTATATTTCTAAATGGTTTTATCAACTGTTACAAATTGATAAATTCATTTGATCACGGTGAAAAAGTTTCGAAAGACACTTCACGATTAATACAAAAAAAAACCTCTATGTATAGCTGTCATTTATACTCTGTGACAGCGGAACATATTCTTATTTAAAACCAGGACAGTCCCGTCATAAGCAGACCGCTTGATCATGTTAGCATTTAGAACAAAGTATTTGTAAACATATATATAACATCGTACGTTGGAGACTAAAGGAAATTAAGGTCAGATAATTATGTTTTATTCATGTGTTAGAGAGCAGGATAATCTTCGCTTTACTTTGTAATTATAATTTCAATTTATTTAAATTCATATTTAATCAATTACTTCTACTGAAATTTTAAATTTAAAATGAATACCAATAAAAAAAAACAATACAAAATAGACATGATATTTCTGCATCAAAAAGTTCCAAATGTACTATAGAATGTTGCAATTTAATTAAACCTTAAATGATACTTGTTCCACGATCAACTTTATTTTAAAATTGAGTTTTATTTCAGAAGCTCATATACCTCACAACTTTTAATACCCTTTACAGTTACGTGTTAAAACTTTATAAAGCAAAGAATTTTTTTTACGTTTATCAATGAACAATTTCATAGGAAACGTGAAAATATGTGTAAAAGTGCATCGGAGAAAAAAGAGCACATTTTAGATCTGTAATCAATTTTACCAAACTTTTTGACGTAATCCCTTTGGCAGAATTCCAGCACCTCTATGTATATATATCGAAGGTAAACGAGAACGCTCGTTATCAGATTCGTAAAAAAAAAATATTGTAGCAAACTCGAATAATATTTGACTCTCTTAAATTCGTTTATATTTTTGGTAATTCGTTTATTTTTCAATGACGACTGTCAACCTATGACCGACCCAAATTCAGTCACCGCCGCTGCATCTACTTCATCCAAGCTTACTAAAGACCATAGAGTCATTAATTATGTACATATTTAAGACGATAGAGTCTCATATTATGTATATATGACAAATCATCACTATTTATTTTATTTGATTTCCGCAGATCCCTCACACTTTTTTTTTATTTTACGCTCAGCAAAGCGGCCTGGTTACTTATATTAAAAGCTCGTTTAATTTTATTTACAAATGCCTCTTAATTTTCTGATGGTGTAATAATAATAAGTGTTTAAGTTAAGTGGTAGTTCTAGAATCAAACATGGAATGAAAATGCTTGTTCAGGCTTCACATACTTCAGTCCAAGTCTCGGGTACTTTTGACTGCTCTACTAAGCTATGCATTGCTTTCTATTAAGTAACACTTAATTTAATTTGTTAAGTATTTTTACGATTTCATGTACTTATTAGCATACAGAGCATACAGAGCTTATTTAATTCGTCGTTGTAATTTGCTTGCTCCTTATTAAAAATAAGAACTCTATATTGCATAAAAAACCGATTACCCTTTTCAAGTAGCTAAAGGTACATTCACCCGGAACCGTTTCCCATAACGAAAGCCCAAATCCGCGAAAAAGAGCCGCTTAGGGAGTTTTATAGATCCATTTTTCCTGAAGGTTTTCCTTCATTTCCTTAGCCATTCTTATACAAAGTATAGAAAACACATATCAGAAGGAGCCTAATGTGAGAATATGTCTTCTATTATTCTACTGCCAAACAGCAATACCCAGCGTTGTTATGTTCCGGTTTGAAGGATAAGCTAAGCCAATCTAACTACAGGCACAAGGGACATAACATCTTAGTTCCCAAGGATGGTGGCGCATTGGCGATATAAGGAATGGTTAATATTTCTTATAGCGTCATTTTCTATAGACGGTGGTGACCGGATATCGTAATAAAATTATGTCTATTCTATCACGTTTAGATCTAAAGTCATTAAAATATTACTTCAAGATTCTCCTAAGTTACTTACCATATAAGAATCGAAATAATAATTAACCATGATTTCTTGTTTTCCTTTGACTTTTAATTAAAATAATCGATTAAATATATGTGTATATTTACGAATAGTCATTATTTACTAGCACTGATAAAATGAAATCGAAAAATTGATTCTGAAATCCCAAGTACATGTAACCTACCTAAGAGTAGACGACGTAGCAGCGACGAGTAGCAGAATTATTATCGAAGCGATTCGATTGTCAATTTTCAGTGGCCAAAGCGTATGCGAATTGCAATTTCAAATGATTCTTGCAAGAATTATTTATTTTTAAATAATGATAAAGTTTGTATATCACGTTAATATAATTTAAAAAATCTAAAAACAAATCTAAATTCACACAAGACGTTTTTGACTAATGCTGCATGTTGCTTACGATCAAACGTCAGTAATGCATTGCGAAAATTTTTTGTTGTACCTTCAGTGACTTATGCAGCAGAGTAAGCGGTGATTTGTTCTAACTTATATCAAGCTATTGCTGCGTGCCTGATTAAGTCAGTGTTATTACATAATATACAATATCTATGGTACGTCTTTGGCAGACCATTGATTATTACAGGAATTTAAATAGCATTTAAGTCCCATTATACGAAGGAGACCATCAGATCACTCTGTGATAAAAATAACAAAATAATAGTATGATTTTCGCAGTAATATCGTTTTAAAAATAGACGTCAGGCTGATTAATTATACAAAAGCTTACTTAGCAAAATACTCATTAAAATGTTTGTCAATTTTATCCCCAGATAAACAAATTAAATAATTTGTTACACTTAAATGAAAAGCAAATACAGTAGCATAAAACCAATTGTTAATCCGAATTTTCGCTCAATTATTTGAACATCAGATTCTAAAGGGAATTCCGTCGAACTATTTAACAGAATACTATTGGTAAAATTTAACCACAATTCGGAAGTCGATTTAAGACAATTTAGTCTTTATTCAACGTTAATTGATCTAAACCGGTAAATAGTGATAATATTTTAATTGTGTGAATTATATACATTGAAAATAATTTATATTCATAATTTTATATATTTTTTCCAAATATATTATCAATTTTATATAATTGTGGTCTTCGAAAAAACTAAGGAGAGGTTTTGTTACAGATTTATGCATTACATTACAGTACTGCCTCACTGAATGGCAAGCATTCGCCTCTAATGTAACAATGAAAGATTCGTTTTTCAGCATTCACTTTCATTAGACTAACTGTTTTTTTACGATATCGGATGAACCGGTCGTATTGAGCGCATTCATATTTTTTCGATTACTTTAAAACAAATGAAATTATATTGGCGTGTCGACTTATTCTAGAATCGGTGAACTTTCCGAGGTTCCGCATTAAAATTCTCTCTTCTTACTGACTATAACGCTCGGATCTGAACTGCTAAATTAATTGCTCCCAGTGAGCTTCTTTCCAGGCCAACCCTGGTTTGGTTAGGAATTCCCTTACACTAGAAAAACAATAAAACTTCTTTTACTAAAACAAATGTCAATCACATCTAGGATGTAAAAACAAATTTTATTTATTATTTTCGTATCTCATTTCAAATTTTGTATCATTTAATCAGTTAGGTCTAAGTGTATACAGACATTTATCAAATATTAAAATAAACAGCGAACTAACTTCCAACTTTACCAAGCAACTGACTCAAATTGCCTTTGAATAATAAATTATGTTAAAGTGAGTATCACTATTAATAATATTAAAGCTATTTTGAAATACCTGCATTGTGACAGAGTTCTAAAAATAAATAGCGATTTATTTTTTTTAATTTTTTACAATATTGAAATAAAGGTATGATTTGAAATTATCAGATGTGAAGTGAAGTGAAAACAGTAGATCATGAAAAACGTGAAGTTATCACCTGTTAATAATAGTTTGGACTTATTACATATATTTTGTACTAAAGTAAAGAACAATTATATAATATACTAGCACATTAGCAAAAACCTCTTCTCATCAAATTTCGTTGCTATCACTTCTTTTATACTATCATTGTATTGTGTGTTCTTTTATTCATCTCGTGCTCGGCGGTGAAGGAAAACACCGTGAGGAAACCTGCATGTGTCTAATTTCAACGAAATTCTGCCACATGTGTATTCCACCAACCCGCATTGGAGCAGCGTGTTGGAATATGCTCCAAACCTTCTACTCAAAGGGAGAGGAGGCAGCCAGCCCAGCAGTGGGAAATTTACAGGCTGCTAATGCTAAAAAAAAATCATTACTAGTTCAAGGAGGAGCTTGAGCTCGTATCATCCTGACTTTCAATAATATATTACTCTGAATTTAAAATAATTGTTAGAAATTTAAGGAACAACGATTGAGATTAAATAAAACAATGGACTCAATCAATGCAAATTTTAAATGCGCCAAGTTTATTTATTTTTCAAAGATTATTTTTTTACCGGATATCAGTTTTACAACAAATCGTTATACCGTCAAACACGACACGAGGATTTATTAGACAAAACAGTTTTATTATGAAATTTTATCGATATATATTTGTAGTATATTTGGTTAAGTGGCTAGCCAATGAAAATAATTTTGAATTTTTTGTCAAGTATTGTAAATTACAATGGTCAAAAATCATACATGCTTTGGTTCTGTGCTGAAATTTTGTGACTGCTAGCTGCCATTGCTACAAAGTTGTTGAATATCATCTCGGACTTATCGTCCCATCGGATAAAGAGATCGAAAAAGAAAGTACACTTGGGCCTGCTTTAACTATTATCGCTCTATCGCCATGTAGTCTATAAGTTTTTTTCAATAAATCAATATCAAACTCAAAATTCCTTTATTCAACATAGAAGCATTACACTTACTTATTGATGGTCAAATTAAACACTACCACCGGTTCGGAAAAAGGAACACCCTGACCTGAGAAGAACCGGAAAGAAACTCAGCGGGTCTTTTTTTTTTTTGTCAAATTAAATAGATACATAATTGTATATAAATAGAAATAGCCAGGTGATAGCACATATCAAACATAAGCTCACTAATTGCCTTCGCACACAAGCGTTCCTTAACAATTTTTTTTTTAAATTTGGCAACAGAAGCATTTTGAACGCTTTCTGGGATCCTGTTGTAAAAGCGTATACCCCACAAAAGAGTAACTGACTCTATGCAGTCGAGTAACAGGAGTAACGAGATTGTGTTTGTTCCTTGTACCAATGTTATGAGAATCACATTTTCTCATAAAAACATTAATATTTATCCATACATACAAAACATTAGAGAATATATATTGAGAAGCAACAGTTAATATCTTAATTTATTTAAATTTATACCTTAATGATTCCTTGGCTCCTAGGTTAGGTTAGCGAATAGCCTAGTAGTATATAATATAAAATAAAATATCTAACGCCAAATAAAATTGTGATTAAGATTACTAGGAATATTGGTACTTCCAAACTAATCCTTTAATGTTGTATTCTTTACTTTATCGATTAATTTGTAATGTTTATGACATAAACTCAAACTGTGTCGTGTTATAATCATGATTGCGATGTTGATTAATCTATATCTATACTTAATATTATAAATGTGAAAGTAACTCTATCTGTCTGTCTGACGCTCTTTCACTGCCAAATCAATGAACTGATTTTGACGAAATTTGATATGAAGCAAACTTTAAGTCCAAGGAAGAACATGCTACTTTTTTTGCCTGACACATGACAACCAACCCTTAAAACGCGAGGGAAGCCGCGGGCGACAACTAGTCATCAAGAAATCAGACAGTTTGTATTAAGTACGAATCAGTAAAGTGAAAATAACTGAACTATTTCAGTACAAGCAAACTCTTTTACGTGTAATGGCGTAAGACTACCTTATAAGTATATACGTATCTAGTTAAGCCTAAAACGAAAATAATTGCATGCGTTAAATCAAATATTAAATTCCAAAAGCGCCGGTAATTTGACTTTATAATGGACAAATAGAAGGAAGATCAAAATTGGAACTCAAAGCGCATTGTTGTTGAAGTTTGACAGAGTTGTTACCAAACTTAACAGACGTTTAAGCAATCGAGCGACACTGAATTAAATCGGCATTCAAAGAGCAAAATCTATGAAACGTTCCTTATCCGATCGAGATATTCAAATTATTTTAAAACTTTAAGTCAAATACATTATGAAACTAGACGGAATATCTAAAGTTTCGACGAATTAATATACTATAGATAACGTTAAATGTTTCATACTGACTAAAATGGAAAATGATATTAATTTAGGTAATAGAATAATTGGATGATTGATTCAGATCGCTCCTTCAAATTAGACGGTATTCGACCGACATGTTCATGATAGAATCATCGTATATTATCGGATCGGATTATGGATCGCAATTTTAGGTTGTAGTTCAGAATATAGCAAGGATGATAGTTGCAATTTGTCAACGGTATCTCCCACGCATCTCGTGTAACCCGTTATTGCAACCATTTCAAGCCATTATTGTGCAAAATTACATACTGCACACACAACTTGCTCTTCGCTATTATTATTACGATGATCGTTTCGTAATCTCGTGATGCTTCAATTTAGTTAGACTACTGATCCTGATTCTTGATCGCTGATTTCGATGATGTTTTTTTTTAAAGCATTCTACCAATGTCCCATTTTAAAGAATTGCTCATACTAGGAGTATGGTAAAATTTTGTGCTATGAGTAGAGACGTCACAAGCCCCTTTAGGTGTGACGTCACCATTCCTAGCACAAGATGTGATGTCAAATAGCAGTACTTTTTTCATCACTTCGGCCCATAAACTATTGCACTAGTGACGCGTAAATAATAATATTTATAATATAAGTAGGGCTTAGTTTCATAAGTGCTTATTAATTCATTAATTTTAATTTTTGCAGGGCCGCAGGAGGAGGTGGAATGTTTGGCGATGTCAACATATCCGCTATTTTGGACTCGTTCAGTATCAGTTACGACAAAAGAGTAAGACCAAACTATGGAGGTTAGTAACAAGGATAAATAAGAATACTATAAGTAAATTCTATAATATTTTATACATAATCATGAATACGCTAATAGATTAAAAAATAATTAAAATAAATTCTCGTGCTTTAGACGAACAAAAAATAACTTACCTTGATATAAATAATTTATATTTTGCCCATTACAAAAATATGCAGTTATTAAATATATTTTTAATTCAATGTATAGATATTTCGATTATAAGTGTTATAGGTTGATTTAATATTTAATGACATTGAAATAGAAGAAATAGTAGACCTGTATGAATATGTCATAAAATGTATAATACGGATAAATATAATTATGTGTATATTTTTTATAGCGTTGAGGGTTTATTTCCCTTGCGTCGGTCATCTACTTCGACCCTTTTAATATTTAATACAATACCTAGCGATACGATTCATTTAAAAATATAATAAGATAGAGACCGAATGTTTGAAATAACAATAACTTGGTACCGTCTCCGTTATCAGAATGACAATTCATTTAAATAAAGAAACTATTTAGTCTCGTCACACAAATAGTTAATACTGTTATTACTTTTCAATATACCATTTCTTATTTAGATTAAAATTTCATTCTATTTTCAAAATTGAAAGAAGATCATAGGACCTTTTTTGTCACTAAGGCTTATTTATTTATTTAGTATTATATTTTTTGTTAAATCAAATGTCAAATTATTACTTACCACTACGTATTTGAAATGTGTGTTTGAAGTGATCACACGGATTTTGAAGGTATGTATTTTTCAATAATTTAGGTAAAAAAGATTGCCATATTAAAATATTATTCTTTTAAAATATAAACATGAGTTTTACATAATTTATTTGGAATGTTTCCTAAACTTTAAATTATCATATAAGCTTTTGTTTATTAGATCCGAGACTAATTTAAACAATTTTGATATATATCAATAAACGGCGCCCGAAGCAATAATATAATATCATAATCAGCGTTCGTTAATAAAACCGATAATCCATTAATACGATTCAACAAACTATTACCTCATTTAGAGACTAATTCGGCTTCGTGAGAACATTTATCATTAACATTTTTTATCAGACTTGAATTTACGACGAATTATTAACATGGAACATATGTTCAAATATATCATTCTCATAACCGACCACCAATTCCCTAAACCAAAGCCCAGCCAACCATTACCTTGCGGGAAAAGATCACGATATCTTTACAGTTTAAATATACGATATATTTAATTTAATGTTAATCATCTCTGAAATGTAATCAACAGTTACATTCTTAAACGTAATTAAATTCACTTTAATTTTAATATCTGACAGTTTCATTTGCATCGCAACTAAAACGCCCACACTTACAATTAAGACTCCAACTAATCTCATAAATTATATACATATATAATTTTATGATATAGATATAGAAACGACATCATTTTCTTTGTTACTTAGTCTCTTAAAATATGAGTAGTAATTTAATTACCTGCCGATATGTAGTTAGTTTTTCAAATTTTCGGCTATTTAATACAAACCTTGTTTTTTAAATTGCGGTATATTGGTTTGTTGGTCGTGCGTTTAATGTTCGCCGTACCTATTTCTTTTTTATTTTATCTTCTTTAAGTCTATTCAAATTTATTATTAATTTCAATTACATTTATTGCAATCTTTTCTTTTTACACAACAATATAACATCGTGCTTTAAAACGATAGGCTATTATTCAAAACATATTATTTAACTATAAAATGAAAAAGCAGCTCAAAAAGTAATTAGCTATCTCGTTTATAGCCTCAGTGCAGCCTAAAATATACAAAAGGTGACGTTGTCTTTTGAACATTGTTAGTGTAGGCTATTGTTTTAAATTATTTATTATTCACATTTATATAAACGACACAGAAATAGTAAGAAATATGAAAAAACAGATAAGATTTTTTATAAAACGTAATAAGAGAAAATCTCAATTTATATTCAGTTTGGAACTGACATCGTTTTAATAATCAAATAAACAAATTTGAAATTCGAATTTTATTTCATTTTCACAATTTTCATAGAGTGAATTCTGTCCAATTAACTTCAGTCTAGTCTTTGTTTAAGCTACGTGCACAAAGGTATCCCTTTTCATAAATCATTAGCAATTTACCTTGACTAACATCATCTGTAATTATCATTGTATCAATGATAAGCTAACTTTAATATACCGTGTACGAATTTCTATTTAAAAATAAGATAAAATTTCAAACTTCTTCCTTTACTTATTTTACATCAGTAATTTTAGATATAATTCGAACCGATACAAAAAAACAAATACAATAACATCTAGTTTATTCGTCATAGTCACGGAAATTATAGCGACGTCCACGCGACAGAACCACTTGTCATGTGTGTATTGTGTCGTTTTCAGGACCACCCGTGGAAGTGGGGGTTACCATGTACGTGCTCTCCATCAGCTCTCTCTCTGAAGTGAAAATGGTATCTCATACTCAAAGCAATATTAAAGACACAGCGCATACATAGCAAAATTTGTCCTTTAGTATAATCACCAGCATTACCGTTCATCGTAGCACCCGTGTCCACGGTTCGATCGCTATAGGCGCGGTACGATGCGATCACGACCAGGTTGCGATCGCATCGACGCGACATCGACGCGTTCTTTTCCGCACGCACCCCGCGCCTCTCGCCCCGCTCCGGCAATGGGGCACGTCATTGTCCTCTGGTTTGGTTTTCACGGCGCGAGGCGCGCGCGCGACTCACAATTGGGCTTGATTGCAGGTCCGCCAGTGGAGGTGGGCGTCACCATGTATGTGCTCTCTATCAGCTCCGTCTCCGAAGTGCTCATGGTACTCGCCACTGTCAGCTCACGCTTGACTCGGTCTCTCCGGCCACGGCCGCTGCGACCGAGCAGCCCCAGATACGAGGCTGCGAGCATGTCCGCGTTTCGTGGAGCAAACGCCCTTTGTCAGCCAACCTGCTTTCTTATTATGTGTCCCCAGACCCTATAACTTGTGTTAAGCAAAAATTGCTTTATGACGTCATAATAAGAACAGCAATCCGTTTTAACCTTACAAGTTATCAGGTTGTGTGTCCAGCAGTATTCGTAATTCCAAAGACAAATCAATCTATTTAACGCGAAGTGGTGATGGTGGTCCTCAGATTATATATTAAGCTTAAGGTTATAAGGTTAAGAATGTAGCTTAAAGTACAACATTAAGCTAGATTCTTAAACAGGCTTTAGGTACGGAACGCTTAAGGTAACGATTTTATCATTCTATAACGCGTAAAAATAAATTTAAAGTTTTAATACTAAAGTAACATCAACACTTCGTTCGTAAATAGTTTTTTGTATCTACTACAGCAATGCACCAATAACTTTAATACAACATCGGTGCAAACGAAAGATACTCTATGGATTTGCGACGACTGTTTAATTCTTCGTAACTCATTTCGTAGTTTGATGTGTATGTACGTATGTGTGTATCTACTGAAATTGCCTAAATATTCGTTACCTTTCACGCTCTCAAGTAATTTGGAACACCGGTTGATATAGTTCTAATTTTTCTATTCGCTTAAATTAATTTTAATATTTTATATATTAGTTTAATGTAGATACTAACAATAATACTCGTAAACCCACTTTATCCGGTCTTCCAAAATATGGAATTTTACGAGCTGCTAGGCGTTTGGGTAAAGACCCCGAAGTGGAAACCAAATCAAAGCTCAGAAGGTCACAGTAAGACGTGACCCATGGCCATGGAGAGGTTGTCTATTTTGTAACATAAATCTCAATAAGCCGATATCACCAATTAATGATATTTTATTCTTCAAACATTATCCAGTTATTTACACGTGGCAATTTGTGTATTTGTCGGCTTGTTAGCTTCGATTAAGAGATAGCCTTTATCGAGCCGTGGGTGCCTGCGCCACCGCCCACTCACCTCGCCCTATCCCACCACCAAGCACCCATTTCATTATTAGACCACACCAATTTTACTTAGGCTTCGTGTCACACACAACACTGCACTTTTTTATCGTTCCAAGCTTCGCTCAATTTGTCCATTCAATGTAGTAAAAATATACGAGGTGCGTGTTTTTGTATTAATTGTAAAATATCTACTGAAGTTCCAACACTAGCATCGGGATTGTTTTTAGATTTGACGGTATTAGCAAACCCACAAATGCTCTTTACTGGTTCACGTAGGGTATCAGCTACCAAATCAAAGCATGCAAGTGTTAGATGTTTTTATATTATATATTAATTTTGTATTATTCAACCCATTATAACTGTTGCTACTAAATTCATAGTTCTCACATCAGATACTTTAATTATCCTATCATTGAAATATCATGTTCAGTCAATTACATTAATCAGTGAGATCTATGTTTTGATCGCTATGTATTAATAACATTTTCATTATATATTAATTTTCAACGATTTATATTACGTTTGTGTATTTTTCCTTCAGGATTTCACGCTGGATTTTTACTTCAGACAATTTTGGACTGACCCTAGATTGGCATACAAAAAGAGACCTGGTGTTGAGACATTATCGGTTGGCTCCGAATTTATAAAGAACATATGGGTACCAGATACGTTCTTCGTAAATGAAAAGCAATCGTATTTTCACATTGCGACTACCAGCAACGAATTTATTCGTATTCATTATTCAGGGTCTATCACTAGAAGCATCAGGTAATATCGAACTTAATTATATTAAATATTCTCTAAAAAATATCACAAACGAATTTTAAATTATCGCATACACACACTTGAAATTATGGCGAAATACAAGCAGTATTGAATAAAATTTTAACTCAATAAAATTTGATTAAAAAATAACATACGATATAAAGCATTACTAACTATTAATATGTACGCAGATATTTTTAATTACATTAAATATTCTCTCAATAATATGTAATATAATAAATATGAAGTTCTATTAAACCAGGTTGCGGTTCGTCTCATTTTGTATTCGATATAAAATTAAATACACTTTCATACAAACAAGCGTGTAAATACATCAGATCGGATAATAATTCACTTTGTTTAAAACAGATTAATGGATTTATTTCAATATATTAATATAACGTCTATTTATACGATAAATAACAAGTATATTTAATCAATTAGCGGTTTGAAAATACGCTATTAAAATAAAAGCAATTTAAATAAAACAACGATAAAAAGCGTGCGTATACCTCGGACCGATCAATCAGTGCCTCGATACGATATGCCAACTCCACTAAGAAACCAGTTCAGTCGTACGTGTTTGTAGATTCTTCAGAAATAATTTAGTATTGAAACAAATAAAAATTGTTGTAGGTAACATTTGTTTGATTTATTTGATTTGTGATTTTTTATGTTTTTTTTTATTATTTGAATATACCAGCGTTCGTTTTTCCTTTATTGCGGTTTTTTATTTGACAAACGTGTAGATGATGGCAATTAATTTACGTATTAATTTTATTGGAAAGTGAAGAAGTTTATGTTGAAAATGCTAATAAAATATATTTTTATATCATTCGATTTGATTTTTCTTTCAGATTAACTATCACCGCATCATGCCCTATGAATCTTCAATATTTCCCAATGGATCGGCAGCTTTGCCATATTGAAATCGAGAGTTGTAAGTATTTGGACAATAGTTTGAATTACTATGATATTGTGTATAATATGCAACAAAAACCATGTTAACTATATAAATAACACAATATTTATTCAATTTAATATATACTGTGATTTTTTAATGTTTGTTATCGTATTTTTATATATGCTGTTCAATAAAAGTGATTAATAACACGCTTAATATAATATGTATCGTGCAAATGTCTAATATTAACTAATGTAAGGCTGTGGAGTCTCCGTCGCGTGTAAATTAAATCAAAAAGTTTAAATAATATTTGAATACTCGTTCGAAATGCGAGGCTAAAGAGAATTTATGATGATAGAAAAATAATAATTAATTCTATTTAAGAGATGCGTGTGTGTTCACCTAAAGCAATCATTGATTTGATTCTTACCACAATGCAAATTATCACTAGGCTTACAGATATTGTGTTGTGACCACTTTCTTGTATCACAGATGCTACTCAGGGATACCCTGTGAGCACAAGCGTACAACCTAATCGTCGACACGTGCTGTGATTACCCTCGTGTTCTCATAAATTGGAATGTCTCCTTCTCGCATACAGCACCCGCAGAAGGCAGACTCGTAAAATAGTAAGCCTTTGTCCTCACGTGCATTAAGCGAAAGAACTGATATCAAGACATCGACGCTGCGATAGCTGAGCGGGCCGAAGGAGGCGGGGTACGGCAACCGCGGGGTCTGCTCAACCACCGAGAGCCGTGCCGCAGACGCGGAACGCACGCGACCGACCCCACTATACCCGCGCACCCGCGCACCCCCGCACTCCTCACCATCCGCACCCGCCAGAAATTCCTTCCACGCAATACGCGACACGCACCGCAAAACATCGCTTTACGCACGCTTTTTATCACACTACACTGACCGATCTTCCTTGCATGCCTCTCACATCTGACTGCTTTATTTTCTCGATATTATATGTTTATTAAATTTAACACCTATTTTTAATATTAGAATTTTTCTTTTGTGTTATGACACCTTTAGATAGAACTAGTAGATTTATATTTTTCTATCATCCATACCGAGCCGATTCGAGTTTGGAAGCTATATTATAAACCCAACTCGGTTCAGCTCAATAAGTCTCGCCCTATGATCCCGCGAGTCCCACCGACACCAGCCGCGTGAGGGTACGCGATGCTTCTCAGCGTAAGTGATAGCGTTTTGTGTGTTTGGCATGTCTCCGGAGTCGGATACACAATGAGAGACATTCGGTATCACTGGAAGGACGGGCTATTGAGTGTCGGCATGAGCAATGAGGTGCAACTACCCCAATTCCGAGTGCTGGGACACCGCCAGAGCGCAACCGTTGTAACTCTCACTACAGGTAAATAATTTGCAATGCCTGCTGTCCAAGCATTGTCCATCCATGCTCTGCATCCGACCCCGTCTCCCTCAGCCCGTGTGCAGACGTTCGACCCGCGACACTAGCACACACGCTAAATACGACATGACAACCGCACGACAAGACGCGCGACGCCGAGCTCGCGACTCCCCGCTCTTACCCCGACCGAATAACGACTCGAGTTACAAAACCCATTGCGATGGGCCTGGGGTTTTTTTCATTTATGTATCCGCTGCGCACAGTCGGCTACACCATGCGGGACATCCGATACAAATGGAACGAGGGGCCCAATTCTGTTGGTGTATCGAGCGAGGTGTCGCTACCACAGTTCAAGGTGCTCGGCCATCGTCAGCGAGCCATGGAGATCTCACTCACAACAGGTACTATAAACGGGGAAGTCAAAAAGTAGGCGACTGAAAAACTTAATACAAATTTACAAAACGTGAAACACTGAACATAAACAGCCACGATTCTTTTCACGTCCTGCTTTTGTATTTTTGCACTAACAACACTGAGTTGTTTGTTTTAGTAATGTCAATTTATTATAAGTGATTCCCTATTAATAATTAATTAATTAACACTAAATAAAAATCCTTTCACAAGTAAATTTAAAATTTGTTGTCCTACACGTATTGAGTTGTTTAGAAGTACTAGTAAAAACGATTCACTGATAATTTTACAAAATATTGTTTATTAAGCATTTTTTGCCAGAAAATTAAAAAATATGAATAATTTTACAGGAAATTACTCGAGACTGGCTTGTGAAATACAATTTGTTCGTTCTATGGGATACTATCTGATTCAAATATATATACCATCTGGTTTGATTGTCATTATATCCTGGGTATCTTTCTGGTTGAACCGGAATGCGACTCCTGCTCGAGTTGCTTTGGGCGTGACAACTGTCTTGACGATGACTACTCTCATGTCCTCAACAAACGCTGCTTTACCTAAAATCTCTTACGTAAAATCGATCGACGTTTACCTTGGCACTTGCTTCGTGATGGTCTTCGCCAGTTTACTGGGTAATTATTTCACTGAATACTTTTGCTAAGCGAATGTTTGTATACATTCAATTTTTATGTCAATATAGCAATGTGCCAATATGAAAATGTGCGTTATTTCATAGCAGCAAAGCGAATAATGTATATGATAATAATTTAAGGCGAAGAAAAATTATATGTAATGGAACTCTTTAATATGAACGGAGTTCTACATTTTTACAGAATACGCAACGGTTGGATACATGGCAAAGAGGATTCAGATGAGGAAACAAAGATTTGTAGCCATTCAGAAAATTGCTTCGGAGAACAAAAAAATGCCCGTGGATTGTCCTTCAGTTGGAGATTCTCATACCCTATCGAAGATGGGAACTTTGGGAAGGTGTCCTCCACCAAGACCATCAGTAAGTCGAAAAAGGAATAATTCTCATTTATATCAATTCTATTTCTACTCTTGCTGGTGCACAGCAATGCACTTAGCATTGTTATGTTCTGGTTTGAAGAGTCAGTTTATCTTAAGGTTATTTGTGAAGTATTTTTCACTAAATCATTATTAATCCTTGTTTTACCACAAATTTGTTTATTTTTACCTTGGCCAATTAAAATTGAACTTTTTCACTTTAAATTAATATAATGGTCGGTAACTTGACTGTAACAATAATATTTTGACCTTGACAATTGTACAAGCTAATAAATAGATAAGCGTTGTAAAATAAATATACCTATTACTCATTTTATTTATTAATAAATGCACCCTTCTGAAGCCTAAGCGATAAAGTTTTATTTGAATTAACATTTCAACTTTACAGGAAGTCCGATTCAAGGTACATGACCCAAAAGCTCACTCAAAGGGGGGAACTCTGGAAAATACCATTAATGGCGGCAGAGGTGCAGAGGAAGATAATCCTGGACCCCCATCTCATCTTATCCATCCGGGAAAGGTAAAATTCGCTAATCCTTAACAAGGTTTTCTTACTCTTATAAATAATTTGCTGGGCGATCATTTATGCTTGCGTTTGTGTAATGGTCTGCGAATTAACTTTTGCGTGTTGCTTCCGATAAAATAAATTATTTATGTCCTTATTATTACATATAATATATTCACGCGAAAGGGTCTCGAATTACTTAAGTACTAAATTGTAATAGGACTTACTTTTTACTATGATGAAGGTTACTTCCATAATTGGTTTCGTGTTAAAACTAACTGATGTTATCAAATGATTTATAAACGCGAATGTACTTATTTATGGCAGCCACCCTATTTTATTATACGAGTTAATGGTCACGTGCTTAATTTCAGGACATAAGCAAGCTGTTGGGCATGACGCCATCCGATATCGACAAATACTCCCGCATAGTATTTCCCGTCTGCTTCGTCTGCTTTAATCTTATGTACTGGATTATATACCTTCATGTATCCGACGTCGTGGCTGACGATCTGGTTCTTCTGGAAGAGGATAAATAGAGGGGGCTTATTAAAGCCCACTTGTTTGGCCGCAGATTAAAAATCGTATAGTATATTTGAAACTATTACAATGTTTTAACATAATGGTTATATGCAAATAAATTTAAAGTTAAACGTTATAAGATGCTATTATTCTGATCGTTTTTGTCTTAAATACAATAACTTGGTAAAATTAATGACCAGAAATAAAATTATCCTTTAATAATGATAATTTTATTTTATTTATTATTTTAAATTATCAAAAATATAAATAACGATTTATTTTCGCTAATAATAACAAACATTTTAATTAATATGAGTACGCTAGCAAACTTGGAGATATTTGAAAACACAAAAATATTTTGAACTAAACTTTGAACAGAATTAGCTGACAATGTACTGAAGCGTCACTCCTTTGGATATAATTTCAAAATTAAAAATTTTGCTCTATGAATATCACTTAGAAGGCTTCAATACTTAGTATTATTGTGTTCCGGTTTGAAGGGTGAGTATACATGCACAAGAGACATAACATCTTTGTATCCAAGCTTAAAATGTATCCTAATACAAAAATCATCCAAGATATTGAATTTAAGACTATCACAGATAAAATAGTTCTTAAAAAACGTTAACATAACACGTTTCAAATATATTATAAAAGCGGTTAAACGAGTGGAGCTTAAATCAAATTAATTATAAGTCTGATGCTCAACTTTTTCGCTTAAATTATTATTATTATTATTAATTAGTAGAAATGTATGTACTTTTGTTAAATAATTAGCGACTTGTTTATATGTTTTGCAAATTCTATACTATTGTTATTATGTCACTAGGTATTATTATTTTTATATTTTTTGTCGCAAATCATTTCAGAAACATTTATATTTAATAATTTCTTATCGTAGCTTCATTACGACTATGTTATTTGTATGTTATAAATTTAATGTTTTGATTAAGCGATCGATACTGCTTCTCATTGGAAATATGCATGATGTTTTTATATTATATTATTTCAACTATCTGGGTTTGCTCTCATCCTGTTCTAGGCGGCTATAGTCATTTGAAATCGATTCTTCAATCATTTATTTTTTTTTAAATTAAGAATATGAAAATGCACTATAGATGCATATCACATATAATAAATATAACTTTATCTGCTTAAGAATAGGATTTTTGCAAGCCTTACCCAAGTGAAAAAAAATTATAGATGTAATAATGATTGCGTCTATACTGTCGTATGCATTTAATTAGTTAATGATAATGTATATACATATAACGATCTACGACTACGATGACGAACTCAATACGAGATTCATAAATTATGTATAAATATGATCTTCATTTCATACTTTAGCTTGCATGAGCGAAGAACGATTGCAAAGCCTCTAGCATGTACGATCTGTTTTTATTACACATAATAATAAAAACACTCTATATAATCAATGTACATATATATTAGAACAACTATAGAAAACACATTCCTCTCCAAATATCTGATATTTAATGAATGGACGACGTAGTGTCTTCTTTAAATAAAATAAAAAACGAAAAAAAAAACCCAAAAAAAAAATAGTAATTTAAATCATCCCGGCATACATCCACTCATTGTAAAATTATTTTTAATTTCTAATTCTATTAGTTTCATTTTTCCTTGCTTGTTCTAGTCGAAATATTATTTTGCAAATATATTAAAAATATTTAGTGATTTTAATATTAATATTAGATATAAAGTTATTCATAAATATTTACCTATAAATAATGCAATTGTGCAGTAGATGATATCATCAGACTATGTACTGGTTAAGAAGTTAATTGTTTGAATAGAATAGTACTGCACAGTTACGTAGATCATGCAAGGCTTCTCAAATTAGACAATTAAGCTTATTTTGTTGGCCCTACTTACAAATGCTCTAGTAGTTATTCCGCAATTTGAGCATTAGATCCTTAGTTGTTAATATGGGGAGCATAATACATAAAGTTGTTATCACACGATAACGGCGACCGCAGCGTTTTGTTCTATTGCGGCTTAAAAACGCAATAAAACTAGCTGTCACTACACATACATTTTTGTCAACAATATGTGATTCACGATCACATAATATTGTCAATTGACGTTTTCGGATGTTAGCAACTAGTTTCTTTTATTTTGAATAATTCAAAATATTAGAATTATGTGTAACACTCCCTATTTTAACAACCGCTCTTGTCCCTCGATTATCTGAGATGCAGAACTCCTGTCATCAGCTACGACAGTGTCAACACAACATTCAATAATATATTGAATTAATGGGTTCCTTAAGGAGTAGGAATGTAGATACAAATAAGAATGCATTGAACAATTTTATTCATAAACGATGACACGATATTAAATAAGTTTATTAGAGAAGCGATATTATTTATTATGTAATGTATTAAAATGTTTATTAACGTTAAGTATGTCTGTAACCTTACGGAACCCGCAGGGAGGTTCACGGTCATTTTTAAAATTTAATAAATACTTAGCTATTTATACATTTGTTTAACGATTCGTTGTTTATCAAAATAAATAGATGTTATAACGATTTTATAGAAGTTAATTTTTTAAATGACTGAAATATCAGTTTTTTTCTATAAGTGCAGAAGACAATTTTAAATATATCTATATTAGAAAATGTAGTGCAATTAAAACTATATCTAAACTTGACATGCGTGAAAACGTTGCGTTTATGGCAATGTCATGTGAATTAGCTTAATATATTCTGCATTTATAGAAACGGACTAATTAAATAGCACATATATATATTATATTTTTTGATAATGTTTATCAGTTTTTTCCTCAAAATTGATGTCCAATTAATAAGTTTGAAGAAATACCATCACATACCATGTTAATACTCGTAGAATAACTGAATTCGTATAACGACTTTTGCACTCGGTAAATAATGTGTATGAATTTATGTCCGGTTACTATATTCAAGAAAGTATAAGTTTCGATTACGAATGTTGAAATTTCGTATAAAGCGAAATTCTGAATCCATAATCGGGATTTAAAGAAACTGATCAACGGGTCGTTACTCAATAACGACTGGTATATAACGTTTTTGTGGTAACGTATCGTTAATTTCAGAAACCGGACATTAGATCAAAGTCGCTTATATGAATGTATTGTATCGTTAGTGTACTAAGTGGTAGTCTTAATAATATTATCTGAAACGAAATTCTAAAATATACGTTTAGTGATTAGTATTTAAGTGATTGGTAGATACGACTTTTAATATATAGACCATAACGATCGAACACACTTCAGCAAATAAAAAAACTTTTCATTGTAATAAATTCATTATATTATTGATACATGGTAACAAAATGGTCTTTATATATATTAATAATTAATATTTATTAGACATTGTAAGAAGTTGAATTAGAATCGATGTGAATTTATTCTGAATAGGGTACGTGTAAGACAAACTGTGTATATAAATTGAAATTATAACGAAATTCATTGGACACCTGTTTTAAATAAGAATATTCGAAATTCAAAATTCATCGATTATGATCGAGTGTAATTAAGTAACCTTTGTAATTACTTGGCATATTGGTGATAACTCCCAATGTCACTCAAGTATTTAATATTTAATATTCTGAATGTGTATACTCGTATAGTTAGATAAACAAAATTTAAATAAGGATAATTTAAACTAAGCATTTAACTATAAAAGGCATTTAGTATAGATACTATCGGCTCTATTAGTAAAAAATGTTTATGGGTGTTTAGGTTAATACTGACGTTACTAGCTTCCTTTGACATTCGAAGGAAGATGAGGAATTTTTGTTTGACTGATAACACTCTAAACATTAATCAAACGATAGAGTCGTTAGTCGTTAAAATCATTTATTTCTTGCGAATACCTCACTTTAAAACTTTACATTAAAAGCACAAATATTTATTATCAGATAGTACGATTACAGCTACAATTTAGGATAGGCATAAAAAAATACATAAAAATCAACCAAAAACTACCTGTACCAGCGTATAAGTATCTAATTTTCAAGTCGATAGGATCATTTAATTGTAAAACGATGTAATTAATCGTTTAGTGTCATAATTTTAAGATGACGTACGTATATAAGTCCATAGCGCAAAAGTTATTACCTAAAGGATTTTTAACGAATATCTTGATGTACCTATTAGGTAAATATAATATCATACAATCTGTTTAATAAGTGTAGCTGCACTCTTTTGATTCCTAATTAGATACTTGTATCCGGATAGGAGAGCCTCGCAGGTTGATTGCACTTGATTTATAAGATCGCTAGTCGTGCAATAGGGTGCGCGCGTCAAATACCGTACGGATGAGAATAATGTAAGGGGCACTATAATAAACCGATTAAGTTTACAATCTTGGACTGGACGTCATATTTTAATCGGACTTGTAGAATCGTGTGTTTGAAACGTTTTGTACGGAATTAAGATTTTCATCAATTAAGTCGCACCTAGAAAACGAACACGAATTCGAAAATTAAATATCAATGATTTTGTATTAATAACAATTTGTTCATATTATATCACGAATAATTAACTGTGTACGAAATAGTAAAGGTAAAAAAATATCATCTTTACGTGCTTCGAGTTCATAAGTTATATAGTAACAGAAATATAATTATAAATAGTAATTACTTATAGGTATAATATGAAATAAGAAATAAATATGCCGAGTAACGCACAAATAACAAAGTAGATAGATATTGTAACGCATACGCGACTATATCTAATAGAAATAATATAAGAAAAATAAAATATTAAAAAAAAAAGAAAAAAAAAACAAAAGAAAAAATCACACAAAAAAATATTAGATTCTTTTCTCTTAATGTGTCGTTAGAAACTAAATAATCCAAATAAAATATAATTTAAAGGGAAGACATCTCGGAACTCGGAACGGTCTACGATTGTATATTAGTATAGACCAGTGGCAACGATTTCGGTGAAAAAATGCTAAGACTAAGAGCAGATATTCGAAACTTAGACCAAAAAGATAGAAAATAGTTCTATTCTTAGAGAGCGAAAAATTAAAAAAAATAAAAAAACTAATAAAAGCACTGATTTTGTAAAATACTAGTACTATTATTTGGATAGTTTAGTTTAAATTAAATTGGTTAAGTTAAATATAATAATAATTAATATTCATTGCCAATTTACAGAAAAAAACCAAAAAAAAAAAACACAAAAAAAAAAATAACGTCATCTAAGATATTCATTCGCAAGTGATAAAACAAATGATTATACATTTATAATGATTGTAAAAAAAAAATCGCTGAAGTTTTTAATTCAATCATTATAATTATAAATACCTACATTTCATATTCATTTATAAATATTCACAATCGACATTCGTACACTCACCAAATTATTTATTAATTAATCATACACTAGTTAGCTTCTCTATTAATTTACCCATTAACTAATCATCAAAATCTTTTTATCTCATTAACGATATATACTTGAATATATCTTTATAAATGTATATAATGTATCAGTAATCTTTGTCCCTATGTAACCTAAGACTAATTTATCTATTTCATATTAAAGTCACGTCTAACTTAAAACCTTTTTATCATTAAGTACTATTTAAATATTAATTTATATCTTATTCATTTTTAGATCCAAACACATCTCTTTTTCCATCAGATTTTTCTCTCATTGTACTCTACTCCATAACTATCATAAAACAATTTGTTTACTATATTTATTATTCTTGTTGTATAAATAATATTTATTTTTAAAATAAAACCGAAAAAATTGCCTATATGTATGCTTCAAGTTAAACTCAACATTTTATCAGCAATGAAACTGATTGATACTTTGGAACAAATTTAAACGCCATGCGAAAGGATCATAAAACTATTACGAAAATAAAAAAAGTGCTATTCAAAAATATTTTATCTATATATTATATAAATACTGACAGTGTGAACCGACCTAATTTTAGAAGTCGGTTAAAAATGCACAAATTTAAGGTTCTCCTAAAATAAACGTTGTCGATATTATTTTATTTAGAAAATTATATAATAATTTCTATATAAACGGATTATAGCACATATTACTGCATTTGATATATGTAGGTTAATAGAATTTACTCATATATTACAATTATACTCAATATTAAATTTTTACTAGTCATAGAATATAGAAAACATTACGGGAATATGTTTGTTAGCGGTCGTGGGTCAGGATCAACATGAGACCGAAATATGTGAGGAAGCTCGCTAAAGATACGCGTTACTGAGTTGGATAAAAAATGGCCGTGTCGAAAATATTGCTGAAACATGCAAATTCGGTTTGATGTGAAGATTTAGACCATATTTCTAAATTGAAAACATCCGTTCAAGTCGAAAGTGATTTAAAGGGCGATATTGATGTGAAAATTAGCATTCCTCAAATTAACCACCTTATAGAAACACCGCGTTTATAGTGCTTTGAATTATTTCAGCAATAAAAAGCCTAAGTAAGCGCTTTAACTGTGAACACTTCAAAATTTTGTACGCTTTACGATATTTATGACGTACTTCTTTACTTTGTCTATGCATATTTAAGCTATTCAATGTTTTTTATCCAATATTTTCTGATGTTTGTGTAATAGCAATTTTATGCAATTTTATTTATATACATAATATTTCTTGTATGTTTTTTTTCTGTGTAATTAGCAACTTGCCGTTTGAGTAATAAAGGAATTTTAAATGTGTAAAAAATGTAATTCGTCTTTCATTGTATACCCTTTTATGACTGGGTTGAGATTTTTCAGTGGTACACCATAAACATAATTTACAGAAGTCTGTTGACTAAAAAGAGAAATCATACAAAAAAAAATCTAAATATTTGATGTGTTGTGCAACGGGCGGACTTACGAATTATTAGCCATGTCTCCCAGACAACCCAATCTGAGAGAGTTTAGTTTAAAACATAATCACTAATACTTCCAATTAATACATTTATATATAAATATATGACATATGACTATTATACATTAATAAATATTTTAATGAAGATGCGAAATTATTGATAGTATATTATTTATATAAAATATATTCTTTTGTTAAAGGCTCATCACACAAATCATAACTATGTAATGTAATGTAATAGTGTGGCCTGTATGTATATATTTATATATTCTATAGCTTAAGAGATTACATTAAAGCTCCTCATTATCGATGAGTTACATAATAAAAAGTACTATCGAACCTGAAAAAATCGAAGTTTTACATGAAAAACATATTTTCAAATGGAATGGTTAGTAAGGATTATGTCATTTTTCTCTTCATTTTAATTGTTTTTTACCAACAAAAAAATCCGTTCCTTAACATTATAATAAATATTTAATCAAATAAATATAACAAGAAAAAAAGTGATGTGAAAGTTTAATTTGCGAAAAATCTTAATAACGATATGGTTATAGTAATTTTAATGAACCCATTTTTCATAAACATGATTAAAGTTTGTGAAATACCAACAAAGTCTACGAATAATTAGAAGAATAAATTTTGATATAAAAAGTATTATTTTCTAAGTAAATATGTCAACAGAGATCACACCAAACTTACCTTTTACTTAATTATATCAGGTATTTAATTACTTTTTCTATTGAAAACTTTTGACTTTATCTTATAACAAAAGCGTAATGACATCATTCTAACACCAGTTATAATTTTGCAGGTGAGGATGAACAACGATTCAGAAATTTTAAATATTGAAGTAACAACATCAATTCCTATCGTTCTTGTACATACAATTAAATAACCGTTTAATAATTTTATTTGACATCACAAAAGGCACTCCTAAAACTATTTCGCTTGTTTTTTAATTTATAACTCAAGTTAAAAATATGAATAAGATCACGTCACGTCTAGTGATGGCTATGTTAGAACGCACAGAGGAAATTTAACAGAGGTATTTCTTATTTAAGGTATCACAAAATTCTTCTTTATAATATATATAAATATAAAAAAATATAGAAGGAACCGAAGTAAGTGTCTGCCATTGAAGTTTCTATATATTTTTTTTATATATTTTAAGATATCAAAAGGCCACACTTGCTGCGATCACGTTTTAAAAGTCAATTTTTATGCTTTTCGACTCCATGGCTCGCTCAAAGGAAACCTCGAAAGGAATAGTGAACCTCCATTTCACCAACGGGTGAAGCGGTGTACCTGGCAGTAATATGGAGCTTGCTACTATACCGTAAGTCTGCCGATCACTTGGACTAATGGGAGATTAATAGATATTTGGTAAAGGTTAATGAAATTTCATGCATAACGATTCTTTGCAATACAAATTATTTTGGAGAATAAAAAATCTATTTCATAAATATTCATTTATTATTTTTCGGGTTAACAATCCCCGGCTTACATACTATAAATGTTTATATTTACCTAAAAGATTTTCTTTGATATTTAAAATTATTAAGTCGAATCGAAAATATTTCAATTTTTTTTTAATACATGTTACATTACAACATACAACATTTTCAAACACAAACATTACAACTGTTTTTTTTTTAAATCGAATAAACATTTGCAACTCTTCATTCTGCCGGACGGAGAATTTTTTCTAAAATCCTTTTGTATACAAAACGGACGTTTGTTTATCTGAAAGAAGAAAAATATCTATGAAAACAAAATTAAGATTATGTTTATTGCTTAAAAAATATACATTAGCGTATCAATGAGGAATACAGAGTCGAGATGGCCCAGTGATTAGAACGCGTGCATCTTAACCGATGATTACGGGTTCAAGATGATTCGGGCACGCACCACTTAATTTTTATGTGCTTAATTTTGTGTTTACAATTCATCTCATGCTCGGCGGTGAAATAAAACATCGTAAGGAAACCTGCATGTGTCTAATTTCAACGAAATTCTGCCACAAGTGTATCCACCAACCCTCATTAGGATGTGGATGATGGAATATGTTCCAAGTTGTCTCCTTAAAGGGATCCTCTGCCTTAGCCCAGCAGAAAATTTACAGGCTATTACTGTGACGAATACAAACTCTACCTAAAAATAAGTATTTGTGTAACTATAAACAAGGAACACATGTAACATATTCATTCCTATGTTTGGTGCTGTTAGTAACTGCTCTAATGTCTATGGACACTGGTGACCACTTACCATCAAGTCCATTTGCTCGTCCATTAACGAATTCAAACAAAAAAAAAATTGTAAAGTTTTGTAAAATGCAGAGCAATTTTTTCTTATATTTTAATCGCAAAAGTTGATTTTATATTTATGTAACTGTGCATGTATCGACTGATATTCTGCCCTGCATTTGTCTCACAACCCAAATTTAACCAGTAAGCTCATATCTACTCAAGAGAAGACAGAACTTTCGAAGATGTAAAGGAAGTTTACCTTTTCTATTTTAATACCTGTACAATTCTACCAGGCTGTTGCTACTGCTAATAATATATAATATTGTTGGTAGGGCTCAGCGGCTCATCAGATATTAAGCCAACAAACAACAGTACTCATGTTCTTGTTTGAAGGGTGAGTAAGCCACTGTAACTACAGGCACAAGAGACAACATTTTAGTTCCCAAGGTTGGTGGCGCATTGGTAAGGAATGGTCAATATTTCTTACAGCGCCATTCTCTATGGGCGGTGGTGACCACTTATCAGGAGGCACATTTGTTCTTCCGCCAACCTATATCACAAAAAATGTATATGTATGTATTAGTAATAAAGTATTAAAATTATCTATGTAGATTAGACGCCGGTATAGCTAGAATAGGGTAAACACTCTCTCTGACATCAATGTATATTCTTATAACCTTTTCTTTATAGCATCGCTTACCTTAAAAACGATAAATTTTTCATCAAAATGTTTAATATGCTTTTATATGATCCGGAGGCATTCCAGCTTGGTGACGATCCCACATTTTAGCATAAAGATTCTCCAGCGCGTTGGTGTAATGATTGCAGTCAAATAATGTGCTACTTAAACGTGCTTTCGAGACTTTAGCTCGAATATATTTACGGCTGGAAGATTAAACACACATGATTACTTTTAAAAGTCTCAACATGTCGTATGAAAATGACAATATTGTTCATAGTTTATGCTTAAGAAAGTATAGGGGGACATTATTTTTAAAATAAGTAGGACCTTATATATTCTACTAGTTCACGGCCGCGGCTTTGGCGGCTTTTTAGAGGTTCCTCTTCAGATGTTAAGCATACAAAATAGCTTATGTCCGTCCTAGGTGTTCCAGCTTGCTTCACACCGATTGTCATTAATTTTGGTTCCGTGGTTTGGCCGTGGTAGAACAAGAGACGGACAGGCAGAGTTAATTTTGAATTTAAAATAATGTCGCGTTTATTATACCAAGCAACGCAGTTCCTAGAAATTGTAAGAGGTGGCGCTGAATGTTTTTAGATCGCGCTGACGAGATAATACACGTGAAAATCACAATTTTAAATAAATGATCTTACTATAATTCCTGCAGTGTAAAATCGTTTTTGATTTTTATACTTATATATAATATTATATTTAGTTTGAAGCAAACTTTCTAAAAGATACCTTCGTAATATAATAATAATAATAATAATGCTATTTCTAAGAAAAAAAATATTAATACCATGTATATAGACTACAGGAAAGCTTTTGACTCCATACCACATAGCTGGCTTCTTTATGTATTACATCACTATAAAGTTCACCCACAACTTATTTATTTCCTTGAAAACTCTATGCAAAACTGGAAAACAACTCTTAAAATCACGGGACATGCTAATACTGAAACACCTGACATCTTAATACGACGAGGAATCTTTCAAGGCGACGCCCTTAGCCCACTGTGGTTTTGCCTAGCGCTAAATCCTCTCTCAAATATGCTCCAAAAATCCAATCTCGGCTACATTATTACCACTCCACACAAAGACACCACTCTCACACACCTCATGTACATGGATGATATTAAGTTATACAGTAACACATTACAATCACTACATCACCTTGCAGATATCACCCAAACTTTCTCAAAGGACATACACATGGAATTTGGAATAGAAAAGTGTAAAACATTTTCGGTCAAAAATGGAAAAATCGTCCCAAAAAGCTACATGTTAGAATCAGGAAATATTATTGAACCTTTAGAAGAAGAAACTACTTATAAATACTTAGGCTTTCAACAAGCTCGGAAGATTAACCAAAAAGAAACAAAAAATAGCCTTAAAACTAAATTCAAACACCGCCTAAATATCCTTTTCCGATCTCAACTCAACTCCCACAATTTATTTAAAGCAATCAATAGTTACGCAATCCCAGTACTTACATATTCTTTCGGCATAATTAATTGGTCCCAATGTGAGCTCCACAACCTTCAACGTATCATTAATACTACTCTAACTGCCCACCGAAAACACCATCCTAGATCTTGTGTCCAAAGAATGACTCTACCCAGAGGTGAAGGCGGACGAGGCTTAATAGATATAGTCAATCTGCATAACAAGCAAATTACATCCCTGAGACACTACTTCCATCAACGCTCAGAATACTATCCACTTCATGAAACAGTAACGCTCGCAGACAAACGCTTCACCCCACTAAACCTTAAAGACCGACATCCGCAAAAAAACGAACGGATTACTGACATGAACGAAAAAACTGCTTTATGGAGACAGAAATCCCTTCATGGAAGACACCACCACGATTTACAGCAATCACATGTTGACAAAGCAGCGTCAAACGCTTGGCTGAGGCGTGGTGAACTGTTCCCAGAAACGGAAGCTTTTATGTTAGCGATCCAGGATCAAGTCATTGATACCCGGAACTACCAGAAGCACATAATACGCACCTCTAATCTTCAATCAGATGCATGCCGACACTGTCATTCTAATCCTGAAACCATTCAACATATAACTTCTGCTTGCCGAGCCCTTGCACAAACTGATTATAAACATCGACACGACCAAGTGAGCGCTATTATACACCAACATCTAGCACACAAGTATAATTTTATAGATAAGAAGATCCCATACTATAAATACAAACCCGACACCATACTAGAAAATAACAGATACAGGATATACTGGGATAGAACCATAATCACAGATAAAACAATACATTTCAATAGACCCGATATCACACTACATGACAAAATTAATAAAACTGTTTATCTTATTGACATAGCTATCCCTAACACTCACAACATACAGTCGACAATTTCGGAAAAGCTTAGTAAATATCAAGACTTAGCAATAGAACTGAAACGTCAGTGGCGTGCAGACACCATTCATATTGTTCCCATAGTCATCTCATCAACTGGGATCGTACCTAAAAGCCTACAACGCAGTCTCGATATATTACACATATCTCATCACACTAATCATTTACTCCAAAAGGCAGTAATCCTCAACACTTGCCGCCTCACCCGCAAGTTCCTTACGACCTCATCCATCTCAGCTGCCATTACCTAGCTCCTACTAGCGCTTGGCTACGGCCCGTGTGTGTAGGATTTAGTTACCTCATAAGAGAGAAAAAGTAAAATAACAATAATAATAATAATAATATATTCTTTATTGTACACCAAGATAAGTAAAACACACAGGAAATAAATTTAACAAAATAAAGCATGGCACAAAAGGCGGCCTTATCGCTGAAGAGCGATCTCTTCCAGGCAACCTTGGGGCAGAGGAAATGGTCTATTAACGGCATAGGTGTACATTTTTTAAATGGAATATTCAATATACATACATACGAGTATATTTGTGCATACAAATATACATACAAAAATAAATAGATACATATACACAGGCAAACATACATATATAATCAATAAATATATAAATAATATATAAACTAATCGATAAATAATATAATAATATCTGACTGATATGAAATTTTAAATATTTTATACAGTGCAGATATAAAAGTAGTTTATGATAGAAAAAAATAATTATTAATATTAACATAAAAAAATATATATTTATTTTAAAGGAGAATATTAAAGAAGAGTTTGAAAAATATTATTTAAATTTTATATAAACTGTGCTGGTGCAGAACGCACTAATGAAATAAAACGCGGCAAACTCCTGATGAAAATAAACTATCGAGTTTTAGTTAGTTTCGTCTATTGGTCCCCGGGCGATCTACTTCATTTTTAAAATATTTACTAAGCTTACGTTTTATTATTAAGTTATGGATAATACAACTCGACAACAAGCCGTCGCTGTTATGATATAAAATTAGTGGAGTTTACGAAATATTAGCGATGCTGAATGGTGATAAGGAATTTGATGAAACGACGACATTTAAGGCAAGGACAAAAAGTCTGTTGAATAAAAATCTGAGTCGTGATTCTGACTCTGAGTATGAAAGGTAATCATTACATAGTATAAAACAAAGTCGCTCACCGCTGTCTGTATGCTTAGATCTTTAAAATTACGCAAAGGATTTTGATGCGGTTTTTTTTACTAGATAGATTGATTCAAGAGGAAGGTTTATGTGTATAATACATGCACAACAAAGTAGAGAAACACTGATAATTTTAGAGGTTTCTAAAGTGATGTCGTAAACAAATATTTTTTGCGTTTACATTGCAAACGCTGGCTGAACTCAACGAGATAGTTCAAAATAATATACTACAGTATTGTATACCTTAAAAAGGTCTTCAAAAAAGCCCGAAATAGTATATGGCGATCTCTAAGGGATAACCCACAATAGCCAATTTTTATCTTTTACTTTTTACGAGATATAATGGCTTATTTTCTAAGCGATTTAAAGCAATGTAGCATTAATGCTTATCTTAAGTACCTTAATTACGTTGTGCATTTAATAAATTAATATTTTTCGAAGATATTACAGATTTAAAATACAGGGACATAGCGGTTTGTATTGTCTAATGACTGAAAAAGAGTGAACTTTGTAAGACATTCTTTCAAGGGCGGATCGCTTCATCTACTCGAGAGTAAAATTTACGTAAACGCATAAATTACCACTCTGATCCAAAAAAAAAAACGACTCCTAAATCGCACCAAATAATATACACCTTTTGAAAGCAGTTCTGGTTATTCCACGGGCCATTTTTTTTCATACTTATTCTAACATAGAAAACCGAAAACCAAACGTGACAAATAAAAGAAATGCGTGTAATGAACACAATTCTAAAGACTTTTAGACTCATGCTAAGTAATATCTTTAAAATGAATTTAGATATTTATACATTAGTTAAGTTAAGTTTTGGATTTTCTAAATTTAATATTTTGTTTTTGCAGTATTAAATAAATAACATGGATTGTATAATTTGTTTCTTTTTTTAAATTAAACTCATGTGACTAATATGTTTATTTTGACGCAACTGGCTAAGAACGAAAACGTTTTTTTTTATATAATCATTCAAATAGATTAAGCCTCGAGTTGCCAATAGACATCTAATGGGTTAATTCGTTTAATGAGCCAATGACAATTGTAACAGCAATGTTATATCACAAACAATTGCTTTTATCTGGTTGAAACTTCCAATAATAACGTCATTATGAAGCATACGTTAGGAGCACAAGGACAAATTAATTCAGAAGAAACAAAGTTTATTTGGTACATAATAAATCTCTGTCCGAGTATGAATCGGAGGTTGGGGGACATTCCCATCCTTTTGTTTGTGAAGACACAATCTAAACACAATAAAGTTCTTGAACGTATGATATCTCTTTATTTGTTTGTATATGACAAGAATTTCTCGATACATAAATCTTTTTGGAAATCTTATAGGCTCTAAAATTCTTAAGACTTTAATGTTAATGAACGGTGACATTATTTGGTTGATTTTATTTTTGTACACGATTGAGGTTCATAATTTTTTACTAAGGACACGCAAAAAGTATGTAAACTTAGTATCGAATATTGAACTATTATTCCATTAAAACAAAAACGGACGAGCCACATTTAGATCATAATATCTTACTAACTTGAATCTCAGACTCGATACCTTTATTGGCATTTATAGAGAAGGTTATATTACGTGCAGTAGCTATGTGGATATACGAACTCACCATTATGTTCAAATGCAAATTCCGAAATTTCAAAATGAACAGGCAATATTTCAGTATAAACGACAATAGATGTGTATACGCTTTGAGGCGATATTAAGTTTCCAAATGTTTTCAGTTCCATTAAATAGCAAATTCCGATTTTATAACATTTCCCACACAATATCAGCTCATATCCCAGTACTCATACTCATTCTCATTCAAAGAATACAATGGGTCATAAAGCAGCTTATCGACCAATCAAATAACTGTTTACAAGTACTTGAATTATTAGTTACCAATAATCTCTATTCTTGTACATAACCTTTAAAATTGTTACAAAATAAAATCATATATTGATTTGTTATCAGCCGCGTAGTATTTAACCTTTAAGTTAAATGAATACTTTAATAGTTACACGAAGTTTTGTTTCGATTTAATAAAGCTGGGTGAGGTTCAGTACAATTTGCCAAAAATTTTGAATTGAAGCCAAATGAGACTATAAATAGTTTTTTGGGACGGCTTCTTTAGAAACTTTAATAAAAAAACAGCGACACTTATGACAGTAATAAAAAAAAAATATAAAAACAAGTGAAGTATCTCCCATATTTTTAATATTACAAACATTAAATAAAAACACAAACATCTACACAAATATTATAAATGCGAAAGAAACTCTGTCTGTATCGCTTTGACGGCCAAACTACTGAACCGATTTTTTTGAAAATTGATATGAAGCAAGCTTGAACCCCAAGGAAGCACAAAGGCTACTTTTATATGTAACACCTTTGAAACGCGAACGAAGTCGCGGTCGATAACCAGTATAAATTAATTAACGGTACCCTGCCTTGCCTTGTAATAAAATTACGTGTAATGACAGATGTTATTTAAGTGTACTGTTTGAAGTTACGCATTTGGCATACGTCTCATTAAATGTAAACATGTCATGCGGAAATTGAAAACAATAAAACAACGCTTCTGTTTGAACAAATAACATTGGATAAAATGTACAAGTGACTTAATTGCACAGTTGTTACAATTCAATTAATTGGAGTGTCAAATGCATCGATGAATTCAGAAAGCGATCTCAATTGCTTTGAATATTGAAATGGCTAATCTTTATATTAATTATAAATTTTAATTTATAAAGTAATATCATATTTTGGACTCACGGTCGTAATGTAACTAATGTTACAATATTAAAATTGTATTCGATAAATCAGTTCAATTATAATTAATTTTGATATTCAAGAGATATTTTTTTTCTTAGTACTGTATTTATTGTCTTAGTCTAATAATTGATGGAAATATGCCTTACTATTCATTATTCGTCCCTAATTTCACAGCTATTTGTTCGTAGTGCTTCATACTTTTCGCAATAAGTTCCGTACATTCCAATGCTTTGAGCTGCGATGCTGCCACTCTACAAAAAATTTTTTTATACTTACAAGATTTGTAATAATTGACAACAACAGTACGTCTAGCATATTCATAGAATAATGAGGCTAATAATACCTTGAAGCTAATGTATCTCCAGGTAGCGTAATTACAGGTGTACCAGCCCACAAAACATCCATTGTTGTCGTATGACCGTTGCAAAGTGATGTATCTAAGCATATATCAGCCAATTGTCCTCGGCGTACATGTTCCTCTTTGCAAGCTATTTTAGAAAAAACAATACGTTCAGGCGATATACCTGCAATAAGCATTAACAATACATTAACAGACGATATCTTAGGCTATAATATAGTAATGTCTAAGATTAATAATATGTACCTAATCCTTGAACGTATTTTATCATATTTGGTTCCCCTGCAACCGGAAAACTTAATAGCCAAAGTACACTATTTGGTACTTTTTTTAATATGTTAACCCAAGTTTTAACAATGTTAGGGTCAGTTTTATATAATTGATTAAAATTACAGAAAACTACAGCATCGTCCGGAAGTCCGTATTGCCTTCTCGAAGTAAATACAATATTGTCATATCTTTTTTCGCCTGATGCTATTTTCTTGTCCATAAAGTTAATGGAAACACCATTGTCTATTGGTATTTTATTAATATACATCTGTAAATTAAGTTTAATTAATACAATAACAGAAACATACACATATAAATAAGTGAAGAATAGACTTTAATAAATTATTAATTACCTGTTCCTGTTTAGAACTTATTGTCGATTCAAGTACCCACCTAGGAATGTCTACTTCTCTTACAATTATATTTATTGGTTCCAAATTTTCAAACGATAATGTTTCTTCGTAACATTTAACGTTTATGTATTGATTTACATTAATTTCTTCTGCTGCATTCAAAACTGCTATGTTATCACCTTCGCACTCTTCGCCTTCTATTTTAACATTATATCGAATCTTTAAATGGGAAAAAATTTGCTGATGGTCTCCAACAAAGTACGTATGAGGCATGAAGGCAAACTTTTCACTGAAATCAACACTCGTTGATATTGGACTTGATACCTCATCTGTGATGAAATAATCTATATATTCTGCACCACTAGTTCCCGGGTAACCAAGCCACATTACTTGAATGGGTGCGGGTTTTAAAGCAAATATATCATTTCTAGCACCTTTCGTATAACCATTCATATTTATTAAAATATTTATATTATCACTATTTATTCTTCTAGCAGCTTCGACATTACAAGTTACAAAAGATAAATCAATAAAATGTTCTGACTCTTCAACTATTTTACTACGGAATGTGGTACCATCATCACGATTCAGAGCATAACAAAATATTTCTACATTTGAACGATTATGCAATCCTGGTATCGATTGCATTAAGTGGGATGTTGGATGATTACCGAAATCACTACTAACGTAACCGATTCGTAATCGTCCTTCGTATGTTTTACTGTGTTTGAATGTGATCGGAGTGAGCATATTCACTTTTTCTGAATACAAATTGGCATGTCGTGCAGCTATTTCTTTCCTTGCTCTGTTAGATAATGGATATAAGATGGAATGATGTGGGTGTATTGAGGTTAATTTATCACTATTATACAATTGATCTTCGACTATCGCAACGATTATTCGCATTCGTTCTTCATAGTTATCCCAACTACAAATTATTTGTAAACAGTGCGCTAAGTTACAATAAGCATCAGGGAAATTTGGTTTTATTTTCAATGCAACTTTGTACGATGCAATCGCTTCGGTAATATTACCCATGTCTTTGTAAATACTGGCCAAATTACAATGGCCATCTGCAAATTGCGGATTTATTTCTATGGCTTTTTTAAAACACATTAATGCTCCTTTGCTGTCTTGTATTTCCCGTAAAGTATTGCCCATGTTACTATAGGCATCAGCGAATCTCGGTTGTATATTTATCGCCTGTCTATAATGAAACAATGCTTCCCGAAATTTACCTGCAGAAAATTATAATATAAATTAAAAAACAGCATTATTTTTAATTCGTTCGTAGCACTACATCAATTTAAAACATTAATTTGATTATTTAATTAAAACTAATGTATTTATCTTCTATCGATCGCTTAATATGTATCAGGTTTCGGGAAATGTTTTACGCAAAATTCACGTTAACAAAGGCTAATACAATTACCAAAATTGTATTTAGCTTAATTTATATTAATCATTCATTAAACATAGAACGTTATCTAAACAAATGGTATGGTAATTTCTAAATAAAATTAATGTTAGTGTAACTCAATTTAAATCGCTCATTCCAATATAATTCAAATATTATACATTAATTATTAAATTATTTAATACGCATTTCACATGATTACAATCCAGATTATTGATGAACTCTACGATTTTTATAGAATAAATTTACTAAGTAAAGATGTTTGTCAAACACTACATGGTTTTCAAACAATAACGTAATCCGAATTAATATTGAATGACCATTGGTTGCGTATTGCGTCATTGGATGCCATCAACCAATAAGCATATTGAACTGAAATTAGTTCTCCGACTTGAATCAGCGACCGTCAGAAAGTGAGAAATATATAGTGTTTTACATATTAAAATGAAGATTGTTTTACAAATTCAATAGAACACAATTAAACGTGCTTGACCAGTAAACCATCAATCCACAACTCTCTCAAACTTGTCAAACATCTAGTTTGTATGACGAACGTGTCAGAACAAAGCTACATACCATATCGTATATCACGTGTTTGACAAATTTTGATTTGATTGTTAACAGAGCGCTTTATGTTTAACACGATGCCCAGTCGTGAACAAAACTTTCTCTAGAATGCGATTTTCAGAATAACAATATAAAAGTGATATATATGAAATACCTTGTTGCTGTAAGAGAGATGCCAAATTGCTATGAGTCGCTGCAAAATTAGGAAATACTTCCAACGCTCTCAGGTACAATTTTGTTGCTTCTTTAATTTTTCCCTGTTCCCGTTTAACATTACCAAGATTATTGAGTGTATCGACGTGTGTAGGACAAAGATACAAGGCTTTATTGTAACATTCTTCTGCTTCGTGAACGTGACCTTTCTCTTTGAGCGCATTAGCGAGATTGCAATAGGCATCTGGAAAATTTGGTTGCAGTTCTATAGCTTCCCTGTACGTATCGATAGCGAGATCTATTAAGCCTTGTTTGTAATATAGACAGGCCAAGTTTCCATGTATAATTCCGTTGTTGGGCGTTAGCTTCAATGATTGAAGATACACTGCTACCGCTCTGAAATAATAAACAATCTTTAATACTTATTCCACGATGATTGAGCGTCTTTGTTATGATAATATTACATAAACACTGTTTGAAGTAAGTGAGTATGTTTTATATTAAAATTTAGTTATTTTAAATATCGACGATAATTTTTACAATTACGATTTAAAAACATATTCTGTATAAAAATGACTTGCGAAAATGCAAATGATTAAAAACAAATAATATCACTTTTGCAATTGACGAACTAAAGGAAATCTTACTATAAAATCCATTATCAACCAAGATGCTTATTGAAAGTGAAGACAAACATCAAGAGGACAGAGAGCACGGAAACGACTACGAGACGGAACTGTGCTTAACGCTTCTGCTAATTTTATGCAACAAAGTTACTTCTACTTCTAAACGCTAAATTACTATATATTGGTCACAAATTCCAAGACTCAATTCCAAGTCACGTTCGTTTACGTTTTGCTTTGAGAAGGTTTTTTCGTTCTTGTCAATACAAAATCGAAAATCACAACTGCCTGTAAGCCTCTTGAATTAATGAAATAATCTTTCCTATAATTGAACAGAACTCTGAATTCGTTTAATATTTTAACAGTGATAGAGAATATTTACTTCGATTCTTTATGAGTTGCATTATTTATTAGTTAAGATGGAAACACAACAGGGGTAAATATGAATATTATATACGCGTAACACAGGGAAATAATCAGATTGTATATTATTCTGTAACGTATAAAAAAAATACATTTTTTATCGTGCATTTGCACGATAAAAAATGTATTTCTTTTATATATGTAAAAATTGCCCGTCCACCTATTTAGGTGGACGGGCAATTTTTCCAAGAAAGTGGTCACCCAAAACAATTGACGTTGTAAGAAATGGTAACCATCATCACCAACCTTGGGTCTAAGATTGGCTCACTCACCCTTCAATCCAGAACACAACCAAAAATTATACTAAGTACTGCTATTTTTTTGGTGGTAGTAGGTGGTACCTACGCAGACAGTAGAGTACCGTTACGATAAAATGAATATTAATTGTATTCAACTTTGAAACTTGTTTCATGAATAGTAAAACAACCTTTAAGATTGTAAACAATATTCAAAGAAACCGAATAGAATTCGTGACATCTTTGTCGTCGTCATATTAATTTCTTGATAATTTCGTATAATACGACGAATAGGTATTATTAAAAACAAATACTCTCAATTTGATTGAATATAAAATTAATTAAAACGAACTGAATGAAACCCGCTATTTAATACTATATTAAATTTTTTTTCTTACATTCAAAATTATTCAGTGGAAATAGACATTGTTTGGAGAATAAACTCAACCAAGAATGTAAAAATAATCTTTATAATGACAATACTCTGGCAACAATAGATAACTCTGCTTCCGGTAACAAAGCATCTATAAATATAGGTGGAAAAACCATTAAATCATTCCTTTCCTAGTCAATGCAAGGGAAATATTGATAACTAAGGATACTATGTCCCTTGTGTTTTTAATACTTAGACGACCTTAACCGGATTGGACACCACTGAGCCTATAAGACCCTGACCCACCGGGTCAAAACACACTGACACAGTAGCTGCGTGCTACCGTTGAGGACAAGCCCGGGCAAGGAGGTATACCTCGAGGCCCGTACCCCGCTTGACCTAGGCCAAGCAGGAAGAACCAGATGTGTATGTGTGTGTTTGTTTTTAATAACAATGTCTCACTCGCCCTTCGAAACATAACACAATATCACTAAATATTTGATGCAAATAGATTTGCACAAAACCAAGTAGAAAAAATTATAACCAATCAAGTAAAATATTTTAGAGGTAACCGAAAGGAATTAGCTGTCAAGTGAGATGTAAAATTTCGCCGCATTTGACCACCTTTGTGAAATATTCATTTCTTATTTTGAACATACGTTTGCCCAGCTGTAAGAAAAAATTCGGTGGTAATTTTTTAGCAAATTTTAAAAGTTGTAACCCGAAAAGTCTTCTGTACCAATATCAATAACTCTAATGATCCAGTAAGATATATAATTTACTTTTTTCAAAGCGAATCTGTGGATGACTTTGTTATTTGTCTCGTTGAAAATACAACGCGAGATCGTTATCTTAATACTAATGATCCTAATTGTAAGCCTTGTTATTCTATATTTCGATGTGTTTTACAAGAAATGTTCTCGAAGAAATCGAAGTCAAGACTCAATTCGGACAAATTTTTTAAAAACTTAAAATGATTCTAAAGATAAATATAATATAAATTTGATAATTTTGTGAGTGAGAGAGATGTAAATTCTGCCACATGTGTATTCCGCCAACCCGCATTGGAGCAGCGTGGTGGAATATGCTCCAAACCTTCTCTTCAAAGGGAGAGGAGGCCTTTATCCCAGCAGTGGGACATTTACGGGCTGCTAATGTAATTTTGTGAGTTATATACATTAGCAGATGAATATAATTTGTATGTGTTGCCTAACAGAAAAAAAGCTACTAAGCCGATAAACATAAAACCTAAACCAGGATATCTAACATGGTTCAGCAAAGATTTCAGTAAGATACACGGTTAAGCAATACATTAGACCGCCTGTTTTGCGTTTATATCAATCAAATTGATGTATGGAGTATATATTAAAGTAGTGTATTATGGCGTTACTGAATTCCATTTTGAGTCAATAATGGCTTTATGTAAAACAAGTGGACGACTAGCATTACATAGATTAGATTCTGATGCTGCTTGGTAATAAAAATATAATATTAATACAACGTAAATTCAAATAATAGAAATAAACATGACCGTGGAGTTACACAAGAGTACAAGAGTTATACGAAAGAAAGACTTTATCGGTTAATTAATCATTGTATAACGAACGAGTGTAATGTAGTACCTACCGTTTGGATAGGTACCCCTTACCATTTCTCTTATTGATATCAGGTGCATTTTCTTCGTGATAGGGTTTTGTATAAGCCCATTTCAGTTACCACCCACTTATTGTAAATCCTACCGTAAGACAGCAACATTTAGTATTGTTCTGTTCTAGTTTGAAGGGCGACTGAGCGAGGCACAAGGGACATTATATCTTAGTTTCCAAGGTTAGTGACGCATTGGTGATATGAGGAATGGTGAAATAGTTATTATTTCTTCCAGCGCCAATGTTCAGTGATGATCACTTAGCACCAGCTAGTAAATCTGTCAGTTCGCCGGCCTATATCATAAAAAAGGACTGATTAATGAATAATTGTGATCCACTTGCAATATAGAACAACCATAAATCGCAAGTGAAAACCGTAAGTGACGTTGTTTTTCTGTACGGTCATACATTATTTACGGATCTTTGAATGAAAGATCCTTCTTGTATACTAATAACCAAGCCATTCAAGAAGAACAAGAAATTACATTAAATTCTATTTTAAAACGACGTTCTCATTTTATTATCATAATAATAGATAAAATATAACACTATGAAGCAATACGATTATCTTAATACTGTTAAGTTAAAACTTTTGAACATTCTATTTTAAAACATTAATTTAATAACGGGCGAGTTAAAAGTATATGCGAGGTGCCTCGCGTTCCAACAATAAATTAATTATTAAAATTTTAATTTACGTAAAGAATATAATTTTCGCAACGTTCGCTTTGATGTGATTAGGTTGTAAGTTGTTACAGAGAATCAAAACATTTTATATTACGCCGTCGGCGCAAAGGTCGGACTTTGTACGGCTTTATCTCGACTTTATTTTGTGGTTCAATACGTATTAAAAACAAGAAAAACTCGACATTAATTTTCCTAAGGCACTATTATAACAAACCTGAATTTTCTGTTATCAAACTCTAATTGATGATAAAAATATATTCTATCAGGTAAATTACGTTAACCTACACATTTTTCACTGTCGACGCAATACGCTTTTACACATAAACTCGCTTGATGCAAATTTTAACTTTATTATTGTTCAATAAATTGATAAAGGTGATAATAATTGCGAAGCAGTCTCGGATATTACTTCACTGTGCAAATGATTAAAGGACTTACGAACTCTATACTATTTTAGACGAAATTTAATTAATATCAAATATGTACCGTATATGCAAATTCTATGTTAAACAGACGTCGCGCTTAGCAAAATTGATTTAAGTTTTACTTAAACAGACACACAGCTATAATGACACATTAAATTATATACCACAATATTGGACCTTTTTTGTCACTGCTATTTAAAGATGGAACAGTTTTGACGAAGCTGTCACATTTATATTTATTATTTTCTTAAAATTTATTTTATTATTTACGAATTATTATAATAGTTCATTGAACACAAACGAAGCCACACAAATGAGCTGTCCATTAAATAATATTAAAATGATTCTAAATTCGAAATTTAGTTTTTTAAAAAAAGAACACTTTTTTTAAATTTCTTTAACAATATTAAATTTCGATTGACAAAATCAATGAACACTATCTTAGCGGCAGTAGTAGCTAGCAAAGTATGAAGGGTATGTATCTATTTAATTTTCATTCTAATGAAATAAAAGTTGTGGATTCTTTCGCTTAATGTGATGATGATGATTAATGGTGATAGATTGTTTGAGCACATAGTTCTACAACTAACACTGTTAAGGGTGTATCTATGACAGAACCAATATACTACGTATATTGTCTATAAATTAATACTTAAATTCTTTCGATTTTTGAAAAAAAAAAACAATTGAGAGATTTTATTTTAAACAAACATTCTAAAATTCATTTGGTTTTATTCTGAAATATTCAGTAATATTTAATTTAATATATTGTAAATCGTTTGACGATTATCAAATAATTAAAATTGTTATATAATCAACATTAAAAATATATTACTAAACAGTTACATTTTTTGTATTCGCCAGCACACAAATAAAAAAAAATATACTTGCCGTTTAATTTTATTTTTGATCCAATCAACACAGCCGTTCGGTATATCGGTTTGAGTTAGCCGAGGCGGTGCGATGTTGATGACCGTGTACACGACCACGCATTGGTAATCCATGTCGCGGACATGTCCCGACGGACCCGCGTCGCTACTGACGGGACGGTCGGGACGCGCCCGCGCCGCTGCCAACGGCTACGCAAGCCGTGACCTTCGCACGTTTATCGCACGGCGGGAATATTTCACGCAATCTATTCACGACATGCGGCGACATTTACTCTTTAACATGTACATTTGAAAAAAAAAAAAAATCAAATAAATAATTTATTAACAAATTCAATTCGCTTAAGCTGCTTTCGTGTATTACAAATAGTGTATGATGAGAGCAATAAAAGTTTTAAACAATCGTAAAATGTTTACGTGTTGCAATAAAGTGTGCATTGACGGCGCGTTGCGATACTATCGATTCGTGAAAACGACGCGAGGTGGTGACGCGGCGAGCGATACGCGACTGCGGCCGGTCGGTGGGCTTTCCCGCGTGAAGCTGGCGTACAGTCGAGGCAGAAAACAACTTCACTTCTCGATCTCTGTACTCATCCTGCAGTAGCTTTCGTTTGACCGCGCTCGAATTTTAAAACGTTCAACCCGTCTCTTGAATGTTATTAGGTTTGATTGTACTTTTAGTACAAAGATTGGAACTATTTGACGCTTCTCGCTCTAAAAACTAAGTAGAACGCAAAGATGAAACCCTTGCATTTTTAAAAGCTATATAAATGTGTAATTGTGTTCGATTCGCTTTTATTTATCTATCTTTACAAGACGATTTAATTTCAGGCACTATGTTGTAACAGTGATGTTTCATTGTCTTGTCGCTCATACGTTAATTGTCTCTATTTCCTGGAAAAAGTAATTTAATTTTTTTTATTTTAAAAAATCATAAAAGACCATTCAAATTAACATAACAATTTATTAAAACATTTACGTTTCGATTGTAAAAATTTTTATATATATTCTTCTTAAATCATTTTTCTTTTATGCTTTTAGTATTTACTAAAAATATTTTCAAGTCAGTTACTTATATTAATTTATAGACGCGTGTCAAGGTCTACTAGTACTAGTACTACTACATGTAATTATATTTTTAATCAAACGTAATAATAAATTTATTAAAATATTTATGTTCTAAATAATACTAAAAAGCGATTTGACTGTAATTAGGTTAATTTGTAAATAACATAAAATGTTACAGTGTACTTATTTAAAGCCGAAAACGAAGGGCGGGTCTTTGGTAAAACTTTATATATATATATATATATATATATATATAAAGATTGAAGATGAACAATATCTGAATGATAATATAATATTGATGGAGATGTCCACCTGACCGATTTCGGCTACGTTGGACGTCCAATTGCCCGGTGTATATTATAGAGATATAATACATATACACATTGGATATTCTCTATTCCGTCAGACGTATAATGAAATAAGATCCGACATTATCTTATCGGCGCAGGATACCCGGTTTTACGTGCTTTCTGAGGAAGGATAGTGTAAACAACAACATAAGCAGTTCGCAACTTCGGACTTCTATAGAAAATGCATCGACGGAAAAACCCGAAAACTTTTAATGTCTAATTCGAGTTTAAATCCAGGACCTTGAGGATCTGCGTTCAAATAACTAGGCCTAACGTGGATATGCCAATCTATAAGCTTGAGGGTTTGATTGAGTTGCATTGGCATGGCTTTTGTCGTAACAATTTGTCAAACTTAACTGTAAAGTCATAAAAATTAAAAATAGTTACTCTGGGTAAAAAATACCTCAACTTTGAAAAAACGATTCTGGATTCGATTCACTAAAGTAAAATAGTGCAATCCCTTGTAAACTTGGACCTTAGCCGAAAACAACTGGCCATAACTGGCTTAAAACTAGGATTTATATAGGCTAATAATATATATTGAGAAAATATATATATTTTTTAATATTAATTTCGATTACTGTAAACTTTTGATATATTATATTTGTATTTCCAGCTAGAAATAAACAAATAACGCATATTATTTACATATAATAATATACCGTAAATTCTGAATACATTCGAATAAATTATTTCGTATAATTGATGCAGTGCAGTTTGACTAATAACATCTTAAATCATTTAATTCATTGTTTATTTAGCATTTTAAACTAAATCTAATTTTAATTAGTTATTTAATATTATTCGATATTATTAGGCAGATATTACACGATTTCAATTCTTGTAACGATACCGATACTTTACTGTATGTAATTTTGGATGATATATTTCTGAAAGATTATGTTCACGGCGACCATGCGTAAAGCATTCGACATACTATCACATCGTCTACTAATGTGGAGGCAAGCACAACTTGATGGGAGGGCTTTGTGTAAGTACATCTGGTAAATGGCACCCACTTGTAACAAATAACTATCAAACAGAAATATTTAGTAATTGTGTTACGGTTTCAAGTAGGAGTTGGCCAGTACAGGTATCACGGACATAACATATTGGTTCTCAAGGTTTGCGGCCCATTGCCAATGTAAGAAATGGTTGATATTTCTTATAGCTCCAACGTTTATAGGCTGTTTTAACCACTTAGCATCAGGTAGCATATTTGCTCGTCAACCAATCTATTTTGTAAAAAAAAAGTATTCCCACAATTCTCTTACTCTCTTTGGAAACAGTTCTGGTCCAGCGGCAATTGTATATTGATTTGTTGATTATCTTAATAATATATTTTTATGCAAATATTGCCAACACTAAATAATAAAATAAAATGTTCGTAAATTATCCTTCCATCTAAAATATCAATACAATACATAAACGAATAATAAATTCGACACAACGAAATTTAGTGACGTCACTAGTTTCATCAATACGAATATACTACTACTGTGAACGGTCCTCAACATAATTAAATAAAGCAACTATTACGGAAATAGCACACAACCTTACAATCTACGTTAGCGACAGTTATTTATATGTTATTTGTATCGGATACACGAATACAGACATGTAATTTTGTCTCTCGGATTGGATAGGAAATGATTGTCACTGCCAAGACATTGACATCACTAGACTGACATTGTCGATGTACTTCCAACCGTGAGAGCGAAAACATTACGTGTGTTTCTAATTATATAATACTGGCTCACTCCCGTCTCGTGCATTAATACAACAATACAAATTGTTGTTTAACTTTTACTAAACATTGTTGTATTTTTAGTAAAGGTTACCAGAATCGTTTATTATTTTAAGCTTAAATAGCGAGATCGACACAAACATTGGGACGGAGTGATCAATTTTTTTTTATTTTTGAAATGGAGATCCTTCCTTACTTCATGTGCTGGTTTTAGTAATATTTTTATAATTTTTCCTACGAAATATTTCAAAAATATAATAAAGCAATCTATGATGTTCGCTAAAATATGTATATTATATAATTAATTTTTATACTAGCTGTTTCGACGACTTCTTCCGCGTGGAAGTTGGTTCGGGTTTTGTTAACAATTTTAATGTTTCAATGTTTTTGCCCGAAGTTCAATGAAATCGTTTTTATAAAGACGTAGCCTATTTTCCACGTCATTAACTAACTAACAGTGCTAGTTTCGTCAAAATCGGTGTAGCCGTTATTGAGAATAGAACTGAACAGACGGACAAAAAATTTAGATTTTTTTTTATGTTTGTAACGTATATACTTACATTATATTAAGTAAAACTACATTATTTTTGCATTATAAACACACTTAATTTTTATTTATGTTTAATTTTTATCACTTTTATTGATCGATCCTCGAACGATTGTATATTATGTTCATTATTTAAAATTTGCGCACTATTCTTTTAAATACATACCTATTATATCCAAAAATATTACATAAATAATATAAAGAGCAAAAGTTACTGAAAATGTTATAGAAAAATAGGCTCGACAAAAACGAGGAAAATGTACACACTTTCCTTCAGGCTATTAAAACGAAATATGAACGAAAATATTTCTAACGTGATATTCCATTGAAATATATATATGTAGATACTTTATTAGAGTTATCGTATTTGATGATTTTCAGGCTTATGTTTGTGAATTATATCAAAAACTAGATTATACTTGGAACTTAATTTCTAGTTAGCGAAAACTAAGTAATCATTATTCAAGTAAAGCGACAAAGTGCTGTGAATAATCTAGAACATATCTACAATACAGCAACATAACAGTTTCTAAATTAAATAATAATGGGATACCTGTCGCAAATTTCAAATGAAAATTTAATTATAAAAATGGTTCTAGACCTTAATTTGGCAATCCATAATAGAGACGATTTAAACAAGAATAGAATATTAAAATTCCACGAAGACCAATAACACCCCTTTCTATTATTAAAAGTCAATTAAAATTGTATACTTACGTAAAATATTTATATGAAAAATAAACTCAATCGAAATAATTGACAATTATAAAGCTTTTCAAATGTTTGCTTATAGAAAAAAAAAGTTTAATTATTATTATTGGCTTGCTATGTACGCTCATTTTTTATGTATGTACATCATCAAATATAATCAAATTTGTATTTTTTTTTAGTCTTCTAATCTTTTTCTGTCTATACTTTAGACGTGTCACGCACACTAAGATAACTTGTAAACACATACATCAATTATATAAATACAAGCTGATAATTTAGCGGGGAGGGGCGCGCATTCGTGAATAGATATACAAAGTTACAAGTTGTACTGGTAAATAGTAAATTTTATAAAATAGACCAGTAAAAAAAAGCAATATGAAAATAAGCCATTTTCTATCCTTTTTTCGCTTACACGATTACACGATGAGATCTCTTTCTAAATTTCCTGAGAGAGATTATATCGAAACACTTAATATACATCGTATTAGTTTCTATTAAGTGGTTCAAGACTCGAGTGTAATTTTAGTATCGAATATAATAGATAATCGTTGTATGTACTATATATGTGAAGGCTAAATACTACTGTATCATATTATTAACTAGATAATAATAATTATGTCGGCTATATCTATCTAAGCTAAGAGAAAATGATTTAATTTATTAAGTTAAGTTTAAATGCTAAAGTTAGTTTCTTTATTTGATAGGCATTCGTGGTTTAAATACTAAGCCGATTACTATGAAATTTTGCATAAACGTTCTCTATGTTTCTATGTAAAAAAAAATTAAGCTTTAAAATATATTATTTTCAAATAATTTATTATATAAATAAATGCATGTAAAAGTAAAATTCCATTCGATAGTTTTCCAGTTAGCCTAACTGGAAAATTGTTAAATAGCCACTTGATATAAATATTCAGGCAAGCACAGGCGACTCCGCGGGCCTAAGCCACTTACAATATATTGGAATATGAAAAGTATGCGATAATGTTCAGAGAATGCCCTGAAGATATCAATTTAAAATATTACATAACTTAATTAAATTATTTCATCAAATAACTTCCAAGATATAAGGGATTTTTTTTTATCACAATATTAAGAAAATAATTTAATCTTACTTTATTATTTTTCGTATCATTTATATTTACATGCTTATAACGGATGATAATCAATAATTCATATAAAAATACAAAACCAAATTTCATCCTCGTTTTGATAACTAACACCGCCAAGCAGCTATTAGGCGTGTCTGTACCCCTAAAAACGTGTATGCAAAATTTGCTGGGTTGAGTAGTATGGATCTGAAAGCGTAATGAACGAACTCGCTCTGGATTTTATTATATAAGGATTATAAATAAGGTATTTAAAGATTGTACATGCTTGGAATTCCGATTTTTTCCATTGATATTTTAGTTTTTGCTTATTCTGTTGTAAAAGCAGGCACGTGAAAATTATACGCACACATTAATACGCAACCCACACAATTTTATTGTAATCTCATCAAACCTCATGTCTATGATATAGGTCAGAGTACGCGACACCTACACGAACACTCGAGCGAAAACAGCCACAAGACATTCAGTTGTTATGAGTGAAAAGAAATTTCTTATCATAAACTCCGAAAATGCCAATTTCTCTAAATACGATGGCCTTTTGTCGAGCGTGTAATTAATATCCCTGAGGTTAAAACTTTTCGAATCACTTTGAAAGTCGAGTTTCTTTTAATCAAATGATGTAACTTTTCCAATACGAAATAACTAAGATCTTTCTCTTTTAAAAATGGAAACGTACCTATTCGTAATTTATCGTTTATTTTCCGAGGAGGAAACCAAAAAAAAGTGCATCGGAGAAAATGTAGAGATCTTACATTTAAACGACTTCGAAACCTTTTTTCTTTTTAACGTTTGGCGTCTTAGATTCTTTTATTAATATCATACTTCAAAAGGCTCACTTACTTAGAGAACGAAGTCACTTAAAAAAAAAAAAAGAAAAAATTATATCCTATTTATAAAGAACGTACCTAATGCCTTTTTATGTTAATTATCTTCAATGAACATTTAGCTTATTTTATGACTGTTTTATTTATTTTATGTTCTATCATTATACACCTAATTAAGTTTTTTAGACATCTTAATTATAACGTTCTAATTGTATATTCTGCTACGTTTTAATAATGTTATATTTTATTTTTTATATTAAATCATAAGTATCATAAGTACTTTTTGTTAAATGGATAATATCATTCAATAGGAATGAGATTTGTATTTCATATGATATAAAATACAAATCTCATCACATTAATTCGAAAATGAAATGAGAATTAATTCATATAACATATTTTAGGGCTCAATTTTTATTATATTTGTTATCATACATCATATTCAATTAAAATATTATTTGAAAATTATGTATGAATAAACATAATGTGTTTGAAAATATTATTAAAACGTATGTCAAAACTACTTAGACATCGGTACTTTCCATCACTTTCCATCAGGTGAGCCTCCTGCTTGTTTGCCACCCCTAAAATAAAATAAAAAACTGTATGAACCATTCCTTACATTGCCAATGCACCATCACTTTAACAACTAACATGTTACATCCCTTATGCCAGTAATTAAACGGGCTCACTCATCCTTCAAGCCGGAATATAACGCTACTTAACGGTAGAATATGTGATGAGTGGATGACACCTAATCAGACAGCTCACGAGCCTACCACCAAGTAAATTAGGCTTTTTATATGATATAAATTAAATTTATACTCTATAACACTTAGGAATTATGACGTATGTGTAATATATTCTAACAGTGAGTTAAATTAAATACAAACAAATAAACTATAAAGAGGTCAAATGACCTCTTTATAATTTTAGTATAGATGTCTGAATGTGTGTGCATTTAAAAAACCCTGCTTTTAAAAAATATTTCGTTTATTCGTTAAAAGCAATTATTTTATAACAATGGTCCTCTTACCTTTTATATCGCAACAATATTGTCTTTGTAAACAACGTTTATTATTTATGACAACTCACAAACGTGTGGCATATTTGCGTCCAACTGACCTATTTGTGAGCATTTATTAGTTTGACTTACTATGTAAGTACTTTATATTGATTAGAAACTTCGTACAAGCGATGACCGTATTCTGGATTGATATTGTGATGATATACCGTAGCATAATCCTTTTTTGATTTTAAATAATGCTTGCAAATTTAAATTACATCAATTTAACTACAACATTCGATAAAATGAAGAAAAACAAATGCATTTGTTCTAAATTTTTCTTTCAAGAACATAAAATTATCGTCTGTTACGTTAATTCTACTCTAAATTTAAAAACAGTGAAGTGCGAAGCGCAATTATTTATATAATAATAATATTAGGATATACGAAAACGCTTTGCATCGCCTTGTGTATTTATGTTCGGTATAATTTTTATGTATATTGGTTTACTATTTTTTCAGCTAGACATTACAATAAAACGTTTCCTTGTACATTAGTATAGATTGGTATATCCTTTCACGTTTTAAAATATGACCTTGTATTTAAAACGTGTTCACTCGCCATCAGAGGGCGCGCTCTTAGAAAGTTCGTGACCTCGTCTGGTGATCTACTGTTGAAACCTCGGGCTCAATCATAAAAAGGTATACTCGCGCTTAAAACCAGAATATAGTCTAGAAAATGTTATCTCACAACAATTCTTATAAATATGTAATGGATAAATTCGTACTTAAATCATTGCTTTCATACAGTTAAATTTGTTTGAACTAATGATGCCAATATTATAGCATCTGGTATTTTAAGTATATTCAATACAAATGAGTATATATATATATATATATATATATATTCAATAGTGTCTTTCCAGTACAATCTGTCTATATTAATACATCGTACAGGTTTACGATAGATCCGTAAAATTCATATAATCGAGATATTTCGTTATTAAATCCATGATATTCAATGACATGACAGTTCAACGGGCGGTCATGTTTGACGTTTACGTGCGTTCATAAAATGTGTTTCAATTAATAATTCCGTGCAACTACCGTATAGTTAGTATGTTAATATTTTTTTTATCTTACCCAAGCGAAGCCTACTTTTCATCTAGTTTCTTAAATAGATTGTCACTCATTTTAATTTCATTAACTAACTTGTCGTCGTTGTATTTCAAAAGAGTCATACTCACATTCGGATCGTGATCTAAGTATTTACAATGTAGATACGCAACCTTCGTAACAATTACATAATATATAAGTCATTTATTGTTAATTCTGAGCTAAAAGCCTTATATAATCACTTTAGACTAAATTTCACGTCAATCTAACATACTGAGAGACAGACATACATTATTTATAACACCTGATTTAAATTGCGAACCTCGCTTCATTTGTTTTTCCATTTCGTATATTTTATTAAGTCTTTGTTTTATTATTCATCTGCTTATGCTAAGCTAATACTAGCACACACACTGAAGTTCAACTAATACCAGTTCGCCTTTTTGTGTATTATCGTCGATAGAGGTTAGAATATATAGAACGATTTTACATTGAAAGCCACTTTAAATTTTTGTTACAAAAGCGGAAGCTCTCGATGAAAAATGGCCAAACTTCAATATGATTTGAGAAGATATGAACGAACGAAGAACGAAAGGATCGTTTTTTTCGCTTAAAATGTTACGTAACTTTTTTTTTAATATTAGTAAAGTTTGTGTTTACGAAGTGATCTCTATCTCACGATAAAAAAATAATGCTTAATTATATATAATATATGATGACGTGATAAGTTTAATTTCAACTGTTTTGAGCGTTAATTGCGTACAAATTAAAGTCAAAACACGAACGAGGTCATCTCATCATAAACGCATCGAAGTAGGTCACGCTGTTCTGCGCTTTTTTAAATCATTTTAAGTAGTTTCAGTTTTACATAGGATATATAATGAGTGCCGTTTGACGGTTACAAATTTACTCACACGTAAAGGATTACATTTTGAATTAAACTACGATTGCTAGTCTCAAATGCTAAAAATGTATCCCCTTTTTAGTAACGCAAGCGGTTTTATGTAATGACTTATTTCTCATTCGATGAAATTAGGGATGTACCCGTGACTTTGTTCGCGATATTTACGTATAGAACGGAAATATATTATTGACAATTTATTAATCATCATATTTTATATTAGAAAGCGTTAAGGCGTTATCGTCAGCAGTTTTTCTTTACACTGTCCAACTTTTATATATTTGAAAGCAAATCCGCTGTAAGAAAACCAAGTGCCGAGTTCCTTGACAACGCCCCTTGTGCATTTTCGAAAGTTATTTACAGAGAGATGTGCTGAGCTCTTAGCGGTTGGTTATAATAATTGCCGTGTAATGAATTCAACGCTTACGTGAATGCTTTAGTTTTGCATTTGTCAGTATTAGGACTAAAGCGTTATATCTTCCAATTTATATACAATAAATAAAAAAAAATACCTTCAAATCCAATCATCGCGGGTCAATTTGGACGTAATACTCTGTAACAGTATTTATATATTTCGATCTGTGGTTTACTCTTGTGGGACTTCCCAACGTCAAACGAGTGAATATACTTCTCGATCATTCTAGATAGACAATTGTGTTTTATTTTACTTTTAATTGTATTATAAGATTGGTTTTATTTTCATTAAGAGGTCAATTTTTTCGTTCGTTTGTTAGACAAACCAGCAAAAGTACCAATGACAACTAAGATGTTACAATTATGCCTCTAATTATACTGACTCACTCACTCACGGCACAATAACTGAATTATGTGTATTATATGGTATAGATTGTTGAGCGGTAAATTTTGTGAAACCTACCCGAGTAATACAAAATTGCTCTGTATGTTCTTAAACTAGATCAGACTAGATAGATCAGTTTCCCAACTTATGCAGTCTTCTTTATGTTCGTACTAAGGAAATAGAGGATGATTTCGCATCTGAAACAACGAGATCACTCTTTATGCGTTTCTGGTGAGCGGCATTTTCATGTTTCTCCTTTTCCTGACGGTTTTTGGAAGGAGGTTACGATCATTTACTCCGATTCCCTGCAAAATATTGGTGACTTAACTGCTTTGGTATTTGCCGATGCTATTTCCACGTGAGATCGTAGGTCTATCTTGAAGCTGTGCGGTCTCTCAGTCGACACCAGAGTAACACAATATCGTTGCTTTGTGTCAGGCACATAACAATTATAAGCAGTCGATTGTACTCGTCGTTTACACTAAATTAATAAATGCAAAAAACTCGAGTATTTAATTTGCATCAATGTTACTGGTAATTCGATACATGAAAATTTAAAAAAAAATCGCAAACAAATATGTTTGAATACAGCTGTAAATAAGAATATAAAAGCATTTTGATGAACGGAAATGAAATGATTCATCATAATTGTAAACAAAACACACTTTCTGAACGCAATATTTCACAATTTCGACAGCCGGCGAGGAGTTATTTCGAATTTCCGTTGAATTATATTTATTGTATTAAATTACAGCGAGAGCATATTCGAAACATCAATCGGTAGCAATAAAATTTAAATTGGACTTCAATTAATTAATGAGAAATGATTTGCAGCAGTTCTCATAATATAAAATAAAAATTTAATAAAATTAATTGGAAAAATAAAGAAATTATAATTAATGTTTTACCTTTTAATACGATAGCTTCGTGGCTTCGTATATTTTTACATTATCTTCACCAAATATAAAACAAAGTCAGTTTTCGCTATAGTTCATTTGTTTATTAAATACATCCAAATTGACGCGATTTTTTACATTACGTAGATCGAAGTATATAAATTAATTGTATTACTATTCAATTGGTAATCCTGAAAAATCGATAATTTACCAAATGTTTGCTAGCATCATTTTCAAAATGAAATTCGATATCAAATAAAGAATATCCGTTTTCATTTTTCGATACAAATAATTGGAGAGATGTTACAGAATATTTGAAAAAAATCATATAATAAATATTTACAGTACGATCGAATAAAATACTCTGATATATCATGATATCTGTTAACGTCTTATTATATAAGTCGAAACGTAAAGAAGGTAATATCATAATGAAGTTAAGGTAATGTTAGCCGTTAATCGAATGCGTTTAAACTTATTTAGAGTTGTTTAGTTGTCGTTCACACAAGCGAGAAAGTTTCTCTAAGCACCCTCAAGAATAAGAAGCCCGTTGCAATACAAAAAATTAAAGAAGTACTGCAATGCATACCCCTCGAACGAGATGGATTTTATAGAAAATCGAACAGCGTTCAAATATGCTATGGAATACTTTTTATTCAATTTTAAAATAATACGTGTGAATTTGCGCCTCATTTATAATAATTGTTAGTTCAATTCCTCTCGTAAAATATTTTTATGACATTGAATTGTTACAACATCTGTTGCTAATTATATCAATATGTAATATTAAAATCAAGCTTAAAAATCTTATAATATTTTGACCTATTTTCGTACTGGATGCTAGCCAGAATTTTGTCTTTGTTCGTAACATAACCTTACCTGGATGTGACGGCATTGAATTACGGGAATGGGCATCTCTACAAATATTTTATCATTGCGACATTTTGTGTTGTAGTTGTCAATATATTACACAAAAAAAAAGGGTCGTGAAAAAAAAAGTCGTTTCGAAAAAAATCAAAATAATATTATCTAAAATCTTACACAATAGAAAGAGATGAAGATAAAGAGAAAGAGACCGAAATGTCGACTGGACTGGCATAACGTGTTTCCTTACGTGATGATTTCCGACGGTTCGATTCTACTGTAAGGCGCTTAAAAGAATTCCGTTACAAATAAAAATATCATTATATTTTTTTTACATTAATTTAGCAGCCTGTAAATTTCCCACTGGTGGGCTAAAACCTCGTCTCCCGCCGAGCACGAGATGAATTATAAACACAAATTAAGCACACGAAAATTCAGTGGTGCCTGCCTGGTTTTGAACCCGAAATCATCGGTTCAGATGCACGCGTTCTAACAGCTGGGCCATCTCAGCTCTAAATATAATAATAATATAAATATCACAGTCAATATATTTTTTAAAAAACTGTCATATTAAATACAATATGAGGAATAGTATTTAGTGTCAGTATATGTTTTCTTGTATTCTACATCAGATATGAGTTCAAACATAGAGTATATTTATTTAATTATATTCGGTAATAGCTAGAGGTAAAGTACTATTTTATTTATTTGTACGAAATACATTTCATAATAATATAATAAATCAAGAAGGATTATACCCTAGATTTATTATAAGCTAATGATCCTAATCGTCCTACAGAGATATACAAAATAGTCACTAATTCTAATAACTATAATTAATTAGAAATACTATTTTTTTTTAAATTTTAGTAGATAGAGTCTTATATCAGGCGATAAATAAGCGATTTTTCAAAATGAATAATTTACATAATTTTAACGACAGAATAGAGTATCTACTTAAGTTGTAGAAAGTTCTCATAGAAACTAACTTAATAAACGTTACTAACTTAAACAAGCTTGTGAAGCTTGTGAAAGTTCTGTAACACATCCAAACAACTGTCACATTTACGAATCAATAAATTAGTCGTAAAAAAAAAACAAGAAAAAAATATCCAAATAAAATAAATATTAACAAAAATCAAGGTCAACGTGTAGTAAAGATTAAGTTAATGGAACTAAAACCAAACTCATACCGTAACATAAAGACGACGATATAAAAGCATATTTTGTTAGAAATACTTTAGAAACGTTTAAGTTCCTAACTTTCCTTTTAATGTAATTTAATATCACAGAACCGCTTAGAGCGATCGTGTAAAATCAAATTCGAAACTCATTTCGAATTCGAACTTAAAACGTATGAAAGTGACATACGATATTGAGTAATAATATTTTAATGTTTACAATATGATAAATATATCAAAGAGGCTCTGTACACCTAAGCAAGGAGATCTTAGGGACAGTGACTTCCCAATCAATGCTTATATTCGTTAGACTTATTATTATCTTTAAATTAGATGTTCAAAAACAATAAGAGCAGAAATCAATACAAAGATACACCGAACTACGTAAACTACGTAACTATTGTTAGTAGAAATAATGAAAATAGCATTTTACAGTAAGTCGATTTTCATTATTCCACGGCTTCGATACGAACTGCAATCTTACTGATCTGAACTGATCCAATTTATAAAATATATTTTTTTTTATATTCTTATTATTAACAATTATTATTCTTGGTATTACGTTTGAGGAGTAGTTAATAGAACTAGTGACAAAAATTTTGTTTCCTATTTCAGATGATTTGACTATGATATCGAAAGCGTTCAGTTACGAAAGCGTGAAGTTAATTCTCGTTGACTTTCAGGCAGGATATATAACATACATATATAATTGTATTTAACTAACATGACTTTATTTTTAGATGTTGGAAAAGAGTTACTACTGACTTTCTTGTCGTGTCTTCTCGGTAGAATCTGCATTCCGAACCGGTGGTAGCTTTACTTAATATAGTTTGTTAAATGACGATTCAAAAGTGCTTGTAAAAGCCTACTTGAATAAAGTATATTTTGATTTTGATCTTTGACAACAGACAATAATTCAATAAAATATGGAATATCTCAAACATTTTATCATACAACAACAAATCGTTTTAATGTACGAGTGTATTTAACTCATCGAGTAATTTTTGGTATTATCGATTTTGTGCTTGATCAATTAAGCAATTATTATCTTTTATAGATAATAATGAATATGAACGCAAAGGTTTGTGCGATTTTTTATTAAATATCAATTTTCTACTCGTGCGAAATCTGGCCAGGTTAATAGTGATTTATAAGAATATTAAAGTGTAGAGTTTGAACGCGTTAATCTAAGAAACTATCAGTTCGTTTCGAAACTTCTTTATTGAGGAAGTTTAAACATTTTATAATATTGAGGAGAAAACCTAGAAACGTCAACATTTTTTCATTTAAATAGTTAAAACTGTATTAGTTTAGTTGACAGTTTTAATATAATATTATCAAAAAAAAAAAAAAAAATTATACAATATATTATTTGAGGTAATGATTTTATTTGTAAAATTCTATCAACTCTTTTCAATCGAACTACGTGGTTTAGAGCTACGTGCTTACTGAAATAAATTGATTGACCGTGATTACCGTCTCTTCCGTAAATTTGATCTGGATAAATCTTGATTCAAGGTCGAAGACTGTATTAATGCCAGATTGATTAAATATCTAATGGACACTATTGAGTATTTTAGTTTGACCGTAAGTAAGATGAGTACGCACCAGATATATACTTTATTCCTACTGATGTTTCCAATATCACATTTTAGGAGGCTATCACTATTAACACCATCAATGCAATTCGTAGGTGACACTAAAAGGTATAGTTTTTATATAACTTACAATTCAAGGTGGTGGCTTGATATCACCAACGATCGATTCTATTCTTCTACCAGAAGTACTCAGTATTATTGTGTTCCAATTTGAAATATGAGTGAGCAAATGTAACTACAGGCAGAAGGGACATGACATCTTAGTTCCCAAGGATGGTGGCGCATTGGCGATGTAAGGTATGGTTATTATTTCTTACAGCGCCATTGTCTATGGGCGATTGTGACCACTCAGCATTATCCCCATGGTGGCCCATCCGCCTAACTACATCATAAAAAATATGATGATTTCACATGTATCTGAGAGAAGTCTTAAGAAGGCCTATATCTGTTTAATATAAAACACGAACACTCGTAGACTTAATACGTATATATCGTACTATACCAGTTCCTTCTTTTCTTCATTTTATTTTATAAAGAAATTTATTTTTCCTTACCTTTTTATTTCGTATTATTCAATACAGTTATTTCTACAGTAGCAATTGCAGGAGTGTTTGAAGAAATATTGTTATTGGAAAATGATCTGCAATGCGTCAAGGCTTCTTAATTACGAGAACTGCCCGAAATAGAAATTTACAAGAAGTCTTTATTGATGATAAATATTATATTATTTTGTATATTGTATTGTATAGGTACTAGGTAATACCTGGCATGCGACCTAATTATTTAAAAAATATATATATAAACCTCACGCAACGCGGTGTTACTATACCAGCCTGCCTCTCTGGTTTAGTCACTAGATATAAAGCACAGATTCTGAGCTCTGGATCCTGGGTTCAAGCCACAGGTCATGCCGATAAAGATGTATTGGGTTTTCATCGAAAAATTCTCGTAAAGCCTTTGGTCCTGCGCCTCGGATTTGCCGTCCCACGGATTATGAATAACGAAATAGGGATGCACCGATGCGTTAACCCAGGCTTGATAGCGTTCCCACTTTCGGTGTGACGTCATTTCGCAGAGCAAGGCTGGGACTTGCCACTGATGGCCTCTCTATTTAAAGATAAGAACGGTTAGTAATGATATAAGGATGGATAGTGATCAGCACTATCCATTATTATTGGAAAAGTTTATTATTTCAATACTTTAAAAGTTGTCTATCAATGATTACTATTAAGGCGTGACACTAGTCCTTGGTCCGCTGTTACGTTAATTATAAATAATTATATTGTTGTGTGACTGTCTCTTGGACTATCTCCATTTTATTTATCTTGATATCTTTTTGGACAGATCAAGCTAGACTTAATTTACCTTATATTGATAAAAGTAAATCATAGATAAAAATAGTAAAAGGCACGTCTTTCTTAAGTTAGTATCTGGAATTTATTTGAACAAACCAAGCTCAAAGAGGGGTTACTAAACATTGAAAGTTTAAATACACCCAGTTCCTAACTCCATTTTCAATATCAACTCGCATCCAAATCCTCTTACTATAATTTTCCGTTTCAAATCGTTTCGAGAATTATAAGTAGGTTAAAGTTGACTTCCTAGATTTTGTTTACTAACTTTCTTGAGTAAATTCAGTAAGTAAACAAAATCGTACAAGTAAAGCTATGAGAAAGCGTGTAACTAGAAAACTCATGTTAAAGGATATTTACACGAGCTAATGGTGGTTAAGGTATTATTATAAGGCGAAGAACCTTCTCACTGTATGTGCCACTAGTGGCTCTTGTCCGTCTTAAGGTTAGTCGAAAGTTTTTGTTATTAGCCGAGACAAAAAATGGTCGATTTAATATTATACGACGAAATTAAAATGTAATGTACCTATGAACCTAAATTGTTATTAAAGTTACCACTGTGCCCTTGTTTTCTTAAATCTGTCCAATGTTTCATACCGCGCAAATGTTATTTTCAAGTCTCATGGGAATGCTGACCAGGCGATGGCGTAATACATTACACATATTGTATTAGATTCTTGGAAATGGAACAATGGAATATTCTAAACCATAGTTTGGTCTTTTTGTTTTTATTTAAAAATATATACAATACATGTTTTCCAAATATAATTCAAAACATAAATTTTATGTAGAGACGCTAAGGTAAATTTCGTTGCGTAAAATATGTTAATAATTCCATATGCTTTACATAGAAAGACAGTAAATTTCCCATAGCTGGGCTAAGACTCTCTTTTTGACGAGAAGTTTTCAAACTTATTCAACTTTGCTGCTGTAATGGTTTGCATTCGATACACGGTTTCCTTACAATGTTTTCCTTTAACGCTGACCACGAGATAAATAATTCTAAATACAAATTAAGAACATGATTTACCAGTACGTAATATTTCAAACCCATTATCTTCAGTTAAGCTTACGATGTAGTCATTCAGAAGATAATATTGAACATCGGTTTTAAAATATATACGGCGTTATATTATATAAGAGGCTAACACTCTCGTCTGAAGTTACGAGACATTGTTACTGACTATTGTGGATACGATTTAAAAGCCGTCGGGCGCCGCAAACGTAGCTAGCATACCTAGCGGGCAAACCGCCGGGTATGAGTTGCATTACGATCGTTGCTCTTGGTTCTCATATTGAACGAGTTCAATGTTAGTTCAATGTTAATTCCTTTAGTGTTTATTTTTAATTTATTGCAAGTTTATTAAAACTATTCATATTTTTTATTATTTATTTTACCATCATTCATAAGTAAGAGATAGTAGACGATACGACTTGGGAACCTTCAAGAAAGGAGCGTACGCATTCCTTAAAGGCTGGCAACGCATCTGCAAGACCCTCGTTGTTGCAGATGTCCATGGACGGTGGTAATCACTTTACACTTACCCCCTATAAAATAAAAAAAACACACACTCAGAGACATTTTAAAGCTGTTTACCTCTCTAAGATTACTATGAATTCAATTTAATACATTTGCAATACAGACACGCTGTACTATATTCGTATAGTAAAATAATTTAAGTGATAGATAATTCGAGAGCGAAATGTGCCTCAAATGCGAACCAATTTCATCGACAATCAGATTATGTGATTTAAATGGCATTCAGTTTAGCAGTAGATCGACTGACATTGATTCACATGAACGGTTTAATCGTAAGTCTGTTATATAAACTGGCAATTATACAGCGTGAATTTATAAATTACCATTAAATAGACAATTTTTTTTTCTTTTTTACGCCATTCATCTTCTATCTCTGTTTCACTAACATTTAACATTTCGATCACATGTTGTACTAGCTGCGCCCGCGACTTCATGCGTTTTTGAATTTAACAAAAATAGTATTGTTGTAGCCTAAGTTACCCCTTATCACATCAGCTATCTGCCGGTGAAAGTCCCGTCAAAATTGATCCAACCGTTCCAGGGATTAGCCGGAACAAACAGACAGTCAAAAATAGAAATTGTTTTTTTGGTATATGTACAGTGTGTTACATACATATGTATTTAGTAAAAAGCGTTTTTTTTTTTAATATTACAAACAGACACTCAGAACAATTTTATTATATGTATATAGATTAATAACATAATGATAGTCATATATCTGTGATTTGCCAAAGAGCCCAAATAAGACCAATGTTGTATACTATAAAAAAAAATATTGAAAGATAATTAATCTAGGGAATGTCTACTTTAGTTTTGATTTTGATCTAGAAAGTACTGATGGCTAAATAAATAGTAAACTTTTAGATTGAACGGGCTAAGAACCTTCGTCGGAAAAACAGACAAATTTAAAATAAAGTGTCCGTATCAATAATGACATATCTAATAACTTAATTATACATGATACGTAACATCGGTAGAATATTTCGCATTCAACAAGCAACAAAAGACAGATGGAGCGCTCGCATCGTTATAGTGAAGCGCAAAAGCGAATACAAAACAAAATATAAATTTTCGGTTCCCGATTCCCCATTTGTTAACATGTCAAGTGCCACTTTAATTATTAATTATTGACAAATTTAAAAAAAGAACGCACTTTTTAATACGTCGATAATTTTGATTTGTATTCGTATTTGTCGCTTAAGTAAATGTTCCGAACAGTGCAATTGCCTTTAGTTTTATAATGTGAACAACAAACTTAGATACACGCGAAAGAGATAAGTATCGAAATACATTGACTATAAAAGAAAGCTTACATATTACTTAACGATTTTACCTACTTCTCTATCTACTTAATAGTAAATATTCTTGATAAAAGTTCTAAATAGATAAAGAAAATATTACTTTTTAAGTAATAAAAATATTCAGATAAATATTTTAATTAAAGTTTTCGTTTTGTTACCCAACTATGCTATCTCGTTAAACCAACCAAAGAAGTAAAACAAACGATGTTATTGTTCTTTAATAAGAAAGCTTTTAAAAAAAATAAAAGTTTCTCTACGTTACCTTGTTAATCAAATATTTCCTTTCCTCTGGCGAAAATGTTTATAGTATATACCAGTCGGCTATTCCAATATGAGTTGGATAAGTTAGTTTTTTTTATCTAAGACGTGCAGAATTTCAGACTATAACTTAAACTTCAAAAAAATGTAATCAATTTCATTAAACCAACTACTCAATACAATTATTTATTAAATTATTAGTACATAAATTAAGTAAGCAACTAGTTTGTATGGTGAATCGATAGCTACTATTAATTTGTATCAACTATATCATTATTAGACATTTTTACCTTTTACTAGTTCTTTATTTTCTTCTATGCCATTTTACGAGTTAGAAATCGTTCAGTTAATTTGTAATTCCAATACATTATTCAATATAATATATCTATGATCAAATATGTAACACAACTCCCAGTTCTAGTTAGTCACTCGAAAACCACAATGGTTCTGTCATTTGGATGTTATGATCCCTTATCGCATTACTCGGAGCAGCCCTTTAAACAAGTCTGTGCATATGTGATAACATTGTATGAACGATGGCAGCGGTAATCCCAACGGCATTAAGCTATTTAAATTTATATTTGTAGTCTGCAAAGAAATTGCGAAGTTCATTGATCCATGATACCTAAAACGTTGACGTCCATTGATCTGAATAATAATCGTCTGTAGTTCACTGAAAATCTAATTCACACAAAAAGTGACCAATAATATAATGTTGACGATAAAATATTCCAAGCTTTGAGTGTGAAATTTAATAATGAAAGTCCATCAGTCGGTTCCATATTGGTGACTGAAATATCAAAGCGACGTAAAGCGAATAAAATACGCATCGGCTTTGGGCAAAATTATCAGAACAGAGAACATTTTAATGACTAAGTATTCGCTATCTTTATTTTATATTTGTTGATTCCGATTGAAAGTAATGACACTGAAGTTTGGCGGAATTCAAATCTATTTCATATTGTTATTGCTACTGATTTTGGCTCATTGTTTTTGGCTCATCACCTACCCATAGCTATTTCACATTAGGTTTTATTCCACTACAAAGGAGTAATCCTACTGTGGCACTGTATGATATAATAGTCATTAGATATATTAAATAAAAAATTTAAACCTTATAAATGACCAAAAGGTAAAGAGACGATTTTAACCTTATTTCATTAGTTCTCTAATGTGGATTATGGGATACACACGGGCAGGTTTTTGTCACATGCTGGCTTTCTCTTGGCGTTCTTTATCACTGTTAAATAAAAGTAACAGCTAAATATAACAGCAGTAATAAGCTAAAGCCTGGTCTTCATTAGGGAAGAAGTAACACGTGATAAATAATTATAAATACCATTTAAGCACGTAAAAAGGCAGAGAGGTTATCTCTGGATTGAACCTTCAATTTTCGATTAAGATTCAGGTTCTCTCACTGGTCTCAGATCCCACATAATGCAAGTAGCTAAACAGATTCAACGCTGGAACATTAATAATGAAACTTCATCTATTGTGGAGGTATTACCGCTGGGCTTAGTTCAGAGTGTAAGCTTACATACTGATGTATTCTACATAAAGGCAATGATTACGAAATATTATCACGTACGCTAACAATCTCAATTCAAGAGTATATCGACAATGTAATCACTTTATACTAATATAAATTAAAAATGTGGAAGTAACACTCTATCTGTTACGTTTTCACTTTGATGAATTATAATATATTTTTGGTACGAAGCAAACTCTAACACTAAGGAAGGATAATTGCAACATTTTTAACCATTTAAGAGGGCACATTTGTTAATGAGTTGTTGTATGGATGTTCTTGTAGAATTTTCGTCACAAACTGAATTACACGCGAGTGATGCCGCGAATTCAGCCATTAGCTAATAAGATTTAAGATACCATTAGATGGGCCAAAAACTTGCAACTAGTGTTATAAGGTTTACTTGGCGATATGGCCCCGTGAAACTCCGCTTAGGTAGATATCACATTTTCATTATATATTCTACTCCCGAGCACATGGGCCACCTGATGGTAAGCGGTCACCACCGCCCAGAGACAATGGTGAAATATTAATCATCGCTTACATCGTTTATGCGATGATCTAGTATCGTATTAAGTTCTTTTGAATTATAAATTAATTGAGTACTAGCAGTACAGTGTTAAAGTCTACGTCTATTTATAAGCTGCGGAGTTAACTACGAAAATAAAACAGAGTTCTATCAATGGTTTCCTCATATTGAGTCATACTTTATGATAGTTCACAATAATTGTTTAATAAAACTAAACGTCACATTTTGCGAGAAATAATGAATGAATGAATAAATGAAAGAATTAATAAAAATATATCAAATTATATTATAACGGAAATATTAGAAAAATTAAGAATTAAGAAGAAGAAACATCATTACGATATAATAACTTGATTATAACATTATAAATTTATTTAATTAATATTTGTCGCTATTCCAAATCATGTCTTGGTTCTGTCTGCAGTTGATACACTTGGATGATGGAGTAGAAGTGCAAAAACCTTCAATAAAATCATAGCACCTCGCCTTATTGTCTCCACTGTCAAGAGGGCTGGTTAATTTTTTGCCTAGAGAATCGGAATGGCGATACAAAGGGGAAATGCTGCTAGCATTCTTGCCACCATTCCACGCGGCATATTTGTACAGTAACTATTTTTATTTTTTATATGGTTAAGGCTTTAATGTTTATAATTATGTAAAACATTTTTATAACAAACGACTTCATTATTTTCGAACTAAACGTATATTTAAAGTGAGTCGTATATCATTTTATTTTTTTATTTTTATGGCATTGGTTGGTGGACGAGCATATGGGCCACCTGATGGTAAGTGGTCACCACCGCCCATAGACAAAGGCGCTGTAAGAAATATTAACCATTCCTAAAAATATCTAAACAATTCGCTGTCTTGTTTGGAACTTTAAATGCCCGTTATTTGTTCATAAATTATTGGTATTGTGTAGGATTTTGGCATTGTACCATCAAAATACAGATGGCGAGTGATCTGCTCTATTGATTAATTATTTACATAAAAAATAAGCTGTAGAGCTAGTATAAAGAATACTAGCTCTACAGCTTATTTTTTATGTAAATAATTAATCAATACAATAATTAATACAAGTATGAAAAATGTGTCATTTTAAATAGATACTTATTGTTATTTCGTAAAAAGTTGAAAATTGAAAATTTTCAATTCTACGATCAATCAATTTGATTCGAATAACTGTATTATGTGTGATATCAAAATCCAAAACATATTGAGAAAAATAAATCGCTATAACACCATAATATTTTATTAAAAACATACTATTTGTTTTTAATGCAATTGCTCCAATGAGCTTTGAGTTGACTTATAAAAATTGAAAGAATTTCAAGTCAAACAAGTTTCCTTTATACTTGCACAATGTTTCTAGTTTATGATTTTAAGTTGAAAGAGTGGTTCTAACTTAAGAACAGTTCTATCTTTGCAATTTCTACTTACTCTATGAATCGATACTTGCAAACCTTTAGTATTCTAGATAGACTGTTAAGACGTGTTATAATGAATTTGACACCTAAATAAGTAAAACTATATTATGTAAAAGTAAGACAATGTTGTCAATATACTTACTTGGACACAACAAAAAGCTTAATTTAACTCGTCAATAATTTATGCTTATAAAAAAATATTAATATTAGTATATAAAACGAAAGAAAGAAAACGCCTGTAGATAACCCACTGCTGAGAAATTTATTTTACTTATTATAAAAAGACATATATTATAATACACACATATTTATATTTTACAAAAATAAATAAATTAATTAATTAAAAATAAACTTCTTAACATGCAATTACATATATGTACATATAACAATGATAAAGTAAACTACGTTTACAAATTGTAACGTGTAAACTATTTTTTATATTTTATGATCATAATACAATCGGAAAAACAAAATAAAATAATCACATTAATGAACAAAAATTGACGCTATTTTTTCTAATACAAATTTTAACGTCTGTGTCCAAGCATTGAAGGTGGCTGAATTCGAAGTCGAAAGTTCGGTCGGACACTACAAATAACACAATAAAACATTGTACAAATTCTTTATCACACTTAATGCAACCAATTCGTAATGAATAGTTGAGAATTATAAAACAAAACATTATTAAAAAATCCCACCAGACACGTACGGTTCACAAATAAATTTCCATTTAAAAAAATACACGTACAAAATAATTTATAATCATTAAAACAGTAGGTACGAGTATTGCTTCATGTCACGAACTCTGTAATTAGCCTGATGAATGTTTTAGTACAACGTACGACGTGAAAACGTTGATGGCTGACATAAGCGCCTATAAATTTATAACGCAAAATCGATTATATTTTTCAATTCAATCAGTTTATAAATATAAATTTATCACTGTTCGAATGATCTTCCAAAACTATAACATCTAACTACTAATATAAATTAATGGATTCATAATAATTAAGATTAGATTGAAGATTTATGTAAATCGTATTTATACATAAGACGTTTACGTCATTGTCAAACACAATTGAAAATCGATTTAAAAAACATAAATTTACATTCAAATTTAAGATAAGAATAATGCCTAGGGCAATCGTAATTTTCGTCTATATTAAACCAAAATCTCTTTTTTTCAATATAGAACATCGTATAAATATATAAATATATGGAATTAAAAGTGCTTCAATGATTTCCGTCTATGCCATTTTGATAGCGTTTCCATGAACAGAGCGCTGAGGTATTTGTTATCGTCTACATTTTACATGTTCGTGTGATACAGCCACAATCTCATGGCACTCGCCGCAATGCGAGTACCGTTTCTTTCTGCAGATGTCCCTGATCTTGTCGTATATCCCTCAGCTAATTGATACGTATCTTCTTCTTGGGTGTAAGTTATGTACAATGTGTTGTGGTCATATTTTGTTGTTGTGTGATTGCCTTGTGACGCCTGCTCTGCTTGCCTCGAACGCTCGGGGGACAGCCTAAGCTGAGCAGGGACTCAGATGGTGTACGTTCTGAACAAGGATGATGGTACCCTCTTGGGGTAATAACATCAAATTCTATATGACCATAATATTTTAAGGGAGACGTCGGACGTCTGCGAGTTACTTAGTTACTCTTACCTAGTGACCTACGGATCCCTTACCTAGAAGATCACAGTTTAATTAATGTACGGTTTTCGAGCGAACGTAACACACCTCTTGGATGAAGCTGCAGTAGTGCATGGGGTGAACGACGGACACGCATTATATGGGCGAGCTGAAATTGAGGAGAGGCGGGGAGATATTGTTGTTGAACTCGATAGGACTCGTTGCATAGGGATTGTATCGAGATTGTTATCAAAACCGCCTCACGGAAACTCGGGGTCCTGAACAGGGTGCGGCATTTATACGCCATGACAACTGCTCCTCTTGTCCAAAACACAGGTGCGATCTTGCATTGAATATTACTCGCCCCTTTGGTATGACTCTGCTTAGTACTTAATGGAAGCCTTGGACTTGTTTCAGCAATATGCGATCGAAATTATTGATGATGTAATTGTTAGGTCACAATCAACCTCAAATATTTACAACTACTGTCGAGAGATAGTGGCACTGAGCGCTTATAGATTGAAATACGGTGAGTGTTCTAAGGAATTATTCTCTCTAATTCCTACTTTCCTTTTCCTTCACAATTCTTCGCGTGCTGTCTTTTGATGTCACTACCTGTATAAATTCCATCGCGCACGAAGAAATTTGGCAACTCCTATCTTTGTCACACCGCTACAAAATGGAATTCTCTTACAGTACACGTGTTTCTCTCCTCTAATAACCTGGATTCCTTCAGACGAGGCGTGAAGAGGCATCTTGCGGGCCGGCGTGGGCGGATAGCGTAGTTCGTTCTTCCTGACTGTATGGCCATATTCACGTTTGGACTCCACTACCACTTACCTTCAGGTCGAGTGGAGTCATATGCCTATCCGGAAAATATAAAAGAATTATATTCATAATAAATAAATTTTAAAAAATTAAGTATAATATATAATTAAGAATAATTAAAATTTCTTACGACGCTAATGCCTAGTGGCCTAGTGGCCTAGTGGCCTAGTGGCCCGTCCCCCCACCTATTTAATTAAAAAACCATGTAAAAACGTTAAAAAAGTAAATAAAGCATAATTTTTAAACCTTGATCTAGTATGGTATTAATATCACGGTACAGTAAATTACAGTTTCATGGATGGAAGGTTCTCAATTTATCTATACCGTCTGCTCTGATACTATGTGCTAGTAAGTGATAATTTGTGTACGACCCGTGTTTTTTAAATTCAAGTTAATTTGGCCTCTTCTCTCTTGACATCTGTGACAAGGAACTTTTTTTTATTAGTGTTCTAAAATTAAGAAACATACCGTTTTTTTACTTAAAGTATATAACTACTCTTTTGTTTTCTCGTACTTGATCGCTCCACCCTCGACTTCTATACCATGTTTTGTACACGGCTTACGCTCGACAAATGGATCCGTAGAGCCTATTTTGAAAGCGTTATTATATTTTCCACAAAGACACTCCTGAAGATGTATTGACAAACTCAGCTTAAGCATGGAATTTTTATTTTTATTTAAAATTTCCTATTTCGTACCCTAACTTATTAATGCATGCCATGCATTGCATTTTTTTAAAGTTGTCATTGCTGTCCTTTGACTATGGCAACGTAAAAAAAAACTATTCCTCACATAGCTAACGTGGTACCAATCTTTGAGAGCTGAGAGGTTATTTCCCTTTTGCCCGCAGTTAACATACACTCCCTCCTCAAACCGGAACACATCAATATCGAGTATTACTTTTTGGCGGTTGAATATATGATGAGTGGATGGTACCTACTATTTCTAAGCAACAGACATCCAGACGAACAAACTCTTACATTAATTAAAGGGTGGCTTGACAAAAGAGTCTGTTTCATTACGTCTTATCGATATCGAGAACAGTTGTTGTCAGTTGTGACCTCAACGTTGATAGTTTATGATCGATTTTCGATCCTATGCGAATAGTAATTAAGGTTATTACACACAATCATGTTGATATGACGTCAACTGACTTCCTTAATAAATTATTGAATAATACGTATGGTGTATTCGCATTGTTTATTATTCATTAACTGTTAGTTTGTTTATTTTAATATAAAAATATAAGCTTCACAATTTTTCCAGAACATTGTTGGTCAAGAATAGATTTTAGTACCGAAAATATTTGACTTTCATTAAATTTATTTTATGTTAGTGGCGTGAGATTCTTATGTAATGGATTAAATTGATATCATAATATAATTATTGATTAAATAACAATTCGTGATCGCTCCCAATGATTATGGTTACGATTCAAAGTTGTAGTAAAAATCTGTAATTGCGTGGGTTTAAATTTCCTCCGATTGTTTAACGAATGTCAAATTAATTGCAATTAAATACATATAACTCATGTTGCTTACAGTCAAAGAACATTATAATTATATTAGATGTGCAAATAAAATGTTTATAAATTTTTTTTTTTTCATGTAGGCACTCAATTCTTATATTAACAGAAGCACCTTGGAATATGTCATTAAAAGTAGGCCTCCACACATACAGTACTGTGTGTAATGTAAATATTAGGCTATAAGTTTACTAGGGTATAGCGCCAAAGGCACTCGTGTTAGTCTGAATATTACATTTTTCGTTTACATTACATTAATAAATGCGACCGCCTTTAGCGAATGTGTTTCTACATATTCAATAACATTGGCAATATGGAATTGCCAATAATATTTGAGCCGAGATTGCCCAGTGGCTAGAACGCGTGCATCTTAACCGATGATTTCGGGTTCAAACCCAGGCAGGCACCACTGAAATTTCATGTGCTTAATTTGTGTTTATAATTCATCTCGTGCTCGGCGGTGAAGGAAAACATCGTGAGGAAACCTGCATGTGTCTAATTTCAACGAAATTCTGCCACATGTGTATTCCGCCAACCCGCATTGGAGCAGCGTGGTGGAATATGCTCTAAACCTTCTCCTCAAAGGGAGAGGAGGCCTTTATCCCAGCAGTGGGACATTTACGGGCTGCTAATGCAATAATATTTGTGTGATGTTTTTAACGAAGTAATTGACATCGTTTCATAATATAATTGTGTAATTTACACATTTGTATATTATATAATTATATCTATCTATAGATAAACATTTGGTCATTAACCATATAAATACGAAGAATATCTTAAATCAGTTGGCACCGGTACTTGACTGTTTATGTAGTAGACGGAGATTACAGTAGAATTTATAAATTAATACGAATCATTTATTCAGCCAAACAAACGTCAAGTAGACATTGAAATAAAACCAGCAGTTTATATGTATTAATTGAAGTGAAGAATCGTGTAATTTTTACACTACATCCCGACAAGTGAGTGTAATGTTTCAGGGTTCATGTATGTTTGTATGTTTCTTTATTCTACCGTCTTTTAAAGTCCTGAACAGATTTGTGCTGCATGAGGTATCGTTAGAATCCTTACTTAATATGGCTCGACTGTCTTACTCGATTATATTTTATAATTTTAAATTTATTTTATTTAATTTAATTATATTTGTCTTTACAATGTTATAGAAGTATTAACCTCGACGGTACCGATCTATATCCTTCGTGTCTTCTCCATCCTAGTTGAAATTTATAAGATAATTGACCATGTTGGCACAACTTAGCTGCTAAGATGGAATTGGATAAGAGCTTGATGGTAAGTCGATATTTAAATTTGACCAAATACATTTTGACCATCTGTCAAAATGTATTAAGCTGTTAAATTGTTAATAACTAAAACTTGTGTTAGGCACACTATAACGTTTCTATTGTGATACGAGATACATACTTCATAACAAATGATAATTTAATTCAGAATTCCATTCGTGCGCCTATTCAACAGGTAAACGTAAGCTTCGATTGGCACTTTTCTAGAATTTTTATCATTCCAATCTGGTGCAATTGAGTGTATATTTTTTCTTGTTGAGCACGAAATTTTAAAACCGAGAGCGATCAAACCAAAAATGCATCGAGCGTTCAAATGCGTACTCGGTCCAATACACATTTTGTTTTATAATCGTTCATTCGATCGTTATTTTTATTTGTTAATTAAAACGTTAAATATTGATCTTCATACAAGCCAGTATTAAAAATTGTTAATTCCATAGGTAAGAAACCGACCGAAATATAACAATGCTGGGTCGTATAAAGAAAAAGCAGCAGTTTTATATATTGTAAAGAAAGTTAAGCTTGAATGTCTAGGCCACATAATAAGAAACTTTTCAGTTTCTGAATAGTAGCTCGTAGTTTCCTACGAGCTACTATTCATCATATAAAGTAAAATCCAAGGAGGAAGGAGAGTGGCTCGAAGTTGAGCATCTTGCCTAAAAAGCCACGCCAATGCTATGGAAATAATCAACTGGTCATTATCCAGAGCCGTGGCATCGAAGATACAAGGTGCCTTAATGATCAGCAACATTCCAAAGAAGATGGCACTTAAAGAAGAAATAGGTAAAGATCTAATTTTTAATTCAATCAAATAAATAAGTCGTTTGATAGCGACTGGTTATCATATTTGATAATTTAGATTTATAGAAAATCATCAAATATTAAAAACGGTACAGAATATTTAGATTATATAGCAAGATTTCTACGCTAAATTGTAATTCCGATCCTTTAGACAGAAAACGCCCTCACTCACGAGTGGAGACAATGAGATCCGAGTATTGTCTTTGAAGAATTTATTTGTATAACGCCAACGCCCGGCGTTTCGGGCACAAAGGACTAAAGATGTAATTCGAAGGAGACGACCATATGCGCCAATAAATAAAAAATACCGTCTTTAATTATGAAAAAGTATTATACACCTTGATCGATTGTGTCGATAAAAAATTATGAACAAAAAATGTAAACAAAAGACAACAATGTCTAAGTTTTAACATTGACGATACAAAAGTAACATCTTGTTGCTGCCTAGAGAAGAAACATAAAAACCTAACTCGCATATTTAATCTTTCAATAAATTAATTTATAACTATAATTGTTTTATATCAATCTTGATTTGGAACTCCGGCTTCTCGTCCAAGCAAATTTATCAAATTATTTTCATGATTAATAAGATTTAATTATTTATTGCGTATTGATACGATTTTCGGAATTTATTTAGATATTTTTTTTTTTCTTTTAAAATGATATTGATAATAGACGGAGAAAAATTTTATAATTTAAAAAAAAATATGGTGATATTAATTTATAAAAAAGTACCCAAGTCTAAATTTCATTAGATGAGATTTCACACAGACTTTCGTTTACATAACATCCAAGATATAAGAGTTCAATTGAGTAACGACGTTCTTCTACTGTCTCTGGAAACACTTACGTGGAAGGTATTATCAATATCAAAAGTGGACAGTAGTTCATATTACATGACCATCCCTACATACCCAAACATTAATGACGCGTATTTTATATTTTTGAATCATTGACGTCATCAATCACTGTGTTATGTCAACAAAACAATGACCAAACACAAGAGACATACATGAAATTTCACTGCGATAATCTAATTTTAAAAGTTCGAAGAGTCGGTGTGTAGAAGATCAGTTTCATGGAAATGGCAGAAATTTATGTTGTTTATTCAAAATATAATACTACTTTGCAAATTATTGTTTTTCGTATATTACTATCAAGGGCTTATAAGACTTTTTCTTAAGATACACGTATAGTTTCAATGTACTAAAAACTGCACTTTTGTCTATACGAAAGGAAGGCGGATTCTATACCTTTCTGAACCCTCGATACTGTTTTAATAAGGAGATCCAAATAATTATAATCATGATGCACTTTGTTGCTAAATCAACAACGTCATTTTAAATCAGAAAAAACAGTATGGGAAATTTAGCATTTGCGATGTAATTTCTATTGTTCTTACTGCTCTATGTGATTTCGTCGCTCGGTTGCCAACATTTGTATGGGTTTGACAGATACGTAGGTAGTTATAATTAAATTGGGGAAGCATTGCCAAGGACCCGATTTTAGCGTAATACTCGATGATAGATCACCATTTGTATTGGTTCAATTTATTTTAATTTTCGAACAACGTAGTTTTTAATTTGGCGAACATTCGACCCATCTTTGCCAGCATTGTTATGACTCTTGAATAATATCCCATCATAACAAAAGGTGTAAGAAATATTCCGCAAAGCATTGCTATCATTAATCACTTCATGCATTTTTGTTTGATTGTTTAATCTTGTATTGTATTGAAATTATAGCTGAGGGCATAGTGAGTAAAATTCAAGGTCAAATATTAGTGTCGATTTTGTGATGCAAAAAAAATAACTTCCGTTACGTATACGTTTCATTTATTTATTAACAAAGATACTAAGAATAGTTTTTTAGAAAAGAGTTCGCTAACTGTTAATATATCGTGGTCAATCTTAAACTAATGATGTAGCTTTTACTGATATTATACCTGAGAGGGTTAAAAAAAGGAATAATTACAGATTTTTTTTTGTAACTGGAAGGGACATAAACATAATTTTGCCCGTGGATCTGCTTGAAAGCATAACTAAAAGCTAGAAGGAAGAGGAAAAGACAATATAAAAACGACAAAAGCTAGTCAACAACAAGAACAACAGAGTGGACTGTGGTAGATCGTTCTACGTTAAGTACTTTTTATTAATACATTTTACATTCATTATACAAATTAGGATTATTTTTATGGACTTAGTTTAACTATTTTTTTTTTGCATTTAATTATTATTTGTATAAAAGTAAGCTAAATAAAATCGTTACTACCTAAATTATTACGCAATGGAAAAGATATATATAATTATATTGGTCAATATTTAAATCGATCACATGCTGCTAAGGATTTAACATTAGTAGTATGATATGAGTATGTCTATGGAAGTAATTTTGATCTATTATTGTTTTAGCGTTAAATACTTTAAAGAAGTTTGTTTGATTTAACTTGTGTGTTGCGAAATGAAAATATATAGAAACTAATTTGTTGATGGTGTTGCTTAAATAACAAACCAATGTTACATGTTCGTAATCCATATTATAAACAAATAAGTTAAAATTTGGTCTGTTTTTTGTTTGTAACTTCGTTCGAAAGCATTACAATTTTAATGATCTTTATATAAACCAAGAGAGTCGTTATTTATTTTGATAAAAATCAACACGTAAGAGAGTAAGATATAATGACAACTTCGATTATTGTGAACTATTTTCGTTAATTTTTCTTTTCATGAGATAAATTATTGTTGGATAAACTATAGTTTGTTAGATAGTCCAATGATTAGAAACATCTCATACTAAATCAACGATTACGAAAAATATAATTCCAATAAAAGGAACAAAATTATACCTAATAATGAACTATCAGCTTTACTACCTATTTTTAAACTTTCCAATAAAGTAATAATATATCAGTTCGTATTTTATTACTGTCCTCATATAAATAAACGTGTATTTCCTTAAATATCCACTACTCCAGCTAATCTACACTGACTGCCTGCGCTGTGTTACCTCAGGTAATGTTATCAATCTTTCCTTATTCAAGCGTTCGTGGCGTGGGCATTACTCTAATAGGGATATGCGCCAACTTGATTTATTCTCTGTAACAATATCAAAATACATATACTTTATTCAAATAGATCTTTTAAATTATTACGTTACGTTACGTTACGTTACAACATTATCGTAAATATAAACCTAGCACCTTTCCGGAATATAAATTTTATGGAGAAGAACTAGAAAGAAACTAAGAGATTAATCATATGAATATATTATATGCACGCAATAGCATACAAAGCAAATTAATAAGTATCATTTATATTACTAAATGTTATATTAAAAAAATGAAGTTTAGTTTTATTAAAAGCATTTTTTCTGTCATGGTATAAGTCATTTCGTGACCTCATTTACTTGCATCAGCTCACATTTGAAAAATTAATCGCTTTGATATTTTGGCGCCAATCCAAAACAATTTTGGACACAGATGTCTAATATCAATGAAATTTTTAAATAACAAAACGGGATTTAATTCTTATTATTAAAGCGGTTGATAAAAAATCTACTGGAATGACAGCTATTTTGACATTAATCTTTTAGTTGATGATATGATTACGCGATGAAATAAATAAACAATATTTTATGAGTTCTTAGCTAACAAGTATCAACTAGTAAATATCCTATAGTAAGACGAAGAGCTTCTAACCTCTTGAGGAGCAAGCAGCAATGCAAGTGACAGAATTTGTTCCGAAAGATTCCGGTCCATTTACGATGTTTCCCTTTACCCAGCATGAGATAAATTATAAACACAATTACGCACATGAAAACAAATTGGTACCTGCTCGGACTAAACTTGCAAATATTAGATTCATGCCTTCAAACCACTCTTCCATCCGCTAGAGTTGGACAGAAGGAAATAAATTAATGTTCTCGTGTTCAATAAACGTGTCGAAAAGTGTCACGTGTCGACGTCATGTCTGGACGAAATTAGTTTTGGTCAAGCGGTACGTATTCGTACCATTAAAACTGTTACCATCTTGAATAATGACGTAACCATGTCACTCATTCAAACAAAACGAGGAAATAATTTCCAACCTTTACTCTTGTTAGTTTACGTGCCAATTTCCTGTCTTTTAATGGCGGGTCAGTCGTTTCATGGTTTAGAATACTGGGATACATTAAACGTATTTGAAGTTTGATATTTCACAAGTGGCTCTGACTAATGGTAGATCAAACATTAATTTTAATTCAATAGTTACCTTGTGTTGTCGACTGAGATGGACAGCTCGTCTATAAGATACTAAACTTCATTAGATTGATCTTATGTGGATACTAATAGAATTTTTAGAAGAAAGGTTTTGCCAGTTCGTCTGTATAGTTACCACCTACTCATTCAGTAAACCAGCAATACTTAGTTTTGTTGTGTTCCGCTTTGAAGGTTGGGTGATTCAGTGTAGTGGTAGGTCCAAGGGTGATAAAAACCCCATGTTATTAAGTAAAGAAATGCCATTTTTACACCTAGAACTCGATTTCTGTCCGCTTTAGTGCTTTTAACAGCTGCATACTTTATAATAAACCCAACAAGATAACAACAACAGAAAAATAAATTAAATTATCTTAACGCTGATTATGGAAATATCATGTGACCTTAGCTATACAATTAAAAAAAATGTATGTTAACTAATACGACTAGTAAAATAGCTCTAAATGGTAGCTTAATGTCAAATTTATATAAGAACCGCTGTCAAGACAAATACTTAACGAAAGACCATTTATTTTTTCATAATATAAAAATTATAAACATCGACGAACAGTTTCAGCTAGAAACAGAGATGAGTCACCTATCGTTGAGATAAGATCATTAAATCATATCTATTTTTACCAGAAATTGTTTATAGATTAAATCCTGTAGTTTGTTTTATGGCTGACTAGTTTACATTTGTGGTTTATTTGCTATAAAAGAAGATGCTAACTAAGATTTTAGTGTTCGTAAAATTCTCTACGGATTGAAGTCAAAAGATTCAATTTAGATAAGATTGATACAAGTAGATAATTTTCAAAAAAATTTGGTAGTATTAGTAACAGTAAATATTTATACGCAACGTATTGGTGGTTACCTCATAAGGATTATTTATTTAACTAAAACTACTACACTTTGTTTGTTTTTAATTTGATGATGATTTTGAACATAAGATTCTACATAACATCCATAGATAATTATATAATAAACAATTAATTGTTATTTCGGCGGTGCAATGACAGTGTATGGAATTTACTTCTTCCAGCATTTGCCAACAGACGGCTATACACGCACACATATGCGACCTGCATATGTGTGCGTATATATATTTTCCTATTTATAAAAAATAATATTAATACAATAATATAACAGGGTTTTGCTTCCTCGAAGTTTCTGCTGGAATCGAAGTTTCGAAGTTTCTGTGCAATGAACCCTCTGAAATATGTTATAAACGTTACAAGACCAGATGGACTGGCGCTAGTTCCTTGGCAATGACGACGGCCTATTGTGAGACGCTATATCCAAATTGGCCTCGTCTCAAGTCAGGAAAATATCGTAAAAGACTTGAGTAGTAGCGAAAAAACCTTTGGGTTTTATTTTTCAAAGGTTTGAGTTAGTAGAAAAAGTGAAAAAATAATTTAAAAATATTATATTTTTTTGCCAAAACATTTAAAAATTGTGCAAGCATTCCTCGTAATCATACTTTATTTTTCCTAAAATGTTGTCGTCTTAAGGGATGAGAAGTTTAAATTTTACAGAATAGATAACTATTAGAAGGTCTTTAGTTAAGAATTCCAAATTCAAATTTATAAATTCATTTTGTTGGTACATTTGATTTTTGAGAACAGTCATTCACTTGTTTTTTTTTTTTTAACAAACCGTTGCTGCACAAATAGCTCGAAGGATTAATGATGTATACGGCGTAGGTGTCGCAAAAGAAAGCACTGTACGTTTTTGGTTTAACGATTTCGTTCTGGAAATTTCGACCTTCAGAACAGAGACTGTGGATGGACTTTGTTGAAAAAAGTGGAGAATTAAAGAATTAAAGGCTATTGTGGAAGCATTTTAAACAGATCCATCACAAAGCATTTCAGATATAGCTTCAGGCTTTGCGGTAAGTGATAAAACTGTATCAACCCACTTGAAGCAAACCGGGAAAGTAAAAAACCTTGAACGATGGTTACTTCATGAATTGAGTGAGTCGAATTTGCAAACACGCGTCAACTGCTTTGTTACTTTGCTCAACCGACACAATAATGGAGGGATTTTAATTCAAATCATTACTTGTGATACTGTACGATGATCCTGCCCTAAGCGAAAATTGACTCAGAAAAAGTTAATTGTGAGTTTATGGTGGAATAGCGCCGGTGTTCACTACAGCTTTCTAAAATCTGGCCAAACGATTGCGGCAGATATATTTTTCAGCAACTGCAAACAATGAAGGAAGAACTAGCTGCTAAACAGCCGAGATTGGTCAATCGCTCAAGACCACACACTACACAACAAAAAACCACTAAGTTAGATGAGCTTGTAGCTTGGAATGTCTGCGACAACCACCGTACTTCCCAGACCTTGCTCCAGTAGATGTCCATTTTACCGGAATTTGGATAACTTCTGACATGGAAAAATATTCAACCCCGATGTGGCAGTCCAAACCGCCTTCAAAGAGTTTATTGATTTTTGTCCCCATGGTTTTTGTTAGTAAAGGGATCAATGAACTACCTATGAGATGGCAAAAGTGCGTTGATAACAACAACCTTGAATAATTAAACACATTTCACAAAAAATATTAAGTCAAATATGACTTAATATTAATTTTAATCAAATTAAGTCAAATATGACTTAATACTTGTACGGGAGGAATACCTCTCGTACAAAACGCCAATTTCATATGTAAGGACCTAATATTATACCATACAACTAACGAAAAGTCTCCCATCACCAATATGGACGGGTCTCACCATTCGTGTAAAACAGAGATTAACAACAACAAAATAATTTAAAATCATAACCTTTACCAATAAAAAGAGCATTTATAAGAGCCTTTTAAAAGGCTACGTCAAGGTCAAGCCCGGTCTAGTGAGAAGAGTGACGGATACGTTCTTCCTGACGATCCTATTAAGTAACGTGAGCCCTATTCCTATGCTATTGATGATTAGATCGGACGACACTTGGGTGATCAAACAGATACTAAACCAAGTGCTTAACTACCTAAAAATACCATGGTCGTAGTCCCATAGCCTTTTCTGTGGATTCTTGTAAGCATCTGAATTTTCAGCTAGAAAGCCAGTTTGACTTCGCGTGGATTCGTTGAATTCTGCACGTGCATTTTGAAACAAAGCAGGTGGTGGCCTGGTGTGACAGTTTTTGGCGATAAGCCTTGATGTCGTCTACGCTTTTATTAAATAACCCTGGAATCCTAGCAGGGCAGCATTTATCAAACATTGTCGTTGGCATAAAGCCAGCCCCATCCGTACAGAGTTTTTGAAAATAGCAGAAAATAAATTTATTTAACGTAAATTAAAATAAGAACTCCTTAGTTTTATCTTATAATTATTGTGCCGTGTACTTCATAAATATATAAGTATGTTTATTTAAATAAATTATGTCACATACAAAAATTTAAACGATTTTTATTCCGCAAAATGTAAAACGTTAATAACGTAGATAATGCCAGAAAAGGAAAAAGAAAGTACTTACTTACTACCTGTTTTATTCTTTAATACATAGGTAGGCAGGATATATTTAAATCTTAATTTAGATATTTAAACCCCCGGAAGCAACGGTGCTACCACCTATTCCATTTTTGCATTGCAAATCAGGAATATTCACTGCTATGCAGCGACAGCACTATGGACATCTTATATACCAGCCACGCTAATATTTCTTGGTATCATGACGACGAGAATCGGAACAAACAAAATGTGTCTGAAATCGAGTCTTAGGTAAACAAAGTCATGGTATGACTCATAAAATTAAGCGGTTGACTTTAAAAGGGCCCTGACAGGCCCTAAGGATCTTAGACCGCAATGCTGACAGAAGTTACTTTGGCTGCCACAGAGGAGGGGAATGTTCGGATGCCCATATTTTTAGGCGTGGTCTGGGTCCAATGTTCGCCGTCGCATGCAGAGGGGTGCATATACGTTGGTTGGGGTCCACAAGAGCCGAGGCAGTAGATAGCAGACCTTTATAATGCTACCAGTACCTCAAGAACTGTTACTGACAACTGGAGCGACATGGACTGTTTGGCCCAAGTCGATGAAGTCTTTTGGCCCGTCGTCTCAGCGTCGAGGGCTACTGGCCAGCATAGGGAAATAGGATATATAGAAAAACAATGCTTCTTTTCCAGTCCAAGCCTAGATCCGGGCCCTGGCCCACTGGAGATAATGTGTATCCAATTCTCGGGCGTAGTGCAATCCCAGCAATTGCTGATCTAGATAGCTTTTTTTAGTAAAACGTCGCCGTCGGTCGTTGGTCCGCCATAAGTGTGATCCCTTCACCACCTGCTATACTGGGCACCTGCACTACATCACAGCTTGTTCACGCAGGGATACGTAATTGGCCATTTACCCGTCGTGGGATGCTACGTATCTCCTACGATGATAACGAGGTGTATCTGGACGGGCCGGTGCGCTACATCTCAAAGTCAAAGTCAAAAATCTTTATTCAATATACACACTTATGTGTTTACACTTGCTTATTGATAGTCGAAAATCTACCACCGGTTCGGAATTTAGCACCTCGGACCTAAAAAGAACTTGCGAAAGAAACTCAGCGAATTTTTTTTTTTACCATTATGCATATACAATAATAATTATATTTTAGTTATTTGAAACAGCCTGGAGGCGATCATTTCATTCCCAAGGTGTGCAGTCAACTAAAAAGTCATTAGTGTTGTAATATCCTTCAGCACACAAACGCTCTTTAACGATTCTTTTGAATTTTATAATTGAATAATTTTGTACGTTTTCTGGGATCCTGTTGTAAAAAACGTATACATTGTCCCAAAAAAGAGTTACTAACCCTGTGTAATCGGGTACTTGGAGTAACAAGTTTATTCTTGTTCCTAGTGTTAATAAAATGTACGTCACAATTTCTGGGAAAATCATTTATGTTTTTATGTACATACTTAACGTTATCAAAAACAAATTGAGAAGCGACAGTCATTATTTTAATTTGTTTAAATTTACCTCTTAACGAATCTTTCGGGCCCAGGTTATAAATGGAAAGAATAGCCCTCTTCTGCAGTACAAAAATAGTATTAATGTCAGCTGCATTACCCCAGAGTAGGATGCCAGTCGGCATTATATTGTGGAAATATCTGAAGTACACAAGGCGAGCCGTATCCACATCAGTCAAAAGTCTATTTTTTTTTACCGCATAGGCTACAGAGCTGAGTCTATTCGCCAATTTATTTATATGGGGGCCCCATTGGAGCTTAGAGTCTATTGTCATACCAAGGAACTCTGTTGATTCTAAAACATCTAATGCTTCCCCGTTTAAGCGTATACTCGTTTTGACACATCTTACATTGGGAGTAGTGAATTTAATACATTTAGTCTTTTTACTATTTAACATTAAATTATTAACACTAAACCAATTTACTATTTCAGAGAGAGTATTGTTCACACCGTCATATATTGAAAGACGTCTTTTTATTTTAAAAATTATCCAGTGGTGGTCTGATCTCCTCATTTCTGATGCCATCCCTCAGAGATACTCCGAGTATAGCCCTTTCCATAGCACGCTGACCGATTTTAACCCGGTGGACCAGCTTTGTCGTGAGTGTCCACGTTTCGGCTCCGTGTGTCATGACGGGTAGGACGCACTGGTTGAAGAATTTCGTCTTAAGGCACTGTGAGATCGACGACATTTTTAATATAGGCATTAAATTACTGTATGTATTATATGGCTTTTTAAGCTTATTTATTATTTATTTAGCTTGATGAATATAATATGTGACACCAAACTTATTTTATTAAACTATTTTTTTTTTTTGTCATTTGTTATTTTTATTTAATAATACGCACAAATATTTACAGGTTTGTACGCACAAATATATATCAGAAATAAGATTCTGGACTACATCCTTAAAAATGACCCATGATAGAGATGGCCTGATTATAGACTAAGGCGGAATACTGTCCAAACCCGGCTACGACCTGTTCGAAGGAATCCATCAGGTAAGTCTCCCGTTGGTTGGTCAAGCTGGATTAAAAAGAATGACTGATAAATTAAGTCCCTTGGGACTTAATACATTAGTTCCCTATATTGGTGGCGCACTATAGAAAAATAAAAATTTACTCATTTCTTGCATAAGCGGTTTAATTTTAATTTTATATGGTTATTGGCATTTTTGTTTGATGAATTGATGACTAAATATCATCATAATAATATATTTAATACATACATGAAGTCACTAAATATCTATATTTTGTTTATTTTCAATCAATTAACTAATTTAATTTTTTTTCAATCTATAAAGTACCATTCGTTACCTTTTATAATAATGTTATTATTAGTTTCTTGGGGTTTTGCATACGAGATGCGCAACCCTCCAAAAATTTGAAGATTATTCTCGATTATCGAAGACCTTAACCTAGTTCCATATTTACAGACTTTTTTACAATATATACATCACTATATCTAATACTTAAAACTAGACTTAAACCTATGGCAGTGTTAGTTTCCATATTCACATTTGAATATTTTCCCCAGCCTTATGTTTCCAGCCCTCGTAAACTCGTTAGCGCGATTTAATTTACGTGTAGTGACATCTAGTGGCTAAACGAACAGGACACAACCTTATTGAGAGAGCTATTCTATTGCACGTACATTATTATCATCAGAAATAATATTATAAACGAAGATTATAAATATTCAGATAAGTATTTACTATTAGAATGTTTGTCGAAAATAACAACATTTTATAAAATTCGATATTAGGTTTATCTACTCGAACATTTTGTTTGTAAAAACTTGTTTAATATATAGAAATCACTTGTTTATTTCTTTTAATGAATATTATGCATAATTATTAAAACAATCATTCTTATCAATAAATCTATATAAATAGTATTTTTTTTTTTAGAATTAAGAACGTGTTTCAGTTTGTAACATATTATGATGTCATACCGAAGTGGTAAACTATGTCATTTTGAAATCTTCTGTTATATAAATAAATAAACAATGTTTAATCAAATAATTTCCGATATTCTTCGTCTAAACGATATTCGAGTTTTGAAAATTACAAACTTTTGCAAATTACAAGAATTTTCACATACCTGGTGTTAAAGATGTTAAAAATGTAGTAAAATTGTGTTAATTTAATAAATTATGGTATGATGATGGAAGCATTTATCGTGGTATAATTACTGTTTCATGCAAGTTTTAATAAGGAGTGTTAAAAAATGTGAAAGTAATATTTTTACCAAACGTCAAGTTCTATTACTCCCGACAGAAGTATTTGAGGGGCAGATTTCCTGAATGAATTATTTTATATGAAGATCCATTGCTATGTTTATTAAGGTTGAACAACCAAAGTGTTCAACCCTCTCAAAAATTTTGAAAAAATGTTTTTGATCTTTCTAGCCTAACTTAACCTAGGATCATATTTACAATATATACATGACTACAACTAATACTTATACCTATGGCAGTGACTTGTCTCATATTCAACGTTGAAAAATTGCTCCGAACCTATATATTCTGAACTCGGCAACTCGTCAGCGCGATTCAATTTAGGATAGTGACATCTAGCGGTGGTTTTCCGACACTTCTGTACGAGAAAATGCAATTTCGTAGCAGTTATATTAAAGAGCAAGTAAAGTAAGTAAAGCAGACAAAAAATATCATTCGTAAATTACTGACAAGACTATCAAACTAATTATATTTTTGGACTAGCTGGTGCCCGCGAATCCGTTCGCGTGATTTTAAGCATCAAAAGTGGGAGTATTTTATGGTTGACATATTTCTGTATCTTTGAGTCAGTGGTGGCATTGTAGTTCGCAGTAAGTATTTGTCTAATTATATAATGTAAGTTACACGATATAACATGTAGTGCCGTCGAGGAATAAATCATAGATTATTTGCAGTTGCGAACACGCGACAGAGTCATATAAAGCAAGCCGCGTGCACTGGACTCCCTTAAAAGTATACGATTTTTTTTTGGAATGAGAAGGAACTGGGTCTTAAACATAAAATCATCTGCACCGCAGCCATTTATACGTATAATATATTTATTTTGAAACGCAAAGGGATGTTGTAACACCAATGGAATTCTTTAAAAAATTTTAACATCATCAGCCCTGGTTCCATAACATCTCGATTTTAATATAACAATGTATTATAATGTATTATTATAAATCAGGAAATCGCATCCAAATCGGTTAAGCCGATTCCGTGATTAACGGTAACAAACGGTATAGGTAAACAGACAAAACTTCTAAAAATCATATTAATGTAATCTATTGTGTTAATAGATACGGGGGTATCTAGTAATATTTTTAGTCCCTCGACGCAAAAAGTGGGGGTATATCAGCCGTTTGAAGATCATGAGCTCTTTAGCAGTTGATGAGGGTATCTGACTACCTTCCATATGTCCTAGGTCCCACGATGCGACGACGATGCTTGGAAAATAAAAATATTTGAACTTAAATGATACATGTGACTAACAAATACGATAATAATTATAATACGTTTATATATATATATTATATTAGCTTCACTTCTATGTATGTAAGAAAATCTTGGAATCTTATTTTAACACACTTCCCCGTCTTCGATTAGAATGAAATTTTGCACACGCTCTGAGTTCTGATGACAATACATGAATAGCTAAGAAACGTCATTACAAATCTGTCCAAAATCAAAATCTGTCAAATGTCCGAAAATCCACAACAGCGCGATTTTTAAGACATTTTCTACCTCGCACAACCACTCTTTGGAACCAGCTTTCGCCGGCGGTTTTTCCGAACCGATACGACTTGGGAACCTTCAAGAAAAGAGCGTACTCTTTCCTGAAAGGCCGGCAACGCACCTGCAAGCCTCCCGGTGTTGCAGATGTCCATGGGCGGTGGTAGTCACTTTCCATCAGGTGAGCCTCCTGCTCGTTTTCCGCTTATGTCATAAAAAAAAATCTAATATGGTGGCCTTCCCAAGATGGCGGACTGGCTGTGTGAAATCCACCACCATGATATGGGTATCAAATGAAAAGGTTTACTGTCAGGAATACGAAAAAATAGTCACGTGACTTAAATCCAACATGGCGGACATCTAAGATGGCGGATTGGCTATTTCAATTATATCGCCATGATATGGGTATTAAATTAAAGGGTTTGCTTTTGTAATTTTTAGTGCGTTCTAAGACCGTGTTTTTTTTTTTAAACTATTCTTTTTGGACATACCACACAACAACCATATTAACGATCAAATTAAGACACTAAAGTTAAACCTATTCTATAATATAGTATCCATGCAAAGTAATATGTACCTATAATTATTTTTTTACGAAAAGGTCGTATTAACTTATCTTATTAAATATATTACGGATACAAAATACCCGCAAGCGTTTTAAATATTATTGTAATATTTAATAAACACGCTTTCTGTGATTCAATACTGCAGACAGCGCCGCTTTTTACTACAGTGTCAACAGGCGGGGGAGCGGCGCGGGCGCGGTTTATCTTGGCTAGGCCGTGATCGAAATTGACCAGTATAAGTTAAACCCTATTTCATATGATAGACTACATATCTGAAAGCTTAACATACATTGGTTTTTTGAAATTAGAAGTTTTTTTAACTTTGTGTTCACATTAATTATATTTTTTTAATTAAACTTTCAATTATAACTATAGTCAACCAAAGTTTGGTTGATACTTTGGTTGACTATAGTATCAAGTTGACGACATTTTTGCAATAAATATATATTTTTTTTTTTAAATTGACATATCCTTTTTTTTATTTGTGAACCGATTTTAATAAAACAAAGCCTGTTATCCAGAATTAACTGCAGTATATAAGTAAAAACCGCATCAAAATCGGTAAAGCCATTTCCGAGATTAGCGGTAACGAAGGAACAGACACACAGACAAAAAATCTAAAAATCACATTTTTGTGATCTATTGCGTTAATAAATACCCCCCGTACAATTTTTCTCAAATATCTTCAATGTACAGATTTTGATCAGTTCCGATTTTATTATATGTATACATATATATTACTAGTTTGTATTTTCTACGAAATTTACAAATTAAAATACAATGATTGTTCTCTTCTTAAATATATACTCAAAGTCCGGTCATAATAAGCAAAAACAGGCCAAGAAATGCAAAGGAACGGGGAAGGCTGATTTTTGGATGTGTTGTAGGTGAAGCTTAATTTGAAATTGTCAGCCTCGATTACCTTTGTGCGTTTGTCACCATCTTGAAAAAAGAGTTTAATTTCGTTTTTTTGGCAATAACTCGGTTGTACGTTGTGATACGAGAATTATGGTAAAACACTATTTTGTTGCTTCATTTAAGTTTATGTTGCTTCATTAGTTGCGATATTTGAATGTGAAATTCAGCAGCCAAAATGAATCCATACAATTTCTCGGAACATTCCTTGTTAAAAATGTGTTACAAGATGCAGAGTGATTCAACATCTTCACGCAAAGCCAAAGGATCAAGCAGTTGATAAAATTCGAGCAGTATGACGAATATGGCAAAATGGAAGAAACTAGTACTGAGAAGCACCGGCCCAGAGGTGACGATTTTCGGCGATGGGCCGACGTGAATAGCCGTCTTGTCTTGCTCGGCACATCAAACTCTTTTATGCCAATTTAGCTTTTCCTTCCAATTGACCGCAGAACTGAACGAGGTTCGAAATATCTACACCAATAATTCCAATACAAGTTGTGGCAGCAATGGGAATGTTGAAATTCAAATCGCGGAGTGATCACAAATGGTGATTATTTTGTGGTTAACTTGTGTCTTTTTGGGGTTTAATTGGACTAGGTTTAGCCGGTCCCATTCCGAAATGTTGTTTAACATAGATACAATTTCAGACACAAGTTTGTTCCAGTTTTCGTCGAAGTTTTCCGCACAGCACCGGTATGATATTACAAGGTACGCCCTGGGCCACCGTGCTCGTGTCTGGAAGGTGGAGACGGTCGTGGATCACCGGAATATCCATTTTGATGTCTCAGCGGTTTCTGTCGTCCAGCCCACTGTTGGCGAATGAGGAGGCCATTGTAGTGGCCTCGGGAGCCGGTTCCAACGCGTTAGTATAGGTAGATCGAGAGGATGTAGAAAAATGAACCATTTCTCACATCGCCAATGCACCATCAACCATGGAAAGTAATATTTTATGGCCATTGCATCTGAACTGGCTAACAAGCCCTTCAAACCAGAACGTAACAATACTTAATATTGCTTTTTGGCGTTAGAAGATATTATGATGAGTGGGTGATACCTTCTCAGACGGCTTTCATAGTGCTCACCAAGTTAATCACGATCGACTCACTTGTTATTCGACCTCCAATCTGAACAATACTCTGTATCAGAAATACATCATACATCATTTCCAATGCGTCGCCAGCTTATTTAGAGAATTTAGATGTTATGTCTCTTGTGCCGTAGTTGTTCTTATGGAGTTATAATAGCTCACTCACTTTTCAAACCGGACAAGAACAATATGAAATTTGACCTTGTAGTTTTCAGGAATAATATCTAATCAGTGCCACTTATCAGACAGGCTTATTTCTCATGTATTGACCATAACATTTCTACAATATCAACAACTATTAATATCGTTTATTATACCGTAATTCAAATAACGCCTTTTGTTTGGCTTACGGCAGCGATACTCTAAAGGATCGTCAGTAAAGTTGTACCTACAACCTACCTGTTACCTAACATAATTTTTTCATACTTAATTTGTTAAACGAAAAATGTTTCGGTACTTTTAAGTACCGTAAGGGGGGAAAGGGTTATAAAATCCCGTTAAATGTGCGTAACTTCACGTGTAATGTAATTTCATGTCGAATCTTATTGTGTATTTTCAATATATATTTTATAAATGAAACAATTATAACATTCTATTAATTTTTATTACCTCAAAACATTTTAAATATTATTTGCCATTACATTAGGCAGGTTACGTTTAACATTTAGATAATATATTTAGCTCATCAGCAATGAAGTATCTACTACATGTAATAGATATGTGAATTTCTTTAACGTGATAAAATATATTATATTATTATTATTATAAATAGATTCGATAATATATTATATAAATTTGAAACATTAGTAACATCGAAATACAATAAGCATGTCATATTATTATTGGAATTACTTTATAATTTGCTATTCAATATATTTATATTATTTAATAAAATTTTACAGTAATTGATTTCAAAGGTTACAGATTATACATTTATTTTCCTAGTAATGCAATTGCTAAGCAAAACCGCATGGAATGTTAGGTTATATTTATACATTACCACACATACTACAAGAGAGATTATATATTTATTAAATATTATTCAGAAAACAGTGCTTATTTCGTTACATCAGGCCGAGGGGACAAGCCACGTTCTGAATTCGGTGAACTACCACCCGAAGTGCTTTGTGGGCTTCTCTCGTTAACCTGTAAAATACAAGTAAATATAATATTTACATAGAAGAGTAACTCGTGGCGAATAGTAGTGACCTATGTTTTCAGAAGGTTTCTTTCAATTAACCGTAATATTTTAATTGCCGTACCTATTGAATTGTATAAGCGAGTGGTATCAGGCGGGCGCCTTGACGGTCCCGTCATACGACCCGTAAATGCAATACAACAGCATAGAAAAATTAGATACAGTATAGTTTATTTTGCATCGCATGTTTAAGGTCAAATTACATATGCTATTTAAAGCCTAGAGACTTTTTAAAAAAAGATACGGTATTAAATGTATATAGTTTTATATTTTTAATTTAAATAAACGTTTAATCTGTGGATCTTTATTCAATTACTGTTGCGATGTTTTTACTTTAATACCGAATGAGTTTACTTGTAAATCATAATTTCATTATATATCAAGTACATAGAAATTAAGAGGCGCTTGCCTCGGTTTTGTTTTTTTATGCAAGAGGTAGGTGGATAAGCAAATAGACCATGATTAACAATAATGATAATAACCACCACCCCAATACATTGGTGCTGTAAGCCATCACCAATGCGCGACCTTAGGAGCTATATATGTGCCTATAGTTACTTGGACACTTACCCTTCAAACCGAAAAACAATAATGAAGTATTGCTAGATTTATACGATGAGTGGACGATACGTATTCAGACGGGCTTATACTAAGCCCTACCGCCAATCTTCGGTTAAGACCACACATATACATAAAACTAACTGAACTATGTGTTTATAGCACCCGCGTCGTAAACAATTCAACTTTCGATGACGACATCAATGCGTCTGATTCATGATAATGGGAGGGTAATACAATAATAATTTAACCTTATAACTGAAATAGGTTTCAATGCTATCCTTAATACGTGGGTCAAGAATATCTCGAAATATAGTTTTGAAATAGTAGGTAAATAGAACAGAGGATTTTGGTTTTGGAATCTTGCCAACATTTACGAAACTCAGACGGCATGAAAGTTGATTTTGAGTTCAACAGTCAAGATCGCTTGAAGTAAATCCCATCCAAGTAATTTACTCATAAGGCGGTTATTCACGTCAATGAAAGTGAATGAGCTTATAAACCTTTTTATTGCTTTCTTCTAAATGGTAATAAATTTTGTTTTAGATATAAAAGCCGAATATTTTTTACTGTCAGTAACTCTGTCTTTAGATTTGTGTTGGATAAGGTATTTAATTAACCCAGGATAACATTGAATATTATTGTAATAAATATAAAGATAATAATTATAGGTTAACACACATAAGCAATATTGTCTTCAAATACAAGATAGTTTAATGGAAAAAAAATATTGATAACCGATTGTCTTAAAACTTATCCCTTGTTATGAGTCCAGACGAAAGATTGCGAGATTCGTCTCGTTTAGTTTTATATGACAAATTCAATGGCGTTATTTATTATTGTATAAAAAAGTTAATATATATCTTTTAATGCGGCAAAAAACAGTTTACAAATAATTAGTACAACACGACGACGTCACTTCGTAGTGCTCTGAAATATTTCCTACATTTTAGCAATGATTGCCAGAAATTCCTACAACATTGTATTTAATAGACTTCACGTATCGTGAAGTTTTGTGTAAAATCTGGCGTCATTAAAATGCTACAAAGTTTCATATATTAAGACCATACATATGAAGTAAGTACAATATTATAATCTATGTATGTATAGATATATTGAAAGGAAGAATACCCAAGGAACAGTTCAGTAAATTTATTATGGTAGTCAATATTTAAAAATACTATACTAAGGAAAGAGACTCTTTACTTTTGTAAAATAGATCTTTAATACTATTATCCTTAGGTTTTCCGTACAATGGTGTAGGATACTATGTATTATAGGTACTATGTAGGTACTATGTACATTACTGAATAAGGCTAAGATAATTGTGATGATTAATGACCATCACGATAATAGTCCATCACGATAGCCAATCTCAACGGAGAATAATCAACTATGCATTAAATTTTATATTATAATCGACCATTTACAAAAACATTTAAAATAAATATATTGACGGACACTGATTAACTACGTTTTAGTTATATAGCAACAAAATATTATGAAATTCATCAAGAATGCTACTATACTGATAGTTCAAATTTTTTACCACCGTGACAACCCAAGATGGATGCCCCTTTTACTACGTCTGATCCTTGATACACATCACTCAGTTTCATTGTACAATAATAGTGCGATTGGCGTGTGTTGAGGGTAAAACAGACTCACTTGTCGTGACGAAAAAGCCATGTTACTTCCTTCATGTTGTCATAACCTTCGCCTCTCTTTACTTCTTTGTATTTTTAGATCTTTAATAATTCAAAAAGGCTTGCCGGTCTACAAAATCGTCATTTGCAGACCTATATTAAAATTAAAGATACCACTGGAATATAGGTTCCACCGAGAAGATCCGGCAAGAAACTCAGTAGTTACTTTTTTCCAACAATTGAAATACAAAGTCACGTTGGTTAATATAATAAAATTATTTATAACACAGGTGTCCCGGTGAAATTCAACAAGTAGGTATTAGCTCCACGCTCTTTTATCATCTATCTATGTTAAATAATATGCCTTATTTTTTAATATCTTTTTAACAAACAATTTTAATTTATCAATCGGCAAATTTGCCCCAAGATTTATTGACTTTGTTGAGTCAGAAACTTGACGTTATAAGCTTATCCTTACTTCTCGTGATCATACAATGATCATCACTGATTCTATCATAGTGATCAATAACCATTGATTACACATTATTGCAAATATCTTGTAACGCAACTGGAAGCATAATAAAAAAAAATACATATTAAAGAAGTCAGTTGCTAATTCCAAGTTTATAAATATAATCTCTTTTGTAAAATAAAAACAGATTAAATATCTGTATCATTACCCCAGAATAATATTTAATAAGACTTAATACTAGGAAAATAACCAAAATATATTAAACGAGCGGCATTTATGTCATTATGTTGTCTTTTCTAACAGCGTATGCTGCTGAGTCTTCCTGTTAGAAACAACAAATGAGGATTCCCCAAAACTACGCCAATTAAATTATTACAACATAATTTAAAATAGTTTGAATTTAAGCTGACTGACTAAGTAATATTTACATGATATAGACGTAGTAAGTATATTATCGATTACCAGTAAGGTACCACGAGTTAAAGATGACTTAAAGTGATGCAGCTCCCTTCGGCTTTATAACTTGTAATTGGCAGTGCTCTCCAGTAAGCTGGATAATTAACGCTCTATTGAACTTTAAGGAGCTTAATTAAACGGAGACGTTCAAGTGTATTCCGAACTTACGTCCTTTGATCGAAACGTACTTCTAATAATATGCAATGGATGATGAATATTTATGTCAATTACAAAAGTTATAATCGAATCCTTAAATATTTTTTTTGACATTTTTGTAACTATTTTTAATTCATATTTGTATATTTATTTAAGTAATTAATGTTATCAATTTTTATGTCAATAAATATTTTACAATCTAAAAAAATAATAATCTCAAAGTGATGCTTGATGCACCTCGTCTTAAACTTTATAGTTGTAATGAGTAAAATAAACTTATTCCACTTGAAATGTTTAATGCCATGATATGCATGAGAATCAAACACACCAAAAAATTATGTGAATTTTGTATAAATTATAAATACCTGGAGTCCTGTATGTAGCATATTTGCGATTGTTTCAACGTCAAGAGTGGAGTCTTGAGCGGAAATCTTCTTAATAGCGGAAGACACGATACATATGTCTCCTCTCAGTTCACGAACAAGAGCGGTTATTTTCTGAGCATTACTCAATATTTCGACGCTTTGAGTATATGGGTTGTAACGAACTCCGAAAGGTCGTTGAATACTGTCCGCGTAGGCCCTGGAAAGATTGTGTAATATTTTTATTTTAGTCAACGCTGTTGTGATCAAAAAAACTGACATTGGGAACCGAGGTCATTAGTTTAATCTCCGTCCATAACGGTACATCAGACAGACAAGTTGCCTTACTATTAGTGAATTTAGATTATAAGGCTATTTTCTGAAATAGTTTGTGTAGTATAATGTACATTGACATATATGCCAATTTTAGGCTCAAACGGTTCCACCCGTGGTAACTGCTTCACCCCTTACTCGAATCGTAGCGTGATGTTTTATAGTATTTAAAGTTTCTTAATAAAATGGTTATTTAACATCCCAAATAAGCAAGTTCAACCTATAAATGGAAATACTCTTCAGCATAGATAAAACGACTTAATAATGTCATAAACGTCATAATTTCTAATCTAGAATTAGAAATAGAATTTGTGTAAACCCGTCTGGGTAGGTACCAGCCACTCATCAGATACTCTACCACCATATAGCTATATATAGCAGTACTCAATATTGTCGTTTTCCGGTTTGATGGGTGAGTGAGCCAGTGTAACAACAGGCACAAGGGACATAACATCTTAGTATCCAAGGTTGGTGGCCCATTGGCGATGTAAAGTATATTTCTCACAGCGCCATTGTCTATGGACGGTGGTGACCACTTACCATCAGATGGCCCATTTGCTCGTCCGCCTTTCAATATGATATAAAAGAATATATATACATATGTATAATTATGTTCCTCACAATCTTTGTTTAATTGAGTTTCACATAGGTAGTCATATATCTGCAATAAGTCGGAAACCTTTCAAGCAGCTTAAAATATGAGAAGATTGGTAACATACCAGCCAATAGTTGACTTGTATCCGATTGTTATAAAATAATGAACCGTCGTCTTCAAAGACGAGTTACAATTACCTTCTCTCAAGACGAATCTTACAAATATATGAACTAGAAAAACGTAAGAATGTTTAAAATTATTAATACTAATTTCAGTTTCCACCTCAAATATTTTTCATTATCTGTATTTTCAATTTGAAAATCGAATTTAAAAATTCGCTCAAACTGATAAATATAACTAATTATTTTGTCCCGCGCTATTTTTGTATCGCGGATATAACAACACTATTGTTCGATTTAAATAAAATAGATCATCCATTTCTAAAAATAAAATTTAATTGGAGCACAATAATTTTAGTTTCACATTCCCGGTCTTCTAAAATACTATATCAGCATCGAGATACATTTTACTGTTACTTTTGATTGAAATAAATATTTTGTCATCAATTGAGTAAGTAAATGCTCAAAACACAGATTTCAAATCTTATCTTGTGACATTAATTTTTGTAAAAGTATGACGATGTTCATATTTGTGACTGACCTCATTTTCTCCTTCGCTTCTTCGAATGAATCCGTGTAATAATAAGCGTTCTGATATGATGTGATGATGCACTCTTCATTAACGGTGACATCGGGGTCGAATCTTTTTATTTTATCGGGCGTGGTAAGGGCATGCTGCAGCTCAGCCACGGAGGAGAGCAGACCAGCTCCATACACTCGAAAGCTTCCATCAGTTTGACGGCATAGACCGAATTCAACCGTGAAGAAATAAAGCTAAAATGTAACGATATTAACAATAATAATATCTCAATTTAGATAGACATTTGTTTTAATATAGTTTTAACACTGTTCTTTGTTAACGTGTCCAAGCAACATTTTAGTATTATTTTCATAATTTTGAATAAAAAAATATATTTTACGTATGTCATTGTCAGTATTCATTATTACTTCATTATTAATTTTGATATTTCAACTGAAAACCTACTTTAGCTATTCGAGTTGAAGTAGATAAAATTAAAATTAATTATGAATTGGAATAATTTGTTTTTATTTTAATCCCATTAATTCCATATAGGTATTTATTATGAAATTCGAAATCCGTTTAGCGTTAAAGTATATTTATTTAAATATTCGAATAGCGCCCGATTCGGGCTACTATAATTTATCACTATGAACAATTGTCACTTTGACGTGACTTAGGAAATAGGCTCAGAAGATTAATGGCAATCGTAGTCAAGGAAAACTCGTTTTCATACTATTTAAATAAAAAAATCATTTTTAGACATTTACAAAGTGCGAGCGATAACATGTGAAACAGTTATAAATAGTTAGAATTATTTTATTGTTTTGTATTTTCAATTATGATAACTAGAATAGATGTAAAAATATACATTGGTCTACTTTGCGTTGCGTAAACATCGTTTAGCGTTTTAAAAGCAAGACCACTTGTAAGCTGAGAGTACTTTCAGAGTAATTTATTAGGATTCTTAACTGCAGGTTTGAAATAATTGTGCTTTTTCTTACAAAATATCAAAAGACCAAAGTAATTACGTAGATCTTTCTTGGATTATTTTTTATATTTAATTATTAATATATTAATCTTATTATTATGGTGAAATCAAGATAATGTTTACTTTTATATTTGAATCATCGTGTACATGAAAAGATTACTTTATAACAAAGATATTAATACATAATTTCCTTCATCAGACCTGATACATCTGATACTTTAATCGGTTGATAATAAAACATAACTTTAAGGCGATAACTTTCAAGGAGATATTAAAGAGGTTTCAGTTCTTAATTAGCGATGAAATTTCAATTAAATTTAAACCAAAGGCCATAAACTCAACGTTTAGTCGTAAACGAAATGTACCGCAGTTATTTCTTATGATCTAAGTTCGTTATCTTTCTTGATCTAGATTTAAATTTCGTGGTTAAAACGCGTGCATCTTAACCGATGATTTCGGGTTCAATCCCAGGTAAGCACCACTGAATTCTGAAATTCTATCACATGTTTATTCCACCAAGCCGCATTGGAGCCGCAGTAGAATATGATCCAAACCTTCTCCTCAAAGGGAGAGGAGACCTTAGCCCAGCAGTGGGAAATTTACAGGCTGTTAATGTAGTATGTAATGTATAAACTTTTCTGCATGAGAATATTGCATGCATACATATAATTATATTATAAGAGGATAATTAAAAATAAAAAGCGAGATGTGTCATGGTATACCGATTCAGTGGTACGATATCGATTTCGTTAAAAAAATTTTACAAGAAATAAAATTGGTACTAAAAAGCACCAAATGTAAGTTTTAATATGACTGTATTTAAATGAAAGAGCTAGATAGAAAGAGACGAATAGGTCGCCTGGAGTAGGCTTAACGCTGTTTCCTTATGTGACATTTTTGCGAGTTCACTTTAATGTAAGCCGCGAAAAAGAACTTACTTCCAAAAATCTCAAATTACAGAATAAAACTAAATTCTGATATTTTATTTTGTTACTGCAACAAAAATTTTGGCGACTATGACCCCAAAATTTTGTCCAATAATTTTTAGTGCCAAAAATTTTAAATTTCGAATCTCGATCTTACCGTTGCCAATTTATCAATATCTTCATCGGTAGCTCCAAGCGATGCCAGACCCAGTTCTTGCGAGAATTGTGCAAAACTGGGATTAGCGAGCAGCGGCATGTGTCCCAAGAGCTCATGACAGCAATCACTATAAATATAAATTATAATATTATTCAGAATCTCTTCGACGTACAGAATTTATCAATGTCATGAAGTATAAGTAGATAACTATGAAGTTACTTGCTGATCGTCTCAATTAATTTCATATTAATTCAGTAATTTTTCATTTCAAATTTCGTAGAATAATATTTCTAGAATTCTTGCAAACTTTAATTAAAACCAAGTCATATTTTTATAGTATAATATTATGGTAAATATAATTTGTAAAATTACAAATTCCTCTCTCTGCTAGAACAGATATATTTTAGAGCCTAGTCACCAGACTACAAAATGACTTATAAACACAATTATATAGTAATAATACTGAGCAGATGAATTCTGGTGCCTCAACTTGAACCTGTTATGGTTACATCACATATTTAAGCCACTGGACTTCTCGCTCTCAAATATATAATTATTTAAACACTTTGTCGACTTTTCAGTCCCATATCAAGTATATCCAATGACTATTAAATGTCAAATTATTTAGAATATTTTAACATATTCACCAATACTAGGTGCGAATACATCTTACTGTATGACATTTATGATATTATAGATCCACGTATCACTTTGACTTTAAAAGTAATAAATAAATAAGAACTGATATGTTAGTTACCCTAAAAATAAATGAAATTAAAAACAATTCTATTACATAAGTCAATTTTATTTTACATACAATACTTACGGTTCAGGTGTGTAGAAGGGGTCGGACGAATGACGAATATACTGAGTGCAATGGAACACCCTGAAAGCTAATCCGGATAGAAAATCTCTCGGGGATAAATAACCAGCGACAGGGCGAAGTTGGAATCCAGTCTTGCGTTTCAAGAATACGCTTACATCTTCCAACTGGAATGATAAAAATATATAAAGAGTTCGAGCTTGACATGATAGAAGAGAAACATTTTATATTCGAAAACGTTTATAAAGGAATCTTCGAATTATTTCTAATCAATATCAGTCAAAAGTTATTCGAAAATCGATGTTAATAACATCGATTTAAAATTAAAAACAAGCAAGTGTTAGCGAGTAGCCCTAGCCCTCCGTAATACGGTATTACGTCATATGATGTCATAATTAAGTATATCACATTATCAAATATAATGTTTATAATCGAAACTATTTATTTTACATTATTATGTACTTATAAAATTATTTTTATAATTAGTTGTTGAATAATTTGTTAAACTTTAATTAATACTATTTTATTTGGCATATTATTTAAGACTGGCACAAAAACATATACAAACTTCTTTTTTTAAAAAATATTGATCTGTCACAAGAAATAGTGGTATGATTGAAAATTATTGAAAAATAGTTTTGTTGGATGATTACTATAAAACGTGATTTTGTCGTCTTAAGCTACTGAAATAACTCAAGCTTTTTTGAAAAAAGAACAAATTAAAAAAAATTATAATACATCTTTTAGAAGAAAAAATCACTAAGGAATCGTTGTCGTCATCGTAGAAAGGATTATATTGAATGTAAAGTTTCCACTGGTTCAGAATGTAATATTCAATAGTAACATTGTAATATTTAGTTAAATAAATATAAATTCATTTCATTTCATTCATTCATTTTTTAATAATGGTAGAATGTTATGATTGGTATTTTAATAATCAATGTATCATTTTATCACAAATATTTTTGTATTAACTCAGTACAGGTAATCAGCGACATCTAATGGAATTTTCCCCAAGCATTGTACTAAAGCAACTGCATGTACAAGGCACGCCATCTACCGTTATTTCACGATACTTCTACTTTTCACTCACAATACTAAAATGAATGTATATAAAAAAAAAAAAAAAACAATGTCAATGATGAAAATAAATGCACGTGTGCAATATTGCCCCTTTTTAATAACAGTATAATACCTAGGTATTGTAAGAATTTATAATTCACCAACAAGCCAAAAATAAATATTTAGTTTGATGTATGTATGTTTGATACACACACACGCACACACACACACACACACAAGGAAGTACATAGTGAGACAGAGAGAAAAAGCATTATCCTGTTTACAGACACGGTATACGAATTGGTCTTAACCGAACTAGAACTAAAAAAATTAGTAGCTTAAAAAACCCTTCAAAACAGTATAGCACTATACAATGGTAAAATATATTTCAAAAAAAAAATAGATGTATATAAAATTAAATTAAAATATAACCGTGGCATAAAGGAATTTCGATATAAATATTTATATATTTCGAAATATTTTATTAATTAACAGCGACCCGCACCGGCCTCGCACGGGCGCAATGCTGATACTAAATATACTACAGAATGTCCTGCAACGTTCACAGTTTTTCAGACATTAGACAATACTAACCGCAAAAATAGTTGCTGTGGGCTATCCCTAATAGATAGACATATACTATACCGGTTTTTTTCGAAGACCTTTATAAGGTGTACAATACCGTAGTAAATTATTTTGATCTATCTCGTAGGGTTCAGCCAGCGTTTGCGATGTAAGCGCACAAAACGATTTACGACATCACTTCAGAAACCTCTAAATTTATCAGTGTTTCTATACTATGTTGTGCATATATCATACATATAAACCTTCCTCTTAAATCAATCTATCTATTAAAAAAACCGCATCAAAATCTGTTATGTAATATTAAAGATCTAAGCATACATAGAGACACACAGCGGTAAGCGTCTTTGTTTTATTCTATAATGATTATTATTTGTTAGTTACTGTTACAGAATTTCAGTCAAGTCGGTAGTTACATTTCACGAGTGAGATACGAAGTGAATACTTACAAAATCTCACTGTCGATAAACAAATGCATGGAATAATTGAGCTAATTCCTTACCTGAGGTAAATTGTCTTCTTTGTATCCACAATACTTTACCAGCTGAGGCCAGTTTTCAAGATATTCCTCGCAGGCATGTTTCTGGTAGAGTTTGTGAAGTTCCCTGAATACTATGCCCCTGAAATTATTATAAAAGATTTAAATACATTTTATTATTATTTCAACGTTTTATAATATATAAGAATACTAGCAAAATAAGTCCTTAAAAGTAAGAGTTCATTTATATCTATAGGTAGTATCCCGTTTATAGACATTGGCACTTTAAGGAACATTCCTTACATCGTCATGGATACCTAGATATAGAAAGAATATCTAAGATGCCCTTGTGTCCTTCTAGCCAGAACAAATCAAGATAAGTGACTTTTTTAACAGCGGTAGATGTTACATTGACTAACTCATACAAAATGTAAAACAGACATTTTTTTTTCTGTATAAAACATTTATTTATTGTAATTAATTGTTTATCATTTAAATAAAATTAATAGGCCTTGGCACCTAATTGTGAAAACTGTGTCATATGAACAATGAAAAGCGATTTGAAAATAGTCATCTAATCTAGTCTGTCTAGACGACACGTTCGTATAGATGTAGATGTGTTGAAGATGTCGTGAAAAGTTGCAAGATACTAGATTGAGCTGTATATGTAATATTTTCGTCTTTAATAAGAACAGAATATATTTATGCTTATAAATACTTTTATAAATATATATCATAATTTTAAGAACAGACGATACAGAAAAAACTATTATAATAATTACTTTTGTTTAAAAAACAAAACAATATGATGATAAAAGAAGCGCTTTATAAAATTAACTGTGTTTATAATTTCAATTTAATTAATTTAAAGGTTTTCTGTAAAAAATTTTTAATAAATATTATTTTATTAAACACTAAATAAAACACCATAGATTCAAAACCGATATCTACTAATACATGCATCGTAAGTTCGTGAAATTGAATTTCAAAGTGTACCAAACTCATTGCTCATCTCAGTTCGCAACAAGTCTCACCAGATTGTTACAAGTTTGACAGAAACTTGTATTAATAATTGTCGCATAAAGACTGTTGCTTATTCAGTTTATAAATAGAATCATAACATTTTGGTGTGCAAACATTAAGAGTTGTTAAGTAAAAAAGTTATAGTTTGTCAAGGAGATAATGTCATAGAATTATTTTTAAATCTTTAATTTCCGTTTAGATATATCGTGCTCGACGCTGAGTTTAGTCAGGAAATATCTGCAAATTGTATCTTAGATTATGCTAGAAAACGGTTCGTCTTAATGAAAAGAGAACTAAAGGATTTGTCATATTATTTCTTATAACTTTCGTACGGTATTTGTAGATTTTTTAATTTATTTTCTTTGATGTCAAAATTTGAATATTAAAAATAACTCTTTTTTGTTACTAAATTGTGTCATTTAGTCCCACCTTGATTTTTCTTTAGGTCAAATTTAGTATTTAAAATTTTATTTCTTTGATTTATCTGATCTTTGGTACACAACTTTACTTCTGATGACATTGCAATTGTGTATATTTAGTATCATTGTAAATCCAAGATGACCGCCGCCACAAAATGGCTGTTAAATATTTTGTCACATGCCCAACGATATGGGTATAACATGATAGACTTGACTTTTCATCATGAAACAAGATTTTATTTTCGAGTCTAATTAATTACCTAGTTTCAAGAGAAAAGTGGTGGAACATGATCTACATCATTGTTATCTTTATTTCCAATAAAACCTTAATATTTAAACCTTTTTATAGAAAAATGAATAAAAGTACTGTATCTAAAAAGTAGTTATTTGTATTTCTTAATACTACGAACAAAGTAGTATTATATTGTTAAGATATGAAAAAATAAAATAAAATAAACCGTTGTTTGTTAGCATATGACGCAACTTGCATCCGAGCCGATGGATGGCGCTGCTTTAAAAATATTACATTCCTAAATCGCGATGGCTAGATTTTCTCTACATTTCACCGTGTTTTCGTTTCTCGGCTCTGTCCTGGCAAAATTAACGAGTCAATTAGGAATGATCACATCGCGCTATATATTAAGGACTAACATATTGTGATCTTTTCCAAAGGAAACAAACTGAAATAGAAGAAATTTCTGAGTAAAGATTACTCCTTAATTGTCTATTTTAGTCTTTTGCTACTTAACTGTAATTAGTCTCTCTTAACTTTAACTACAATATTTTTAAATGACATTCTATCTGTTTAATACGTACAAGAATTTATTTGTTTGCATTCGTGATATAGTTTACTATATTTCTATCTATCCTGACCGTATTCGGCCACAGCGACTGGGATCTGACTATTAAACAATTCCGTTGTGTGTTTTCTAGTGACTGACATCGCCAATTTTTGCAGAGCATTTACGAGCACATTTACTGCAAGTCAGCACCCTTTCGACATAATTATTATGGCCGGCCACAAGTGGTCGTCCTCGAGCTCGTCCCGTTTTGCATCGACCTTTTCCTTCCGTCTTCTCTCAAAAGCGAACACCTTAGTGTATTGGTATGCCTTCAAAATTGCCGGTCACCTAGTCTCCGTCAGTGTCTCCCATTGTGATAGTTCCAATTCACAAAGCTTCATGTGACGCTTTAGCACATCCTAATTTACTATATATAAGTAATATATAATATATTGAGTGGTGTATATGAAAGTTTGAAGGTTATTATATCACGTTACTGTAATGCTGGCTTTTGGATACATATGTAGTAGAACTGTTTGGTTATCAGGTTGTCACAATGTTTCAGTTCATCGTCGGTTCAGCTCCGGATGAATTATAAAACATAAACCCATTATCTACGGTCACATTTTCCCATATCACATTACCGCACCAAACCACCACCACATATGCAACGCATCGCTAACTTCCGATTTGTTTCAGTTATAAATGTTTATATCGATGGCTTTTGTAAAATTTATAAGTGTTCTTGATTAATTAAATTAAAGATTTGTTGAATTTGTGAATAATTTTTTTTTATGTTTACAGGGGTGCAAACGGGCAGGTGGCTCACCTGATGGAAAGTGATTACCACGGCCCATTAATATTTGCAACACCGGGGAGCTTGCAGGTGCGTTGCCGGCCTTTAAGGAATGAGTACGCTCTTTTCTTGAAGGTTCCCAAGTCGTATCGGTTCGGAAAAACCGCCGGCGAAAGTTGGTTCCACAGAGTGGTTGTGCGTTTGTATCATGAATTACTCATGTTTGCAATAAGTCGCATATATATATATATATATATATATACATATATATATATATATATGTATATATATATATTGTTTTATTGTTCTACAGTATGTGTTGATTTTTATGAACTTTTCCTTTCTATTATAGCAGTGAAATTCGCCAAACATTCTGGTAAAAAGATTCACATGTTTTGACCACTAGGCCACCTCGGCTCTCAATAGTACTTCAAAGTAAAAATTCTTAGGCTTTGTAAACTTGAATGTCCATTCTCCATTAATATATAATTATTTTATATGTTAATGGTAAGGTATCAAATAGGCCAGATGGTAAGTAGCCACTGCCTATGGACTTTGGTACTCTAGGAAACCTTATTCATTCCTCATATCACCAATACACCATTGACATTGGGAACTACCCTATAAACTGAAATACAACAGTACTACGTATTGCTGATTAATGGTAGAATATATATATGGCACCTGATGGTAAGCGGTCACCACTGGCCATAGACTTTAGTGCTGTAAAAAATATTAACCATACCTTACATCATCAATGCGCCACCAACCTTGGGACCTAAGATGATTACATTGGCTCACTCACCCTTCAAACCAGAACACAACAATGGTAAGTATTGCTGATTAGCGGCAGAGTTGGCGGTACCTCGAGCTTGCACAAAGTCCTAACACAAAGTGACGTATTAAAATTAGTTGTGTTGACTATAGTCACTTTTTATGAATTTTTGAATTCACTTTAACTATATAATAATGTATAAAATAATGTATTAAGTCAGCGTTCGTGAATTATTGAAAAAAATAACTAAATGGAAAAACCGTTTTATTTTGACGGAAAAATGCTTAGCCTATGGCCATCCTTAAAGTTAATTTTAAATGAAAGCATTCGATTCGCCTATGACGTCTCAAATAATAATTATTATTTTATAAGTTTGACAATCACTGTATATATTGCGTATATAATAATAATAATATAAGATATTTCGTTATTACGTTACGCTATTAGGTTTTGAAGTTGTTAATTTTTAGCATTTAAAATTTTCCCACTGCTGGGCTAAAGGCCTCCTCTCCCTTTGAGGAGAAGGTTTGGAGCATATTCCACCACGCTGCTCCAATGCGGGTTGACGGTATACACATGTGGCAGAATTTCGTTGAAATTAGACACATGCAGGTTTCCTCACGATGTTTTCCTTCACCGCCGAGCACGAGATGAATTATAAACACAAATTAAGCACATGAAAATTCAGTGGTGTCTGCCTGGGTTTGAACCCGAAATCATCGGTTAAGATGCACGCGTTCTAACCACTGGGCCATCTCGGCTCTCATGGAATGGAAGTTGTTAATATGTCGATTAAAAATTATAATTTTAATACGACATTTTCTATTACGCATATAATAATTTTAAGTAAGATTTAATATGAATAATACCATTTTAATACGGTCATATTTCAAATATTTACATATTAATTCATTCACAAAGTTAGATTGGAAAATAAAATGAGTTAAAATATAATTGATTGAATTTCTCTTTTTTAAATCAAATTAAATAATTGAATGAGAAATAAGTTTGGGGATTCTTGGGTTGACATTGTCTAAAAGAATTTCAAAATCGTCTCCTTAAACGATATTTAATTTGTATAGTGACTAAAAATCAATTGAATCAAAAATCCGTTTATTATTTAGTCCAGTAATGTGATCCGTTTAATAGTGAAAAAAAAAAATATAATAAAGAGTAAATTATTACGATTGCAATCGAACGAATTTTAATGTTAAAGTTATGGTTCACAGAGTTCAATTTTAGTTGACATTTTTTTGTTGAATATCATCTTTCATATTTACCAATATATTATGTAAATCCATAGTGATAATTAATAATGAACAAAAAATGACGATATCAAGCTTATATTAAATCGATATTTGCTGCTTTCATTTGGTATAAAGTTTGTACAGACGTTTCAAATTTATTTCGATTTACCAGACGATCGACTAAGATCGAATCGCGTGAACTCGGTTTTATAAAAGCTAAGATTTTTCACTTACCAAGTTTTAATCTCCGTTTCGGTATATTGTACCTTCGGAATAGGCTGCCCACTATTAAAAAAATTAAAACGATTAAATGATTATAAATATTTACGAAATAACTATACCTCAGTTATTTTTGTGACAAAATAAATATGAATATTGTCATGAATTATTGTTATCTCGTGATTCGTTTACAATTTCCTTATCTCAGTGTTATAAAGAATCCTATTATAAATAACACTTTAAATCTTTAATAAGATGATTATATTTCACATATTTATTTTAAACAAAGCAATTACGGACGTAGACACACTATGAGTTCAGGAAAACCAAAAAAAGTACCGAAGTTGGTTTGTCTATTAAGAAACGATTATTTTAATTACTAGATTCAACCGATCGCATCACATCAATGGAATATGAATTACTATCAACCATACGTACTATTTGTAATTATTTGCAATAGCTGCGAACTGCTCCCGTCGCTTGCGATAAATTGGATCCTTGAACCCAGGGTGATCAGCGTCAAGTTCCGAACCATACATGAGAACGTTTTGAGCGCGATCTAAATCAGAAATCTTACGCGGAAACCACGCCATCTCACCAAAATCTAAAAACATATCACAACATTATTTCTGAAGAGAAACGTAAGAATAAAAAAAATATATCATAATAATATATTGGTACGATTACAAAATTGCGTGCTTACGAGTTTGTCCCTTATTTTTTACAGTGTAATCACAGGCACAAGGGACATGACATCTTAGTTCCCAAGGTTGGTGGCGCATAGGTGATGTAAGGAATGGTTAATATTTCTTACAGCGCCAATGTCTATGGGCGGTGGTGACCACTTACCATCGGGTAGCCCATATGCTCGCACGCCAATCATGCCATAAAAAAAAATTATAAGGATAAAACTTATGACGATATACTCGCATAGTATTGTAGAAATTATTTTCCTAATTATTCTTACGTTAATGTACTGATGGTATAAAGATAATTATGTTGCAAAGCAATCGTTTCACTTATTTCACTAACAGTATGGATGTAATGGATGGGCGATTTGCATTAGATTATCATAAATGTAAATTTCATTAAGTAATTAGCTTATATTTTGTAAAAACAAGTATGGAATAGATGCGAAAGCGTAGTGGAATTTAGGGCTGAAGTTTCTACAGTTGAAATTTTTTCAGCACTTGTATAATGAAGTTACTTTGTTCTGATTTACTAGCCGTTTACACGACGGACTATGACATCAGAACATTATTCAGAAGATCACTGAATTTTCTCAAATATTACAGTTTTTTAATTGAAGATGCATTGACCATACCCATTTTATCAAAGTTCTCATATTTTAAGATAGAAAAGTTGCAAGAGAAATTAGTTTAAATATCTAATCGCAGGCAGAGCTCGAAAACACTTTATTCAATTATTAATTGTTTATTTCAATGTTATACCAAAGCTAGCCGCTGCTGATAATGGTGTTGGAGGTGGGAAGTCGTCGCCAGTTTGAGAGGACACCACCTCGAAATCCTGGATTTCGCGTTTTAGCATTCGCTTGAGCTGTTCCATTCTACGAGGGTCACATTCGACGTCCACCAGGATGTCAGACTAAAAACCAACACTTTTTTAAATATTCGCTCAAGCAACCATTGCAATATTTCGTTATCTTTATTGATTTGAAAACATTTCAGGAACAGTAAAATTATTGATAATATATTAAACTTAAGAACAAATAAAATGGCGTCTAAATTATAAAAAAAAGAAAAATAATTAGCAATATATGTACACATATAAATCAAGTAACGTTCGCTGGAAAAAGAAACTTACGGCTGAAATTTCCATGGCGGATTTTCTAGATTCAATATGGAGAACATTGATACCGAGATCTTGGAAGACCGAAAGAACCTTAACCAAGCCTCCAACTTGGTTCTTCACAGTAAATATAACTGAGATCCTCTCCCCTTCTTGCGGGTGCTGTTGAGCTGCATGTAGTTCAGCCAACTTGGGATGATGGGAAGACTCATTCTTGACTTGCCAATCCGATCCGTTTCTATACAACCACAAACCTAAAAGACCTTTTCCTGACCCGCTCATCTTCTGTTCTCTTTTTCTCAACTTCAAACTGATTTTTAAGTTTCAGTATATCGGGTCAGTGTAGTCTGTCTTCTATAGTACTTCTCGTCTAAGTCGAAGGCACTGTGCACTGTCAGATACAAACTGCGGGCTGTCCATTGCGTATCGCGCTATATAAAGAGAAGAGGCGCGGGAGATAGCCGGAGGGTGGGTATATTTGATTGGCTGAATCAACTGTTCAGTGTAACTTGGAAAATCTTTCATTCCATAAAGTCACGGGCACACTCCCTACGTTCTCTTTTTACTTTTGTTATAACATTAATTACTGTAACAACTTTGTAATAATATACTAACGATATTTATATAATTTTATAACTTTCTTATTTATATAAGTATTTCATTAAATCAATGAATAGTAAAACATGGCGTATATATTTACATAATATTAGGAAGTAAAAGTATGATAATTAGCATTAGGTATATAATATATTACTTTTGAAAATTTACAAAAATATATATATTTTCTATTAAAATTTATTTTATTCTATGAACTGATCAGATAACACTCTCTAGAGTGAACTCTCTACAGATGAACAAGCATTCATAAGGATAATATAGTTTATCTCTATGAAGGAAAGCATCATAGCTTATGTAGGTATAATAAATTTATTGAAAACCTATATGAAAGTAACGTAACTAACACAATGTTTCTTTTAAAATAAATTGAATGTCTGATTGATGAAAGATACATAAAATACTCGACATATTGGTAACATATACCGAGTGTGACCGCATGTTGTATTCCACCCACACCCTTACGGGCGTTAAACGCAAGTCGCTGTATTTATTACCATTATTTAGTCGAGAGAGCATCCCTTATCATTCTTTATCGGACATATGTATACATATAGTTAAGGTGTCAGGGTATAGCATTCAGTAAGTATCGCACATTCTACATGTATAACACATATAATCATTATAATTATTATTATTCTGGATAAATCTAAGCGAGTGAGTCAGCTATTATACTGATATAACTTAATAAGCTTTAACAGATTTTACATAAATTAATATCTATTTCCCAGATATAAGATACTCTTTAACGTACATTGTAAGGCTTTACACAAGTCCGCCTGGGTAGGTACCACACGCTCATCACATATTCTACTGCCATGTAGCAATACTCATTATATTGTTGTGTTATGGTTTGAAGAGTGATATTAAATCTTAGCTCCAAATATTCGTAGCACGTTGATGTTGTATGGAATGATTGGTGATTGTGACCACTAAATAGCATATGGTAAATAGACCTCTACGCTTACCTGTTTTATAGTCTGTGTGATACGTATAGGGTTTTTTTTTATGCATTGGAAACCTTTAGAAAGGTACCCGGCCATGGGGAACCGTTAATGGGAGAGCCGAGAAAAGCGTTCGTCATCTTCGCCGAGCGTGATCAGTGATTTCCTGTTCCCGCTCCTTCGTCTCCTTCTGGGCCGTGATGGTCTCACAGAAGAAGGCCCCAGCCCTTCTCAACGTTTCCCTGTGGAGTATCGGCGACACGATGGCTCGCAGCTAGAGGTCTTGCCCAACTTCGTGGACCATTTTCGGCCTCTCTACATTCCATGTGCTGTACGCCTCCAGTGACCCTCCAGGGTGAGCCAGACCACCCATGTATCTGATTACCTCACCTCTTTGATCCTCGGCAGTTTGTGAAATCATAGCATCAGTCTTATGAGACGCCATCCGAAGAGACAACCCAACCAGCCCAATCTTATTAAAGGCAATATTCGCTCTTTGGTTCTTTCAAAAATATTCCCAGATGCCAGCATCAACGTGTATTCTGCATAACAAATTACGCAGTCACCTTAGACTAAACCGTACTCGAGGTTTCTCAGCATAGGCCTAAAAACCGACACCTGCGGGACCTCATACATACATCTCTATTGAGATCTTTGTACCGTTTTACTCCATGTACGAGACGTACCCGTCACGCAAGTAGCCATCGATAATAGCCTGCAGGGAGACAGACGATGGTGCACAAGCGCCCCTAAATAGCGTCCCAGGCAACGCCACTGACTGCTCTGAGACGACCACATGATAGATACACAGCCTTGCCACTCTCGTCTAATAGATATGTGGGACGGTACGCAGAAAAAGGTTCTGCAGCATAGCGATCCTTCTTCCTAAGAAACAAATTAGGTAGGTCGGACACAGACTTCAAACATACGCTTCAGCCTGTTTGAACTGATATCAATCAAGAACTGCATTTATAATTTAATTGTGTTTTGCTATTAGCAAATCGCATGGACTATGTAAATCTAAGATTTGTTTATCTTTAATATGTTATAGTTAGAAAAATAAGTGATTTCAGCATTTATACCTATATAATTATATAATTCAAATTTCTGAATCGTCATAACATGGTGCAGTAATTTAATAATAAAGTTACTAAGATATCCAACGCGCATTATTCTAAGCCAATATCAATGTCGAATTTCATATCGTCTAAAATGAAAGCAAGTGAAACTGCAGTGTTTATTTGAACTAATTTAACGCTTTAATTTTTAGTTCCTATTCTTAGCAGCACATTGATCCAAGAAATAGTTAAAAATTCTATGACTATTAAGCATTTGATGACAAATTTGCTAGACTGCCTTTCTTGTGAATTTGTGATAGCATGTCCTGACTGACTGATTTATCATCGCCGAGTGTTAAACTATTAAAGTTAGGGCCATGAAATTTGATGAGCAGGATTGTTTTATTGAGTAGACACCCACTAAGGAAGGAAATTTCGAAATTGTACCCCTAAGGGAGTGAAATAGGTTGAAAGTTTGTATGAAAGGCCGTAATTTTTTTAAGTTAGAAACACAAAACTTTATCTTTGGTATACTGATTAAAAATGAGTAGATTACGTATTTAGGCGTTTCTGGATATTCTAACCTAAGGGGTAAAATACACACCAATTTTATTAACAAAGATGTCTTAAATTACCGTCATATTTTAAGTTAATCTCTAAATATATTCAATTTCCAAAGCGGCGGGCAACATCTTGTGTAAAATAAAAAAAAAATTATTAAACTAGTTTAATTTAGAAACTCTTTGATACAGTGTTTACAGAGAGCAGTTAAATACAAAATACTTCAATTACAAATTTATCGCATGTGCCAAAGTTATGTGTTAACTATGACAACAAAAGTACACTTGACAATCCCGCGAATATAAGTACTAAAAGTCACATAAGCTGACATGACTGACAACAATCATCAAAACTAGCTTGATTTTTACCAATCGTTGTCAGTCATGATATTCCGCACAACATTATAGAGTCCTTGATATATTTGTTTGACATCTTTAGCTACTGGATTCTCGGGTAAATTCTTCATCTCTACGATTTTATAGGACATGATACCACCGAAGTTTACAGCCAAATTCCCATTGCTTACACATTCTACGTTTGTACTCCTTTAGAACGGAATAATGTTATTGAGTGAAGCGGTTGTGTTTTCATAAGCATACTTAGTCCATACTCCTTGCCACTTCCAGCGATCTCAATTCCCGACGGAGCAACTATGTAATAGCTTTGCATTTTGTATTCATTTTCTTTTCGATGCTGTCATAGATCTCGGTTATCTCGGGTACTGGAATATTTAAGTTTTTGGTATTCCTTTTGACAGGAACATTCTTCTCTAATTTCAAGGACACTCATGTGTCATATGATGCGACATTTTTATTTTTCCTAAGAGTCATAGTAGGTCCTCGTAGTACTCTCCACTAATTTATTACTTTTCACGCTTAGATAAATTGTTTTATTTGGATTTCCGCGGGCATACGGAAATCGTACAATGAAATGAATGGTTTAGCAACGCATATATACACCTCTATGCGTATCATACAAACATTAATTGATGTAATAATAAGTATAACTATAATGAAAGATACAACTACACATATAATTATGTGTGAATAATATGTTTAAACATTTACTATATTTTTTTAAATTGTCATATTAGCTTGCGCGTATAATTTCTATTCATGTAAAATTTCAAGTTAACGAGGCGTATAATGGTTATGATAATGACGTCAGAGAGATGTATCCTTTGTTTAAGTAATCAAGAGATAGGGGCTATATCAGGTTCGGGGTCAGTTAGTTAATTAAATATAAATAAAAAAACGAGGATGATTTACATTTAAATTGATACCAATTTCAGTTTTTAACGTTCATTCTTTCATAAAATTTACCTCAAGAATAAAATATAAAATTTAATTATTTAAATAAATGTTTTATATAAGATTTGAGTCTTCGAATGTTAAGGAGATGAGAACGAAGATTATAGTATTATGAGTTGTAACAAATGTGTATAAATAATTTCAGGCTTATTTTTTTGTTTTTGTATTGATAAAGTAGGATGAAGGAGATATAATTTTTTATTTTTCAATTGTTTTGGATACACAATAGAAAAATGTATTTACAATTCGCTGTCGAGAAGAGATTTTAACTCAATTTCCTCTGAGACGTCGAAGAGCGCTCTCTGATTGTTTCCATTCAAGGTTCGTTATTCGTTAACAGTTTGTATTTTATTTGCACTTCGAAGATCGAGTTTCTTGTAAATACGTTTATTATCTTATTTTAAAATAATAATCATCTTATATCAAATATAGTATGTCCTAAATTGCGAATTGCTTTTTTATAAAATGTATTTTGATTTGTGTTTCAATTTTTTCAAAAATACGGTTAACAAGTGAGCCAAGACGTTCCTTTTAGCCATGGAGGATCTTAAAACCTGTGGAAGCTCCACTGATATTTACGTACTTAACGTATTATATGTAAGTTAATTATAACTATCGTATATAGTTTTGACGGATGGAAACCTGCATATCACATGAAATTTTACAACATAATATGAATTCACCGAACCACATTGGAAAATCGCCGTTGAATAAGCTCCATGCCAAAAAAAGGAAAACGATTTCTTTGCTTAGCTGTGGCATTTATAGGCTATTACTTACTAACCTACTTACTTAGCTAAGATGTTTTTTTTTTCTTATTTTGCGAGTATTTGTATAAGATACATCCTCTTCCAGCCAGCTCGTGCCTTGTGATGAATTTTGCTATCACTTTAATATTATGTTTTTATATGAAACTTTAATGTTACATATGAAAATAAATAAAAATTCTAATTTTTAATAATTTATGGATTCTAATAAAGTGCCCTAAAATATTCGGATGATAGTCAGAAAACCTATATCCCGAAAAGATATTTCACTTTTAACAGTTCGCATGTAAATAAGGCATTCATGGCATCTATTTATCAGATACATGTAATGTCTGTGAAATCTCTTCGAAGGATAAACCTGTTGAAGACCGACAGTTACGCGAGAACTATGAACTTTGAACTTCTAAAAAATCGATATAATCAAATATGTTTTGGCATTTTGATAAGTCTCTCCATTTCAAGTGGTCCAGATTTCAATTTTTTTTTTATTTTATATGGAAACACATGCACAAGACATTCTGTATGTGCTTGTTGATGGCGTTTTTTTCGTTGTGCATATTGGGTAGGTACAAAATATGATGTTTTGAAACCTTTACTAATTTCGATTCGAGTCTAGTCAGATAGCTTGTAATAATCTACGATTACTATATAGTACTTTACTATCCGGAAGACGTACTTATAATACAGAACATTTAGCTCAAGTATGTCCGGAGACACTCTGACGGTCTACGGACGGAGTGTTGACAGACCTCTTAGGACGTGCGCTGCCTCGAGTCGGCAGGATGAAGACGAACGGCAAACATTAAGCGATGTTACTTTTTCGTACTTAATTTTAGATTATATTGATTATAAGACCTAAAATATTTTTATATTATAGATATCATATTAAAATCACACATGATACAATGACGCTTTTCCCGACATTTTAAAACGTAATATTATATATAAATCAAAATTTAATACAAATGTTTTGAATAAACTTGAACAAAATGCTTAATACTATTTTATTGCTAACCTTTTGTTAGATATTTCTGATATTGTATAAAGTGAGTGAATGAATGTTTCCGTTTTTGTCTAATTTTTGGACAGGTAACATTTTATGGTTTTATGAAAATCAATATTAGCGTAATCGGCAAATTCTTTCTGATATTATAAATGCGGAAGTCTGTTTTGTTTTCCCGCTTTCATAATAACAAAGCTAATACAGCTAATAACAAAGCTAAAAAACGTCGATTTTTTCGAAGTTTTTTTAGTATATTGTATGTAGTTTATGTAAAAAAGAAAAATACACGGTCTTTGTGGGATAGATACAAAACATTTGACAAAATTTGATAAATCTGAAACAAAAGCATAAAAGATAGTTTTTATGACGATGATATCACGGTGGACGGTCTCGGCGGAATAGATCTGTAAAGTTATTATGTCATTACCACTTCAAGCTAAACCGGATGAACGGAGATTTATTCAATTATCTAAGAGTGGATCTTTGATCTTGAAATAAAACACAGAGTATTTTTTTTTTTATCACAAATAAAACCTGTGATATATCTATTTGCCTTTATTAACTCTTAAGACAAAAATGACTCAGCATATTGCCATGAGATTTGGGTTAATGAACTATTCAATCACCGGTGAGATTGAAATAAGGCAATATTTTAAACTATGTTCTGATTTGGATGACTGTGTTTATATATAAATATTATATAAATATTGGACAACATCACATACGCTACTCTGATCCCAATGTAAGTAGCTAAAGCACTTGTGTTATGGAAAATCAGAAGTAACTACGCTACCACAAACACCCAGACCCAAGACAACATAGAAAACTAATGAACTTTTTCTACATCGACTCGGCCGGGAATCGATCCCGGGAACTCGGAGTGGCGTTCCCATGAAAACCGGTGTACTCACTACTCGACCACGGAGGTCGTCTATATATATGTGTACCTAATGTGTACATAGGTACTTATTTTTTATTATTATTTTTGTTTTATAAGATTGGTGAGTTGTTAGCACTCATATGCATTGTCACTTTAAGAAATATCAACCATCCTTTACATTACCAGTGCGCCTCTAATCTTGATAAAGAATTATTTTGTTCTTTCTCACTGACATTTAATAATTACGTCATATAACATCACTAAAGATCAGTAATTAGTTCCATCTCCTTTTTTAGATTGAATTGAATTTATTGTTTAAATTGATTTAAACCTGAATTATAACATACACTTCTTCACGTCTGTGCTTTGGAAAGCATGTTAAGCCGTTGGTCTTATGTGTGACCTCATTCCGGTTATATCGAATAAGCGTGGGAAATTTTGCACTATATTATAAATGCGCAGGTGGCTAGTCTCCCATAAAAAGGCCACTGTGAACAAAATCAGTCAGGATAAAATATAAAGAATAACATTTAAATATAATTTTGACTCTTTGATATTCTCCTTCCATTTAAATATAATAATTTATTACTTACGTAATAATATGAACTTCATAATACATATCACCCATAATATTACATGAATTCTATTTTTTTATGTGTATTTTTTTTTTTTTTAAATTGAATTCAAATTGAAATGAATAACATTGCATGCTTAACAACAGTACTAATATTAGTACCAAACGCGAAATGCATGAATTCGTTGTACGTGGTGGTAGGTTCGAATCTCATCTAGGTACCACTCATTTTAATCGATGATTGCAGGTTCAAACCCAGGCAAGCACCACTGAATTTTCATGTTTATGTTAGTGCTTAATTTGTGTTTATAATTCATCTTGTGCTCGGCGGTGAAGGAAAACATCGTGACCTGCATGTGTCTAATTTCATCGCAATTCTGCCACATATGTATCCACCAACCAACCATTGGAGCTGAAATGTGCTCCAAGCCGTCTCCTCAGGAAGAGGAGGCCTTAGTCCAGCAGTGGGACGTTTACAGGCTGTTAATTTAGACACTAGCACGCATTTCTGGAAGTGAGAATAAAATATGTACTTAAGCAATTAAGAGTGGGATTTAATTTATAGCTTGTTTCTTTAAGCGTTAAATAACTTAGGAAGGATCTAGTACATTTTACAGAAACTAACTCTTAGATCTCTAACACTCTTCGTTATCCGTAATTCCTATGACCTTGAAGTATATAAATAGTTTTAAAGCTTTCGCGCTAACGGGATTAATTATTTTCGAAGCCGCAGCGGATTATTATGTAATAAATAAAATATCCTAAGTAAAGCTGCTAAGTTTTTAATAGGAAGTTTCTAGAATTATAAACCAAATCAGGTCTATTTATTTATTATGTTTAAACTACATTATTTTTTATTTTACTAACGACGCTATATAAGACACGTTTCTGAGTCGGAAATTAATCTTTTGAAATAAAAATAATTTGTTTTGCTTAAATAAGGCTGACGAATGATGAGTCAGTGAAACTACAGAATCGAGGGACGTGAAATCATAGTTCCCACTCGTAATGATCATTTCGATGATCTATCCTCACGATGTAAGAATTTCTCAATATATTTGTAATTCTGCTAACAACGACCACGTATACCTAACCATTATGTAGATAATAAGAGTCACCGTCGACTTTTTTTATGTCCAAAATAATGAACCCTCTACCACTACTACTAACAAAGGAAACTAAATTTTTTTTTTTAATTATAGACTGTCTTAAAATTGGCAAAATTATTTTCTTATAAATATTACAAAGGTTAATAAAAAAAAGGTTTTTCAAAAAAATCACCTCCTAAGACGGCGAAAAGTATGAACAATGCAATTTTATCTCTTAACTATATATATATATATATATATATATATATATATACATTTACAATATTAGTAAGCAAAATAATATCTCATTCATCAAATTAGACCTAACTTAAAAAGTTTTTTGCATATAATTTAGAACGAATTATATTTATTAGGGGAAGCATTTTTTATATTTCATGTAATAATTAATAGATAGTTTGTATTATTTCCTTTCAAAATAATTTAAATAAAATATGATGTACGAGTTTAACCTAAAATAATTAAGAAAATTCTAAAATAAATTTCATTTCAATTACTCTCGAGGGTTTCCCGCTGATTCACAAATTGAATCGCGTGACGTAAGCAATAGGTATAGGGTGACATCTCATTGCATATTGAGGGGATGAAAGATGCGCGCGCAGCGAAGCCGATCATGCGCAGCACTTGCACTATTCATTATTATACGAGTGAACTCTGGTCGATAAACTTCACGTCGGAGCGCGTCGCGCATGCACCCCTTGTGCACGAATACCTGGTGCGATATCGACATGGCTGACAGCGAATTTGAAGAATTTCGCCGGGTATTCGACAAACTTCCACAGCACATCAAGGCTCCAACGCCTTTTTACTCGTAAGTTAATTTATCTCTATTACTATCATCCGCCATCGATTCGCATGACGAAAGTAGTTCCTTTGAAATGTCACCTAAAAATCGTTATTTCATTAATTAGAAGTCTGGGAAGATATTATTTATGTATTTGGAGCAAATATTTTAATGGTTGCATTGTGCTAATAGATTAGTGCCAAATGTTGGTTTGGAAGATGACTCGCCTTCATCGAAGAGCGAAGGTACGCCTGATGAAGAGGTCGGTGAAAACGAGACGGGTAGTGCGGCTCAAGCTGATGCGTCTCCGATAAATCAATCTGATGTGACGGACGCACAACGCAGCCCTCACCACCAAACATTTGCTAATGGCGAAAGGAGAAGAAGGAAACTACCAGAGATTCCAAAAACAAGAAAATGTAAGTCTTAATTTATTGGTAATATATAAAAATAAAAATATTTAATTATTTTGTTTTAAATGATCGATTACTCAGCTGGCGAGCCTATTTGTTTTTATATTCAAGAACCGCTTGGGCGATTTATTTGTTCTACGTTGTTTGTGTTTCGTTGCAAAAGCTTTAGCGAGTTAAATTTTTATATTTTAAATGTGAGTGTGTTAAAAAGATAGGTTTCGGTTTATTGGAGGGTTGAATCTGTGGTTTTCGTCACTCAACTATACTTACATATATACATATATTTAGTACTTATTCTACTCACTTATGTGTGTGTAAGTAGCGTAATTCTATCAATAAATAAAGATTATAATATGGTACGTATTTATGACTAAAGGGAATATTTTCATGATTCATAGCACTTGTCATTGTCCGATTCAAAATACAAATATTATCAAATACAATAAAAACATAAATGAACAAAATTAAAATTGAAGTATTTTATAAAAACCATATTGTAATATAATTAACTCGGAATGAAGTCGCTGGCGCTATTGCATCTTTAAAATTTATGACTTTACTCTGAAATACTTTTTTTTTTTCTTCTAATTGATATGATATTAGCTTTGTTATTTTTATTTGTGTGTATTCGATACGAAATTCCGTTCTTTTTAACGTTCTTAGTTCCTTTTATTTAAAAAGAAATATTTTTTAGTTGTATAGGACAACATCATAGCAATTAAGAATGTAGTTATTTATGAAACTGGTTTGACTGACTGACCCCTTCTGTTAAGAATAGGTTTATATGTCTTTTTTATGGTATCGGTGGCATCGTGGTGGACGAGCATATGGCCCACCTGATGGTAAGTGGTCAACACCGCCTATAGACAATGGCGATGTAAGAAATATTAACCATTCCTTACATCGCCAATGTGCCATCAACCTTGGGAACTAAGATGTTATGTCGCTTGTGCGTGTTACACTGGCTCACTCATCCTTCTAACCGGAACACAACAATACTGAGTACTGTTGTTTAGGGGTAGAATATCTGATGAGTGGGTGGTACCTAACCAGATGGGCTTGCACAAAGCTCTTCCACCAAGTTGTTCCATTATAATTTATAATATATAATATGCAGTTTAGAGGGGTAATAGTGCCACTAGTGCCAGTGTCTTGGCTACAATACCAAAGGACATTTTAGATTGGATGTTTTTTTATATTTTAAATCATATCTGTATGGTTTTATTTCGTTACTTTTTTATTATTATTATTGTTTTCTTTGCGTAATCTTAAAGTTTATGTTTTTTAATAAATCATGTACTATTTTTTTTTTCATGAGGATTATACTTTAGCTTTTCTAAGTTAAATGATGATAAACTAGTATTGCATTCATATATTTTCATATATATTTATAAACATATTATAACAAGCAAGAAGTACATCGTGTAATGCTCTTGTTTTTTGGAAATATTTGAAAGAGTTGTAAAATTACTTTGATTGTAAAGAAATGTTTAATGCGTTCGATTTTATTGGTGATATTAAATTTAATTAAATCAATCGTTTTAATTTGAACTTAATATAGGTTTATAAATAAAATCAGGCTTAAGAAATGTATTTTCAACTGAGCCACTAATGAAAAATTTACAATTTCCAGCGGCGCTAGTTTCATCTAATCAGCCCGCATCGTTGGCTGACGAATTAGGAGCTTTAACTGGTATGCTCATACGGCCAGGGTGTCAAGGACGACCACTTCTCGTTCTGAAGTGTGGTTACCTTCTCGATGAAGATTCTAGCCCAGATTCCGAAAGATTACAGAGTCTCGGCGATGTTGACAGTGGTCACAGTACAGCGCACTCACCTATCGACACCGGTCCGAAGAGTTTATCACCAACACCCTTGCAGCAAAATGGTAAGTATATTTTATTTATCATTAGCCTCAATTTAATTTCATCTAGTAATATAAAAAGAAAAAGATTGTTCGGGGAACAATTAATAGTGTCCAATTTGTATGCAAATATAATTAGTAACAACATTTTACTGTATTTGGATACGATATGACTTTGATCTCCAATATTGTGATTACTTACTTTAACGGATCTTAGTCGATCTCTGTATACAGTTTTGTATATGTTTTAAAGAAAAATTTAATAATAAAATTTGCCTACTGCGATTTAAACGCTTTCTTCTTAGGTAGGTTGGTTAGGTAGGGAAGATCTTGTATTGTTTTCGATGGTATACTTCCCGTTTGGTGCCTTTTAAATTTGAAGAAAAAAAAAGCAATACGTGAGGGTGGAGGAACACTTTAGTTTATATAGAACTGCACACTTGCCTCGTGAAAGTATAATGGCGCAGTATCAGGAATTTAAGAAGGGTGTGGCATACTTTCAAGTGTTAATTTCTTTCTTGGTAAACAATACCTACCATTTTGATATGGCCTGGCTTTTGTTGCTTTGATGTTTTTGATATATAAAAAATCGTACCGAGATGACTAATTATATTTCAAAAGTTTCTAAACAATAATTCGTTTCAACTTTACTATATTTCAAATATTTTGTTATATATGGAATGAACTATCAAAAGCACTTTTCAGGCGAAGTAAAATCATCGCTATTTAACAAGGACTAAAAAGTGTATCGGAAGACTTACTGCATTCTTGCGAATACACGATGAAAGAAATCAGAAGTTATTTATTTTAAGCAACTTTATCAAATTCTTTCATCAATCAAAAGTTTTATACCCGCTTTGCCATCGAACATATCAAAATTCTTTTAAGTAATAATAACATCTGGAGTATCAAGACAATCAGTGTTTACGACAGTGTTTACACATTTTTGAAACCGTAAATGCATCAAGCATAATATTATGATATGAGTTCCCACATTTTTCTAGAGTCAGATTATTATAATTTTTTTAAATCTCCCAGCAATTGATAAATGTGTTAGCACATTTTTATGCAATAAAATTAGTTCATCGATTGAAAAAATGGTCTGGATACCATTAACCTCTATTCGATCAGCCAACATAAATTGATCTCCACATTAAAATAGAATCAAAGTAACTGAAATAACATTCTGAATATATTTAATATGAATGGTTATTATAACTCTAAAAATATTCACACAAAATTCTGCTGACTGTGGTTTATAAACGTCCATATCAATTAAATGCCTGGTCATAATCCTTATTTTTAGATAAATCAATATTCTCCTTTTAGTCGTTGGTAAATCCAGTTCATTTCAAATTCAACAACAGATCAGACATGGCTCATAATAAATAAACTTTTGGTTTCTATATCTTGAGGTACAAGCGTTTCAAGTATTTTTATTTCGGGTATTAAGTTTTCATACTAATTATATTTATCATTAAAAAAAAAATCTAATTTTATTGTTGGTGTAAGAATATATTATAAATTTATTAATTCCAGTGTCACCATCTTCGAGCTGCAGTATCAGTGGAATTAATTTTTCTGGCAATATGACAACGGTTCCTCACAGTCAACTAGAAATGTTAGAAGCAACACACAGAGGTCTACATAAATTCAATCCACGACATCACGATGAAATTGAAGTTGAAATTGGAGATCCAATATATGTTCAGAAGGAAGCTGAAGATTTATGGTGTGAAGGTAATTATATTAGTTTATTTGCCTTATAAACTATGTTGCCTTAATCGTATCGATATACAACGTCTTGCATCCTGATATTTTGGACTATTAGCAAAATTTCCAATTTAAATGTATGAAATGGGGGTAAAAAAAGAAGAATAGTAATAACTTGAAAGTGGACATCGCTAGTTTTAGTTTACATCGCACATCCTACCCGAAGCATCTTTCCCTAGATGTGATCCCAGCCTGAGAAATATAGACAAACATTAACATATATTTTTTCCAGGTGTAAATTTACGAACAGGTCAACAAGGTATTTTTCCTTCAGCCTACGCTGTGGATATGGATTACAACGATTTCGATCCCGCAAATGCCAAAGTTAAAAGGGAAAGATACTTATTAGGGTAAGTCGATGTGTTTGAATTATTTTCTATTATTTTAACAATCACCAGGTAAATTTATGACTAAATATATTTTATTTTTGCTTAAATTCTTTATATATGAACAACATCCACTATACAGTAATGGGACATTTATCGGATTATTTTCTTCCTCTAGCGTTTTAAACTTTAGAAGAAAAAGCAGAAGCGTTTGCGATGCAGTTTCTTAGTTGGCGATTGCATGTAAGCCTCACGTCTGTTCTCGATGATTTTATGATTTAAAGATATATTGGCATTTTTTTTACCGGTGTTCGATACCTATGAGATATTATGACATATTTGCACGTTTCTCGTTGTTAGATTTGGAATAATAGACCTCAGTTTATTCCTTTTTGTCAGGTTTTTGTGTGTTGTTTGACAATGGTCTCAGACATGAAGATGTCGTTTAACGCTTAGCCATAACACAGCCCTTATTCTGGAGTTGGTTAAAAACTCGTCGATACTACCCATAGGTCGGGTATGAAAAAGCCGAAGTAGTAAGGGCCCTTATTTCTCACTCATCAGGTGAGCTTTCTTCTGATTTGCCTATAATTGCACAAAAAAGCGAGAAATGTGTCTAGTGCAAGCCAGGTTCGTACACTTTGTAAGAGGTCAAGTGTGATGAACAACCAACTGGTCGAAATGAAACAGTATCTCGGTAAAAAAGAAAACCAGAAAAGGTGCATCGAACAGGAAACAAGTGATGTAGAAAACTGCACTATCATAATCGCAGGCAGAGAAACCTTCACCCGGGTCTAGTGGATCAACTAAAGTGACTTAAGCTACACCGCTAACTCCGATTGCCAACCCTTTGGTTGCCTCGTTATCAGTCACATATAGTCCTGGAGACATCTGATTGATTACAATTAGGAAGGAAAAGAAGGAGCTACAACAGCCTCAACTATTTCGAATATATTCCACTGGCCAAGACTAAGCTAGTTGTACCCCACATGGTGTAAAAATATTAAATAGAACGGGTAACTGGAGCTGAGATAGACTAGTGGTTGAAAAACTCGAATTTTAATCGATTATCAATATAATTCAACTCCTAATTTACTGTAAGAAATGTACCACAGGTGTGGTAATATACAGTAAGCGACGAGCCAGTCAATATAATCTGAACTCAGTTCAATAAATATATTATATATTTATGATAAAATGTATTACGTCATAAAGGAAGCAGTCTGCATCGTGTAAATATTATTTGGAAATGACTGTTTATTTAGATATAAGTTTCATGTAATGTTCATAATTGTGAGCGCTCTAATGGTGTACTAAACTTGTGTCATGTTTAACTTTGTTTATATTTACTGCATGTATACACTGAATATTTTTGTTGATTATTCTTTGTGTGGATCTAGCGGCTACCATATAAAGCAGAACCAGTAAAATGTATCGTGTATTTCGATCAAGAATATTTACGTGGTGGCTTGGAGTTTCGAAGTTGAGAGTACGCACTCCCAACCTCCAAACTCCCAGCTACTACTGTTTATATCTCTGAAGCTGTTGGCCCTGCGTCTGGAATGCTGTTACATCGCATCATGAGAGTAAGTGAATTTAGAATTTAAGTGTGTCTTTAATACTCGTGTTCTATTGTATATGTGCGCAATTGGTTAGTTTTCGTTAAGAATTGACAGCGCGTCAAATCGTTCAGAAGGACATTATCAGTACTGTGTGAGATTTTTATGTGAAGGCTATTTCGTTTTGTTTTTTATCAAGAAAAGGGATGAATTACTTTTTTTTGCAAAGTGCAAACAGAACGCAAAATGAGTATCTGGAGAATAGCAGAGAAGAATTTGGAAGCCCTTTCAAACCATAAGAATATCCGATGCGAATTTCACCTTTCGCGGGATTGGGACATAGTACATTTTGGAATGTGAGCAGATTAAGGAAGCAGCCATAGGGCAGCGGTGAAATTTCACGTGTAAGTTTGGGCACCAGCGTTGAAGAGCTGTCAGGCTACTTGCATAGTGACAGAGGACATAGCAAAGTCTGCAAATCTAGAAAGGATCGAATCGAAATCTGGCCTTTAACGTGGATGTGGATATCATGAAATTATCTTAATGATTTTTGATGTGACTAGTCCTGTTTTTCTGATCGGGGATTTTTCTAAAGTATAGTTAGTCTTTATAAGTTTATGCGAAACTCCTCGCCGATACAACAGGGGTACCAATGAGTGCGTTCAGTTTATAAAAGCTAAGTTGGTTTATTGATTTAGTATCTTGTCTCCGAAATGAATATATTAATTATATGTATATATACATCTAGATTGTACATGAAAATAATATTTTTTATTGTTGCAGATATATGGGATCCGTTGAAACTTTAGCTCACAAAGGTACTGGAGTGGTCTGTCAAGCGGTTAAAAAAATTGTAGGTGAATCGAATGGAGAGCCAGGAGCACAACCATGTATATTAGAAGTCTCAGATCAAGGTCTTCGAATGGTTGATCGATCAAAACCTGACGTAAGTTTAATTCGTTGCAGTTTAACCTATTTAATTTTTGTGCAACAGTTAGATAAATAAAAATGTTTAAAATTGATAACACAATAATTAAATTTACTAATTAATTAAATAAACTCGAAAAGCCAATTCCATTCAAAGAACGAGTAAATAAAGAAACCAGAGACATTCGTGATTGGCTAATAGCTTAGCTTTATTTTGCATTAAAAATAGTTCTTGCTTAATATTTATTTATTTGTAATAAAACACTATTACATTAACTACAACGATATCGCATAAATTCAGTGTTAAAGATTTTACTTTTCTTTGCTTCTGTTGTGGTCGGAATAGACTTTAGACGTTACGAAAGCGTGGAGTTCATACAACCTTCTTTTCTTATGAGATTTTTGAAAAAAAAAAATTTTTAATCTATTTATCTAGATAGGATTATAAACATAACAAACAGTAAAATATAAAAAAATATAAGTGGTAAATAGGTCTAAGGATAACAGTCGCCATACTTTTAAGTAACCACGGTATGCAAAAATGGCACTAAACGACTTAAAATACAATAAAATAAAAATCTATTTAGGAAAAAAGTAGAATAAATAAGTATTACTACTATGATATTAGTAACATATATATGTTAATATAGGGTCATTAAACTTAGAATCAGACTTCAAATATATTATATAAAGTGTATTTGGATCTGATTAAGTAGATAAAATCTAATTAATTTGCGAATTAATATTTTAACTAAAAGTAAAGTAAGAAAGGGAAACGTGAGTCGTAACTAAAGATTGAGTTAATCTCCCGTATAACTCTAAGCTGTTGTATTTGAACTATAAATAGAGCTAATTTTCGAGCTTTTATACTTTAAAACCTTATATTTTGGGAAGCATGATTATTCGCTGACTGATTGTCTCCATCAATTAGAATTATTGTAGTCGTTAATATGGATTATCTGCAAGAATAGAGTCAAGTCTAAAATCAACTTTACAGTCAAGCCAAGATTAAAACTCAATAATAAAAAAGTAACGAAACCTTTGAGTTTCTCGTTACTTGCCTGAACGATCTCTAATAAATAATAATTTCATATTTACATTTTACTTTAATTAACAATATTTTTACCATTTTTATTTTTTTATTACAACAGCGAAGTCGAAGTGGTCCATGCATCGATTACTTCTATTCTCTCAAGAACGTCTCCTTCTGCGCTTTTCATCCTCGCGATCATCGCTACTTGGGATTTATCACAAAACACCCAACACTGCAGAGATTTGCTTGTCACGTGTTCAGGGGGACGGAGTCTACGAGGCCAGTCGCGGAAGCAGTAGGGTAAGACTATTCATCACAGTAAGTTTTCAGTATTTATTTTGGGCCAATGGACGTTCATTGAAGTTGAACTAGGGCAATATGTTATTTTTTGCTTATATAAAATATTACCAGTTATCAGTAAATTAACAGAAAAGTTATTTTAATATACCTTTTGTCCCTGCAGCTTAAATTTATGCTAGCCGAAGACTCTTATATTTAATCTTCGGAGTAGCTCATAGAATCAAACCTGAGCTATTCAAGACACTTGTAGTTACAAATTGTCACTTTATCACAATCGAATCGAAACATTATTGTTGCCGTTCCGTCGTTTTCCTATTCTACTAAAACAACAATCCAGATTCGGTTTGGTTCCCTGTTAGATCGTAATATAACCGAGACCGTATCGTAACCGATATTTAACGATTAAGCCGAGTTTAGGTTTCGTCTTGTAACCGTTATATGTTAGTAGAATTGACCCCAGATCATTATATTAGTAATATATTATGATTTAATATCTCACAAAGTATATATGAACATTATACTTGTAACGCCAAGTACCAAATACGTCCATATTCTTAGGTACATTATTACATTGCCTCCACGCTTATTACGTATGCGCTTTAGATATGCAATTTTATTTAAATGTACAAAATGCGTTTTGGAAATATGGATAAATATAAGCGCTGTGTGGACGATTATTGTACTTGCTTTTTTGTATGTTTGGAAACCCTTCCAGCTATGTGTATAACGCTTTATTATTGTTATTATCTCTAAGTGATTATTTTTTATTATTCTTATTTCAGGAGAGCGTTCCAGAGGTTCTATCAGAAGTTCATTGAAACTGCGTATCCGATTGAAGATATCTACATTGAATAAAAATACAAGCAATAACTTTTTCGTCTATGTTAAATGCTTTCGTATTTAAAATTCACAGACTCTTAGCGTGGTTATAATCGATTATAAGTTAGTTAAAGGTTAAGCTAACGATCTTGAATAAATTAAAAATATAAACTTCCGTTTACAGGTTACGAGAAATCATAGGTTATATTATATAGCGTTATACAATTACGTAGTAATCACGTCGGTTAGCATTCGAGCAACGTAGCTTAGATCGATTCCATTTTATACCTCAAATATATGCCTTTTTGTAAAATTTCGCTCAAAAAAAATCATAATATATTAATAAACGCTAAGTGACTGTGAAACATCCGAATAACCTTTATGTAGTCTGAAAATCCTATCACCATTTAAAATTATAAAAATAATAAAGACATAAAAATCTAGGTATTATTAATTCAAAATATACATAAGTTTAAGAAAGCAATACTATTTTTATTATAGAAGCTGTTTCGTCACGTTAATTTTTAAAATAAATTCTCTTATCAAAAAAATAACTTTAATAAATAATTTAAAATGTATTTAGCAAGAACAATACTCTATAAAATAAAAAAAAAATAGAATAGTTACCTGTAAACTATTAAAGTCGGTACTAAGTAAATTATAAAATAATCAAGAAAGATAATACAACAGTAATCAAAGTCGGATTTACTGATCTGAATGAATCCTGAACGTTCATTGGTCGGATATTGTTGTATCGACTGCCATCGACCAATCAGATTTAAGCAAAATTACTTAATCTGACTTTGATCAATGTTTCAGAAATTGTTGGGTAGTTTCGTGCATTAAATACAGTAATTGATTATACACGCACTTTGATCCAATTGTACGAGACGCATTCATCATGTGTCTCATCGTCTCTATTGGATGGAAGTTATCATCAGCGCGTATAATATAATATTAGAATTATATTTTTTGGATCAGCTTGAAGTTTGAAATTGTCTTAGACGATTGCAATAGTTAATATGGATTTAATTGATTTAATATTTTAACAAAAATTATTGACAATAGACGTATATTTTACTTTATTTATTTGGTGATACGGATTTTCTGGTGCCATATTTATTTAATAGCTGTTTAAACGCTCTAGCCTCGAGCATTTACAAATGATATGAAACTCTTTATAGAAATACGTTTATAATTTTAAACAATTATCATATTATTTCCACACAAGCCTTGCAATGCCTTGCCTGCGAAAAATAACGATTTAAATTTATGTACAATAGAGCGATATCATGGAAGCTGGTGAAACCAATACAATGTGATTTGGCGGTACTAACATCTCTATATATTTATATGAATAGAAATAATACATTGAATGATTTTTAAATGAATTAAATATTTTTATTTTAATATAAATTATAAATAATTTAAAACGTGGAGAAATATCTGAATCTCGTATAACTGTGATATAAGACAGTTAATTTCCAGTGTAGTTGACTTACGTGTATCAATGTTTTATCATTATTTTGATAACCTCAAATTAAGTGAGATTTCGCTGGTATTTATCTTTCTAGCTCATTAAGATTTATATCAATTAGGTATTGTATCGATGTTTATCGATTATATTGTTTAGATTAGTATAAAAAAAAAACTTAATTTAATCGAAAAGTTACCAATATGGCACCGACTCTTCTTAAAGACACCTATCATATGTTCAAGGTTCAAACACACGACTTTAAAATTACAAAACAATTATAAACTGTACACCGATTATTATAAATATGGTTCACAATGTAAATAATTATCATATTTATTAAGCGTATGATAATTAAAATACACTTTGTCTCTTTCTATCCGACTTAATATATCATTTAAATGAATGAGACAAATAGTATTTTATTTGTGATACGTTTACTTACCTTTATGAGTAAGCCAATTGGTTTCAATTTAAACACATGTATGATGCGATATCTCAATAATATTTAACTGTTTAATCAATCTAGACACTCAATAAATCGAATTAAAGGAATGACTTACTTTTACATACATTGGGTTATGGGCGGATAGGAGGTGGGGGGGGGGCGTTATGTTTTTACATGGTAACACATTTGCAAGATTTACTTTATCGATTAATTCTTAAATGATATTTATGTTATGAATTCATGAAAAAAATATTGCGTTATATTTAAATTACAAAACCCTTTTGGACTATTTTAATCAAAAACTCTTTTAATGCATTTTCGTCATTTGTAATTTCTTAGTTGTTTTAAGAATGATTTTAAATAAGTCATAAAAAATTCCATACATCGTTTTAAAATTTATAAAGCTATTATAAACTTTGTATGCAATTGGGTTTCATTTTGTATATAACTTTGAACGACATATAACATTTTCGCATGCTTATTTTTCATGCAATTTCAAATGAAGTGAATATGATAATACTATAAACAATAAGTCTAGTCTTAACAAATTACCTATCAATATCGAATATAAAGCAAAAAAAATATCTTTACTTATATTTTATCTATTCCCACACTGATTCATGTACTAACAAACATACCGATCATAGACAAAAAAGGTTTAAATAAAATTACTGAATAAAAATTCAAAATATTTATTTATCAAATTTTAACGTAGCGCATCATAAATGTGTTTAAATATATTGTAAATATATCTTACGTAACGTCGGCAGATTTCGATAAAAAGTTAGCTATGGTTAACAAAGCTAAATGATGCTGTGACTCAAAAGGATAAAAAGAATGTTATTTATTTTTCCAATGCAGTAATAGCGTACTTGACATGTTGAGTAAAGCATTAAAATGTATTATGTGGGACTGATGTTCAATTGTTTTATTTGAAATCCATCCATTGAATTTTATTTTAATACTGGACGTTTTATTTATGTCGACTCTTATAGACACTTCGTGAGTGATGGGATTGCATTGGATGTAAAGCTACCGCTGGCTTCGAATGGCAGTTTACTGTTGATTCTACTGAGAACAACCGGAACAAACTGAGTAGTATCAATTATTCAGAATACAATACTATTTATTATAAAAAGGAAAAAACTCAACGCTTTTTATTAACTATATACCTATTTTGTTAAACATTTTAAACTGCAAAGTAACAACTTATTGACGTAAATACCAAAATATTATCAATAAATATGATTTTAACAAAAAAACACGTTGTAAAATATTAACAAGATTAAGTCGATTCGAAGAACGACTATATTTGGATAAAAGATAATGGTAAAATTCTAATATATTTTAAATTAATTTATACTTATACTGGATTTATAATATCACATAGTTAATTTATATTAATAGAAAATTTGAAACTAGTTCTTCGTATAAAAACAGTTACTCGTTAACTCTGTGATGTTATTTTTTATCAACTCAGCATTTTTAATATCTATTGTTCTCTTATATTTACTTACATAAAATCTATGAACGTTAGGACCTTAATTATAAGCATTTAATAATTTTATATAGTTACTATAATGACCGCGTTGAATGGTGGCTAGAATGCTGGCAGTATTTCCCCGTTGAATCGCAATTCCAATCCAAAATAAAACTATCGTTTATGTTAATTAACAGTATATTAAATAAAATAACATGACATTCTATTGACGATTTAAGAATACTCGAATCATTGCTCTCAACAGAGGATAGATGCTGTTGTTCATTGTGATGCTTACGGATGCTTTCACTAGATGTCGCTAACAAAATTGTAGAGCTCCATAAAAAAACTTCGTTCCGTTAGTTCTGTCATACAGTGTGAAGTAAATTTTTTTTTTTTTTTTTAAATCAATAAGTAAAGTTTTATTTATATATCAAATACGTGGTTTTTGAGAGAATTTTGATTATATTGATTCGGAACTATTTACGAAAACATGTTACACTAGCTTATTGTGCTGAGAATGTTCTTACGAACAAATTGATATATATTTGTTTTTTTTTTTCATATAATTAAGTATTCGTTGATTTTCTTTCTTTGGTAAATAAAGTTTCTGTTACATTTTAGACGTAAATGGAAACTCAGATTAACTAACCGAAAATACGAGTAGGAAACTAGGCAGTTCTTGGCAATGCTCTCTTGAACAATTGCCAGCGCTCATTACCACAGCGACACTAACATTGATTTTGTTTGTTACGTAGGCTCTATACAGATTACACTTTATTTATTTCTTAAAACTGGAATAATGTTAATTTATTTAAGTATTTCGGTTCGTCTGCCACAAAACTGTATCAATTTTACGTCGCATGGAACAGTCTCAAAATTGTTGATATTCGGTTTATCGAAATATTTTTTCATTTTAAAAACATGAAAATTAAATCTTTTCATTCAAAAAACGAGATTTTTCTCAAAATATTTTGTTTATTCAAAATATCGCCACAGCCACACAAATTAAATAATTATAAACATAAGGGGTGTTTTTTGTGGACAATCATCATTGAGAAAGAACTTGCCGGTAGAGCTTTGTCCAAGCCCCTCTGTGTAGTTATTACCTACTCATTAGATATTCTAACGCTAAACAGCAGTACTTAGTATCGTTGTGTTCCAATAGAAGAGTGAGTGAGCCAGTGTAGCTACATTCACAAATGACATAACATCTTAGTTCCTAAGTTGGTAGCGCATGTAATTATGTATTGTAATGGTTAATATTTCTTACAGCGCCATTGTCTATGGGCGGTAGTGACCACTTGCCATCAGGTGGCCCATATGCTCGTCCGCCAAATTATATAATAAAAAAAATGAATCCCGGAAAAGCTGACACATTTTTTCTCTCAAGATAGTATCTTATTTTAACTAATGTGGCACGTGGCGTCAACTGAAACTAATCCCTTCATTATATTAGCAAATCATTTGAACCCAATCAGCCTCTGTAATGGTAGTGATATCACAATAGTTTGCTAGCAGTCCAAATGGTGGATACAGCCTTTTTATTAAAATCTTTTGAACTCTTTATAATGTCTTTCGCTTTTATGATCGAAAAATAAAACATATTTTTTTCATATAACTTTATTGAATCACAGAACTAAAAATAGTACAATGTTAGGTACTACATACACGCTTTAAAGTTATTCAGTTTGAGCAACATCATTAAACACACTAATACACAACAGAAATAATAAAGTAGTACAAAGAGAGAATTACAATTAAAAAACACTATACATCATTAAATAAACTAACAATAAAGTTAATAAAAAAATACTTCAGGAGTTCATAATTATTTCAATTTAAAACTCGATCGCATTCGCGACGGAATTTTCCTACTGGCTTAGACAAAGTTAGTTCAATACGATCGTAGCTTAAAAAGATCAATCAGGTTAAATGTTACAGTATATTATTCGTTAGTCAATCCAAGAACCATGGCTAGGCAAGAGACTGCTCTGTACTTAAGACGGTTTATAAATTATTTCAGTGCGACTTGATTGATGTGTCAGAATATCAGCACTCAGTCGTAGGCTTGTCCTTTTGCGTACCTTCAATTCAAAAATCTTACAATCCACGTATTCTATCTATTAAGCAATCTCGTCAATAGTGACAACCTTACGAAGCAATTAAATTGCATCCTAACATTGTCTAAGCCCTTAGGCTATTACGAGTACTCGATACATTGGTATTGGTATTTTTATATACCGACTATTAACAGCTCTTTTGAACGATAGCAATCAAATTATTTTATGAAAAATAAACAGTGCTATCGAATAAAATCGCCGTTTTTTCGAATGTCAAATTGAAATAACACTTCTGATGATCAATAAATTTAACAAATTGACAACTTAACTTGATAAATTAATTAACAATTACAATAAAAAATATTATTACAAATAAATATTTTACAATAAATCCAAATCATATATTGATTTTAAATTCGTAAAGTTTTCATAGATTTTAACGATTCAGAAACGTTTAGTCGAGATATAGCCATCAAATTATCAATTACGTTTTAAATGCAATCTGTTAAAATAATTCACGAAGCGTAGCACTGCAAACAGCACATAGAAATTTAAGGTGACAATTAAAGGATAAACTCTCATTCGAATGAATGACATCTTCACAAAATGCCCCGGAGAGTCAGTGCAGATACACCGGGTTGATTAGTTTGTAATATATTTGTCGTGTCATTACGGAATAAAAATTCAACTTTCCTTTATTTAATATTGACGTTGACGAAAGTACATTCACGTGAAAAATATTTCAAACTTTGTATATTAATAGGGTTTGCCAGAACAGGTATGAAATGAAAATGGACCGTTCGATAACTGTCTTTCGTCTATGGAGACTAGAGCCATAATAAGGATAACACAACCAGTGACATGGTAACCAATACGTTATGTCTCATGTGCTTGTAATTATCCTGGATCATGCAGGCTCATGAACCATTGAAAACAGAATACAGTAATACAGAGTATTGTTCAGATTGACGGTATAATAACTAGTGAGTCGATCGTAATTTACTTGTTGGGCACTGTGAAAGCCATCTGCGAAGGTGCCACCCATTCATCTATATATTCTACCGCCAAACAGCAATACTTAGTATTATTTTGTTCCGGTTTGAAGATCGAGTGAGCCAGTACAGGCGCAATGGACATAACATCTTACTTCTCATGATTGATGGTGCATGCACGATGTAAGAAATGGTTAATATGAGCAGGGCCCCATCTAGTGGCCTATTTGCCAACATAATAAAAAAAACTACTAGTCAGTATTAAGTTCAGTCAAAAAAATAATGCACCATCGATTACTTTATTGTTTGTTAACTAGTTTTTTTTAATTATTGTTATTAATATGTTCGTTTCTGGTTAATCACGGTTATCTGCACTGCCTATATTTACGGTAATTTTGTGGTTTAAGAAGAGTCACATCAAAGGATCGTAATGTTAGTCATACACACCTAGTTAAAGCTATAGGATAATAGATGACGCGTTATAAACGACGTCCGAGTATTATTTAAGTATAAGCGGACGGTGTACTCCTAAACTTATCTGTGTAAAGATTGAGTCTCATCTATGCGATGTATTTAGCAGAATAATTGAATATTTTCTTTCGAATTATATAACTACAGAATTTAAGTTTTTGTTCATGAAGTTTTTGTCAATTGGAATTTTGATGCTACGTAATTTTTTTTTTACATTTTTATTTTCGCATTAGATGAGACTCGAATCTTATTTAAAAGGCCCTGCAATCAATAATTCGTCCTAAGGAGATTACGAGAACTTAAGATTTTTGGCAAAGTTCGTGTAACCAGATTAAAATATTATGTCTTCCTAAAGTTTGTATGAAAATAATAATAATCGTATCGAATAATATACGCGTCCGGAATGTTGATATGAAATCTGTGAACGTTTTAATGACATTATTCAATAGCAAAAAAAATATCGTTCTATTATTCCTTGACACAGCAATATCATCGACCTTTTTACACGCATACGTAAGGAAGGGGATAGCTATAGAACTGGATGTCCCAGAACGAAATGAATGACAATCACAACCAAATCTCGCGGCGTAACTTTAAGTACATCTTGCCGATGACGTCAAGTCAATAAGAACATCTGAATTCATTACTGGAAGTGTAATCTGCCACACTATTTATATATCATCCATGCTTAGATTTCATTTGAAATTATGCTCAACCGAATCTCTTTAACATGTATTCGAGTTTTGAAATACAATAACGAAATATTTATCTAAACATCAAGATGATTACAAAGATTAACTAACACTGATATTAAATACTAATTTGGATGTAAAACATGAATAGCCTAAATTTGGCACTAAAATGGTTGACTTGAAGACAATGTGACAACTAATTGGGTACAATTAATGCAGTGTAAAATGTATGCATCAAAAACTTGTAATATATTAAAATACAGGGTGTATATGATCTAAGTATGATGAGAAGGGGAAAATTTTAATTGAATAAATTCGTGAATAACTTTCGTAATATAATGCATGGATATACCAGTCTAAATGTGCTATCGAAATAATGAATTTGGATTAACGTCTCAATTATCGCTAATTGGAGATCAAAAATGAAATGGCGCACTGGCGGACTGGCGCACGTCTGGCGAAGCGCAGCGCAGAGCGTGCTGGCAAAGGGACATGCCGCGCACCCTAAGTGCATATGCTTGAACGAGGTGAAAAAACATGATCCACGCCACCATCGCGCTACATAATGCCAATGCGAGTAAAGATGTCCTGGGAGATGATTTTTTAAATCGTATCCAATGCAATTTTATTACTAGATGGTAAATTACTCTGAGCTGCGGTTTACCGGGTGTGCGCTAGACCAACTTATGGAACATACGTGACATACGTGTTCGCCGACAATAGAACTGTATGAGCTGAAATGGCTATGACAGTATAATAATTTAAACATATATACGGAATTATTTACTTCATACTTTTGTCTTTCTGTCGAATATGTTCTGTATTCATTTTCAAAGAAGATCAAAAATCGTGTTTTAATGAAAAAAAAGATGATAACGAGAGTCTTCTCATAAAATGATTAATGAAACATTCTTCAAATATTTGGACAGAGATTACAATGAAGATATACATGAATTACATAAACGAATGTTAATATATCGATTGAAATTACGTCACAACATACAATTTTAATCAATAAAGGATATATTCTTTAAAACTATTACAATGATTCAAATTTGATTTTATAACTATAAACTAACATGAATTGGTTACATAAAACTCTTTCAATTAGTCTCCAAACCAAATTCAACATTCCCACGGAATTTCAATACCTAATACGATGGCTTCATCGCCAACATCTTCCCAATTTCAGTATCCTCTTTGAAAGAGTATTGTATGTAAGTGCCCTCTAATATAAATTACTTTATTACGTAAATTTAAGTAAAATATGAGTACATAGAGCAGGCTTCCCGCCAGTTTCTGAAAATTTGGTCAAAGTCGGATTACCTAATTCGATTTCAGCCATCATGGACATTGGCGAGCCAACCAATGACGCAATAGGCGCGCAAAAAGCGTTCATTTAATCAAATTAACTAATCTGAGTTAGATAAAAAATTCAAAATCTGACGGTTAACGGCTCAAGTAAAACTAACATCGAATTTTAAATTTTTAAATTGTAAACTCTATTCCAACTTCAATGAAACGTCACCTTTATGAGCGTTGAAAATCAGCGGCGAGCTTTTGTGACCGCAGACATCGGATCGGTACTATCAATGCACGGATTCTACAACTGCGATTTAACGAAAACATTCGATGCGAAATGAATAAATAAATAAAAAAAAAATACAAGTGAAAAATGTTTGTTATCAGATCAATTAAACATGTATTGTATTTTCGAATTCATGAGTGAATGATCAATGATAAACTCACTTTGATTTTATCATTCACTAAATACAAATTATAAATTCACTATAAATTTAGACAATAAATTCGTTATGTTATATAAATTACCTAAGATTCTATCGCGTGTGTCTTTTGATTCCTCTGTTGTTGTTATTCGATTAACGTTTAATTCTCGTGTGTGCTTTTTGCAGGCATTAAATTCTAAAAGCAAATCAACTGCCGCGTGTTTAAAATTTTAAAACATTCGTGTATCAAAACCTCTATAATTCATGATGTTGCTTGTACATGTTGCAGTGATAATAATTATTCTATTTGATATCTAAAAATCTGATTCCGTCGCTATACCAGTATTCAACGCGATTACTTGCATCAATGTCTCATTACACTGTCGAGTGTCTACTCCGCTTACAAATATTCTAAATAATGATAAAATACATCAATCGGATAAATCTATATAGTAAATAATGGTTATAATTTTGTTTTTTTTTTTCCTAACTTTATATTTAAATTTTTCATTATAATAGTTACATTATATATATGTGTGATTTATATTTAATTTAAGTAATTTAGAATTTGGTTGCGCATAGGAGATAAAACGGTCGGCGAGCGTTTCGACTTAAGAGATCATTTTATAATTACGATAATATTTTAATACTAATTCTAATAAATAAAATGACTTGATTGATTTTTCTCAATATAACAGTCAATATAAAATATAAAGGAAAATCTTTGTCATTTTGCGCTAATGAATCTTGAGGCTTAGAATCAAGAGCTTTACAAAATACAAACTAAGAACTACTTGGTAAATATTAAAATTAAAAAAAAAAAAACGCGCGCCGCCCTCCTCCCCATACTGAGCTACACTAACTACTTAATACTAAGTGCAGTAATTTATTAATTATAATATAATCCTATATTACATTTATTTATAAGTAATATATTTGAATTACTTCAAAAATAATTATTGTAAATTATATTTACTCTGACTATGTTTCAACAGCATAACATTTCTTTATAAATACCATTCTATAAATTACAAACTTAACTTGTTGGATAAATGCAAACTCAAACATAAATGTTTAAATTCCTCTAGTACCTTATAACTCTTTACTATATATTTCTATCAGAAATATTTATTATATTATGATATATTTTTTCAAATATCGTTTTTAGTATTGCTTCTCAGGTACACTTAGTATTTGCCACGGTCTATTATATTAGAAATAAAACATTCTAAGCCCAAACATTAATTGTCAACCGAATGTATAATGACTAGAAATTTCGGCAAAACAAACGAATATAATCAGCTTAAAGTACTTAATAATACTCATTTATTACAAAAATTTAAACGAATCAAATTACTGTAATATATATTTAAGATTTAATTAAAAATATAAATCTTCCAAACATTGAGCAAATCTTGTAACATAACTATACTTTATTTAGATATTTTGACTTGAATGTATTTTGTAAATATAATTTAATTAATAATATGCAAATAATACCGGAGCAATGTATAATAAAATAATATACATAGTATAATTATATAATTGCGTGACTGTTTCTAGTTTATTTATACTATTAATCTTGCTCACAGCACTACGTTCCTTTTAATTATTATAATTAACTTACTTTGCATTAATATTTAAATACGTAAAATTTCACTTCATAAGTTTAATTAATAGTAATTATATGATCAATAATGGGAACAGTTTACTTAAGGACACATTATTATATTTATAATACTGAGCGAAACACTACAATGAGTTTGAGTTCACGGAGTATTTAATAAAAGCTTAAAGTCTCTTGGACCACTCGTATCAAATCCCCTTCGCTATGACCGTGAACTTTAAACTTGGTTTAAATATTATGATATATTTATGTGGATTTGTTTTCTATTTGTAGATAATAATTATAAAAAAATAATCAAAAATACTCTGTTTTCATAAAGCGGTTCTTTGTGACATGTTTTTAATCTGTGCCAATTTCGTGGCTGTCCAGAATAAACAGTGCTCTGAAATAGAGAAAAAGTATTATACGCTTTCGCCTTAGCGATATACAGTACTTGTATCTGCTGTCGAATACTTTTTTTAATTTAAGAATTGGCATTCGACGTTAAAACGTCAAGTATCTCTTACGATTCGAAGTACAATGTGTACCTGAAATTTTTATCATTGATACTTTATTATACCAATAAGGCCATGGAACCCCATTTCAGATCAAGGTTTATTTGATATTAAATATAAAGCGGCTTTATACGTCCATACACACACATAAATATATATATATATTTAACAAATTTATTTACATATTGCTCAGGGTTCCGCAAGTCTCATCTACGACGGTATCTATAAAGCGTGTCTAATTTGTATCAGTTTTCCAACCGTCTCACAGCCAACGATATAGATCTTAATTATGCTTATGATGATTTAAAAAAAAAAACTTTACACTATCAAAAGAGGTTACATCAAAAACCGCGAATATTTTCTCAAAAATAAATTGACGTAAAAATTTTTTTTTATGTAATTACTCTTACAACATACACCTACGGAACCCACACGGCAAAATTCCTCGGCGGGTATTATGTTATACAACATCATAAGCGCTGTATATTGCATTGCTATTGTCGTAAAAGGAACAGAAATAATTTCCTTAACACCCTTAACACACACAACTTTTCGATATATACTCGTAAATATGTTAAAAATTACTATTTATGTAGAAAAAGTGTACCGTGCACTATACATGAATGTGTATTAACCGGTGTAAATTTCGATAAAATGAAATTATATTTTTATAAAACTAGGGCGACCATGTTCAAATATCCTATTATATAAATATATTATGTATAAATATTTACACACCTTATTCATATACCCACGATAAATACAAATCATTTTCACAATCCGTCGTTGACTTAGATTTTTATTTATATCAATGAGTGTGAGTTGAAATTTTTTAATAGTATATTTAATATGAGTAATTCGTCGAAATATTTCAATGTTCGGCTATCCAATCGCATTCCATTTACCGAAAGCGGTTTATTCCGGATTATCACAAACGCGGATATCGATACGTTTTCAGATAGACTGAATGAACTATCAAACGGCTGTTTAAAATCTAAAAGGCCATATATTTAATGCAGACATTGTAAATAAAATATTATGTTTGAAATTCGAACGTAAAAAAAATATTAAATCGATAAACTTAAACCAACGTAAAGTCTTAGTTTCCTTGGCATATACGAGTCATTTATAAATTATATTTATAAGATTTGTTAACTTTTTAAATTTTATTTATTACTGTACTTACTGTTATAACATGTAGAAACATATGTTAATATGATTAATATTCATATCAATGATCGGCTATTGTAACAATGATAAATTATCCAAAATTTTATTAACGTACATTTCAGCCATTTTGTTTACCAAAATTGTACAGAACACAACCATTTAATTTAAGTTTAATTTAGTTTAGACTTGAATTTAGTTTTGAGACAATTATCTTTTGTACTTAATTGATCATTGGTATTTTCAATTTTGTGACGAGTGATATTCGAATTACGAAAAAACTGATGAAAACAATATTTTAAATAGATATTATTAATTTTAACAATTTAATGCTGAGCTAATATTTTAATACAAAGTAATCGTTTATATATAAACCAACCTATCAATGTGTCATGAAAAAAAAAACATGCCAAGAAAACTAGGCAATTAATATACAAGACGAATTACCCATATTATAATTATATATTCCCTCGTCAACCACTCATTCGGGACTAGACATAAAAGAGTCGTTACCCTACTAATCGACGGATAGGTGATTTCTACGTGGGTCATGATCCGATATACTTAGGAAAATAGGCACTAATTGCTGACGTTTGGAGTTCAGTTTATTGTACCTAATTTCAGTAGAACTAGTCATAGTTTTGAGCTCTTGTGAAAGAGTATTAAGAATAGCCATTTATTTACCTAAGGTTAAAATATGACGAAAATTTATTTTCGAATAATACTCTAAATATACTTTGGTAAAACTAATGTCTACTTATACACGTGTCTACAGTAAAGTTAGATTTACGATTTAATTATATTTTGACGCTAAATAAGTCTTCGCTTTAATAAATTACGTAAATTATAATGAAGAGTGTTATCATAATTATACAATAGTGAACTAGGTATTCATCTAAGAGTAAATAAATTGTAACTACTAGTGCTTTCTGCTTACGAAGATACAGACTATACTGATAAGTTTATATAGAACAGTTTAGCTAACAGATTCAGATCCGTACTGTAAATTACATTTTAGACTATGATGACTACTCTTTAAATACATTTTAATTTATAATATTTTTTAATTTCCTCAGCGCATTTTTTTTTATTTTTACTTCCCTTATTCTTAATCATTGGGAATATTGCAAATAGCAAGATTCGAATATATTTATAAAAAGCACATGGCCAATATACGAGTCGTGGTTCGTTGATTTGGTATCCTTATCGTCGACGTCATTATTCGGTGCAAGTTCAATTTCGTGGTCAGTATCTAATTCTCTCCGCCGAGTAAAACCAAGTCGTCTGCAACCACATCTGATACGTGCAGGTAAATGATCCAATACATCAGATTAAAGCAGACGAAGCAAACGGGAAAAACGATCCGTGAGTACTTATCGATGTCCGATGGTGTAGTGCCGAGGAGTTTGTTGATACCCTGGAATATTTTAACTTGGAATATATTGCTAAAGAGATGAGCACGTAGAAATGGAAAAAAATACAATCAAATAATAAAACTTCGCATAAAATCGCAAAGTCATTCGCATCGCCTTGATTTCGCATTGCTAGATATCAATAAACATCAAAAATGGAAACAAATACAATCCTTAGCTAACAAACCTTAGATGCTTGGAGCAGGTGAGCGGGGATTTCTTCTTCGGCCGGTGCTACAGGTACAGTGACGGTAGCAGATGTCTGTGGCATGGGAATAGTCACAGGCACCGGTACAGAGACAGGCACGGTAACCGCAACAGGGACAGCAGAAGAAGGCCCACCTCGTGAGCCGTTGGATTCCAATGGGCCAGTTTTGGTGTATACTTTTGCATCGTGTACCTTGAATCGCACTTCCTGTGTGTGAGGATTATAAGACTACATTGAGCATAGAAAACATATTCTTAATATAAAATAACGTCGTTATCAAGAGAAAGGTTTATTTTGTACCGATGATCGGCTTGGCGGTGCTGGTCGAGTTATCGTGCTATTGCGTGGTGGAGGCAACGGCTCGGGTACAGAAGGCCCGGGTGCACCTTCGACCTGAACGGTTTTTTTCTCAGCGGCCATTTTCTGGACAGCATTGAATCGTTGTTTTCTCATCTGAATCCTTTTCGCCATGTAGCCGACTGTCGCATATTCTGCAATAGACGGCTATCAGTAATGGTGTGTAACTTCGCGACTATCGCGAAGCCTATTATTAACATTGGAACATTAAAAAAGAACGCATCGCATATAAAAACTAACAAACGCACAATAATAACACAAATAATCATGAATATTAATTACATTAACAATTAAACAATACAATTTGCACATTCTTTAAGGCTCAGATATCTTGTATTACCTAGTAAACTTGCGAAGACCATAACGAAGCAGGTGCCCAGGTAAACATCAATCGACTTGACGTAAGAAATTTTCGGTAAAGCTGCATTAGTTGACGACATAAGCGTGGTCATAGTAAGGACAGTGGTGACTCCAAGGGAAACCCTAGCTGGTGTTGCATTTCGATTCAACCAAAATGAGACCCAAGATATAATTACGATGAGACCAGATGGAATATAAATCTGTATAAGATAGTATCCCATTGATCTCACGAATTGAATTTCACACGCCAGACGAGAATAATTTCCTGTAATAAAGAATAAACTTTAGTAATTAAAATTTACAATGTGGTCGTGATTTTAATGAAAGCATATAAAAGTCAGATTTAGGTAGTATCTTAGATAAAATTAAAATGATCGCAGTCCAGCGATCCAATAAGGACGTGCAAAGATGATAAGAATGAAAAAATGGAGGATAAATAAAGTATGTAATCTAAATGGTGTTGGCAAAGGTGCTTTTTACCTGTTGTTAACGAGATCTCCATAGCACGTTGTCGATGGCCGAGCACCTTGAACTGCGGTAGGGATACCTCGCTCGAAACACCCACTGAGTTAGGTCCTTCGTTCCACTTATATCGGATGTCCCGCATGGTGTAGCCAACTGTACCATGCAGAGAATATATGGAACGATAAAATTAAACACCCATCGCACTGGGTTTTCAATATAATCTTGAGAATGGATGATTTTAACTACCAAAGCTAAGTGTACAACGACCTAGATATATATGGTGTCGTATTACGTGTCTGTTTTGTTAATTGTCTACCAAATGAAAGCCTCATGAACTTGCACACGCGTTGTGCACTGGGGTATTTAACAGACGGTATCAGTTTTGTATCGTTAAAAAAAATTATCAGCAATAAAGGAGTACAAAAATTTGGATTAAAAAAAGTTTTATTACCTACTATTGAACGATCAATATAGGTAAATACAATTGAAGGTAGTACCCATTACTTACAGCTTTCAATTTCTATGTTGCATAGTTGGCGATCCATTGGAAAATATTGTAAATCCATTGGACAAGAAGCGGTGATAGTTAACCTAAAAAAAAAACAATTCATATTATATACAGATACATTGCCTAAAACAGCAGATGAGAAATGTTTAGGTAGAGACAGCGATCTATTAACAAATGCGTCGTTTTAAGATTATATAATTTATCAAGTGGTCAACAATATTTATATATACGCATCCATTAACTACTCTTATAGCAGAACCTTATGTTCTGAACAATTTTAATTTCGGATTGACATACAAAAATATAAACAAGTCAAAATTACTATTCAGATTATTCTTTTAATAGATCATATGTAATTAATTGCATCTAGAGTAAATATAAATAATATGAAAAAGTATTTTAAGGTATAAAAGTCGTGAATAATTTTAAAAAGTCGATACTCGAAAATAAAATACCTAATACTTCGGGTGATAGATCCAGAATGATGAATCCGAATAAATTCGTTGCTCGTTGTGGCGATATGGAAGTAAGACTGCTTCTCGTTAACGAAGAAGGTATCAGGCACCCATATATTTCGAATAAATTCGGATCCAACTGAGAGAGTTTCAACGCCAGGTCGTTTTTTATAAGCAAGCCTTGGATCAGTCCAAAATTGTCTAAAGTAGAAGTCCAGTGTGAAATCCTGCAAAACCGGTACTATTCAAAATAACTGACTGTAAAAGGTAAAAAAAGCACACAATGCATGTCATCGAGTTATAATTCAGTTTCAAACGTCCACCACTGAGACATGAATTGTCTGAACATCACACAAGTGACAGCAAGGCAGCGAGATGTTGAAAAAAACAAACAGTTGAAAATAATTTGTATAGCATTAAAAGGTTAAGATTGCGTATTGTCTATGATATTTTATTTTATTTTAATAGGCATTAAAAGCTTAGACGAATGCTTAGATAAACACACATAAACAATCGTGAAAAATGTTACTATATAAATTTAGAAAATGTGCTGCCAGGTGCCATTAAACATTTATTACGCAAATGAAGAGTTTCATTTGATGTACAAACTTAAAGTACACGTAAAGTAATTTAGAAATATAGAGATAATAATGACATTTTAGTGAACATGATGCAAGACCATTCGTTCAACAAGATTGCGGAGCGAAGAATTTTGCAGGACAGAAACACGCAACATCGCACGACTAGCCATGTGCGCTGGCAGGCGTATCACGCGGTTTCGCATCATCGTACACGTAATATATAAGAAGAATGTATATAGATAATCATTTCATTTTAGTGAACATGATGCAGAGCATGGGTTCAATAAGATTGGAAAGCGAAGACTTTGCAGGATAGTAACACGCGATATCACGTGATGAGCCATATGCGCTGGCAGCTTTGTCACGAATTTTCAAGTGATTGGCAATGAACGTGTTAAAGTACACGTAAAATATTACACAGTAATGTATAGATACTTATAAAATTTTAGTAAATATGCTTCAGAGCATTTCTTCAACGACAATTATATTTTCACAATATTGTATCCAATTCCTTCGTTACGTGTACTTTATTGTTAATGATATAGATAGATCATCTATAAATATTAGGTTGCAGGTCACGTCTCAAAGTGACTTTACGAGTCCCTTGATTTGGTTTCCACGAGGGGTCATACACCCTGGTCTCATTCAGACTTTGTTCTTTGGAACCGTTATCAAGGGTAATTGACGATTTATTAATAATAAGTTTAATTACCACAGCTTTAAATCCTTTGCTTTACGTCTATATATTTTTGAGTTTCTATTGTATAAAAATGAAACAACAGATACTTATTATTGCGCGTCGTATCAGTTATATCAAACAGTTTTAAATGTTCAATGAAAACAATGTTCCCTCGTCCAACCGGAACTCACTGTACATTCACAATACATTCATAGCAAGACTACTAAAAGTAAGTAAATTGCAATTGGCGAAGTTGAAGAGTTAAACGCCATTTTGGGAGACAATAGTAAGAAACCCACAGTCACAACAAATACCTACTCAAGAACATAAAAAGCTTAAAACAAAATAAAAACAACAATGGAGCAAGTTTACGACAGTGTTTTGCTTGGAGGAATGCTTAATAGCAGAGTACAGTTTCGTATGTCTTTAGATTTCGACAAACCCGGAAAGGCACACCACCTTTGCCAATTAAGAGTAAGATTATTATCTATTTACAAATGCTAGATGTTTGTATGAAATTGAAATTAATATGTGGTGATGCGCCATCCGGGCAGTCGGCTCCAATACGCCGGCATGCTCGCAGCCTCGTATCTGGGGCTACTCGTGTCTAGCTTGAGCTGACAGTGGCGAGTACCATGAGCACTTCGGAGACGGAGCTGATAGAGAGCACATACATGGTGACGCCCACCTCCACTGGCGGACCTGCAATAAAGCCCAATTGTGAGAAGGGCGCGCGATTCGCGCCGTGAAAACCAAACCAGAGGACGATGATGTGACATTGATTCCCTAGGTAGATCATGGACTCTTTGAGGTATTTGTTAACTCTCTCACCCTAGGCCATGGATCGACCGAGGGACCTAACCTAAATTGGCCTCACTAAAGAACATCTACTTAATAATACTCTCTTAAATACCATTTTCACTTCAGATAAGGAGCTGATGGATAGCACGTACATGGTGACTCCAACATCCACGGGCGGTCCTGAAATATTACATGTGTTATATCTGCTTCTTTCAAAATTCTTTTTGCCTTTTTCATTCTATTCATTATAATAATTCCACTAAAATGTGTTAGGTAAGCAATAGTTAATTGATTGTGTGTTTTTTTTAACATAATGTTACGTGATGTTTCGTCAATGTGTTCGAATTTGTAAATTTTGTCCAAAAATTAAAAATATATATATTCACATTGCTGTAGGTTCATTCAGCGAAAGTGTCTATACACGAATCCTATTCAAAACAAGGAAATAAACAAACAAACCTAACGTTATTTTTGAGTTATCCGTTTAACATAAAACAAATATAACTTTTAATAATATCTACATATTTAAAACGGTAAATGAAATCGATTTTGCCAGGTATATAGATTTGCCATGTATGTAGATATTTATGTACTTTACCGTTCTAAGACTAGCACTTCTGCTTCCTTTGAACGGAACTGAAGCTAGTTACATTTAAATTTTAAATAAAGAAAACTTTTAACTCTTAAGTGTGTTGTTGTTTTCGTTTTTAGTTTTATAGCGTCTGATGATAAACTTCTAACTTTGTTGTGTCTATCGTTACCTCTATCATACCCTTCAAAGTGTATATTGCTTTTATAGATGCCGTTATTTTTTATTTATTTCAGCTACGATTAACCTGTTCGATTTTATTTCAGTTACGGTTAACCCCGATCGTATCTATTTATGAATTAAATAAGTTTCGTGTTGTTGTTTAGTGTTTTCAAAGCCCCAAAAGGTTCTCGAGCTGATACTATCGTAAAAAATAATGATTACTGTTCTTTGAGCGTATTAATATAAGTCCTCGTTTAAGGAGATTAAGAATTCGAAGTTGCTTGACTTACCTTTTTACTTGTAACTATGTATTACGATCTAAAAATTACAAAATTAGAGTTAAGTGATTTTATCTTTGTTAAGCCTAGTCGTCAAAATTATTAAAAGAAATATTAGCTGATGTATATCGGATAAGTATGCTTAGTGTGAATTATTCGAGGATAGAATGAGTTAGTTACACTTTAATAAATTAGCTAATAACGTCAATTATGCCTTCTCTCTTTATAAAATAGTGCCTGTAAAACAATATTGCGAGAGCTTCTATTGACATTAGAAGCCATGATGCATCTCTTAGATTCATTTAATTTTAAATTCGAACATAATTAAGTATCAATGTGTCATGCATTTGAGAGAAAATATACTTTTGTTAACAAAATAATCCTCTCTGATTGATTAACATCCGGTCACTATATTCAAGAAATGATTCGTTTTGCTTACGAATTAAAAACTTCCGACTTGTATATGGTTACTCAAGGTTCGTATCTACAAATCTATCAAATGGATTAAAAACATAATTCACTTTGAAACCTAATTAAATAAAAAAATATATTACACATACATATATTATAAATATATTGTAATGAAAAGACAAAAAGAATCTTTGATTTTATTGAGATTTTTCCACAATTTCTTCGTAAGTTTATTGAAATGACCGAGACCGCATCGTTACACGGAAAATATTCGTAAAATTAATAAGTTATATTAATTACTAGTCAAAGGCCAAAATATACAATAATATAAGAATAAATCGATTTTGATTTTAATGTTGTTTATGTCTAATTACTCGATAAACATATATAAATTAAAGTAATAGGTCCATGTCCAATATAAGTCTTTACGTAAAATCCCTTAAGTATCACACGAGCGATACTTGCACTGTTGCCAAGTGCACTTGGCATTAAAATTATATTTATTGAATTTGAGCAACACGTATAAATAAGTAAAATATCGGAGTACATAAAAATTTGCAAATACGAAAAATATAAATCAAATGAACACATTGAATAATCTCACTAATTTCACAAATCGTGTGAAAAAAATGAGTCTTCTCGCGCTGTGATTGATTTTAAAAGGCAATTGTTTTCTTAACTTCTTAGCTTAAATTTTTAAGGGAAATAATGATTTATTGATATTATTTCGTGACAGACACAGACGTACATCCCTTAAAATTATATGTATATATCAAATAGGATATTTACGTAAAGAATACAGTAAATGTCACTTATAGAGTTAGTCAATGTATCTATAAAATTGAACCTCACAATTAAAAAACTAATTCATATACTCAAATAATAGCCAAGTAGTTAAGCTGAATTTTAAAATGGTGACTTAATTTTTCAATAAGTATTTTAGAATTACAAGCTTTTTGCTGATAAGTGACATTTTATTGGAGCTAATTGTGACAAGATTATTCACCAGTATTTATTCTATTATTATATTTATTTTAATTATGTAATAGTCTTCTTACCTCCATAATTGGGCCTCACTCGCTTATCATAGCTTACGCTCAATGAGTCAAGAATCGCCGAGATGTTGACATCACCAAACATGCCGCCTCCACCAGCTCCACTAAAACAAAGAAAAAGTTAAATTAGTACACAAAAACTTACTCAGTCACCTTTTTGATGAGTTTAAATTAAAAATCGATACATAATTTTATAAAAAAAAAACGTATAAGTTTGTTAGTAAACAAAACATACTTTTTGGAACGAAGTACTTTTACCGTAGAGTGAACTAGCGGAAATCGTTACAGGAAAGATCTCATTCTCTTTCTCTCTCTAGCATAACACATTTACATTTATTTTTTATCATTGTCTAAATTTGCGGGAGTTTTGATAACTATTTTATTTAATTTCCTTTAATTATTTTGAAACGTTAATTTATTCCATTGTATCTGTTAATTAATACAACATATATATCGAAAATAAGTACCTTCCAAACGAGTATAAAATGACACATATTTTATAAATTATTATTATTATTATGTATAGCAACGACGTATATAGGATAAACGCCACGCACACAGAAATATAAGAGCCGACAACTCCTCTCCTCAGTGCACTAAAAGATGTCATACATCGAATCAAATCAAACACAACCGTTTCGGAAAATAAAATACCCTGATCTGATAAAGAACCAGCGAAAGAAACTCAGCGGTTCACTTTTTGTCAATTTGTAATTATTAAAAAATATTCAATATGAAAAGAAATAGCCAGGAGGCAATCGTTTCATTTCCATCACAAACATAACCGATCCGTCCGTTCGGTTACATAAAAACAAAAAAATATTGCGATTCGAATTTTAGAATTCTCGCGGTTTGTATTCATTCTGCGAAGGAATGTAGCGAATGGTACTACGAAGTAAATATTTGATATGTAATTTGCATACGAATTGCATCGATGCCGCATACCGATATTTATCGCTATAAAGAAACCATAATACTCGTATTTAGTACAAATATTGGTCTGCATTTTCGTCTGCGGTTAAATAATCGTTATCATATCTATGTAACATATTTCAATTTAGATCTAAGCTATGTGTACATGTAAAATATTCTCTACAGCTCAAAATTCAGCTACGATTATTAATAAAATGTTTATGAATATTATATTAAATATTTGCATTATTTAGGGGTTCTTTGAAACGAAGTTCTTTTAAGCGGCTCACAGTTAGGTAAACTGGGATTTTTTTTTAAGAAAACAACTTTATGCCTTCTCCATGCGATCTTTTCCTCTTTTTCCTATCTCTCCGTCTCTTACTTATTATATACGGTTTGATATACTATTTTTTAAACTATTTTTTTTGTTATTGTTTTAATTATTATTTTTTATGATATGGGTAGGCGGACGAGCATATGGACGACCTGATGGTACGTCGTCACACAGACAATGGTACTGGTAAGAAATATTAACCATGCCTTACATCGCCAATGCGCCACCAACCTTGGGAACTAAGATGTTATGTCCCTAGTGCCTGTAGACACACTGGCTCACCCACCCTTCAAACACTGGGTACTCCTGTTTGGCATAAGCCCTACCACCTAGCATTCATACAGAATTTTTAAAAACAATTTTTATGTCATTTAATTATTTTCAAACATTACATTATTTCATTGTCTGTTAATAAATATGTAAAATATATAACAAAACCAACTTTTCCAACTGGGAGTACCCCAAAACCTCTTTAATATATCTGTAGTTATTTTTTTTTTATTTATTTATTAATGAATAAACTAAAAAAAAAAGAACTTATATCTGAAATTTTCTTATAACTCGTCGAAAATTTCAAACCAAAAATAAAAGGAAATCGCTCGATAAATGAAACTCACTAAACTGACAAGATGCACTAAAATTTTAAAAATACATACGAAACTGTTTCAAATCGATGCCTTTAATAATTCAATACCCTTTCGGTCGTTCACGTATCGAGTTACCCCGCCACTCACAAGTTAACGTCGACTCGAAGTTATCGGAAAGTGGAAACGTTAGTAAGTGTTTGGTATTGAACTGTCGTTTCTAAGTAATATATTGTTGCAGATTATTACATAGAAGCGACTGCACGGGCTTAGCAAAAAATGTTCGTCCCGATTTTTAAATCGATTATTATGCGTGAAAAAGTTTGAAATAAAACGTAATATAAATAAATGATAAGATAAAATATTTAATAAGTGACAGTATTAGGATACTTCATGCATGGACCGGAATCACCCTCGTTAGATAAATGTTTCAGCTACAGATAGAGAGACTTTCAAATCGCTAATAGACAAACTTCAGGAGTTAAGAGCCACTTAGAAAAATAGTTGGATATTAAATAAAAAAACAGTATTCTATATTCAAACTACCACGCATACAAAGTTAAGCGCTTCATTCGTGTTTTCTAAAAATAAAATACCCTCGAAAATCTGTTAATGAATAGCGCTCTCGTAAAACGAAACGATACAATACGAACCCGGCGCACTCGCAATACATCTATGAGAGGTATTCAAAAATGTATTGAGGAATCAATGTTGTTTCACACTCACGTAATAATCTGAACACGATTTCTACTAAAAAGAACAAGTTCCATTTTTAAACTTTAACGCTTTGATGTCTTTTTCCAGTTTTAGTACTTATTGGACTTGTTCTTTTTTTTTAGTGCAATATCTGAACTGTCATACAAAGGTCGGAATACTGTTTACGTTGCCGGTACAGTTGGTCGAATATTTCTTAACAATAAGATATGAGAAGCTATTTTTATTGCAGCCAAGGTAATAAAACCATAAACAATTCGAAAAAAAAAACAATCAAAACAAATGAAATCCTAAAACCATTGTAAATAATAGCACGAAAATAAAGTGCTTAAAATAAATAAATAAATAATAATATATAATAAACTAAAATGTATTGTCGTTTAAAATTTGTCCAAAATATTACCCCAAGCTGGAAATATGAATAAAACGGGAAATCATTTTAAGTGGATGGACGTTGTTGTATAACATTTCATGTAGTGTTTGACGTTAAAATTAATGAACTAATTTTGGAAAAATCGATAAAATATTAAAATAATTACGTTACAGAGTTATGTTTCTCATTATTTTTATTGCCTATACGGCCTCCTATTTTCTAGAAGAATAAAATTTTGAATTCAACCACGCCGCACTAAAGCAAATTGTTAAATACAATAAGTGTTCGATATTACAAGAATGTTTCCTTAAAAATGTTTTCCATTCCCAAATGCACTATGAATTAAAAATATTTTTTTAATTTATAACGACAACAACAATTCAAAAAAAGAAAATACAACATCATATTTCTATCCGCCGTCGCAAACGAAACCGCATACATCACTTTATTCAAGAATCAACTAAAAATCATAATCCCAGCCTTAAATATTGTCACTCGGCTTAACGAAAGATTGTATTATTTCCTCTCTTTTAAAGTTACATTGAATTAAATTCAAAGATGAAAATTCGTAATTCATCAAAGTTTTCACTGAGCAAATTTCCAATCCCGTTTAAAACGGCCCTCAAATGAGATATACTGAGAATAAAGTGGGACAAACCTATAGACACGATTTAATCTCATCTAATTTAATCTCAAGTCAGCAGTTACCACTGTAGTACGTAATTGATTCAGTCAAACGATTCCAAGCCCTATAAAATTTTCTATTTTAATATTTATTTAAGGTTATCGAATACGATCCAAAGATCAATTTACTGTTGCAATATTGAATGATGTAAAATGATTTTTTTGTAAACAGTGTTGTGTTTCGGTTTGAAGTGTGAGTGAGCCAGTGTACCTACAGGCACAAGGGACATAACATCGTAGTTCCTAAGTTGGTAGTTGGTTAGTATGGTTAATATTTCCTATAACGTGTCGTGTATATCAAAATGTGATGAAATAATAAAATTATAACTTTGAAAAATAAAGTCAAGATTTCAAATTTTTTCAGGCAAGTTCTTACAAAGTATCACTTCACTACACTGACGATCAATCAGTTTACCTCGTCAGTCAATTTAATAACTAATTAAAATAACATTTTATCAGTATTGATACAGTTAGACAACATTTTTATTGACCTGATCAAGACTTTGTTCCTCGAACATCCAGATCTACATCCTTAAATTGAGCCACTAGACCAGCGCAGCGGGCAACATAACAACTCAATTATACATCAAAGTCTTCATTGAAGTTATTCCTTTAAAAATCTCCCAGGACTCTCGATCCCTATTCTGTCAGTTCGTCTTTTGTTATTTGTTATGGAAACCACATTGTTCGAAATATAAAATGCTTTTATAATACATAATTGAATAACTGAATAATGAGACGTTGCAATCAAACAAAAGTTCCTATTCACGTCGGTACTTTTGTTCGATTACTTATTCTTTAGCACTCGATCGATTTGATTGCAACTATGTAAAAATTACATATATTCTCCGGAATGTGTATATTATTTTATATGACTTTTTAGAACAGTAAAAATATTTGATGTTTTGTAATGAATAGCTTCATTAATGTTTTAGTTTAAATGATTATTGACCTAACATAATTATAATGGAAGAAATTTAAGACATTGTTTAAAGCCGAACAATGCACTGTTGTATTTTATTTATCTTCCTATTTCATAAAAAATATATAATTTTTTTAAATGTGAAATATTTTATGAAACGAAATGAATAACGCAAAATCCTTTCATACCTATCGAACTTTAACAGAACTCTGACAGGCACTAAATTCTGCGTGTCAGAGTTATACGTCCCAATGGATCATGAGAAACGTTTATGACAAAATATATATTTTTTTACTTTATGAAGTTTCAATAACTGTTTCGAACAAATATATATATATATATATATATATATGTCTTCCATAGACATAGTTATATAAACGTAGTTAATATGTAAGGAATGGTTAATATTTCTTACGTCGCCATTGTTTATACCTAACTAACGATAAGTGATCGCCACCGGGCGGTACAGGGCGGGCAGGTAGTAGGCATGCGTCCGATATAACGAAACTAATCTAAAATCTGATGTCGTCGGAATGTCAGATGTCACCGATTTGATATTGATGAGTAACCGTATTCACCGCATCTAAATAACTACGAATATCCATTTCGTACATCAAAGTATTCAAAGTAAGATATCATTAAACTTAGGTAATATTCGTTTCTCTTTTTAACTTTACAGTAACCTATCTGTGAGTAAGTGACGAAGCGAAAGCGATTTCTATATCATATTCGTTTCATCTTTTTCTCACATATCGTACAATGTAAAGTTAAACAAAGACAAGAAGTTAAGGCCTTTAGTCCAGCAGTGGGAAATTTACAGGCTGCTAATGTAATAATGTGTGTGAGCTAAAGGCCGCCTCTCCCTTTGAGGAGAAGGTTTGGAGCATATTCCACCACGCTGCTCCAATGCAGGTTGGCGCAATACACATGTGGCAGAATTTCGTTGAAATTAGACACATACAGGTTTCCTCACGATGTTTTCCTTCACCGCCGAGCACGAGATGAATTATAAACACAAATTAAGCACATGAAAATTCAGTGGTGCCCTGCCTGGGTTAAGATGCGCGCGTTCTAACCACTGGGCCATCTCGGCTCGTAAAATTTGGATATCACCAATGTATATTAGGTAGCCAGTATATCCTATGCCATAAAAAAAACTCGAAATATTCTTTTAAAGAATACCTTGCAAATACATGATATTATATTTCCATTCTTACATCAATTATATTGAAATAGACGGAACAAAAGTAGTTCATTAAACGCGAAGCCAGCAGGTAACCGCACAGTGGGGGGTAGCAGAGCGAAAGATATGACTTTTTCTTTCATCAGCTTACACTAAAGATTATGTTCGTTTAAAAAATAAATATAATTATTTAGTTCATTTCTATTTGAGCAATGATATTAATTTGTAGCATTTTACGCAAACGGTTAATTTTATATTTTCCTTCACTGGTGACAGGAGGGCTAATTCATTTTTTGTCCATATGATCCGAATTATATTCGATTTGATAAAACGCTTGTTGTATTTTATTTTTAGTACTTTATTAACACTTTCTGTTACACTATTATTTAGCTAATGTGTTTTATTACTAGCCATTTACCCGATGCATATATGCCTTTCTGTGTGACATAAAAATATTATGAACGTATATACAAAAAAAAGCTATTCACTTTTGAAAACAAAACGCCGTCATATATGCGACATCTCTTCTGCAATGACATTTATGTTCATTCCGATGGCACAGATAAATTCCAATGGCTGTAAACAATTTGATAATTATTTTTCAAGCACATACTTAAAAAACAATGAACGATTGCCGTTGTTACATACTAATAATGAACTTTGTTATAAATCTCAATTGAATTGTATTCGTCTGTATGAGAAGTTACAGATAAATTTAGAGATGATATAAATAAGGGGGAAAGCCCGGATGATAATACACCACCAATATTTGCGAAGCAGTGTGCAGAGTCAATAGGTAGATCCTTATTATTAATGTATAATAAATCGTTAAGTTCTTTTGAAATTTCATTATTATTTAAAAAAAATAATAATATATCGTTATAATAAATCGTTAAGTTCTTTTGAAATTTCAAGTAAGCGGAAAATAGAAACAGTGGTTGCTGTTTTCAAAAGGGATAATATATGAGACATCCACACGTGATTCTTAGGCAAAATCATTTTATTAATATTATTACATTATTTTATGATGTTACTTATCTAAATAAATTAATGTAGAAATAAAACGCTGTTGTTTTGTTAATGACACTTACTAAGATCAATCTCACAAATAGTACACACACAAATTAGTTATGTGTAGTAATAGAAGAATTTATCAATGGACGAGTATATTCGATGAGAGGATTATGGTGATCTGTCTTTTGAATGGAAATGTGTAAGCTTATTACTGGCCCGATTAAAAATTAGCAACATTTTTTTAAATCTATTATATATATAAATTTCGAAACTAATAGTTTCTGTTTAAATCAAACAAAATACTTTTATCTTTGACTAATATCTGTTTAAGTGTTAGTATGAAGATCTGATACATATGAAACGACTAAAATGGAAATGGGCTGGTCACCTAGCAAGATCGACTGACGGAAGGTGGACAAAATTGGTCACAAGCTGGTCCGGTCCTAGTGGCATGAGAGCCAGAGGGCGCCCTAAAGAAAGATGGGTAGATGAAATTAAAAAAATTGCTGGAATAGACTGGATGAAGAAAGCACAGGCAAGGAAAACCTGGAAACTGTTGGAGGAGGCCTATACCCGCTAGGGGCCTTAACAGAGGTAATGTTATGTATATTTTTTTTATGTATTTTTCTTACTTTTCTATGTATGTTAAGGAATAAAAAGGGCTTTATTATTATTATTATTATTATGAAGATCTGATTATCGCTTTTAAGACATATCGCTTATATGCAAAATGTTTTATTTGGGTAAAGTATTGTAATTTTACTAAAGTTCATGAAACATGAAGTAGTTTGAACAATTAATCTGTAAAACATTAATCAATTTAGAAGCAACGAGTATAAGCAAAAGTTCACGTCAATTATTTATTTTCCTTAACAAACTGTATTCCATCTTAATAATTCATCTCTCCATTAGCAATCTCATACAGATATATTTTTATTAAATCTCTACATTATATAAAACAAAGACGATTACACACCCTGTATGCTTAGATCTTGTAAACCACGCATCGGATTTTAACAGAGTGATCCAAGAGGAAGGTCGTATATTATAAATACTTGTATATTATAGTAAAGAAAACCCGAGAATTTTAACCAGAAAAACACAATCATTTATCTTCTCATGTTTGATCTTCAATTAAATTATACACATATATTGTATCCGTATAAAAATAATATCTATATATATAATAGCTAGTAATCTTATTTATTGATAGCGTAAGCCGTTTCTTGTCCCAGTGTGACATCACTTGTCATAACATCACATGCAGCTTACAATGAAATGTAATCAAACAAATCGTAGGCCTAGAAATTCCATAAAAATCTTTTGAATAAACGCGAATTTTCGCGGGTGATCCACTAGTTCTATATAATTCACCCAAGTGGAGTCAAACTTCTAAAGATTACATTTTTGTTTCTAAACAAATAACAAAAATGTTAAATATTCCACGAAACTACGCATTTTATCACAAATCCAATAGATCAATCTTCATTAACAACGATGCAAGTTATCGTGTCAGAAAATAGAAATGCATGTAAAATGATGTAAATTTAGATTGAATCCGTCAGCTAACATGCAGGCAACATGTAGCGAAGTTATCAATTAAGGAAGTGGCCACCCATCAGCTGCTATCCGATGTTTGATAAATTGAGTTGTATAGATCTTGCGCTTCGAGTCTGTTTAGATGTTTTTGTAAATTGTCCGAATATTTAATTACACGTAATATTATATATAGATATTATTTAAAGTATGCATTTTATATAAAAATATCTATACATATAATAAAATTAAAGTGTCTGTTTGTGATATTAAATTAACCGCTTTTTATTAAATACATATGTATGTATACACGGGACATATACCATTTTTTTAATATAACATTTTATTCAATTTTTGTTTGTCTGACTGTTTGTTCAGGTTAATCTCTAGGACGGCTGGACCGATTTTGAAGGGACTTACATTGGCAGATAGCTGATACAATAAGGAGTAACTTAGGCTACACTAATAACTTTTTTGTTAAATTCAAACGCGCACGAAATAGCGGTTACAGCTAGTTTTTAAAATAAAACTGTTTGTATGATAAACTCTCGATAAATTCAGTTTTCAAATCAGTAAAACAGTGTTCGGAGTTACAATTAAAAATAATAATAATATACTGTTATTATATCAGTTGTACAGGGCAAACATTGCTCTTAATGGAAGCGTGATATAAACATAATTTTTAGTCCAGGTCGTATACGATTGCTCTGAGTTTTAGTTTGACTCTGGTTTCGAAAAAAAATGCAATTTTATACTTTTTATTCACAATTATAGGAACGAATTTCATAAAATAATCTTTATCAATAACTTACCGTCAAGCGACCTGGCTTTACGTACGGGGTATGTATGCTATGCTCAGGTAAGGTATGCTTCTTCTTTAACCACACAATACAGCCTATTTCCATTTGCTTCGAGAATAAAAAATCTAAAATATTCTTTTGTATTAAATTTATAATAACTTTTAAATAAAAAATCGTATGGTAAAAGTATTAACTTGGCGGTATTGCGTTGTGGAAGCACGTCTGGCCCGCCAAGAAGTAACACTTATTACTGTTGTGCTCCGGTTGAAAGGGTAAATGAGGCACAGCGAACCCCAGGCACAAGAGAGATTACATCTCTGTTCCCAAGATTGGTGGCGCATTGGTTATGTAAGAAATGGTTAATAAAGTGGTAACCATTCACTATCAAATAGGTAATACGAAAGCCCACCAATCGATGCCAAATGAATGAATGGTTTTTGGTAGAATAGAAAATGGTTGAAAGCATCTTCAATAAGTGTCGTAGTCATATAACTGTTTATAAAAAAATAAAGACTTATTGCGACGTGCCTCTATCATTAGCGAGTTTTAATATAAAATATTTTGAAGAAATTTTTTACATATAATCCTAGAACTATATTAAATAATTAAAAAACAAAAGAAGCCTTAACATAAATTATAAGAATTCGTCTAATTTGTTTGCAAATAATTTCTAAATGATTTGTTTCTCAGTCTCAACGAAACTAGCCAAGTCATCAAATACAACTAAACACATGTGTATTATTGGTTTTTAAACATATGTATCACTTACTCTCATAATGCGATGAAACAGTACCATCATCCAAATTTAAGGTCAACAGCTTCCGGTGTGCCAACAGGAGCAGCAGGGAGTTTGGAAATTGAGAGTGTGCACTCCCAATTTCGAAACTCCGAGCTGCCGCTGCGAAATCCTCGATCGAAAAACCCAATATTGTTCTACTAAATTACCTTATAAATGACAAGTTTAAACTAGCCGCTAGATCGACAAGACATTTAAAACTAATAACAATCTTTGTACACAACTATACATGCTATAAACATAACAAACTTAAACATCAAACAAGCTGTTATAACAGTAGAGCGCTTCCAATTTTGAACATTACATGTAATTAACAACTTAATTAAACTTATATTTGAATAAAATATAGAAATGTCTGTTGAAATTTCCAACTAAACAAGTTATATGACAAAGTTAAAAGCGATGTTTAAACGATGTTAACTGTTTCATTCATTCCGCAATAGGATTTTTGATAACTTGTATTATCAAAGGCAGCGTTAAATTATTTATAGCACATATTACAGTTTAGTTTGATCTTAAATCATATATATATATAACCTTTATAAGTCTGCGTTTATAGACAGTATTGAAATGACATTTTATAAATGAATGAAACGTCCTCTAGAATCATAATAAGGATACCGTAAATTAACATGCATGAATTAATTATGTACAATTACCAAGTATATTAATTAAAGCATTAGCATTAGCAGCCTGTAAATTTCCCACTGCTGGGCTAAAGGTCTCCTCTCCTTTTGAGGAGAAGGTTTGGAGCATATTCCACCACGCTGTTCCAATGAATATACATGTGGCAGAATTTAGTTGAAATTAGACACATGCAGGTTTCCCCCACGATGTTTTCCTTCACCTCCGAGCACGAGATGAATTATAAACACAAATTAAGCACATGAAAATTCAGTGGTGCCTGCCTGGGTTTGAACTCGAAATCATCGGTTAAGATGCACGCTTTCTAACCACTGGGCCAACTCGGCTCTGCTTAATTATAGACATTTATATTCATAAATAAAATATTAAACAATATTCCTTATATGAAACAGCTTAATAATTTCAATATGCTGTTTCAATGAGGGGTCTATCACACATTATGTGACAGAACTCTTACAAAAAACAACATCTAGCAAAATAATTTTCATTAAAACATGCTAATTTAAGACACGCATCGCAATACATACTTAATTTACTTGTAAACAGTTATTCGATACGACTCGCTTGTATATTAAACTTTAAGGTGCTATGCTAGTCCCCGTCACGCAAGCTCAACAACTGCTTGGAAATTTCACAGCGCTTTTTCATTACAGATTAGGTTACATGTGGTAGATTTCTTAAAGATAACATTAAGTGCTTAAATATATATACAAATATGAATATATATATCACGAGATGAATTATAAAATCAAATAAAGGACACGGGACCCTGGTTTTGAACCTGCTGTCTAAATTTCTTAAAATATATATAGTAACAGCCTATCCAGCCAGCCAGCCAGCCAGCCTAAGTTCTATTGCTGGGCTAAGGCTCCTCTCCCTTGATTCACATGTGGCAGAATTTCGTTGAAATTAAGCACATGTAGATTTCCTCTCGATATTTTCCTTTACCGCCGAGCATGAGATGAATTATAAACACAAATTAAGCACATGGAAATTCAGCGGTTGCTTAGGTTAGAACCCACAATCATCGGTTAAGATATACGCGTTCTAGCCTCTAGGTCATTTCGGCTCATATCATAAAATATATTATAGTAATATGTATATAAATTTTAGCGTTTAACAATCACATATCGATTGCATCGAATAACAATATAACATACAAATAGCTGATCGATTTTGACAAATTAGATATCACCCGATCCATCTTCATCACGCATGACACATATGTCTCGGTTCAATTTATATTGAGCTTACTATGACAAATTATATATCATATCTTCAAAATTTATTTTTAGTGTTAAGATACCTACTAAGCTTCAGATTTTGTTCGTAGGCGTCTTAAATGTTCATCGTTAATTATGTAATTTAATGAGTAACTTTAGGTTGACTTACAAATGTCTTGACAAGTCTTGATATTTTATACAATCATTAATTATATTTGTATTAAAGAATCTATACTTCGAAGTGCCATTTTAATAAAAACTCACTTACCACAAAGGCATAACTAGGGTAAGAAAGGGTTCAAAACAGTTTGTCCAAAAATAACTATAGATTTAAAAAAGGTAATTTCAAATGATTTGACATCATAATACCCATAGGGGTAAACAATGGTCAGTATTTCTAACAGCCAATGTAGGATTGGAATCAATTTTGTCATGAATCTTCGAATTAAATAAATATTAATATTATATAAAAATTACGTCAATATTCCATTGACAACTTAATAATCATAATCGAAACAACGTTTTATTTTTATAAGCGGTGATATATTTTTTTTAATATAAATATTTCTCTCTCCGGTTATCTTGACTTTGATTAAAAAATGGAAACTACATTATGAAATATAGCTTATATTATCTGTAAGGTCCTTTCATCTGATGACAATGGAATCATGTATATTATTTTACACTCAACGATTTTTTAAAAGGCTGAGGTACCAAGACCGCGTGGAATGGTGGCAAGAATTCTCATAGCATTTTCCCGTATAATCGTAATTCCAATTCTCTGCGTGATAAATAGACCGATATCACAACACCAGTACTAGCAGTCGAAGATGTTAAAAATCATTCTAATAATAGTTTTCTTTTAATGACATAACGAAAATAATATGATGTAAATAAATAATTGATTATTTACGAGAGTTAAACATCTTGTACACAGCTTGGTTTGAATGTTTATAATATAGACAGTCTGTCAAAGCGGAGAACGCGTCAAATAAAATAATGGTCTTGTGTTGGCCACTAAGTACACGCACACTAGTGAAGTAGTGTGACGTTTGACGAGTGTCAAAAGTAGCCGTCACGCACACCAAGATAATTAAGATCCCTCGTTTGTTTTAGTTCTTTTGTAATGCGATACTCTGACTAGATATATTAATAATTACGTAATTAATATTTTTTACGAAAACTACATAATCATGATTTTTTTCCTAGGAAAATCATAATATTTTATGAATACACGCAGGAATAATAACATATAGTAGGTAGAAGTTCATTGTAAAAGCGGATCTTTAAATATTATAACAAACATGTATATTATTCAGCAGAATCCCGATTATCAGACGCAGATGCGCTCGATAATAGTTGGAACATGCAACCACGCTGTCAAGGCTAATTTTCAGAAAGCTCCAAATCCGTGGGTAGATTTAGAATTAGTTGGACAACTCCAAAACTAAACTAAACTCCGAGTCATTTGCACTCTGACTGAGTGCAAATGACATGCTATTTTGTTACACAGCAGGAATTATTGTAAACGAATTTCTCACAGTAATCACTAATTTACGTGACAACGGAAACCAAAGAGCCGATTCCTTTATACTTAAAAATAATGTAACTGAGTATATTATTTTAAAAGTATTCGTGGCAAAAAGCCAGAGTATATCATTCAGGAGGAGAGCACTCGATTGAGGAGCCCTTACTGAGTGACTCTCATCCGACGCTCCGACTCATTAATTGACTCTCATAATAGCTTTAAAAATTCATAAGACGTTGTGTATGAAAACAAAGCTGAAAGTTAACTCGATATCACAGAAGTTTAATGTATCGTATTCGACACGTGTATATTTACCGGTTGTGGTCATTTACGCGAATTGCTATTTGGGAGCGATAGGTAGATTCTGCTCTAAAGAAATTAAACGACGAAAATGTATACCACTAGTATATTTTAATACGTCAAACTTCAAACCTAATAACGCACTACAGGATTCCGTACTAAAATTTATTTTGCTGAGTTTAAATGTATCTCTTTTAGATGTTTAAATGTATAAAGATCAGACAAAGGAATTACCTTACAAGCGTGGTAATAGTGAACTGTTTGACACTGCCTGATAAAAGTATAATCTTCCGCTGTCTTGATTTAATTAAAAAAAGACGTACTAGAATTTTCGTTATTTACATATATATATATATATATATATATATACATTGAGTCAATACGGGAAATTGGAAAAATAGTCCTTATTATCATCATTCGAGTTCATTGTATCACACTACATAACACCAATGAACATATACACACTCACACACACAACAATAATAAAAGAAATTCAAACAGCTATCAATCATTCGCCTCATTAACAAAAAAAAAAAACAATTTCTTTTAACTGTCAAAAGAATTTGGAATAAAAATTTTAAATCTTACAATTAAAATGGTCTGATTTTATTACATAAATATGAATGTATGTTCACAGTAATCACAATAGCTAATTTATTTTTATATTTCTCGTTAGAGTTAATTAATCTATGTAGATATGTATGAAAGCTTGCGATTGAAGCCAACTTATAGCTTTTGAAACTTTGTAGCGTGCAATTTCGAAACGCAACTTTAGTTTGTATAGTTCTACCTTTTTTATTATTTACTTTCGAAATAGTTGTATAAAAAAAAAAAAAAAAACAGAAAAGTAGTAAAAACATAATAACGATAATTATAATTACTGATATATATCTTTTAAATTTCTTTAAATTTTCTTTATAAGGAATATAGTCTTAAATTAACTTGTCTTATTTCCTTGTGAAAGAATTCGCCGTTATCTGCCATTTATTTGGGGTCGGATAAGAAAAATAATTTGACAGGCTTTTACGGCCGATCGCGGCTACTTCGCTACACGCTTAAGACGCAGTAATGTTATTGAATGGGAGTAAAACAAACAAAAAATCTTACGACATCTAAGTTTGATATATTCTACATTATTTAATTTTTTTTTTAATTAATATTTAATTTAGTAATTGCATATAAAAATATACCCCTATTTGGGTACTGGTTTCACATAAATGAGTAATCATTTATTTATTTATTTGAAACACCATTGGCATATTCACAAAAACAATTCAATCAAAAGTACACGGACCAATGCAGTGTGATACACCACTACAGGTATTAACAGCACTATTGAATTACAATAAAAAGTAATACACTCTTAAATTAATAATAATAATAAATGAAACTAAACAAGTATAAACTAAGGCAAAAGATACGGCTTAAGGCTTAATAAAAACATAACAATTATAAACCATTTAAATGCAATACAGTGTAAAAAAGTTCAATAATAAACACAAATTTTGCATTTTGCAATTAAACTTTAGCATTCTGTGAATGACATTGATAAAATGCATTGCCGATTCATTGGAGGGGCCAAGAGGAAATAACGCAAATCGAGTGGACGCTGCACCAACAGCAAAAAAGACGAGAAAAGTCTAATTAAAAAATGGAAAATGGAGGTGAGGAGCCAACAACGAAAAGGTCAATACGATATGGTTTCAAAAAAGGCAAATCCGACAATTGATTGATCGTTGAACGATAGTGATGATTAATGGAACCCGCAGTGTGTGCCGTGTGTGTATGTGTGTGTGTGATGTATAAAAAATAAAAACGAAATTTACTTTATTCAAGTGACTCTCATTTTGTCATTAGGATTATAAGTTTAACATAGACTAGTGTGTCGCGAAACTTCTTGTTAATTCAACAGATTTTTACAAATTTCGACACCGATGATAGGTTTTCTTTTTTTTTTTTAAATTCTTTGTAAACTGACGACGTGTCGATTTTACGTGGCCAGTAACTTTATTTCGCTCTCTAAAATTAATTATTTGTTAAATCATAACAATTCAAGAATCCTCTTTATTTTTCTCCACATCTACGGCTCCTCATCTAAGAGCTCCCTCTTCAAAATGCGAACACGACCGATTTTTATGTGCAGCTATCGTCCCATAATCACTGGGACAAAAATATGCTTACGTTTTTAATATCATATATAAGATTATGTTTAAAATATTTATGCCGTGTATATAAATATTGCTCAAATAAATCCATCTCTCCGCCGATTTCCGCTTTATCGCTTTAAAGACCGTGGTATTGATCCCTGTTCATGACAAATGTTTGAATAGGCGGTCGAGATGTTTACGTTCGTGTCTCCGAACACATACTAGTTTCTGAACTACTAGCACTGAGAGCAGTTCAATGTTACGTCTTTATTTATTTACTAAATAGCCGTCTCGACTTCGAATTTGTATATTGATAAATGAGTTCGTTAAATTTAAATAAAAATATATTAACCGATCTTATGTAGATATATTGAAGCTTTGCATTTCAGTTTTTGAACCACCAGGAATAGGTTTTATGTTTTTCATCTATAAATTCTTCTTATATATACTAAATGAACGTATAGATTAGTTATAGCTCCAACTATAACCACCCGAACAAAGCTATAACAGTTACATAAATAGTCGATTATCGTTGTTTTATAACTAACTCGGAGCGCCTAACTTCAGGCCGGAGCAGCAAACTCAAACTTCGCGTATTGTCCTACTCTAAATTGTATACCCTTAGATAGAAACATTTGTTGATTATTTAGTGTAATGACTTATTATTTAAAAATATGCTAATAATTTTTTTATCAAAACTTAACTAACATTCTGCTATTAGACCATCGAGTAAACTTTTTACCTACTACTTTTGTGGATTGAAGCCTTAGTGAGTCAATAAGATAGATTTAATCGTTTTCATCTATGTCTTCTAACATATAATTATAAGAAAGAACAAAAAAAACCAAATTTACTTTTTATTTGTTCATAAAAAAATATCTAAATTCCTTTAGAGTTTAATAAAATCTCATCACAGAAGTATGATAGTATCATATTTCTTCATCGCGATGCGAGTAATCGTTATTAATGAATTTTGTTCGTGCAAGCGTCGCTTTGGAGCTGGTTCACACTAAAACCAACACATTTATCGTCCGACAAATGTTTCGGATGTACATTAGCATTTGTATGTCAATAGCACTATTCACATTAGTGGAATCCGATAAAACTATCGGCCACGACACATTTAACGGATGTTCTGCCCCAGTGCGAGATATTTACAGCATAAAACGGTTTGCTGTAAATATCCAACTATTGCGTCATCGGTGTAATAAAATCTGTCGTTATTAAACCCCATTCAATCTCTTTGCACATACCTTTAGATTTACTATTTATCAATTATAATTAAATAAGGAATATTACTCAGTAAGAATCGCAACACAAAAGGTGCACATAATACCCTACTTGTATAAAGTTTTGATTTAGTGACCAAGTTAAGTCTACCAGCTACAAAACTGTTGTTCCGACCAAATTTGAACCAGTCTATAAGTACGAAATACCATTAAAAGTAATAACTTAACATCACCGATATAAATACGACACTAATTATTAATTACTAATCAATTATGGTCCGCTTGAGAATACATTGAATTCGGTTATATTAATATGAAACAGTACGTTTAATTGGAATGACCAAATCAAAATAGACTATTATTATTACAATCAAATCTTTGACCGCATTGAATAATTGTATTTCATTATAAATTATATTTACAGTAAATATGTGATATATATATATAAATACATGTCAATAAATAAAACTTATTACACGTAATATAACTACTGCACTAATGCTTAAAAGCAACTTAGTTTTCATTGATTGATTTGTGTCTTTTACGTTTTCTCGACCAAACGATTAAAATGACTTGAATTATTACGTATTAAATATTGAAATATGGTACGTAGTAAACTTGAACTCCAACGAAGGACAAAAGTTTTTCTTAAGCCTTACCTACCTGACAACACCCCCCCCCCCCAAATCTAGAAACCGCGGGCGACAACTAATGTCTTATACATTTAATTGCATATGTTGCCTATATACGAGTACATGTGCCATGTAAGGTATTGAGTAACTATCGAGTTAAGAGTATCAGCTTCAAGTCCCATAAATATACTTGTAACTTATACAGGTTTGGCTACCCAGGCCTAAGTACCATCCACTAATCAGATACTCTACCGCTAAACAGTGATACTCAATATTGTTATGTTTTGGCACAGGCACAAGATAAAACAGTTATGTAAAGAATAGTTAATATCTCTTACAGTACCAATGTCTATGGACGATGATGCATACTTACCATCAAATGGCCCATTTACACTGTTATATTACAGTCGAATACTCCGTAAAGCAGTACAGTAGCGAAATGCTCATCACATTCATGGCAAGTGCAGCCGGACCGTCCTTCCAGTGTTTTTTATTTATTTATTTATTAGACCACCGATAAAATACCGACAAATACAACGTAAGATTGACACATCCAGTTAAGAAGTAAAGAAATACCCACCAATACCAATACAACGTAAGACTGACACATCCAGTTAAGAAGTAAATAAATACCCACCAATAGCAATACAACGTAAGACTGACACATCCAGTTAAGAAGTAAATAAATACCCACCAATACCAATACAACGTAAGACTGACACATCCAGTTAAGAAGTAATATTATTTTAATAATAGGCGATATCGACATTCATTTAAGACTAGCGTCAATCTAATCAAAGCAGATTATTTATTTATATTATAGTTTTCTACTTAGAAATTCGTAATCACCTAAGGTTATAATAAAGAGCGAAAAATACTCTCATTAGTGATGCCCGTGAGGGATGGAGTTATTACGTCATCAAATATTCCAGCTCTAAGTTTTGGAGTTTTGTATTATTTCGCGCCATTGAATACTCTGTCCGATGGCAGACTATAACTAAAAGCTTTACTCATCCATATCATTAAACAATAACTACCTACATGTACCCTTTGCACGATAATTCTTGCAATGGGTACATGTGGATTGCCGTAGGTGATGTGTTTGAATCAATAAATAGTTGAAAGTGGGACTATATACAAGACCGTGAGTAGGTACCATCCACTCATCGGATATTCTGCCACTAAATAGCAAGGGTGAGTGAGCCAGTGTAACTGCAGACACTTGGCGATGTAAGGAATAAATAATATTTCTAACAGTGGTGACCAATTACGCCAGATGGCATTTGCAAGTCCGTCTACGTATATATACATATATATAGATTCCAGAAGCAAAGCCCAGCCATGTGATTTAATCCCTTCAATCCCAATGTTTGATACAATAATCTATCTCCATTTCCGTGTCTCAAACAATCCGTGTACCTTTCACGATTCAAATATTACATAATAAGATTCAGTTAATATTTGTTTGACGTTTATAATATTTATCGATATCAAATACGGCTTCGCTTGAATTAAAATTAATATTAACAGATTCAACTATTACAGTAAATAATATTTTTGATAAATATTTACTTCGAATAAACTCAAATTTCTGAATAAATAAAATACAATCGTGATGAATATTTTACACGTAGATTTGCAAAAACGATAGTGCAATAAAGCTGCGGATCTACGTAGGTATGATCGTGCATGGAATTTTTAGAGAATTAAAGCTTATATTGTTTATTAAAGCTTAATTGGTTTCATGTTTCAGATCGAGTGAGAGAATCAATAATTTCAACCTACCTATTTTGAGACTTAGTTTGAACGATCTATTCGCTCAAACAAGTGTCAAAATAGGACCTATTGGACGGGCTTATAGATAAAAAATTAAATCCAAGGAGGTTTTAAGGACAGTTATCGAAGAAATTAATGCACTGTATATTTTAAATAAAAGGAGATAAAGAATGATTATACAGGTATAATTGATGCACAGAATTGCACAGAATGCAAATTAATTAAAAACACAATTTCGTACAAGGACTTCAAGATAATCTGTTAATATTTCATCATATACTGTAAAAAATATTGTAAGATGATTTTGATTATTTAATCTGTATTGGGCGTACTGACATTTAAAAATCGAAACAGTTGTACACCAAATAAATTCTAAGTGGAAATTTAAAAATCGAATAAACGAACTCGGCTTAATATTTTGCTAAATCAAACGTTCACAAATGAATTTTATTTACAGAATTGCATTTTGATGAACACAATCCTCGAAACTATGAAATATGTATCTCACAATAATTGAATTATGAAACATGATTATTATAATATACAATAGATTTAAGCAAGATTCGACTATTGAAGCATTTTTTTTAATGTATTGTGAAATAATTAAAAATGCCGGCATAAATGAGGCAAAATCTTGAGTTTCGCTTGACATTTGGAAGATTAGAACCGGCGTTATGTGGCCCTGAGCGACTAATCAGGAAAATGCAACGTACCGTATGAACGGAAACATACGAGACATTATTCAATGTATTTGTAGACCACTTGACTGCAGTTATCAGAACTAACATAGCGATATCTAGAGGTCGTTGACTTGTGACCGAGAGCCGTTTAAGCTTGACATAACCTATATTTGAATTTAACTGATTCGAAATAGAAAATTTAATTTTATATTTTCTTAATTCGTAGTCTTTTATTGGGCGTTTATTAATATAGTTTCTACTATTAGAGTGAATTATCTGATTTGGAGTTATTTTATAGATTATCGTTTTTATCTATAAATCTTGTTTAGAGAGTGATTAGTTAACAACGTGGATGCTTTTGCCTCATTTTGACTTCAAACTAAGTTTCATCCGGCCCCTAATAGCCCATTACAAAAACGGCGTATTTTCCCTTGGTGGCTTAAGTGGAAAATTAATAATGTGGTCTGACGAAATCCCACCGACATCTTTTCATCTTAATTGACGGTAATGTCAATCCGAACACGGTCAATGCAATTAGTAGTTCATTTGTTCCGAATTCTATAGACCGATTTAACTGTAAGTGCTCGTAAAAATCACACTTAAAACGTTACGAGAGAACGACGAAATAAATTTAACTTGACCTTTAAGGTGGAATCGTTAAGTTCAGGACACGTGGATCTTATTAGGTGAGTTAAAACTAACGCAACAGCGAGTTGTGTTCTAACTTCGAGTTTAATATTAAACTCTCTAAAAGTACTCACTGAGAATAATATTTTGAGGAAACCTGCATGTCAGAGTTAAAACATGTAAATTAGTTACGCTCTGATGGAATTAAAGCGTAAGTCTCTTCTCAATAATGGGCTTCCTTTGCTCCGCCACCACAGACATTTACTGACATTTCCTTTACTTTGACTCCTTAGTTCTTTATAAGGTTTCATAATTTAAGCAATAATTCTAAGAACAGTTATAATAATCGACTCAATTAAAGGTTTCTTTATAATTAAATTCTGATTTTAAACATTTTAGAATAAAAAACAATTGATGAATCTTATGTCGTCGAAATTTCAAATTACGAATTTATATTTCGAATCGATTACTCTGATTTCAGAAGAGGCTTATAATTACCACGGAAAAAGTCTATTAATTTTAATATATTTGGAAACAGTAGATTGTATCTTGTATAACGCGAACATATAACGAAATTTGGAATATATCTACGTAGCACATGATGTGCGTTACGCCTTAGGCGTTGGTGGGCTTTGTGCCGGTCCGGTGAGTGGGTGGTATCTATCGCGGGTGCCACCCATTAGTTATGTCACTGTCAAACAACAATTACACTTTGTGTTGCTGTTTGATTTAAAAGTTAAACCGGTTGAGTTACAAAGCAAAAAATTCTTTGGTTTTGGCATATTTTAGGAAGGCAAGATTTTATTGGCAAGAATTAAGGAATATTTTATATTTATTTTGACAGCAGCGACTGTATGCAGAGTTTTTTGAGTCAAGGGTATGTAGGTTAGGTATAGTGTTGATGTTTATATTTGTGACAGATAAGTACATACTAATTTGTATCATAATGAACTGATTCAGTTGCTATGAAACATAAAGTGTGGTAGGATATAAACTTACGACAACTAAAAGTTTTATACGGTTTTAAGGCCAACGTTAGAAAAAAATAAGTGGGCTTTGTATTTTGTACGATTACTACTATTTGACACGATACTATAGCAGTTTTAATATACTTTTTTAATGTAACAGATATTAAAAAATATTATAAGAATGATCTCTGAATTCTAAATTTTAATGTTTTATCTGTGGAAGCAGAAGCAGATTAGTATGACATGTACATATTTACATAATAAGCTGGTCTGTGTTTAGTTGAATTCATCTGTACTATGGCAGCTTGGAGCCAAATTATAAAATAATGCTACACTGTTTTCTTAGCAAAAGATATAATTAGTGCTTCATAACGTGGAATGGTCATGAGTCTGCCCATAGATCTATTTCTCGTTAAGTAATAGAGATACTAGTTTTATAAAATAATTTATTTGTTATTTTACATTGTGATTGGTTCGAAGCACAGCGCCACACCTGCTGTATTAGCGATGCGGAACAGAGGGGGTTAGCGTATAATACGTCACACAGTCTAATATATAGTCTATCTCTTTCTTTCTTAAGTATGTTACTTAAAGATAAAGCGGGACAAATATATGAGATGCAACAATAGACTTTAAAACGTAAGCTCGTTGAAATAAAGTCGTGATTCCTTTGAACGTACGCATTATTCTTTTTCATTGTTAACCCTGCTTCATATATGATGGAGCGTCATATTATAATAATACCCTGCACATTCACTAATGCTATTTTTAGTCCCGTAGTGATCTCGTTTCGAAACAATATTTTAAGAAAAATAATGCTTAATAATATTTTACGTAAACTCCATTTCTTTTCGTGTTCTAACACGTAAGATTATTTGAACGCAAAATTAGATTATTCACAAATAAATGTATTATCACATAGACGACTTATACGAAGTTTTAAAAAAACAGCGACGTATGCACCTAATTAAAGTAGAAATAAACAAATAGGAAAAAAATACGCGACACAATCGTAGTTATTTAGAGCGTCGTAGAGTCCACTCGACAATAATACAAAAGCATTGATGTGCGTGGGTCAAGAGAATGTCAACTGTATAATTAAAATATCAGTGTCGCATTTTTTACCCTCGTTTATTTCATAAGCCGTGTATAATGCAAGTTAATGCCTACAATTCAGAGCAAGAGGTGTCCGCTGCACTACGGATTCGTGAATGCATCCCGAAATATCCATAACATGTGACATGCTTGCATGACTTTTTTTAGAGCAAGACTCGTATAATAAATGAATATAATATTGTTACGCTTGTAAATAAACTAAGACAGAAGCTTTTCTATTTTAGATTTTATTTTTACTTTATTAATAATGATGTAATTAAATTTCATCTTGACTGAAACGCTAATGCATAAGAAACTGTGTCTGTTACCTGTCAAGCTCAAACTGTTAGACCGATTTAGATAAAATTTGGTATGGGGATAGTTTAAGTCACCGGAAACGACATAAGTTACTTTATTAATTCACCCGGCATAGTTCCGGGTGAGGGTTTGTAAGTAAAATTTTATAAATTTGGTGCGAGTAAAGCCGCAGGTTCTGCTAGTAATATTATATTTGTAATATGTTAAAGCTAAGATAATTAAAATAAGACTCAAGATAAAACTAATGAAATCCATTCGTTTTACAGTGTCGTTTTTCCTTTTCATTCATTCATAGAATTAAAAAAGTCCTTCATGTGTTCACTCATTGAATACAATAGAAACTGCATGGTTGTATAACATAACATTTTCATAAAGAAAATGGGAAATTCTTTCTAAGGTACAAGGGGAAAAGGATTACCTTTACTCCGTACTAAGCTTACAGCTTATAATTGTCATTTTGATAATCCCGAGGCTCAGAATCGTGTGTTATACTGTAATGTGAACTGACAAGTTCATATTTAGAGGTGATTTTTTTAACATTCTTATAAATTTACTTAACATAAAACAAAATCGCGTGTGGACATATCAATTTGATATAGAGCACGTAAAAAATAAGTAATAAAGTAAAGATTGTAAATAAGCCATAATTGGGCTATATTCCTCATCTCTTAAAGAGAAAATTTTGATCGGCCGTCAGCGCTTGTCTGCTTGTAGATTATACATTTAGAAGAACCTCATCAGATACATGTATATTTCCCTAAGATCTTTTCCTTCAACGCTGAGCACGATACGTATTATGAATCTGAATTAAGCATTTGATCACTTGTGCTTGGATATTTCCGTGACACTCATTTTTCGTGACAATTTTATTTCATGCTACGTTGTCAAAAAAGACCTCCTGACTATGTGGGTAATGTTGTGACCAATCTAAACATCACGGGGTCTAGATCCAGAGGGCGACCAAAGACAAGATTAATGTGCTCAAGAAAGATCTAAGTTCCTGCAATGTCTCCGACGAGGACACGTCCTATAGAGCGAAGTGGAGGAGAATAATCAGAAAGGCACCCACCATCAAATGGGAATAATAAATGCCAGAGAGAGAGAGAGATATTCTATTTCGTCCCATCGCGGCTCATAAATATATGCTTAAAACTATTTAGATCGGTTTCAATATTTTTGCAATAGTTTTATTAGATGTTTTACCAAACTAGTATATTTAAAATATATAAAATAGTATAGTAAGGTACATAAGGCGAGACCAGGTCGAGTTGGTAGTACGGTATTGCAGCCATATTAATGTAATAATATATAATTTTAAGGGTAAATTACAAATCCGAAGCATATAAGCCATATCATGGTTAGGTTAGTATATTAGTCACCTCCACATATAGATTTGCACTGTCATCAATGAACCAACCTTGGGAAATAAGATGTAATGTCTATTCATGTAGTCACACTAGCTCACCCTTCAAACCGGAACACAATAAACTTAACTAGTTTTATTGGGCAGAGGAATATGTGACCCCAAATAATTTAGGACAAGGGTACGGAAAAGAAGTCCTCACACAAAGCTCTATCATCAAGAAATCTGGTGTTTGTTTTTTTGTAAAAAATCTGATTTGGCATAATCATTTTATTTATAGATATTCAAAACACCATCGGCACATTCACAAATTATTGAGTAAAAATGCAAATTCTTGTGTTATACATCACTTCGGGCGTTTACATTATATATTTGGATTATATCATGCAATGTGGGACACCAAACCCACTCTATCAATGAGAGAGCAGTTTTTATCCCAGCAGAGAGACATTTACAGGCTGTAAGAAGAAATATTTTAATCTGATGAACGATGAATATTGAAAGACATAATAAAAAATTCGAAACGATAAACTGGCTTCATTTAAATGTACACCAAAGGTTCGATAAATTAGAAAATCCTACCTCGTAGTCGCATATAAATTCCGCCAGGCCGTGTTCAAGCCGCTTCAAGGTTAATGTATGGATTCATGAACTTAAAGGGAAATTTTAAAGTAAAACTAACCTTGTTGAAAAACTTATACAATTTATTTCATGCGAAATCGATCTACTGTATAAATGGTAATACAAGCTGATCAAATTAAAATAAATAACAGTAGAAATTATTACATAAACGGTGGCTGATATTAATTCCCCGATGAATCGTAATTCCTGTATCTTTGAGTGAAAAAAATAATTAATCTTACAATATTAATAGCAAAAAACTTGTCCAGCTCTTCAAGTACAAAGAGTACCGAGCTCAACGTAGTGTTCAATGTCCAAACAAGAAACACTTTTTAATTTATTCACGCCTATCTAAAGTCGCTTACACTTTCATATTCTCTGCGGTTTTTGACATAAACTCATTTGCATCAAATTTCACTCCGATATGAATAACGATTAACCAAAACTGCAAGTTTTCGCATTCCTTACACGAAAGTGATTTCCATTACAAACACTGAAGTATCGTTATAACGTTCGGGTTCTTACTTATACGTGTGGCATGTTATGTAACCGATACTGTATCGAGTGTGCTCGCGATCTTCATGCGAGCCGTTCGTTAGTGTAGCGCTTGGTGCTCGCAGTGACCCGCGCGGAGGGGGTTCTTCTGGGAGCACAAAGGCGCTCGCTGCTTGCTCGTTGACGCTAATGCGGCCAGGCGTGTAGTTATTACGACGAGATTTGAACGAGCATGCAAGATGGAGTGTACCAACTTATGCTATTCATAAGCACTATTATGCTTCGTATATAATTTTACCATAACTGAATAGAACGATTCGTTTCTTGAACATATTAACGGGGTGTAAGTTTGCCTAACTTCTTATCTTTCAAACCGGAACGTGGTAACGCAAGAGTACTAAGCATTGCTGTTCGGTGGTAGAATATCTGATGAGTGTGTAGTACAAAGCCATAACATCAAGAAAAATTCTAATTTAAATCATCCCATACATCGTCATCATATGACAATGGTAACTAAAGTAACATTTTTCCATATATTTAAATTAAAAAAAAAATTAAAACTTACATACTATTACGAGTGGTATAGATGTCCATAAAATGAATATATATTCCCTATGACGTAATTCTAGAGAAACTCAATTATAAAGCCATTTGTTTAGTGTGACAATGTTCTAAGGTTTGGATTGAATTTTAATTATTTTTTAAATATACCGACAAAGACATATGCCTCTACTGCATCTGATGGTAAGTGGTAGCGGAGTCCAAATGCGATAACGGCCGGTACAATCAGGGAGAATGAAGTTTACTGTCCACCATCGGCATCCCGGCCCCCAAAAAACTTCTTCACCCCTCGTTTGAAGAAACCTAGGTTATAAGAGGAGAGGAACGTTTCTGCTGGTAGAGAAGTCAATTTTATTGTAAAAGTTAAATATAAAATATGGACATGGGGCGTTCGCGCAGCCTGAAAAGGTGTATTCAGCAGTGGATTAAAATTTTCTAAATGATTATAATGATGATAAAATCGAATTTATTATTAAAACATTTTTATAAAAGAATGCTAAAAGTACTAATTATTCGTAACAATATAAAAATTAAACGCGACATAAACGAGAAATCACTCGTACAATTTAAAAAAAAAAACTTTATCGAACATAACCTATCCGGTACACAAGTAACTGACAACTAACTGAATTTAACAATTGTTAGGGTTTAAATATAAAACGAAATGTGTGAATACAATATCGAATGAGTAATTAGTCATGTCTGCAGAGCAATGAGAATATAGTACGATATTAAAAATAAATATAAGCAGACTAATGGGCGCCGAAACCATTATACCCCATGAGTTCTTGAAATCACTTTGCTGATATCAACAAGACCGTGAGAGATGCTCGATTATCGTGACGTAACTCACACAGAAGCGAGATGGCCCAGTGGTTAAAACGCGTGCAGCTTAACAGATGATTGCGGGTTCAAGCCCAGACAAACAACACTGCATTTTCATGTGCTTAATTTGTGTTTATAATTCATCTCGTGCTCGGCGGTGAAGGAAAACATTGTGAGGAAACATGCATGTGTCGAATTTCTACGAAATTCTGCCACATGTGTATCAACCAACCCGTATTGGGGCAGCGTGGTGGAATATACGCCAAACCTTATTCTCAAAGGGAAAAGAGGCCTTAGCCCAGCAGTGGGAGTATACAGGCTGTTAAATTTTCTGCTTTACCAAGGACGTGATCGTGAATTTTATAGATCGCTTACAGATCAACTGGCAGTGTAGTAATTACATTCGGAATAACACACAGTTGTTTTTTTTATTATATAGGGCGGTTGAGCAAATGCCCCGCTTGATGGTAGTGGATGGTAAGTGGCCCATAGACATAGTTTGTTAGTGTTGTAAGAAACATTAAGTATTCCTTAAATCGCCAATAATTCCTTGGTAACTCAGATATTACGCCCCTTGTGTCTGAAGTTACTCTGGCTCACTAACCCTTCAAACTGGAACATGACAATACTAAGTATTCCTGTTTGGCGGTAAAATATCTGATGAGTGTGTAGTAAATCAAAGTAAATCAAGTAAAATTAATTCTAATTTAATGCGTTCGTTACAATTATATCCTCTTTAGAGAAAAAAAATAAATGTCTCTTTGTTTATTACGGTTCGGCATTAACCAATCATAACCATTTCTTATATCGAACTGTGATTGTCTCTTTCACTCATTTGATTTTTGATATATCTATCTTTTTCTTTAAATGATTAATTCATTTCATGGAATTTTGAAATTGTAATTCTATATGGTTTCATCGTGTATTTAAAATGATTGTTGCTGTGTTAAGTCGTAGCAAGATTAAAAACGCCAACAATATTCGAGTAGAAAATGCAAGTATTTTTGTAGGATCTCCATTAAAGAGATTTTAATACGTAAGTGCATCGTGTAGCCCGAACGTTCTATAATTAGTATCTTATGACCCGAACCAAGGGTATAAATAACGCTTAGTATGAAACAGTTAAGTTGTTGTAACTCTAAGCGGCTAAGAAAACTTGACAGTTATTGCACGAGCTAAATTTAACGGTTTACATTTATTATTTTGAAGAAAAAATAAAGGCAAAAACCCCTAAATTATAATTTGTTTATAACTTTTCTTCATAATGTTTTAATATTTTTATTTTTATTTCAGCTCGTCTGTTCCTGTCACTCAGGAACTCGGTTTCCATAAAAAAAACAGGAAGAGAATATTGTATTTAAATTTAAAATGCGCAAAGTTCACTCGAGTATCTTGTTTGAGTATTTTTATTTTTTATAAATAACTTTCTGGGTATTATTTAAGTCTTGAATTGAATCGAATTTTAAATTAAATTGAGGTAATGGGATGACTTGATTTACAAGGGGCTATGTATGGGACCTTATTATGACTACATTAGAAACCTTGGTACTATTTCCAGTTCCACATACGTTTGCTTTTGTAATTCTTTTGTTTCTTTGGATTATCCACATAGGCTATGGTGCCACGCGGTGAGTTAAATTTTTCCAACTTAATTTTACACAATTTTGGCGTTTATTTGAATGAGAAAATATGATTCTCATAACATTGGTACAAGGAACAAACACAATCTTGTTACTCCTGTTACTCGACTGCATAGAGTCAGTAACTCTTTTGTGGAGCAATGTATACGCTTCTACAACATGATCCCAGAAAGCGTTCAAAATGCTTCTGTTGCGATATTTAAAAAAATTGTTAAGGAACGCTTGTGTGCGAAAGGTTACTATACAATTAGTGAGTTTATGTTTGATAGCACACCTTGGGAATGAAACGATCGCCTCCTGGCTGTTTCTACTCATATACAATTATGTATATAATTAATTTGACGTAAAAAAAAAAAAGTCCCGCTGAGTTTCTTTCGCCGGTTCTTCTCAGGTCAGAGTGTTTTCTTTTTCCGAACCGGTGGTAGTGTTTAACTTGACAATCAATAAGAAAGTGTAATACTTCTATATTGAATAAAGGAATTTGAGTTTGAGTTTGAGTTTTTGATAAAATATATATATAATTATATTATTAGATATAACATAGTGTTGAAATATTAGAATTTTGTATCAATAATATAAAGTTTGTAGACTAGTATACTAGTCCACCTTTGGTGAAAAGAGCCCCGAGGCCTTTTCATTACCTAGGAGCCACAGCTTAAGCCGGCTCCGATCTTAGGTGAGATATAAACATCGATTTCGTACTCGGACCAGATTGCGTCTTTACCAAACTTATTTCAGAATGTAATTCAAAATATGAATACTTTTAAATATCCCATTTTATCACGTTTCATTTAACCTTATAATTAAATTATTCAAATTTTCTAACTATGTCACAATGAGGCAATCGAGTTAATGTTAAGTTTAAAACTCTGTCGTTAAAATTTAAACAGTGCGACATAGTTCTTTCCGAGCTATTGATATAAATGATTTAATAAAAGTAACTTTCAGAATGAGTTGCTTGTTGACTATTAAAATTGAAAATGTGAAGGGAGTAATAGTAATCGTGACTAATTAAAAGTATCAAATACGAGCAACCGTAGTGAATTTCCACGGAAATCCAAAATGTGCAAACCAAATGGGATAAAAAGGACGCTATTTTAACGAAGCACCTTTTAAGCTCTAAATACCTGAGCCAGAAATACGAATCTGCAAGATCCACTTTAATTAATTGGTTGAATTTAAATAAATAGTACTGTCTTCTGAATTTAAAAGAAGACACACAGAAGAATACACCGTTAGCTTAGTTTTTCTACATCGAGGCATATGGCTTATCTTTTCTTGGTACACACTCATGTCAGAATTTCAACCGACTGATGCTGGTTTCAGATGTTTTCGTTTACCGCCGAGTTCGATATATATTTATGGCATAGGGAGTATAGTATAGTCGATGGGCAAAATTACCACCAAATGGTAAGTGTTCACCGCTTACCACAGACATTGGTGCTTAAGAAGTTAGAACTATTTCTTCCATCAACAATATACCATCGAAACTTAGGCTCAAACTAATTAAAAACCTTTTATTCCCATATTGTATTTAACTTCTAAATCAATATAAAATACTATTCTTCATATAATTTTCTCTATAATTCTAAGAAGCAATGATGCAAATTCACTCGATTGAAGAGGAAATAACTGGTTAAACGCAGTAACCTCGGAGCGATCGCTCTAGAGTAAATAAGTTCAGGATTGCAAAAGGAATCGACAGGATAAAGCAAAGAGTCGGAAAGCTTCGCCGGTTTACCGATTATTTACGAACTATTTGAATTCGGTTTTGTTCTACTGGAATAGACTTTCACTGAACCAATTTTTTTCGCCATTTTTATTTCGGAAAGTTGACATTTTTTCTGCTTTTCTATTATGGATACGTCCACCAACTTCCCGCGGGAGTTATATACGGGTATAACTTCCAAAACAGTGTAAATAATTAATAGTCGAGTGACCAAATATTTTAGTTTTCAAATTTTTTAACTTAACCGGTGGGTATCAATTTTGATATATGTTTTATTTTTCATAATATTAGGGTTGTTATTCGATGCCTTCGCCTAATGGGACTCAATTTGTTAATTTTCTTTTTATTATATATTATCTTATTATAATCTTCGAGAATCTATCTCTACATTCTCGCCACCATTCCACGCGGTCAAGATTTATACAGTAACTAATTTTATTTCATATTTGAATATATTTAAGGAATTAATGTTAACTATTCTTATGTAAATAAAATACTCATATATTCGGCAAAATAAAGATGGAAAAGCAAAAAGGCACAGGACCGACAAATGTACGTGCTTTTCGAGGTACAAAATGGTTACAGTGTTAACACTTATAAATTCCACGTTGCTAATGAATATTTCTTGATAGTAATATCTTGTAACATTTTAATAGCCGAACTCGGTATTTGAACACAGAACCGTTATGAACCATTCAAAATAAAAAAAAAAATCGTATACCGTACAAGCAATTCATACACAAAAGTTCTATAGAATATTTAAATCTCAATGAAACCATAGCAACCAAAGTCATAAAAACTCACTCTAGCAGATCGTATGAAATGGAATTTTGAATAAATAAAGTCGATATGGCACCAACATCGTCACTAAAGAGAATAGCAAACTAAAAGACTCACTATTTTTGCAGATTCCAGTCGCAATTCAAATGTTTTTTTAGTGACCAATGAATAAATATAAGGTTTGAAGTTAAAAATAAATAATAATTAAGATATGTTCATTATTTTGCACGAGAGGATAAATAGTTTAGAATTCGTAACCATTGATTTTCATTCGGGTATATATCAGGTATATTATGTATTCAGTTAAAATTTTCATTTAATTCTATCTATTGTGACTAACGTGTATAAAATCATTCGATACGTCAATTTACTTCGTATGTAAATTGTGAAATGTTGATAACCGAATTACGATGATACGCCATTTTGATACGTACAACCTCTTAATTTTATTATAAATGTTTCGTGTCACAATCTCACATTTCACGCTCGTGTTCTGCAGTGAGTTTTGAGTTTCTTCTTTCAGAATACATCTATAGACTAGAAATAAAAAATATATATATTTAATGTGTCCTAATACTGCTTTTCTGTGATAAATGACTTCACAGTCGCAAAATTATCAATATCGATTTATGAAAATAAATCAAGATCAATTGAAAACCCATCCGAGGTAATTTGATAAGAATATTAATATATACTCATTGAATTTGAATAACATCGAAAAAAAGCCCTCGTTTTTTATTTTTTCTGCCGACGGTATCAGTACAATATTCAAATTTGGAAACGGTAGCGATGCTAACACGCCATAATATGAACCCGTCAGATTATTACGTGTTCCGTAGTTTCGGCATATGTGAGTATCGAATGCTGCATAGAGTTAACCCGGTTTTTTGTCGAATCCTAATAAAAGCGTATTGGATTTGGATTTGTGGTGCTAATATTTTGTTTCCTATTGACCTTTCGCTATTTTATACTTACATTATGAAAATGTTTTGTTACGTTCATTTATGTTACGGAAATATAATAATATATTTGAATTATTATTATAAATCGTAAAATGTATTTACAATGGTATATTCTGCGAGGCTACCCATTTGAGACGCGATAATTTCTCGCAAATTTTATTTATTTCGTCTGTATTTTTAGTTCATTGTTATTCGTCCATATCCCATATATTGGTCAAGGCATTGCTTGACACTGAATAAGAAAAAAGACAGTTCGGCGCCAACGCTATCTGAATGTTATGCTCTTTTGGTTTCTAACCACTAAAGTGGTGGCAACATGAGGCGCTTAAATAATTAATGCTATTCGTTCCGTTTTCTTTTAGCTGACCTGAAACATATCCACGAATTGAGGCTATGCTGCAGCCTAACCTACCTGAATAGACACATGACAAGTACTGGCCTAATTTAAAACGAATTCGAATATTTTTGTATTTATAATAACCGAGAAAATATATTCAAGTATCAACAATGATAATACACTGGTTTTAATGATAATTTCGAATAACAGCCCTGAAACCTTGACTACCAAAGGTGTTGTACTATTTGACATTTAAAAATATTCGTATATTTTAACTGCAAAATCTGTATGTATGAAATATCATCAGTTTAAAGTTTATGATATCAAGTAATCCTGAGCACCGTCACTAATGCTACTATTAGATGCTATATTACCACAGCACGTTTAGATTTAACAAGAGTATTCCAAGTTATTAAAACAGTATTAACTTCGTTCATTTACTCATTTTAATGACGTAACGAAAAGTTGTTAGGAAACTTCGCTGAGCGATAACTCAATAGATTATCGCTTTCAAGTATTTCATAATTAGAGTAGATTATATAAATGTATGATGATTTTTAAAGTAACATATCCGATATCGAGTATTTGTCAAAGTAAAAGTTCAAAGTCCATCCGTTACTTAAAGTTTAAGTTTATTTTTCAATCGCTCATCGTTAGGGATAGGGATAGGGATGAGATTATGAGTTTCAACTCGACTTTATATCAACTTCCGAAACTTTGGAAGCTAATTGTGTTCTTTTTATTAATATCACTTTAATTATGAGACAAGATATATCGGTATAGAAGATTAAGATATTATCAGAGAAGCGCTAAGTTTTAAGTGGGGCTTAATTAGTGTGATATTTAGTCGAACGATAGTAGTGTCGTATGCTCGATTGAACTCGTGATCTTTAGTTAAAATCTTGTGCTTAAAAAATGATTTACATCACAGTTTATTCAAGATTCATTTAAATTTATTCCATCATAACGTCAAAATAAACGAAGTAGGTATTGTATATTCTAATAAAACTAGTTGTCGCTCATTGGTCGAAATTTAAATGTCGATTCATTGCTAGAAAATTGTAAGATACTAGATTTTTAACATTGATATGACGTGTGTTGTCATTGTCGGCATGAACGTAATCTGTTAATGTTTCATATTATTACTTATATTGTAAATGTGTGCGTGTCAAATATAGAGTAGTGTGTAATGTTTCTTTTTTAATTTAATGTATTATTGCATAAAAAATAAAAAAAAATATTAGCTTTCTACACTCCTCCATATAAACTAACTGAGTCAAATTTGAAACTCATCCGCGTAATTTTCCTAAAAATGTGCACAAAATTTTCACTTCACTTATTAATTGATAGGCAAGAATATTTCTCACACTAAAATCAATATATACGGACATATAAACACTCAGACTGAAAAACACTTTAGCGTGTGATACGAGTAAAGTGCACGTCACAATCGTGTTTAACATTCACAAAAGCGCAGACACAATTCGTCCAATCAGCATTAGCACAATTGCTATTTTGTGATAAGAGCTGACATCATGAAATGAACAACAATGGCGGAGCATTGGCTTTGAGGAACATGATAGAATAACTGACCATTACGTGCACTCAAGTATAAGTGATTACGTGCTCAGCTATTCCTATTTGAAGACTAAAATAGACCTCAATTTCCGATGTAAGACGCTGACACACCGGCTCGTGTTATACTAGCCATTATTTATAATTAACACGTACCACGGAGTTCTACTGTGTTTTGTTTTAATGAGTCTTTGAATATCGGATGGATTTTTAAGATTTTTCTTTTAAAAATAATCAGTGGAAAGAAAAACTTGGACTTGAAGAAGAGGTGGTCAGATCCACGTTGCCACATTCGAGCAACCATGACAGATCTATAACTGCTTTTCAGTCGTACACCGTATGATAATATAGGACATCCCATCGGATACTCTATAATGTTGGACGGTTGTTTATAAGCAGAAGCCTAAATAACAATTCCCATATTTCAAACATTAAAAAAAAAGAACTCGTGTGTTAATCACCTTTGTCGTGTTAATTATCATCATCACCATTAGCAAATCACAATCCACTACCTGATGTAAGCCTTTCACAGATTGCGCTAAAGCTTCCATTCAGTCAAATGAAGACAGGCAATCCGACGATATGTTACATATACTCTCCGTATCTATCGCCTTCACATGCAGTCCTATTAATCCTAGTCCAATACTTCCTGATAATTGAATGAATAATTTCACAGCATTTCTGAATAGTTTTGGGACTATAACATTCCCTGTCTCACCTGTCTGCGTAGTTGAATTGTCTTCCTCTCTCTATATTAGATTTGGGTAGTGGTTGTTACTGTATCTATTATATACAAACTTGAACACCTTGATATATCCAATCGTTGTTACATCCGAAATGACTCAAGTGCTACTTCAGTTTCGATAGTGTGAATTTGATCTAATGCACAAAACCCAGCTATTTATTGTCCTCTTCTGCACCATCAACGGTATGTATGGTGCTGTAACCTGATTAAAATCATTGCTGCGAGGGATTGATTCGTTTGAGAGTATTGTTAATATACGTAATCCCAAGATATGATTGAATGTCATTAATATACAGATCTAATTTACAGTGAATTAATAATGCATGTCTATTGATAAATAACCCCACCCGGTTCAGTAAAATTGCTTCGTAACTGAATTAATGCATTTAGAGACTGGAATCATTACACGTCCATACGTTGATGCGATTATAATATATTTCCTCGGTAACGTGAATTAATAACAAATTAATTTATGTTTAAGTTAATTATCGATACTGGATCTGTCGATATCTATCGATATCGATACTGTTGATGTAAAAATGTCAAAGGTAAAAAAAACACATGATCATTATTTAACAGTGTTCAACGGTTTCCTTTGAAACTAATTTATTACTATTATCTCTTTCGTTCATAATTCATTTGATATTTGACACAGCTTGATTTAGTTAGTTACTGCTAAGTAAATTCGAGAATTATAAATTATCGATATCGATTCCGCGATAAAAAAAGGAACGGCTAAATACATTTGGTATTTGTTTTATTAGGCAAAAACTATTACTATTGTTAATATTGACAATACAATATTCCATTTTAATACAATTTATATAATTTGATTTCATACAAATAATTAATTTGAAGTTAGTTACAAATTACAAAATGTAATGTCAAACTTCAATGTTCGGACGCTTTCAACCATAGCAGTCAACACTTATGATTTCTTAAACCGCGTTCATACGTGTAGATTTCGGTCATGCTATCAATACATGAAAAAAACAAAAACAAAAAAAATTATCAATTTTCAACTTTTGTGGTTAATCCATATTTGGAATTAATGTATTTTTTTTTAATTTAAAGCGCTTTAAAATTTTAACTGAGCGACGCTACTAATTTATATATATCATATTATAGCTTAATTTTTTTTCATTCACAAATAAATCTATCACATCTCTTTTCCTCTGAGTAAAAAAACACGGCTTTACGCTCAAGTATCAATTCGCGCTTGATAGTACAAACTAGTTTGCGCAGTTAAGCGTGTCTATGTGGACGAATAAATGGTAGTTTGCACAAACGCAAAACGGCAACTTATACAAACTCGCGGAAACGCTATCAAAGAGTTGAACTGGTTTTCATTTACATAGGTTTTTTTTTTAATAAGTATTCCTTTTCCTCTTTTTGAAATCCAGTCCAATCAATAAAATCCTTTTTTTTTTGTAACAGTGGACCAGCGAGTAGGCTACCTCATGTTAAGTGGTCACCGCCCGTAGACATTGGCGCTGTTAGAAATATTAACCATCCCTGACTTCGTCAATATGCCGCCAACCTTGGGAACTAAGACGTTATATTTCTTGTGCCTGTAGTTATACTAGCTCACTTTCCCTTCAATCCAGGACACAACAATAAAAAATATTGCTACTTGGCGGTACCTCCCAAACGGGCTTGCACATGGCCCTACCACCAAGTAAAGTAGTAGTAAAGTATACATAAGTATGTGTTTATAATTCATCTATAATGGTATAGATAAAATAATTATGATTGAGTTTTTTATGTTTGGATAATGAGACAAACTCGATATAGAGCAACGTAAAAATCTTCAACTAAAGACTCCAACTAGTTGACTCCTACGCGGATGGCCTTAGTCCAGCAGTGAGATACTAACGGACTCTTATATTACAAATAACTCCTGTTTGATGCTACATATTGTTCAAATTTACGTAAGTATTAAATAATTGGCCTCATATCGACATAGTTTTTCATTTTTGTTAAAAACACATAGAGTCATTGTTTCTGCGCCTGATATCTATACATTAATATCTCCTGCGCTTTTCAATTAATCTTTGAGAAACCGTGGCAGTTTCAGGAAGGTATTATTATAAAATGAATTGTTCCATCAGCTCGAAGGCGCACACCAGACTGCTCTATTCAGATGTTATTTACAGGAAATAGAGTGCTCCTGTAGCTCAAGAGCATTAAACAGTCAAGTTTATATACAGTACTCATCATAACATAATATGACCGGCTATAAAAACATTAATCGTAATTTATCAAAGTGTCAAAGGGCAGTATAATAATTTGCTTATCAACTAAAGTCTCGTTGTTTGTTCGTTCTTAATGCACCAAGCGTTTAACCGATCATTTAACGGAAAATTTGATGTTGTCCGTTTTAAATAAATAATATGGTTTCCATGCACGGAAAGATTAAAACATCAAAGAGGTTGTACGCGATCATCTAAGTTATACAATTAGAGTGCTAAATAAATTTTACACCAGCGCCTTGTCCAGTCTTAAACTAGTTACTGTTCCTGAAGTAAAAATTTAAGACTCGCCAATTTCAATCCGAAGACTTTGGTAGAAAAATGATAGTTCAGATATATTGCGTCTAAATATTTCAAACAGTTATTCCACTAAGCGGCTGTTTCATAGAACCGATGAAATAATATAAAATATGTATATTGACGAAGCCTAAGTCGTCCAAGTTCTCGTACCGTTGAAAAGCAATATTATCGTGCGTTTGCCGGATTATTTGTTGAGTAGACGATAACTACCTTCCCACATATGGCTCCAGATACATGTGCATGGCTTACTTTGTTGGCTTGCTGACAATATTTCAGCACCTCGAACAACCCACACTTATCTAAACTATTAGGGGCGTCGGCTTATTTGAAGTCACCAGTGCTACTTTTCTTTCTGGCAACCTTATATTACTTAAATTTATGCTATATTAAATATAATAATAATATATTCGTACTAATAGTACCCTCTGGACAATTTGTATTTGAAAATTCTGGACCCTCGGATAAATAATTCGTGTGCATTCCTTCATGTACCGCTGAAAATGTATAAACATTTTCTGAGTTTTAATCGTGACTGAGCCAATTCGATGAAGGCACAATAGGCGTAACATCGTAGATCCTTTGTATTTGGTGTAGATGGATAATACTTTTGTTTATTTGTTTCATACTGATTGAAAGATTGATAATGATAAATTATCACTATTTGAAGTTTTTGCCCGTGGCTTTCTTGTTGCGAATTTTTCCTTTTTTTATTTGCTACCACTTTTCGCGGATACATGTAATTTATAGTTAAGCTAACATAATCCATATAATTATGTTTATTTTCTTGTGATTCTTAAACAAATATTCACCGGATGATTACTATTAGTTGAATTGTATTCTGTCCGATGTTTGAACGGCACCGCTTTGTAAAATGGCTCTTAATTGAATGGCAAATTAAACAAATTGAGACGGAATTTTATCCACCATTACTAAAACGAATCAAGCAAATGAAAACTGTACACTAAGTAGAGCAAACTTCGAAGTCTTTGAACCAATAATACGTTGTGAAATTCAACTATTCGACCTCTGCGCCATCTGAGCTCACAAGCCAAGGTTCCGAAATATTACTAATAACCTTAGAAATATATATTTTCACGCTATCGTGAAATTTATATTGTATAGTGAGCTATTTAAATTTTGTATCAACCAGCACGATTTATGAATAAATCTGAAGCGCGTTGAGTAATGAGAGTCTGACATGCAATTATTGTTGATAAACTATTATTTTAACAATTAGAATAATTTACTTTATATGGTACAAAGTAGACTATAACTATTAAATATTAAACTATACCACAGAATTGGTGAAATAAACATTATAGTCCATTTACTAAATTTTATCGAATAAAACTTCATAAATTAAAATGTAACTGTTTTTTTTTTACTGAGCAATACCTCCTTAATAGTCAGTATCATAAAAGTTTAGAGACTTCTTAGCGATGTGAAAAATTCACAAATTCAAATCGATTCAGTGGGCTATTGTCGGCCCCACTTTTAATATAAGCTTTACGCTTAATGGTAAATTGATAGAAATATTATTAAAAGTGTTTGTTTATATATATATTTTTTAAGTTATAAGTGGGAAACGAGCATGAGGATCACCTGATGGAAAGTGATGCCCATAGACATCTGGAACAACGGGAGGCTTGCTGGTGCGTTGCCGGCCTTTAAGGAATGAGTACGCTCTTTTCTTGAAGGTTCCCAAGTCATATCGGTTCGGAAAAACGGCCAAGAGAATGTCTTAAAAATCGGGCTGTTTTGGATTTTGGGACATCGAAGTGGTGAGGGTAATATTTGGAATTTTAACGAGATATCCGAAGGTGAAATTCAGCAGCCAGGATTAGTCCAAACAATTTGTCGGAACATGCAGAGTGATCCAACATCTCTAAGTAAAGCCAAAAAATAGTATTGATGAATTTTATTACATATTTCGTCTTATTCTTACTAATGTAAAATTAATGATGACAGAAAGGGATAAACCGGTTCATTTATGATATAATAGTTTCTGTCATCAAGACATCGTGATCTTCATCTAGCGCCACAAATACAGAGGTGATTATAAAAACACTTAATCCCATTGCAGTGCAATAATTGTCTTATTAAAATTTTGATTTATTATTAACAAATTGAACATTGATATTTGTTCGTAACTAAATATTGTTTTCAATTTCAACACTTAAAGATTTCTTTTCAAAAAACATTTATTGAAAACAAAATATGAAGTAAAAAGTTTTAGTAGATTATACAAAAATCTATTCCTCGACTTTATTTCTTTTATATATTATCCGCTTTCCATAAATATTACTGTTGAAACGAAACGTAGCTTAACCTTCAGTGTAATTCTTGGAAAGCATTTAATTTTTTTAGAAAAAATCTCACCAATCCATCGTTGTCATATGCCAGCTATAATGCTATCGTAAAAGTATTATTTTAGTCAAGTGTAGTCACTATCATATTTTGTCGTGTACATCAATGGATCCAACGATAGTTATGAAAGTATTTTACTCCGACACATATAAATGGCTTTTCTGCCCAGCCTAATCTGAATTTTCTGAACGGAGTTATGCGTACGTTGTTTCTTCATTGTGCCCTTAGTGGGTTGCAGATAAAATGAAACGAGGTTCAAGCTCAGTATGTCTGCATGAGGTTGGCACGGATACATATCATTGTCCCTTTCTCTCTCGCCGCCTTAGTTTTGCGCAAGCGTAATGTTGTATCAATTCGGTAAGGATCGGGTCTCGTGGGAGCCTCGCTTAGATTTGGCCAGGGTCGACGAAATTGTTTCTAAATCTGTCAGTTTATAGAAGAATTTTTCGAATATGACATTGCTTCATTTTCATATTTTAATTTAAGTTATATCGTCTCACCAGTCGTCTTACGATTCTAATTTTAGCTTTAGTCGTCTTGTTATATATATTTTTTATTCTTACATAAAGAAAAATATGTATCGTTGGGCATTTCATTTATAACCGTGAATGTTGAATTCCTTTAAATAGGGAACGATAGTATTAAAATAATTTATTTTAACGGTATTGTTATACTCAATAGCTCATATTAATCAGCTTTTTCCGTGACCGAATAAGTGGGTCAAAGCCTATTTAATTTGATATATTTCATCAATAAAATGTTTAACGAAAGGTTAGTCTCGATTCTTAAAAAAAAATCAAGGAAAATTATTATCCTGAAAATCGTCGTATTGATATCTACACAATACGGTCTTCAATTCGAACTTCGTACAAAGTAAACGATAAGTATTAAAAACCATGTTAATACAAGTATTTTATAGTGCATGTAGAATATAAAAGCCTTATCAGTAACATGCTGTACCCTAAAACAGTTATATTATTCATATTTTATTGTATGTGCCAGTTTCATACACTTGATTACTTTGCAGCAGTTTGTCAGATTGGTTGACGTTTATTGTTTCTGGTTTGCTCCAACACGTTGTAGTGAAGTTATATAGGCTAGCTTCCTCAATAAAAGGACTATATAACGTAAAAATAATTATCATTATTTGAATCGACTCGATAGTATTTGTAAACAATGGGTTTAATTTTTTTTTTATGGCATGTTTTGGCGCACGAGCACATGGGCCAACTGATGGTAAGTGGTCACCACCGCCCAAAGACAAAGGCGCTTTAAGAAATATTAACCATTTCTTACATCACCTATGCGCCGCCAACCTTGGGAACTAAGATGTTATGCCCCCTGTGCCTGTGATTACACTGGCTCACTCCCCTTCTAACCGGAACACAATACAGAATACTGTTATTTGGCGGTAGCATATCTGATGAGTGGGTGGTACCTACCCAGACGGGCTTGCACAAAGCCCTACTAACAAGTAAAAGTCTGCTTTAAAATATTTATATAAAAGTTAACATTTGAACATAATTACCGAATTATCCTGTTCTTTTTACAAAACCAAGTATTTGAATCAATTTTAATTGTGATAATCGAGTACTATTTGCCGCCCGCGGTTTCATTCGCGTATTTAGGGTTTGATCGTTATGTGTAAGTCATAAAAAGCAGCCTTTGTCTTTCATTGGAGTTTTCATCAAATTCGGTCAAGTGGTTAGGCCGTGAACGAGTTATAGAACGACTGACATACAAAACTACTTTCGCATTTATAATATTTGTATCGATTACTTATATTTAACCTAAAATTCAAACCAATATACATACAATGATCACAATCCAGAGATACGTCTTTTACCATATTTGTAACTTTACTTGTTTTTAAGGAACAGATAATGTTTCACGATCTACAGTATATACCACTGTCTATAGATAGTATTTTATTTGCAATTGTCGTTCAAATGTTATAATTTTACTTTCAGTTTGTACTATTCACAAATACAGTGAAGTACACACTGTAAGACTGTTTACAATTTAAACGCTATTGAAACCTAGCAACTTGAAATAACCGTAAATATTTTGATTATTATCACTCAAACAGGAACACATTCATCGGTAATGTCTGTGAATTAAAATTATTTATTCAAATCAATACATGAACAATTCAAACAGAACTTTTATCTCATTAGCGATTTAATGAAATAATTGGAACGACTAACTAGTTTTATTCTTGCTAGCCAGAACACGAATTAATAACCTATGAAATCATTATTCAGACACCCGACGAATTTTCTTAATCATTATTTGAGTTTTTGGCAAACTGCTTTGTCCGTAACCACCTAAGCTTTTATTCCTTATATGGAATTTAAAACCGCTTTATACACCGAGGTTTAATATAAGGTCAACCTCGACTATTCTTTTCAAAAATAAAAACAACCTTAATCATAACTGAGGACCAATTCTACTAATTTTTATCGGTTACGATACGATCCCAACTATATTCCGACCCGACTTCGAACGAATCTCAATTGGATCGATCGGGAAACGACTGAAAGAAAACGATAACGTCTCGATTCGATTTCAATAGTGACAGTTTGTTTCTAGGTTTGGTGTCCGGTTTTTAATTGATATGCCTAAACACTGATATCCATAATTTAACAATCCAAAAAACACGATTTTCTATTCAAGCTTATGTCCCCCATTTTACCCCCTAAGGTAAATATATACATTACAAATAATACATTTTAAATAAAACTTTGACAATTGTCGTTAAATCAATAACAGAAGCCTAAATACCCATTCTTATATTGCTAACATAAATATATACCGAATATCGAATGGAACATTTATTTTAAAATGCTTTCTCAGTGCTTATCTGTAGTGTAATGAATTGCTGTTGAAAATTTTTGTCATTGTTTAATATAAAATCCCCCGCCTGTGAATAGTGTACCATTCATGGTATCCGTCAGACAATTTTAAATTTTATTAAGTATATTATTCTAAGCAAACAGACAGAAGTATATCAAACGATGGAGACTAGCATTGCAATAATTACAAATTCATTTATAGCCAGCACAACAAAAACTGTTAAAGAACGGTTATATGATATATACCTCTTGCCTGTAATTATACTACCATTTAAACCGAAACACAACAATACAAAATATCTTGTCGGTTAAATGCGTGTGAATGGCCCATTATGCACGAGTAGAAAAGTTGAGCTATTATAATCTCACCTCTCTGTTGCTTTTAAGGTTTCATATGTAAACTTAAGATATAAATTTACTTTGTAAAAAAAATTCAGTCCAGTCTTGTAAAAACACCATTTTATTTTAAGAAGTTTGCTTGGAGTGTAGTAGGTCTGTGCTGCTCTGGTACAGGTTAGAGGACATGAGATTTTATCTAACAAATGCAGGTTTATTCACGACGTATGCGCAAACGAACCGGAGGCGACCTTAGAAAAGACAGTAAGGGTACTACTGGTTTTAAGTGTGTTTTCCAACTCTCGGTGCCAGTGAATCACATATACCATGCTTCTTGCGTGGTAATCGCTTAAATGTGAACCACTGAGCATATAAATGATTAAGCATATCATTAATACTTGCCTTAATTTATACACTTATGGATATCTCTAAACTTTTATCAGTTATATTAGAAAAAGTACTTAATGTTGTCCGATGGTAAGGTTTAAAATAATCATCTTTCAATAAAAGGTAAAATTCAACGACAGTCAAAATTTATGATACTATCGACAAGTAGCCCACGTTGACTTGAACCTTGGGGGGACTAATAAAATCTGTAGAGTATGAGGGGCAGTATGAGCTAGTAATTTACTTACCTATTTTAAAAATATACCGAAATAATACTTAGAAGATATAAATTTTAATTTATATGAATCATTAAAGTCAAAAAACAAATTGAAATCGATTTATTTAATATTTATTCTTTATATTTATTGTCAAGAAAAAAGTCTACCATTGGTTCGGAAATAAACACCTCAGAGTGGCGAAATAAACTTAGCGGGACTTTTCATTTTATACCATTTTATTTTAAAATTATTTTACAGTGTAATTTTTCATATTTCTATTTGAAATGGCCTGAAGGCGATCGTTTTATTCACAAGGTGTTTTATTATCTAAGAGGTAATGGGTTTTATAACACCCTTTAACAAACAAATGTTTTTATCCGTTTTAAAATGCAGGTTCCGATTGGTACATTTGTGAGTTTTTACTATTTGATTTGAAGTGTACGAAGCAAACTCAGTCTCAAACATTCCGATCATTATGTCTTGTGATTTGATTTATTCGAAGTTTTCAATGAGCTTATTTCATCTTACTGAGTTTATCCTTCTTTAGTCTATGCAGGGCCTAGACAAGAGCAGGATAAAGTCAAAAAAATTGTATACAAGTTAACCCTTAATATTATTAATAATATTACTAGTCTCTATTAGTCATTTTTATCTCGATAAAGGTTTACGTAACCTAATCACTGGACTAGACATTACTATTTACAATAGAACTTTGCTACCTAAATCTAAATCTCGGTGTGAGGAAATTCACAAAGGCCACGATTACAATCAAATTAAACTGATATAAATGGTTATTTGCTTTGTCAATTGTCCAATCCAAATAGTTAATTGATCGACGCTTAAAGCCACGACACAAAACGGTACCCGACATCAATTGGTACGCACGAGAATAAAGTATATTATTACTGGATTCAAATTTAGAACAGAAATTTATGTGAATAATTATTAAGGTCTAAGACTGTCTAGAGAGCCGAGATGGCCCAGCGGTTAGAACGCGTGCATCTTAACCGATGATTGCGGGTTCAAACCCAGGCAAGCACCACTAATTTCAACGAAATTCTGCCACATGTGTATTCCACAAACCCGCATTGGAGCCACGTGGTGAAATATGCTCCAAACCTTCTCCACAAAGGGAGAGGAGGCCTTAACCCAGCAGTGGGAAATTTACAGGCTGCTAATGTATGTATGTAATGTATGTAAGACTGTCTATCTATAATGCTAAGCTTATAAATGAAGAGAAGTTTTTTAAATGCCGTTCTAAAAAACTTCTCAACCATATCCATTAAACATACCCATACTTTACGATAAATAAATTTCAAATAAGATTATAGTATATAAGATCATTATATAAATAGCTCTAGAATTTCGTGTATTAATATAAATAAATAAGTAAATAATAATTATTATACATAGTATTATGTAGCATTAGTGTATTTAGTACAAATTAAAACATTCACCGAGACCAATATCGAAATCAATCGAAGTACCCAAAATACTAATACCATTTCCCCTTTACGTAGCCGAGCCCAGGCGTAGATCAAAGTAACTGTCTGCTCTTGTGTATCAGGGCGATTCGATATTTAGTAGCTACGAAATTGAACAAACGACGTTCAAGCTTAAATTTAACGAAATATTATATTACAGTTTTATCTCTATTTGTATCCTTAGTGGGAAATTAGATGACTATTTTTATTATTATTTTTGAAGTAAAAATTAAGTAGACATATCTTGTGTTTTACCAAATAAACAAAACCTCAAATGAATTAAATATTACATACCATCAAGACCAGTGCAATACAAATACTACTGAGCAATTAAAGTTATTTTACATATTTTAGTATATGGAATTATACTTAATTGGAAAGTTATATTTTGTTACTTGTGAGATGACCTCCGACAGAGAAGTATGGAAGAAGAAGACATGCTGCGCCGACCGCAAGTAAAATTAGGATAAGGGCAGGAGGATGATGGAAAGTTGTACTTTATCGTGCTTAAATATTTTTTTTGAGGCATATAACACAATATATTCATGATAAAAATGTTAATACTACCTAAGCAGAAGGACTTGCACAAAGCCCTACCACGTAAGAGTTTTTTTTTTTTCAAAAAGTAGATCTTTTTCTTGATTTGAATTGACATAAGAACGTGATGCGCTTAGCCAATTGATTTAGTTATAGGGTAGACCCATGGTGTGGTTAATTCAATGCAAAAATACATTTAACTTATATCAAAAATTGAGAGTCATTATTCAAGTAACTTTATATAAATCCACTACTAACCGACCTTGACTCGATGATGACTGAATGAAGTTTCAACCAAACCATCAACGCAAACCGCTAATCACTCTCTATTTTGAATAACAAAAGCGTAGAAACATCGACGTGTATTCATTAATGTTTCAGAAAATAAAAGTTTTTGTTGCAATGTAGACTTTATTTCTAATGAGATACGAACTATTCTACGCCTGCATATAGTGACTGGTGGCACCTCATACATGATTTAGCACATAGCGAATGAACGCCGTAGTTCAATTAATAGTTATGTATATTTATTCCATTAATTAGAACTCAAATGCCTATTAAATGACAGACTTCGTCGAGCACATGCTCGTTACGACTTAAATACTATGAAAACACTTGAGTATTGTTATTAAGCGAAGCGTTATAGTGAGCTGTCGCAGAGAAAGACTTCAGATTTGAAGTTAATTTTGAAGTTAATGTACATATACATTAATTGTATTCTGCCACGTCTATCTACTAAACAGCAGAGACAACAAATTGGTCAGTGTAATGAAAAAGGCTTCCTTATTTCCCTTTCCGTTATAGGTTCTCTCTTGTATCATGAGAAAGTATATTATTTGAATCCAAAATATTATTAACTGAAGCATAGCAATTGAACAACGAACATCTGATTAAGCTTATAAATATTTCATAACATTTCAGAAGCATGATCGTAGTCGGAGGACAAAGTCGTTATATTAAAAGAACAATTGAAATTCTACTCCTTTGACTCTTTCGTAGTTTAGTATTGAAATAATTCAAGCGATATTAAAAAAAAAATGATATGTAAACAGCCGATCTGAGCACATGCATGACGAGTCACAAACTTGGATCTAAGATTTCCTTGAACGGCGATACAACTTCAGCGGTATAACTTTAAAGATACTTTCAAAGAAGAAAATGTTTCTCGAGCGAACCGTTTGACATTTTGCTAAATAAAAATATGGAAATTTTAAATCTTGTGGCGTCTTTGAGATATTGTTTACATATTTTACCTTTAACGTTTATCGTACTAAAGTATAACAACTAAACTAATAATTTCCTTTAATATGAGTAATTATTAGTTGATCGATCACCATAATATATTTTAAGTGTAATGTATTAATAAGTCTGTGTAATTATTTTCATATACGCTTACTTACTTAAGCAACGGTTGATGCTGACGGTGACGAGCAATAATTAAAGTCATTTTAAGTCTTTTTAATATCCTATTTTAAGTTTTTTCTGTGTGTATACAATAAGATAACTTCGTAAGAATATTAAGACCTCACGTCTTACCTACTGATATTGACTTATTCGATAGTTTATTGCCCAGAACTAATTTAGTTGATTGAGTTAACTGTTTTGTTTTTCTTTTTATTTATTTAATTAAATGAGTCGTTTGTTGATATTCGGAAATTAATGTGGTAGGAACTTGGTATCACAAATAGCCATTTTTTGGATCTAAATATAACGGTAAAAATAAAAAGTATATCGAATGATTGTTTTCATAAACGTCGAAGCTCTTTAAGTAACGTCCTGTTAATATCGTTCGAGTAAGCAAAGACCTCTTCTAGTGAGGAAGTGGTTTGAAACTTAATGCACCACGCTGATTTAAAGCTGATTATGGCAGAATTTTATTAGAAACGAGCAGGTTTCTTAAGTTTTACTACATTGGCGTGTGGAGATCAACTATATACAAATTCATCACATAAGATTTAATTTTTCTCGCTTGGATTTTATTTTATTTGTAACCACAATCTAAGGTTAAGATACACGTTTTATATCCACTGGGCTGTTGGATGTTACATTTTTTTTTTGTGATATTGGTAGGGAGACGAGCAAATGGGCCATCTGATGGTAAGTGGTCACCACCGCACATAGACAATGGCGTTTTAAGAAATATTATCCATTCCGTACATCACCAATGCGCCACCAACCTTGGGAACTAAGATGTTACGTCCCATGTGCCTGTAGTTACACTGGCTCACTCACACTTTAAACTGGAACACAACAATACTGAGTACCGGTGTTTGGCGGTAGAATATCTGATAAGTGGGTGGTACCTACCCAGACGGGCTTGCACAAAGCCCCATTGTTATCAATGAAAAAATAAATTTCCAATGTTACCAATTTCGAATTTATATAAATCAATAAAATTACGCAAAATAATTACTTATATTTACATATAAGTAATTATTTTGCATTGGTAATGATCTCAGTAAAAATTCTACTAATGTCATAATCTTCATACTTATGTCATATATGTGGTGTATTTATATGTATATAAATATATCATAGTCTATAATTAAACGTTATATTGATCATAATATATACACTGTATCCACAGCAAGCTGCAGCTCATAATATTTTATTGTCAAGAAATTCTCAAAGGTAGCGTTCTTGTTCATCAGTTAGGGTGGCGATGTCCAATTCCCAAGCCTTCGAAATCATTTATTAATGGGTCGTACACCTGATCTCTGTCCGGTCATGTCAGTTCGCCGGTCCATCGGACTCTTGAGAGCAATAGAACATACACCTAAACGAATATTTAAAATTTTTCAACTTTTGATTAAGAAATTAAATAATGAGTTTATTCTAATAAAGTGTTTCGAAAGTATAAAATAAACAGCCACGTTCGAAATTGTTATTCAAACTATGAACCGTAATAATTAAAAGTAAACAAATATAAACGTATTAATAATATTATTACAGTTTTGTTGCCAACGGTACCTTTTGTTGCATTCAATTACATAATCAGATTATCAGAATTTGAAACACATTACAAAATACAGTTATATACATTCAATGATATATTGCTGATGTCCTGAACTTCGAACTTAATTCAAATATAGTAAGTATTAATGTAGCGTGTTGAATAACCTATTTCAGGAATGCTTAAGGAATATCAGCATGCAGGAAAAGGTTGACAAGCCTTTATTTTTTTAGTATCAGTGTTTGTTATAATTATTTGTTAACAGGATACAACGGTTTGTGATGTCGATATTACTGATTACGAGACTCTTTTTTATCACTTGACAAACTCCCATCAAAACATTATTAGATAAGTTCCAATAACGTTTGTGACTTTAAAAAAGGAACGACAATACAATAATGTAAGTTCAATTTATAATACATTTAATTTAAATAACATAAATCAATCAGTCAAGTAGCATGCTTATTAGGATAATATAAGTGAATTTATACTCATTGTTAGATATTATTATTAAAAAATATGTATGTCTAGAGGTATTAAAATGCCGTTAATTGCGACCTATTAGGATCACTATATAAATCGAATCGATTAAATTTAATGGATAATGATGGCCATCAACAAGTCTATCCGTCCGGAGTAAGAGGCGCTTTGAATTTGATTGTTCGTTTAATATTGCAGACCTTAATACAATATGTATGAATAATAAATCCTAAAGCTCTATGAAAGCTGTGATGAATGAAATATCAGATTTGAAAGTGTCGATACTCTATAGTGATTTTAAGAGCTTTGTCAATTCCTTAAACTTACTAGTTTATTCATTGGTTCTCTTAATCGAAGCTTATTCATATTGACTGACTGACTCGAGATGATGATGAGAAAATGGAGATCTTTCAAGCGGCCCAAATGATGAAACTTATTGAATTTTATTTTATATTTTCTTTATTAAATACTTGAATATCCTTGACCTATTACATACCATTAATTGAATAATTTTGTCTATTTCGTGACCGATTAAAATATTTTAGATCTCTAGGTTTCGTTTGAGCCACCATTTTTTTCCGTTGATCTTGGAATTCTAAAAATATATTAGATTTACTGCCAATGTTCAAAAAATTAGTTGCTACTTAGTGTTTATTGACATAAAACAATTTTATCACGTGAAGAATAAACCCAGGATCATGGTATCTACAACCCTAACAAGCAGCCCAAATTATATAATTTCTCATGAAGTGTGTAAAAATTCGGATCACTTTTTAAGAGGCCAAATTATACGCCAGAAATGTTTTTGGACGTTGACAGTGTCCACACCTCATCGGGAAACGCCTCGAGAAGCATGTCGGATTTCTCGAAATAAAAAAGCTCATTTGTGTTTGCCCTTAAATCAATAATCAATAATTATTGATTAGGCGCCGATTTTATTTAATTATCAGATATTCTACTAGTATTTATATTAATGTCATCCTGACCGATTCCGGCCACAGCGAAAAATCTCAAGCAAGACCAGCCAAGTTGGCTGGTTTTGCTTGTTATGCGTAGTTCGCGTGACATATGATAGTGCACAAGTGTTTGGGCTACCACGGGTCTTCTCTTTATTCCCTCATACTCATAGGACAGCAAACGGCGACAAAACGAAAAAAACAGACGGCTTAACGAGAGTGTAAACGCTTCCAACTTCCTGACTGATAATTAATATTTCGATAGAAATAACCAGTAGCATCGGTCTGACCTGGGGATCAGTTGCTTTATATCTAGATATACTTGGTTGCTCGCAACCAGACCAACGAGACAGGCGGCATTATATGATATTTAGTATACATAATTTAAGTTATCGGAATATGATCACTTCTGATAATAACCGACAAGTAATTTTAGAGTTAAGACATTTATGTATTAATTCCGACAAAATCTACGAAAGTCGAGACTTAACCGATATTATAATTAAAAAGTTAATTTTAATTATATGTACAAAAATGTCTAACATTGATCAAACTAGTATTTTATTTATAGTTATCTTCTTCTTAATTAATGTTTCATAAGCGAACAACATCGATGTGATTATGTATCCAGCATTATTTTAATCTAATTAGCGAGAGTAGGCGAGCTCAACTAATTAATATGTATGTATGTATTTTGCATGAAGGAAAAGGAACAAACACGATTCGAAATCTTTTTTCAGTAACACGTGACTACATTTCCCTATCCGACATTTGTGAACTCATTCGTAATTATTATACCAATTTCAGATTTTTGAGTTTAAATTTGACTACACTTTATCTTCTTAATAAAAATATATAATATAAATATAAATATCTATAGCGATTAATCAAGCTGTTTTAAATTGGCTTATAATGTTTGTTATTGAAATTCACGCAGTCTTTCGGCACCGGAAATCAAGAATTCAACAATGACATTTGCGGCAATGTTCAAATAAAAAAACTTTATTGTCTTTCCTTTTAGAAATTGCTTCCAAATTTAAATTTATTCATGGGCACATCTATGAGGAGGCGTAGCTTTGCTATTCCAACCAAAGCGCTTGCATGGGGCCCTTGATTGAAGCGAGCCACAAACTTTCTTGTATTTGAAAACGTGATAAGAGCTTCAAAGCTTTAAAAAAAATCTTAAAATTCCACACATGGGATTTAAGTGATATTATATTATTGATATTTTTTACGATGACGAAGAAGATAGTACGCGTATTATATGGGACCTTAAAAATCTATGCCAAAAAGTATAAAATATAGTGGTAAACTATGCTATTAGCCTCATATATATAAATAAGTTCTTACAACTGTGAAAATATTTTGGTGAACTTATTTAATGCGTTTATTTTGATCATATCGAAACCATCAGGTATCAAATAAATTTATTTAAAGCATCGGATTAATTATTATTTATCAGAAATACAATTTGTTTTTATAAAGGCTCAGTACAGCGGAACAATAAGAAATATTTTCCCTAAAATATATTTATGTTTAATCCTTTAAAATATCTATACGTTAAAATAATAAACCAGTTCTATTTTCAAATGAAAATTTATTTATAATCTGTAATTTGTGGCATGCGTTCAATTCCTTTGTATTTTAAAAATAATACGTAATATATATTTTTTTAAACTAAAATTTCATGATGTAGGTATAATTTTTTATCATAATTCATTTTTTTGCTTATGAAGTGTTATGGACAGAATCGTATATCAATGTTCGAATCGTAACTAATATAAAAATGAGTTTGATTATTTGTTTTTAAAAATGTTCATATCTAAAATACTCTTCCGACCATCATTAAATTTTACATACCCTTTATCAGGGGTACTGAAAAGAACATACAACTGTCCCCTAACACACGCGGGCAAAGCCGCGGGCGGAACCTATTTATTAATAAATCGTTGGCTCGTAAACTACTTGAGTTAAATTTGTGACATCCAAAATATTTTAAAGAATTAATCTTTTTTTTTACACAGATTAAAACTTGTCTTGTTTTGACCGAGTAGAATATTATAGAGCTGGATGTCAAGCATAATCAAGTAGCTGCTTAATACAAATAGTATCTATTTCAAATTCGATTTAATTCTAGCTTCCATACGTATTCATTAACAACATTGTATTTATTTATTGAAGATACATTACAATATACAAATACAGATTAAAATCATGATCAATACTACAAATTTGAATTAAGAACAAGAATTTCGACGAAACAACAACATAGTACCTTTGTTAGAGGAATTGATTATTGAACTAAGTAAGGAATTTAATTTCAACTTGTTAGATTGCCAGAAATTCTGGATCGAGACGGTTTCTCAATTGACCTGTTTATTATTTCAATCTATATCTTGTACTCAGTCGCATAAAATCTCAATATCTTGTATAAGCATTGTGCACATAGGTATCAATGGTAGGTAGCCCATAAAACGGAACCAGAAATCTCGGGTCGGGGCAGTAAAAAAATATTAGATGTTATTTGGCAGAATAGTCTGGAAATTGAAAGTGGCTGGGACAGTTTGTAAATCAGTTGCCCCTGTTTCTACCCGGTTGCGTTGAATCCGGTATTTCATGATGCATGAAATGTTGCATTATAATAATTCCTCATCATACAAAGGACAAAATCCCTGATATTGAAATAGTTAATGAAATAATGCAAGATAGATCTGTATTTTTTAAGACTCAAGCTGACAATCACATACTATCGGATGGTTCAATGATCTAAGCTAACATTAAACTATTTTTTTTTATTATTTTGATTCCAAAGAAAATTCTTTAAATATATTTTTTATCCAAACGTTAAATATTCTCAGAAAGTAATCTTCGTAAATTAGATAGCAATCAATGAGTTTAACATTTCAGAAAACGGACGTTGTAGTTATATGTTTATTTCGTATGTTATTGTTTGCACAGAGATATCATTTCTCCGCCCGCTCATTTAAAACAATAACATAACCTTGAACCTATCGGAAATATTACGGAACATTGCAGTTCGTTTTTATATTTTAATTAGTATGTTAAGCACGCATGATTTGTTTATTCTACAATAATTTAAATTTTAATAAGCATTCGTATATAATGTTTTTTTTTTATTATACATAGGCGGACGAGCAAATGGTAACCACCTGGTAGCCACCTGATGGTAAGGGGTAAGCATCGCCCAAAGCCAATGACGCTGTAAGAAATATTAATCATTCCTTACATCGCTAATACATCGCCGACCTTGGGAGATAAGATGTCATGTCCCTTCTGCCTGTAGTTACACTGGCTCACTCACTCTTCAAACTGGAACACGACAATACTTACTGCCGTTTTGGCGGTTGAATATTTTATTATGAGTGGGTGGTACCTACCAAGACGGGCTTGCACAAAGCCTTACCACCACTTATGTAGTACAATATTTATATATTAATATAAATGTTTAGAGTTTTAGTTTGAGGATAATTTCCAAAACATAATTTAATTTGCAAGATTTTTATTATAATAAGGACATTTAAATACGAGATTCATAAGTTCTTATGTTAATTGAAACTCACGGGAGTTTCGTATTTAATTCAGGAATATCATATTTAATTAGAATAAATTGTATCAAGAATGACTTGCGTTTAATAAAAAAAAAATTTTTGGTATTCCTGAAGAACTATGAAAAATAATAATTTAAATATATGTTTATTACTTTATTTAAAATTAAGCAAGTCGAAGCACCGTATTTAATTAAATTAAAAATATTAATTAACATTTAATATTTATTTTTAATAATAAAATTTTATTATGAATTTCGTAAATATTTTTATAAAGCTTAGTATTATTTGAGGTAGGCTTACGCTTTGTTTATATGAGATCGTTGACTGCGCTTGCGCCGGCGTCGAAACGCGTATTTATTTTTTGTGATTTACACGCTCATGACACTGACATACCACAAGTTCAAGGCCTTGACCTTATAACTGTTTACATGCTCATTGCTACATTACTTAAATGTATCCTTAACTATTGTAAAATTGTGTCCTAAATATTCAATCCTCTTCTTTAAACGAAATTAGCCTTTATTTACTGGAGGAGACGAGTCAATTTGAAACAAAATATTTCCAATATCGTCTTCTTGATATATTACGTTTTAGCATTTAATTATTGTTGTTATTAATTATTCAAAATTGAATCGTTACTCTGATTTACTCTTCAATGCGGGAACATGCGGCTTGCACTCGCCACTATTGCGGTGCTGTGTGATTTGTAAACAGTATTGCGGTCCAGCGCAGACACGCATATTTGCAGCGAAATTAGTCTAAAAATCATATACCGTGACTATTGTTTGGCCAATCAAATTCAGCACTAGAAAGGATTTTCCTGAAATTCCGAAGCCTTTCCGGGTACAGGTATCGGTGCCGTCGGGTCATTCATTACCCGTAGCCGTAGCGTATGTTTCTTAAAGCATACGCGACGGCTGCTTTCTCGTAGCGCGCCTCGTAGCGCAGGCGGCGCTACGAATAACTCAATACCATTGATTTAACGGGATAGAGTGTCGGTCAAGTCATTCTAGATTAAAAAATATAGACAATAAAAAAACGAATGCTAAAGTTATTTTAAATGTATCGACATTTTAATGTTTTAGCTCATTAAGATTTAATTTTAATAAATGTTCGTATTACCGAATACTAATATGTTTTAGTGAAGTATTAACTAAGTAGCGTATTATCCAAAAATATATATTGAAACCTGAGGTGAAGATTTATATTGTTGATTATGTTGCATTAAATTCGATATACTCAATTAAGTTATATTAAAGTCAGTTAATATCTACGACTTTCATTCTTGAATATTTTATTTTTGTTCAAATTATCTCGGACCTTTCGTAATTTAGGCGTTCTATTTTATTTCAAAGAAAATAAAAAAAATATATCGTCGTTATAAGAACGTAGATAACTAATGGTGAAATATATTATGCTATCTTAAATAACAATTATGCCAAAAATTTAATAAATAAATTAGTGAATTATATTTATTTATTTAGTTACATATATATTTTTTTGTTTATTTATAAGCTTGTTCAATCTTGAATAGTGTAACTGTTATTCGTTAATAATCAGTTAATAATCAGTTAATTAGTTAACCGATTTTTTTTTTATATAATCTATTTTTTCAGTGATCAAAGCTGTTGGATCGTTCAAGTCTAACGTTCCTGCGAACGAGCAACGTACAAGGTTGATTGAAAATATGTATATATTATCATACTACAAATATTTATAATAATATATACTATTTATATATTTATTATTATTTTATTAATTGTATTTAATGATATAAACAAAGTATCATTTGGCGAAATAGCCCATTGAATGAAAAAGCTTGAACTAGGCGAGTTGAATTCCGGAGAAGGACATCGATCTTCCTTTTCCCAGATATATAATTAATGAAGGTCAATGTTAAGTTATGTGTTCCAGCGTAATTACTGAACATAATTTCAGGGTTAACAGGCGCCACCTGCGTGTTGTCAACGGTGGTTATAGTGTAAGTACAGTCGTGACCATTTAAGTGGTACCCTTTTAACATCAAAGATAAATAGATTCATTTTATATTAATAAAAATAATTATACCATTTGGGTTAGAATGACAATATTATTATTTTGTAAAACGATTACCGATTTGTTTTGGCTTTTTTTTTTATTTGATATTATGACTGTCAGATGTAATCGTTGTCCTTTTTATGATACAAAATTAAATATTATTTCTATTTGTAATTAAGCTTAATGTTTTGTATGACTTCCAAAAGAAGTCGTGTAATGTTTTCAGGGTTCAAGTGTATAGGTTGGTAGCAGATTGGGGTACCGTTTTTTATAATTTTACTGTTGTAGTTATTTTATACAGCTGATAGATTCGTTTAAATTTTGATAATGAATTCTATATATAGTATATATATAGTATTTTGATTTTGTCGATGGTTAAATAATTATGATTGATTAGGAAACTTAGCCGATTTTACATAAATGTTTTTTTTTGTGTTTGAATGTTAATAATAGTAGAATAAGAAATAAAAATTGTGTTTTTATCAAAAAAATACGAAGACCATTGATTTTTTTTTTATTAAAGCATAAAGGAATATACGTTTCAAATATCTTTCAATACCGTATTTTAAGAGTTATAATTTATACGCTGATACAATACGTGGGTACATAAATATAGAGTAATAAAAGTGTGGATTTATAATATAATTTCTACCGTACGTATTTCTGAAATTTATTTAAAGTAGGATGAATTTTAAATTGATAATGCTTCTTTACATAATGTATTTTTTTTATTTATAAAATAAATAAACCGTTATTTACCAAAATGTAATAAATAAAATTAAATGTGATTTATAGTGTCAATAAAAAAAATTGACGCACTTTTTTAATTAAATAAAAATTAAGATGATATTTTCTTCTTTTAAATAGTATCTTTAAAAAGTAGTCTGTACTAAAATTATACTTATGAGCCGCATTTAAGACTTTTCTGTGATAACGATCTTTATCACGCCAGATAACTTCAACCTGGTAATAATCTTCACACTGTTTGACGCACTGACACGCAGACCTTACTTTAGAATGACTTCTAATAAGATGAATTCGATTTAAAAAATAGTATGACTTCTAAAAAGACGGGTTCGATTTAAAAAAAAAAAACAAGAGAAAATTGACGAATTAAACTATTTTTCTATATGTAATATACTCACGCAGCGTGATCAGCATGCGGCAACCAGGCAATCGCGAGAGATACCACAAGCGCAAAGCTGCGAATCAAACGCGGTCGTTTGGATTGCATGTTTATGTCGGCACAGCAACTAACAAGAACTGCCGGTAAACGCGTGTGTCTGCCTGTCGACGGACTATCACACTGTCAGGGTCTTGGCTCAGTGCGGGGCCCGCGCTTGCGCCCTGCGACCTATCGACCGCCCGGCCCGACCCGCCCGGACCTCTCCTTCCGCTCACCGCTGATGTTCAGATCCTCAACACTTATCGAGCGAAAAACACTAACTAAACTCTCAAGATCGAAATAGATTTTTCACCACCCCCCATTTTTTATTGTTTACCTCTTTAAATCTTAGACGCCGCCATGCGGCTGCGCTTTCGTGAACTATGTTCACACGGGAGTGTCTCCAATCTCATTCAAATTGCACGTTGATGCTTCTGTCTCATTAAATATTTATAATAGAAGAGTTCCTGGTGCCGTCACTGTACTCACTGTTTGCAAATTTAATGCGTATTCAAATAACTGATAATGGTTCGATCTTTACCGAAAATGGACGAATTGGAACGAAAGCTCAGTAATACTTTAATGACACCTTTTGTTATTTTCAATTACCTAACCGTACCATATTTGTCAAGTAGGGTTTGAACTTGACCTTGAAAACAACACCCGACACACGACGTGCTTTGCCAATTAAACTTGGTCCTGCTGAGTCGGATTTTTAAATAATATATTTACATTTACGCCTTAATTTCTTACATATCATTAGAAAATATAAAATAATAACAAAAAAAATCTTTATTATGCAAACAAACACGTTAAATGAAAAATATTTTTTTAGTTGTGTAACTGTTCATGTCAAATAAAAAGATTATAAATAAATAATAAAATTTCATAAAGGTTCGATCGTGCAGCTTCCGAAAAACCTAAGAGTTGATTTTATTAGAATTTCAACGAAATAAATACTTTTACATTTTAATTCTAACATATTTTATTTCTGGAAAATTTTACCAAGGACTCGTTCAAAAAGTAAGCAGTTATTATCTCAATACGTGGTTCGTTACTTGCAAATGTACTGGACTCCAGCACTTCGTATTAAATTTGTTAGTGAGATGGAAATCGCAGGCATTGCCTCCAGCTCAAAGTGAGCATCCAAAGTTGTTCAGTCTTGACCGCTCAAAGCGCAACGTTTTCAACGACGATTTCATATCGTATCGAGGCCGTATCGAGTTGGCCCTCTCAAATACAGCTTCATATATCTGTATCTTAGAACACATAATTAAAAACAGTCATCGGTACACATACAACAAATCAACTACAAAATAACCTTATGTATAACCGAAAAAAAATAAAAATATATTACGAAATTAATATTTCTTAAAACTTAATTAGTATTCTTTTTTTAAATCCTTTTACACTAAAAACATATTATTATTAAATTCAATGTTTATGTATTATATAAACTCGTTAACGATATTAATATTATCATTATTCAAATAACGAAGACATTAGCATGCTTACTGTTTAATTCAGATACGAATCAATCGTTTCTCCCAACTCTTATTGGGTGCTACGCCTGCCGCATTGCGTCACTCGACCATTCAGGTATTTAACTCTACATAGGCCGGTTAGCCGACTCTGGAACGAATGTGCACTTAATACACAGCTAATTACTTAAACGAATATTTTATAAATATTTAACTTGCTTTTAAATAAACAGCTAAAATATTGGCATTGCTCGAACTGCAAACAAATATTATGGACATTGTATTTTTTTGACAATCTAATGCAGAACTTTGACTTTTCAGAGTGAAAACTTGAACTATTTAATCAGTTATTTTGATGCCAAATCTCAACAAAATCTTTCCAACCGTAAGCGTATCGCAAATTTTCCAGAGTAGACAAATTATAAAAAAAATAATTGGTCCGAATAATGAGATAAAAAATAATTTAACTTCTATCAAATACATTTTGTTCTTCTTTGACAATTGAATGTTATTTATAGGGATAGATATGTATATAATCAATGTCTAGTCTCAAGAATTTAATATAAAAAAGTAACTGCTCATAAGGCGTGTCCCAGTGGTGGGCGAAAGGCTCCTCGGCTTAAGATGATGAAGGTTAAAAAATTAACTTTCAACGGTTTTCTACTTCGGGTCATTTGGTGATACATTTGGCAGTATTTCATCCATACAGCCTGTATCGTGTGTATACAATGTTTTCCTTCACTGGAAAACTGTGAATATAATGTTTTATTACTTCTATAATATGGATCGGTAAATAGGCTACCTGATGTCGGTTCTGTAAAATATATTAAGTTTTCATTACACCTCCAATGTGCCAAAAATCTTCATGTTATGATTAATATATGTATAACTCATTCTTCAATCCAGATATTTATTTCGTTTTTACTAAAAATATTTACATCAGCACATGAATTAATATTAACGAAAAACAAATGTTGACATAATATACAATTACATGTATATATTCATTTTTAATCGTAATGGAATTCTTAAATCTTAAGAGAATATTCTCTTTGCGCCATTCGAGCTTTACTAAGATATAAATTATATAATTAATGTCTCGAAAACAATGTGGTCAGAAAATTGTATCTTCATAACCAAATAGAGAATTTATGATCAAATCTCAATGTTAATAAAAACTACTGTTCACCTGGATTAACTGTATTCACGCTTCAACTATATCTGAACTGGATCCGATGATCCACTCTCTAGTTGAACTTACCTTAGAAGGAGATTAAACAACACTATTCGGTGGAAACCATCTAAACAAGTTTGATTATATACCTACATATTTATACAAAATGTCCGTCCAGGGTTCGTATTAAAATTTATACAAAATTATATAATTTAAAAGGGAAGTGTGAGGGGGCAACTGTCCCTTGAAATAGAAATTTCCAAAAATTCTTAATGAACGTCTACGCGAAAGGAGTAATCGTTCTAATTCAATCGGACTTATCGTTTTGGAGATCACTCATATTATATCTGAAGATTTCCAGTAGAACAAATATTTTAGAAGAAGGGTTACATGGTACAGTAATTACTTTGCCAATAAGCACCAAGGGAACACCGTGGGGAACATGGCGAGACGAAACTAAATAGACAGCGTACAGAATTATTTAGTATTGCTGGTTGGTGAACGTGTGATGAGTGTTACCAAGCAATAGGTTTGCACAAAACCCTACCACCAAGTAAACTTGCAGTAGAAATTCAACTATCAGCAATTCTACCACAAAAAGCCTGATTGGTTGACCCAGTGTAATTACGAAGTAGCACTTCCTCATGTATAGTAACAGTAAGATTTAAATGACAACGTAACAGTAAGTTTTTACCATAAGCAATATTTCTATACAAGAAAAAGACATGCTTTCATTACCTAAATATCTCCGGTCAAATTTCATACTCACCTGTTTGTGTTTCAAAACTTCTTTAAGTTTATTAAACTTTATACTATTTGATCTTACATAAAAAGAACAAAATGGACTGAGCACTAACATCAGAAAAAATAACTCTGCACGTTGTCGGTTTCTTCAAAATAATGTTAAATGATGGATTTAAAGAGACTTCTTAGCTCACTTGAGTCGAGTCCCGCATTGAGTAACTGTAGTGATTTTGTCATCGACTAAGCGTTATTATCGCTTTAATTACGTCTTGATCAACATCCTTGAGCATCTCGAAGTAATGACGTCACGCTCGTCATCAACACTGATTCGTCGTAATTTATCTGATCCTAAAGATCTCAAAGGTCCCTGCTCATATTATTCAAACAATTTTTTTATGTTATAGCTTGAATTTACGGTAATTAAGTTCGAAAATTCTGACAAAATGACGGATGACAAAAAAGACACGAAGATGAAAAACAAACGTGTTTTTTTTGTCGTTTTTGGTAATAATCGTACAGAACCTTTCGTGCTTTACTCCGACTCACACTTGGCTGATTTTATTAATAATTTTATATAGGGTTTCCATATTATTTACAATAAACTTTTTATCACCAATAACAATATAAGTCAGAACATTCAATGTGAAATGTAATAAAATACCCCAAAGAAATGTTGAATATTACGATTCCCATGAAGTTATTTAAATGAAGGTTTTATCGTGGATGTATTTGAAATATTTATATTTGTCGCGAGAATTAATTTTTCATGCAGTGGAAAACTTAATAATCGAGTGTTCAAACGTAGTCTATGTCTTGATAAAGCTTTAATTACACACTTACAAATACTTGTTTTGACCTACATTTCTAAAAATACTTTCGTAGCTATGGGCGAACGTGCACGCTATTAAAATTCAATTTCTGATTATATAACATTTTACACGCAAACTACTCAATATACTTTGCGCGGCTATTTACTCAAGCTACGTACAGTTCAACCCAAAAACTTAGTAGCAATCAATACGTAACAGATACCAATATTTTTTAACCAAAACAATAATATTTTGTTTCGCTGTTTTCCGGCACGAAAAATAACTGAGCCTAAGTCAGTGAAATTACAGGCAAAAGGGTCATAACAACAAAGGAACTTAGATCCCAAGCCTGACAGCATATTATCAATAATGAATTAGGATTAACAAATGTAAATAAATAAATATTGGACAACATCACATACATTACTCTGATCCCAATGTAAGTAACTAAAGCACTTGTGTTATGGAAAATCAGAAATAGCGACGGTACCACAAACACTCAGAGAGAAGACAATATAGAAAACCTATGAACTTTGTCTACATTGACTCGACCGGGAACCGGTGTACGTAGTACTCGACCACGGAGGTCGTTAAAAATAATAGTAATGTTTTGAAATCCTTATGAAAAGTGGTCCCTTCTCAAAGGAGACGAAACAATTGCACACCACATAGCTTGCACATAGCATGCACAGGTGTGTGCGTAAACGCGACTGCATTTTCTTTTTCCTCGCACTTTAATCCTTTGGTACGGCAAATCCGACGTTTTTTGATGGATAAGTTTTTGTGCAAGCACATTTGAATAGGTACCGACTATTCATAATGTATGCTACCGTCAAACAGTAGTAATTGTTCAGTTCCAGTTTGGAGGGTGAGTGAACCAGAATAACAACAGGCACAAGGGAAGTAACATAACATCCATTCCTAGGCTGGTGCCGCATTGTCAATGTAAGGATGGTCAATATTTGTAATGGTATGAATATCTAGGGACGTTGTTGACTACCTACCGAACGCTATACGAATGGATATAAGTGCCTTTGGAGCGCGGGAGTGTTTACTTAGAGGCTGCAACTAAGATTTTCTCGTCAGAATAACCGAAGATTTTTTTTATTAATAATCTAAGCTTAGAACCTGGTTTCAACGATCTGAGCCGTTAAAATCTGTGACTTTAAACCTCAACCACTAAACTAACGAGCTAATAATTTTAATTAAGTAAATTGAAAACATTATCTATTCATTAATATTCACATGGAAATTGTAATATTTTGGTAAACAACTTTTTTAATCTGACTGTACTGTCGTTTACGCTTACCTGTATTATTTATTTGATAAAATTAGTCTTCAAACTAAAACTTATTCTAAAAACTATTCACACACCAGATAAATTAGAATTCGATATCGGTTGATTTTCATTACAATTTTTAAGTATCAAAATTCCAATTTATTTCGTGAAGTGTATGTGCGGTCGATAGCTAAATATTCGCACTGGCGTATCTAAAAAGGTTCCATCGTATAATTACTATCAAAGTTTTCGTAATTTAGTAGTAACGAAAGAAGATTTTAGAAAAGACGTTTAATGCTTTGAAAGCACCTGTAGAAATAAATACACTAAACAACCACCAAGTAGGTAGAGATTACGTGAAACAGTTGTGGCAATCATTATATTTTTTCTAGAGGTTTCAGCATAACAGTCGCTCTCGCTTCGCTTGGTCGTGCAGGTATGTTCGATGCTTTCTTACTTCCAATTAGTGCCCTCTGCTAGATGCGGGTGCTGTTTAATTGTGAATAAAAGGGCTCATATCCGCTCCTCTAATGAAGTGCCTACTTAGAAGTTTTTAAGGGAATTCAAGGAAGAGTAGACTTGCGACGGAGACATAATCGAATAATTAGCATGAATACATTATAAGATATATCTTAGAGACGACGAGGGATTGGTCTACTATTTCCTAAAATATGGAATTAAATTACAATTGGACTTTGGAATAATTGCAATTGCAAAAAAACATTTTCACTGCGCCTCCCGTGCCATGCTCGTTTCTCGATGGATCTACTCCATCTCCAGCTCCAGCTCCAGATCCAGCTCCAGGTTTCAGAAATTTACTTTTAGTTTAAATCCCTTAATTGGATGATTAGATGTCGTACAAGTAAAGTAAAAATGGAAACCATTTTTAGTATTACGGAATTCATTTAAATTTAATAAATTGTCTCTAATCTACCTCAACCCTTAATAGAATCACATTTTTGGATGTCTTAATACGCACACATGCGTGCTAGTACCATCTTAAAGTAGGGAGACGAATTACGTGACCGCTTAAGGTGCCAGATTCACAGAAACATTTTAAGTACATTAATTGTCATTGAAATGAAACACCAGATTTTCAGAATTGTTATACATAAAAGGGACACGCAAGGATAGAAAATAACAAACCAAATACTAGAACAGGCATCGTTTCGTGCGAGTGACAGCAAACAATTTATTATCTATTATTTTTTTAAACAAAGTTATGTTAACCGATAATTTCTGGTTCAAACCCAGGCAAGCACCACTGAATTTCATGTGCTCAATTTGTGTTTATAATTCATCTCGTGCTTGGCGGTGAAGGAAGACATCGTGAGGAAACCTGCATATGTCTAATTTCAACGAAGTTCTACCACATGTGTATTCCACCAACCCGCACTGGAGCAGCGTGGTGGAATAAGCTCCAAACCTTCTCCTCAAAGGGAAAGGTGGCCTTAGCCTAGCAGAGGGAAATTTACAGGCTGCTAATGTAATGTATGTAACGAATGTGCCGTTAGTTGTGATTTTAATTTAAGTCGAACAACAAAAGCCGACGGGCGATCGCGTACAGCAATATAGTAAAGCACCAAATGCGAATGCAATAATACAGGTGGCTATATGATTGGTCAATACTAATTCACAAACACAGCAGATTTATGTTAATAATAGCTTATCCGTGCGAAATTTTACAACACCTTACAAATCGCACACAAACCATTTACATCCCACATTTTACTCCCTTAAGGGGTGAATTAAAATGGAGATTTAAATGTCTATGTCCTTTAACGGAACCAAAATATATCCTTACCTAATTTCATCTGAATCGGTTCACAGATTTTAGCGTCAAGAATACCGAATTTTCATGTGCTTAATTAATGTTTATAATTCATTTCGTACTCGGCGGTGGTGGAAAACATCGTGAAGAAACCTACATGGTGTCTAATTTCAACGAAATTCTACCATATGTGTAACGACCAACCCGCATTAGAGCAGTGGATGGAATAAGCTCATAACTTTCTCCTCAAAAGGGAGAGGTGGCCTTAGCCCAGCAGTGGCAAATTTACAGGTGTGCTGTGCTGTGTGTATGCTTAATTTTTTATAAACATTGTAAAATACTTTTTATGATGTCTGTCTAAAAGGGAGTCTTTTTGTTTCATATTGTTTTAATAATTATGTCTGATCGAGATGTCGAAGGGTTAATATTAACATGAGTCGTGTATATTTTGACAACATATTGACAATGTACAACATAATATCTATTACCTATTTGATATGAAGAAACATATAAATTACTAATCCGTCTTCGCATATATTTAATAGAAACACCTAATGTAGTTTTCTCATAAATTAGTACTATTAGTGTGAGGGTACACAGAGCACAGAGCACACCTACGCGTGAGCACGCGTCTATGCACTATAGTATCTCGTACGCAGGTAGCTTTACTGTGCCTCCGTTAATGGACGTAAAGGAAATTGCTATTTAACAATCACATACGTTCAATAATCCTTAATTCCAGTTCTCATAATAAGTATTCAAAATCTACATTAGAAAAAAATCCTCTAAAGTATATAAGAACTATTGAAAGTAATAATAATAAAATTGATAGCAACTCATGAACGAAATTTCAATTGTGAAGTCGCAGCGGATTCAACTTCGAGCACGAACGCTCTTGCAGTTAACAAAGAGCTCATGCAGACTAGTAGTAAATCAAAGGAATGCTGTCTTCCACGATGTCCGCAACGCGTCACAGCCGCGTATTTCGTTTATAAAAAATATTATTATCATTTACTTGTATAAGTTTAAGAAAACTTTGTTCACAAGTAAAAAGAGCAAAATTCAGGAAATCGGTTGTTTTAAATCCAACTTGTTTTACTTTACTGTTTGATAGGAATATTGTAAATTATTTAAGAGTCGATGTTCAACTGAATTGCGATTCTTTATGTACTCATTTGTGAGTCTCACGTGTGAAATGATGACGATCGACTTACGGATATACACCATTTTGATACGTGAATCCTATAAATTTTATAATTATATAGTAGATGTCACGTATCACATTCTGACATTTCACGCTCGTATTCTGTGGTGTGATACGAGTTTCTTATTACAGAATACTTCAACTGATTTTAATACGGACGCAGATCACGGAAGACACGCGTGTCGTCTCATAACGTACCAAGGAACAGTTATCCTTAGGTATTAATTGGCTTTTCATATATTGATTGTTAAAAACAACTAAATTAAAATAAATTGGGTGAAAAATGAGAACGAAAACATAACAGTTATATTTTATTTAAACATAGAATCGACATATCTAATTCATATTCATCACAGATACATCTAAGACACTTGAAGTTTTCTTAGGCTTCGAGGAGTCTTCGTAAATATTTGTAAGCGATGATTCAGCACTAGGAAGGCTTGATCTGCTCCTGAATATAAGTGGTAGGTGATTGCATTCGTATTTATCCTGAAATAATAAAAAAAGATATAAAATAATTCCATACAAATTTAATATTACATAAATGTTGTTTCGGAACTGAACGTAAGTGTGGATTAAATGTTTTCATATAAGCAGAGATCAAAAGCTTATAGACAGCTTACTGAAGAAGTAGGTATTCTGTGTACAGCGATGAGGATAGTCGCGCTAAATCATTATTAGTAAGGTTAAATCCACAATATTTACACTCAGATGACGCTGTAATTTTAGCCCGTTTATTTTTAAGCAAAAAATGTTTTCCAAAATAAACAAATCATTAATTTAAGTACAAATAAAATAGCTATTTAACTTAAACTAAATCACAAATTATTTAAAACTCAAAATGCTGGTGAGAAAATTTTAACTAATATAAACGTTGTTTTTAATCGGCATCTGGTTATTATCCCCTATTAACAGCTTGTCTTACAAACTGAAAGACAAGCTGCTTAAATTTCTCTTCAAAAATTTTAATTGATTATGGAACTTAAACAATTTTATAACTAAGTAGGAACGGATAGATAGCAATTATATAACGTTATATAAATGAAATAACTATAATTTTACATAACGAGTAAAAAAAATTTAAAGTTAAAGAGGCAACTAGCATTTAGTATGGAATACAGGCAACGCGGAGGCATTAAATAAGACGATTTAGCTACCACAAGAACTTAAACGCTGTTGCCTTAATACTGATAATGGCTCACTCAACTCGACAATACAATGTATTGCTTGGTTTTAAAATATTTCATAGCCCAGTTGTCATGACTACGGGGTTTCATTGTTAATTAGGCAACGAAATATACATTAGAAGTTTATATATATGTGCGCGTGAGAAGTTATACTTCTTTGGCGTTATTAAAAATAGTTTTTAATTATAAAATAATATAATAGCAAGTAAACTATTCCAAAAATTTATATGTATTATTATGATAAGAGTAATTTCTTCTTTTTCATCACTAAACGTCACTCTGTGCGAGCGCATCATAAAAATTCACATATTTTTTTTTATAGTAGGTATAGGACGCAAAAGGCCCACTTTCAACATTTCTTCATAACGCACCAAAGGAAGTATAACTCCATAGAAAAATGCTATGAACATAATATTTAACTCTATAATATACAAAGAAGTCACACGCTATAAAATCCGTCGCGGTATTCCAAAAACCGCACAGCGCATACTCAGAGACCCAATTTACTAAAATATTTGTCATGAACTTGAATCAAACTCCCAACCAAGTCGTTAACTTGACGTATATTTTATTTCAAATAATTACTAATATTTCTATTACCCTCCAATTAAAACTAAAACTTGTGCTTGGAGTGCTTACTTGAAAACCTAACAAGTCGTAATGTAACTAGAGAAATTCACAACATTTGGAAGCAGGTATACTCTTAAGCTATGAATATTTTATTACATATTTGTACTGACTGTATAATAAGAACAAGAACAAAAAATAGAAACAAGAAATTGTCATAACAAGAGATCGATTATAAATATGACGAAAACATGAAATAAAATAAAAATATGTGTGATAAAATATCTTTTCTCAAAAATATCCTTTGTTTATATAAAAGCACCAAGAGATTTCTCTTGAAGCGTATTTCATCTACCTACGATACCAAGACCAAGTTAATTATGAGGGCGGAAAGAGACGTCAAAAATTTAATAACAAGCTATACTGGTAACGTTGCTACTTATAATCTCGAGAATAAACTAAAAATTCCGACAACATTTTACGTACCTATTCGATATTTAAAAATTGTAATTTACTTTCATCTCACAGATAAAAAATGTTTTAGTCTTTACAAATTAATACTAAAACAAAAATATATTTAAAAAGAATATCGATTTTAAGAATTGTGTCTTGTCCGTGTTAAATATTGGTTATTGTTAATTTTTAAATTATTGCATGATTGATATGATATAGATAATCAAGTAAATACTTTTCAATCCACGAAGTAGAATAACGAAAGAATAATATTTTATTTTAATAAACGTATGAAGCCACAGAAAGCATTCATTAGAAAAATAGCATAATTTTTAATTTTACCCTTATTCATTTCTCGCAACTGAATCCGAATGAGAGTAAGAATTTCTAAGGCGATCTCTCACCTGTAATGTAACAATCTAAGAATCTATTTCAGGTATTCCCCTGAATTCGAATCAACAGTTTCTACAATTTAAGAAAAAATGTAGCATTACAGGTTGCGCAAGAACTGAGCATTACACTCAGTTCTTCTTAATCACTCACTCACCGAGAATTACATCGCGGATCCCAACTGTTACAATAAACGCGAATACCCGGTGAGGGATTACCCCGAGGGTTCGGATTGCGGCAGAAATGCAATGATCATTTTCAAGTAATTTGTATACTGTTAGTGTTTATCTTGAAATAGATACGGATTCAATTAATGATATAACCTTTGGACTTATTTACGTGGGTTACGAAACGTTTTTTTTTTTTTTGTGATTAACTAAGCTTTATTCTTCGTAAGTTAGAAAATAAAAATAAATATCCAGTTATATATTGCTTGAAATTCAGTATCTGAGACTTGTTAGAAGCAACATTTTATCTATTTCCAATTTTACCTGGTCTTTTTTCTTTTCTTTCGACGCAGATAAATCCTTCATAAAGGTACCCTGGGCCCTTAGGAAGGAACCGGGTTATGTGGGATTCTTACTCGCTTAAACCACTGAGATAGCCGTATTTGGCACGGATTGGAGAGCCTGCAAGATCGTGTCGATATGAGACTTAGCTCGTGATTCAGCGGAGCTTTCTACAGCGCGCGAAAGTTATCTCGACTCAGTGCACTCCTCGTTAGTGCGTACGGCTTTACGATTCCAAGGTACCGTCCTGTTCATGGCCGTCTTATGCCCGTGAGGCCCCAAGCATCCACAGCCTCAGGTTCAAGCCCTATCTTTTAAGCCCCGGCGTCAGGGCTGTGGCACGGCCGAGATAGCGCCTTCATCGTCTCCGTCGAGTGAGATTGGCACTTTGTTATTCCCGCTCCACCGTCTCATTCTGTACCATAACGGTGACACAGAACGGCCCTCAACGCCAATTTCCTGCGGCGCATTGCCGACGTTCTCGTAGGGAGAGATCGTTTCCAACCTCACGGCTCAGGATCTGCTTCTCCAAGTTTCACGTCACCTGTTCTTATTGAGCCAGTTCGTTTCTGACGATGCTTAGATATCGTGAAAATTTAATTGTTAATTTATTTGTGAAAACCTAATAAGATAAATCTTTTTGAATGGATAGTTTCGTATGGGAGGGTAAACCGCGTTACGTAACGCGTTACGTGGCTTCCCTTTGAACACACAAATTCACTGTAGATTAGAAGTTCACTTCTCTTGGGCGTCCCAAGACGCACACGTTTGTTTTTTTTTTTATTTTCCGCTCCAACACCAAAAGAGCGTTACTATCCCAAAGCGGAACATTTCAACTGATACCCTGAGACAAGGGTACCAAAATACTAACTGGAAATTAAAGAAAGTCCCAGAAACTGAGTCTGGGGTAAAATCAAATATTAAACGGCTTCAAATAAAAAATAAAAAATTACCATTTTATATGAATAAAGTTGCTCAATCAGGCTAAGACTAGGCTGTATGTTTTATGTTATATGTAATCTCATCTCATTTTAAACAATATATTATAAACGTACTACACAACCTTAAACACCAAATTCAACTTTAAGTAATTTTGTCCAACTTACATAATTAGTCCATACGTAAGTAAAAAAATGTGTATCTAAATTATTTCTTTTATTTTGGGCTTTGTGCAAACTAGACTGGGTAGGTACCACCCACTCATGAGATATTCTTCGGTCAAATAGCAGTATTGTTGTATTCCGGCTTGAAGGGTGGTGGTGGTGAAGCCAGTGTAACTAAAGGCACAAGGGACATAGCATCTTAGTTTCCAAGGTTGGTGGCGCATTGACGATATAAGGAATGGTTAATATTTCTCACAGCGCTATTGTCTATCGGCGGTGGTGACCATTTACTATCAGATGGACCATATGCTCGTACGTCAATATATGCCATAAAAAAAAGATTATACGTGCAATTTCAACTCGCACATAAATACTTACATCTAAAATCATACAATCGTGTCGACATTGTCTGCTCTGTGTAATCTCATCGAAATTTCTTCTCTTCTTACGATCATCTATATCGGGAGGTCCATACTTAAAGTTACTTCTAAAAACTCCTACTATATTCTGTAAAAATATATATATTTTTAAGTGACATTTTATTAAATATACAACCTATCCGGATAACTTAATACCGGTCGGTACAGATGTAAGATTTTATTTTAAAAAAAATTTTAGTTTGAAAAACAAACATTGAAAAAAATAGGTTTTTTGGGCTAGGAAAGTTGATATTCTTGACTTTTCTCTACTACAATAATCACTCAGTTTATTCATGGAAACCATTAAAATCGGTTGCATAGTTTAAAAGATCTAAAATACGGCAGGAAGTGACTTTGTTTTATATTGTATAAATATATATAAAATTACCAATAGAGGTGTTCTTCGTTGGTATATATAAATAAATTCTTACTAGAAGCTCGAATTCTGAAACTTACACCAATTAACAGAGGTGTACCTGCCGATGCAGATATATACTTTAGAATATTTCCGACATAGCGGGCTAGCATTTTGCCAATGTGACTGAAATTCGGTCGGCTATAACGTCGTTATCTAAGTGGTGACCGATATACTAATTGCCTTAACGTGAGAGCAAATAGGAACCCAACTAATATTATGAATACGAAAGTGTGCTTGCTTCTTTCACGTCTTAAATACAAAACACCTCATCATGTAATTTGCATAAGTATTGTCAAGGGTATAAAAAGGCATAACATGTTATATGCCATCTTCCATAATATAACATACGGGTAAAACCGAGAAAGAAAGAGTTAGCACATAATTACTTTGTAGCCGTATTTAAAAAAATCATGTCTATTGTATGGGAGCCCTTAAATATTTATTTTTCTCTGAAAATTTCCTCTTCTGTGAAAATTTCAAGTGTCTGACTATGACGGTTCATGAGATACATTAATAGGTATTAGATATTATAATAATTGTTTAATGGAATATCGAGATATACGAATAGCTAAGACCATTAAAATATCTCTAAAATTGGAACTGAAATATCTATCCTAATAAATACACGATAACGCTGCAGCAATTTCATTTGTGAATATGAGGAAATAGGAATTTACCTCCAGTATTCATTTATGTATCAGTATCAAATACATTTACACGGGGGTAGGGATTAGTGCAACGATTTCTGCGTAGGTATCACCCACTCATCAAATATTCTACCACGAAATATTAATACTTAGTACTATTGTGTTCCGTTTTGAGGGGTGGGTTTGAGGGGGCGTTTAGAGACAGTATATTAATATCTCATACAGTTTAGTATTCTTCGCTAACGCTGTGTAAAGGATTTCATATATAGATTAAATATTTATTTTCGTGTCGAAAATAACTTCAATCAAGCTGAGTCAATTATTAAAAAGTGTCCGACATGTCAAATCAAAAATAATGAATGACAAGTTATTTATTTAGTTTGAAAAAAAAACCTTTAATGTCCAAATAACAAATCGCCGTTGCGCCTGCAAAAATCGCTATGTGTTTTTTTTTTCATATATTTAGATTGTTATGCCGTTTTAATCTTTATTTCATTACGCACGTACTGTAAAAACAATTTTGTGATAACTTCAATAATTTAAAAGTTTTTAAATGGAGCTATGTAACGTTAATTCATCGAAAGCTACATACATTGACATACACATACACATAGCGACAACACATAGCGACTTTTGCAGGCGCAACGACGAAATAAAATATTTAAAAAAAAAGAATCATCCTAAATAAAAAATAAGAACACATCAACACGCATGGACAAAAAATAGTTTTAAATCCTTTTAAAGAGTTTTACGATTAAAATGTATCCATAAACTTACATTTTGCAAGATATACTTAGCTATCACTTTTGCTTGAATAACGACAACTGTAATGAGGGTTAAGAACATCCATAACAAAGCCACAATCTTTTGCGATGCGTCCTTTAACTCATTCATGTCCTTCAGTTTATTGAAAACAGCTGTCTGTAAATAAAAAAAAAATAATTATCTAAACGATAAAATATCAAGCAAGTGAGTTTGAACATTTTTATTTACATGATAAATGATCATGATCTATTCGAGTTAATAGTGTACCCAATTATGAAAACAGTTACATATTTGATAAATGGTCACGATATAATAGTTTATAAATTCAATCCTTTATTTTTTCATGAAACTATTTGAGTTGTGATCATTAGGCTACTCATTTGAGTCCAAAAATACAGTAACCGAAAAATTGCAATATTTGTATTGTTGTGTGAGTGTTGAAATACAAGTGAATCAATAAAAACACCGACAATTAGACTTCCTCATTTTTCTAATGACAAACATATAAGGCTTTAGTTTTTGATCTGAGGTTCCGTTTAAGCCCCGGTTCATGCCACAAAAAGGTTTTACTGTCAAAAAGTTCTCCAAAGCAGCCCGAAGTTTGTAATTTAGCAGTGTTACTTCTCTCGCGTTTCATAAAAAAAAAACGTAATGGAGTCCTGCGTCTGAAATCTCTCCCGTAGTATAGGATTGCCACTAATTACATTATATTTTGAGCACACAGTTGAGAACTGTAACATCAAAGTTGGTTAACCTCCGTTTGGACGTTTGGAGTAGATACCGAGACCGAAATCATTCTAAGAATATCAATATCAAGCATGAGAAATAACATTTTAGATTCCGTAGTTGGCACCGTAATGGCGGCATAAGAAATGACTTATAGTGGAGATGTTGCATGTATTTCAACTTCGGACATCTCGTCAACATTCTAAGTTTCACCCGCACCACCTAGATGTCCGAAAACACCACCACAACAGCGTGATTTTTAAGACATTTTCTGCCTCGCACAAAACCAAGTGGAACCAGCTTTCGCCGGCGGTTTTTTCGAACTGATACAACTTGGGAACCTTCAAGAAAAGAGCAAATTCCTTCCTTAAAGGCAAGCAATGCATCTGCAAGCCCCCGGTGTTGCAAATGTCCATGGGCGGTGGTAGTCACTTTCCATCAGGTGAGCCTCCTGCTCGTTTGCCACCTATAATATAAAAAAAAAACAGTGTACGTGTCTATGAGTGCTGGCAACTATTTAACACCTAAATGAGTTTATATTTATTTCTGAAATAAAATAAAATAAATTTATAGAAATGTTAAACAACAAAATTATAATAGGTAGTTACAATATTAATTTATATACAAAATACAAGATCAGTTTATTTAAACTCATTTTACAGATACAAGACATACCAATACGTTGGAGTTGGTTGTACAATGTTGGCGGTCCAAATCTAATAACCAACACTAAAATTTACGATCGTCAGTCTTCTTATATAAAGGCTTTTTATATATTAAAAATATTGAATGAATGAGTCATATTAACTTGTTGTTTTATTTTATGTTACAGCCATACGAAATGTAATTCATTTATGTTAATATAATATTAAAATCTTTTTACATATAATAACATTGGCATTAGAGTTAGCTTCACCAATTCCACTAACTAAAGGATTAATTGCCAATCGTCAAACTCTTATTATCATCTCTTAATTATAGTAAACAATCAAAAATACCGAATGAGTCATCAATTTGGCAAACTATTAGCTGTCAGGAATCAAATTCCGATTGACATATAAAATTAACTATTTCGGTTTCACTTATGTCATTTATAATCCTCCATGGATATTGGACAACCTCCGTGATCGAGTAGTGTGTACTCCGGTTTTCATGGGTACGCCACTCCAAGCTCCCGAATTCGATTCCCGGCCGAGTCGATGTAGAAAAAGTTAATTTGTTTTCTATGTTGTCTTGGGTCTGGGTGTTGTGGTACCGTGTTTACTTCTTATTTACCATAACACAAGTGCTTTAGCTACTTGCATTCACAGTAATGGATGTGATGTTGTCCAATATTTATTTACTTATTTATATCACTTAGAGATATGATCGATATCCCTGAGGAATAAAAGGACTTCGAAATCACATCATGAACAATTGAAATCAAAGTATTTAATAATTATAAATCTTTTAAAAATAATTAAATTCTAATTTAAAACGTGTTAATATATTTTAAATGTATGATTGATTTCAGTCCTTATACAGTCAGAGTACATAAAATTTCATTGTTAGAGAAAAAAATATTGGTAGTATAAATATAACAATGTATATGAACCATAAAAGCCAAGAAGAAAACACAAATTGGTAGTCTTAGAAAAAGACTTTGTGATCTTTTCAAACGACAAAAACTCATGCATATTCAATATTTTAACAGAAGCCTCCTGAAGTTCATTTAGTAATAAGAAGTAATAAACACATCACTTAATTAAAAAAAAAATACTTCAACGACATTCAGTTCAAAAAATAAAATATAAAAGTAGCTTATTATTCAAGCTAACGCAACCTGAGTTTTCAGTACTCGTATGAAGGCTCCATTCAAACTGTATACAAAACAGTTTCCTACTTTAATTTCCTGTATCAAACTCCTCAGAGTCTATGACGGCCTAGTACTAGTCGGTAGCGCGTATAAAAATACTTCATAAAGAGAGAAAAATATTCACTATCTTTACTTGGTCATTATGAGAGATATATTCACACAAAAATAATAAAAAAAATATGTAAAAAAATACACATAATACGAAATTGTTTCACGTGTATATTTCCTTACATTATTTGTTTTAAGTAATTAAAAGAAGTGCAGTCAAAGAAAATGCGGTAATGAAAGTTCGTACTTCGCAATGTAGTTTTATCTTTTTGAATTCTACAAATAAAATTAGCCATTGTTTTTAAAACATGAGAACAATATTGAATAATATCGTGAATTTATGTTATTTTGGTACACAAAATAATTCCAGGAATAGAAACGACAACAAAAGGATGATAGTGTAGGGTGGGTTTTGCGGTGGGAAGCGGTAGCCTGCCTGCATATGTATTCCTGACACGTCATATTCTACTGCCTAATATTAGTAATTTCTATAGCATCATCTAGTTTTGGACGGTGTGTGGGCGAGTGCGATTTAAATTGATCAGTATTTCAGAAATTGGAAGTCTATATTTAAATTTTCAATTAAATTAATCCGGAACACAAAGTATGAGTATGTTGAGAAATTCAATACGCGTTATAAAATAAAAATATTGTTTAAATAAAAGCGATTTGTGATTTTAAATACAATCTGTTTCGTCTATTAAAAACCGTTTCCACAGATCATCTACGAACTCCACTCGTTCACAACAAAATTCACACTCACATAATGTCGTTCCAGATTTCTATACCAAAAAAATACTCACCCATATAACAATTGGCAACATCACCCAAATACACTTCCAAAATTGCGTAGGCTTAAAACCAAGCCAGAAGTGTATATCGGTCGAGTATCTTTGAACTCCGTACAGCCACATCACAATAGCTACCTTCATACCACCCAAGTATAGACTGCATGTGTTCAGTCCGTACATGATGCCCATAATTTTCTGTGTCGTCAACTGCAATGAAAAATTTAATTGAATAAATCACGCCTTTAAATTAATCACCGATTATTTGAACACTTAATGAGCACCACAGTTGTCATTACGGTAAAATAAAAGTTTGATAATTTTCGACTGCTAAACAAAAAAATTGTCTGGTAAACGAAAAATATTTGGAGTTTATCACGCCATGATCTATGGTTAGTAGATAAACATGTCGCGAAATTTTATCCAACACATGCAGTTCACATCCTTTTGTTTTTCCTTCCTTGGCAATCACGAGAAGAGTTCTCACATCATTTTGAAACCCAACTTACAACGTTAAAAATCATAAAAGCGGTGTACGTTTTTTTAACTATGTTGCAAATATTATAACCACGATTTCGTGTCACTGTCTCACATTTTACTATCATATTCGGCGGTGAATTTCGAGTTCTTCTCACATAAGAGCTTAAGCTTCAATAAATCTGTTTTCTCTCGCAACATCTTTTTGTTTTTTTCGAAAAAAACGATGAGCAATATTTTCCATTAATATCGTATTACTACAATGTTTATTTGCTTCAGTATTTTATTTTGCGCTATTCAGTATTTATAATATAATGAAAGCATATATTTTCATTCATAAGTTCGCTTGCTTGAATCATCATTAATTCAAAACGATGAATATAAAGATGCATTCGTTTAATTATAAATAACATTACCATAAATTTGTCTCTTCGACTAATTAGTGCATCAGACAAACAAAAAAATATATTTTTCAGAGGAGTCAATTAACGCTGACATAGTTTTGCATTGACGAAAATTATGAAAGCGTCTTCTAGTTACAAGGAATAATTGTGGCATAAATGAAGTCAATTAACTGGTGGACCAATTAAGTTAATTATTCCACATCGGCGCGTATTTAAAATTATTGAAAAATATGGCAGGATAAAGTTTGGGAAAAACCATACCTCCAATTAATTTGGAATATTGTTAACCCTTTTTATTTCGACTCAGTAAGTCGATCACGAATATCATGCAATGAAAATTCCCATAACATTCATTTTCAAAAACTATAGGTTTAAATCTTTTACGCTTCAATATGTATTGATGTACTTTTAGTCCATTTTGGCAACAGAAAACATACAAAGGTCATCTAAAATAAAATAATACGTATAAAAATATTCAAATATTTTTCTCAATTATATTCGTTATTCGCTGCAGCACAATATTAGGTCGTGGTACAGAAAAATCTAAATCACAAATAGTATGGGCTTTCCGGATATAGACTCAAATATTTTGTAATGTTGCTAGAATTGTGAAACTGTACATTACACGTCGTGTGAATTTCGTCACTTGATGGAAAGCGAATCTTAACCGAAGTTAGGTGGTTTTCACCGCTGTTTTCATGTTTCAAGTCCTGTTTAAATTTCATCTCATGCTCGTCAGTGAGGAAAACGTCGTTAGGAAACCTTCACGTGTACGATTAAATTCTGCCACCTGTGTATTCACCAAACCGCATTGGAACAACTTGCAATAAGCTCCAAAATTATCTTATCCATATGACACCAGACTATAACATTTAAAAAAGTATTTGTTCTTTAACTCCTAATCCTCTCTAACCTCTTTAAGGCCTAATCGCAATGATCAGCGTCATATATTTCAGACATAGTCTGGAGAGTAACAGGATTATTTTGGAAAAATTATGTCTTCTTGTTGCTTGACGAGGAAAGGTCTGAAGTAATTTTTTCATGGAGATGGACCGAAGAGTGTCACAGGATACTTATTATTACTCCTTATCCGGAAAAATGTATGTTTTCACGGTACCCTTCAAGTATTACGTGTGATCCGCCCACTTTTGCTTTATGTAAAATATTACCTAAGAATTATCAAGTTAATTTTACAGGAATTAACTCCTACGTCTTAAAGATAAACTTTTCTTAAGCCATAATTCCTACGACTTCGAAGGCGGATATTTATATAACAAAGAATATGTTTTTACAAACCTTTTTACGTGTAGGTTGTAAAATTCATAAACATTTTCTTTTTCTTTAGATTTTATGCCCCATTGTATGTTTTTTTTTTTTGTAAGTAATATTCTGAGATGCCGATGCAGCCTTATAATCTCACTGGTGGGTAGTTCAACTGGGCAAACAATTTTAAAACTACTGCGCCTCGTAATAATTTATTAGAAGTTCTTATAGTATCTGGCTTCAGATATCCGTATTTAGTACTACCACGCATATCGCTTGTGCAATATCTGGTTACGAATTTTACTTCAAAATAATGCTTTTATTAGTGAAAGGTTGAACAATCAGTATTTAAAAATAGTAGGTAATCTGTCACATATACGGATGAGACGAGATACCGTATTTTATTCAAACGTATGAAAACCAAGTAAGTCATTATCCTACGTATGATGACATCACGGTTATAATAACATTACAACAATACAGGTTAAAAAAAACCAAACATAACCTCATGCCAACATTAGGAGGACGGTAGTTATGTCATCTGTCATTGATACTTGTGCCAAATTTCAAGTACAAATATTTAAAAAAAGCCACTTCCCGATGGCGTGTCCAATCGTATAAACTGTACCTTTGGTCTTTTAGATAAAGCCTGAATACGAATACGAATTTCCTTACGGATTTAGTGGTTCGTAAATTCTACTGCCAAAAAGTCACACTGAGTATTGTTGTGTTCCGGTTTGAAGGGTTAGTGAAAAATAAAATAGTTTGTTGTAATTTATAATTACTAATCTGAAGTTTTGAACATAGAAAATCAAATAAATCCTTGAATTCGTTAAACGTTTTCTACCATCGATATAATATTTTTGTAATGTATGTGACCCTTGCGCAATTGAATATAAGCTGAAAATAGGAGCGCGGCGAGTGTGTGGCTCATACTTCAGACACGCTTGGATGGATGGCTTGTGGTATTTAGCCTGCTTGAAATATACGAATTCATTTATCATAAAATTGTTTTATATTCGGACAATTTCACGTTTGTTCATCTAAAGTGAATATTTTGGGATGTAATGACTTCCAATGACGTGTACAAATAAATACTTCATTATTTTAAAATAAAAATGAACAAATATCTATTTGACTATCGTAATAATCAATCATCACATCGTGATGAACATCGTGAGAAAACCTGCATGTGTCTAATTTTAACGAAATTCTGCCACATGTGTATTCCACCAACGCGCGTTGGAATATCGTGGTGGAATATGCTCCAAACCAAAGGGAGAGGAGGCCTTAGCCCAGAAGTGGGAAATTTACAGGCTGCTAATGTAAAAAAAAAAATCTATATTTAATTATTAATATTTAAATTTTATATAGTACGTGGTGACATTGTCAGTAAACCTTTAAGGTTTCTACACTTTTTTTCCACGTAAACTTTGCCAATTCTCCGAGCCCGCCTTATCCCGCTATAAGAAATATATCTGCAATAGCAGTTGATTGCCAGATAGAGAATGAGAAACTAATACCCATACAGATAAAGGTACGGACGTAGATATAGAAATAATAATAAGCCTTATAAAAAGAAAAAGTACTGTTGACTGCGAACGGTAAAGTTTAGCAATTAACGAGATAAAACTCCCGACATCAAACATTGTATTGCAACGCGAAAACATTCTATTTTATTTTACTTTAGAACAGTTGACATAATATTGTGGAAATGATAGTTATTTTCATTAATAAACAAAAAATGAGAATGTGAGAACAGGGACAGTGTAATTTTCGGTAAGCTGACCATAACCGAGAGACACGATGCTTACTTCGCAAGCCGTCATGGCTAATTCACAATTATTTAATTTAAATGATTCTTATCTATGAAATCATTCGTTTCATACTATATTGTTTGAAAATCGATATGTTTCATTGTACTCAGAATTCAAATTGCTAAGTACGAAAAAACTGAACGGAATTTGTTGAAATTTGGTATGAAGCAAGTTTGTACCCCAAGGAAAGCCATAGTAAATTTTTTCTATGCCCCAAACCTACGACCCAAGCACGCTGGCGAAAACTAGTCTTATATACGAATCCTTGATATTTGTAATAAAAATCATAAGTCCAATAATTTTGCCGCCATTCGATTTTTCTTTAACATCACTATTTATGTGACCTCCGGCTTCCGTTCTGGAAATTCTGATCGCAACAATGAGCCCCGTGACCGACCGGAGACAAGCCCGTATAAAGTCGATAAAGATGAATAGAGAGATTAATCTCAAACCAGGTCGGAATTAGCAGAAGCATTCAAAGTAAGTAAAAATAAGATACCGATTCGTTTACGTCAAATTGAAAAGTTAATAATGGTCGCTTACGGGATAACGTATCAACTTACAGCACAACAACGAAATCGCCTCTAAACTGTAAACTTGTTGAATGAGCTCACCGATGAAGGGATTGCGACGTAGATGGGATTATGGTTTTATTTTAATTGAAAACTTCAGTGAGCGTTAGATAAAACTGAACGAGACAGAGATTTTCTCAGAAACTTATTTAAACAATTCTTATAAAATAAATCTCTTTTCCAATATAACGTTAAAAAATTAACAATGCATGTTACAAGTTCAGTAAATCGAAACAAATTTGTTACTTTTCTCGACTTATTACACAATGATGTTAAATATCACCAGCTTTTTAGTAAGCACGAAAGCATCGATCATCCTTTAAAGCAGTGCGAACGTTAAACAATAGTAGTTAAGCCTAATTGTGTGACTAATATACTTAACTATAGGTTTTTATTTAGTTAGTTATGCGCTGTTATAAAGGAAACTACTATTAAAAGACCGAGGTATTTTTTTCTAATGGGCCAATGTACTTGCGATTAAAGTTTGAAATTTAATTCATCCCGATGCTTAAATTCGGGTCGGTGGATAAATATGTGGCAGCATTCTACGTATACAGGTTTTTTCTTCATAGCCATTATGAAGCCATTATTTCTTTAAATAGAGAAACAATTTGAAATCCACCTAAGTTTTTAAACTTCAAAGCATAACATCGAAACGGAATATTAAATCTAAAAATCTTATCTGCTTTCCACCTTCAACCATACAATCGATACACATTAATCTCCATAGCAGAAATCACATCAGTTAGTTGATTAAACCAGTGTTATTAGAGACGCGTTTACCTTAAGCATCACAAAATAAAAATACACACAATTGAGGTCTTTCTAAACGATGGCTACGGACACATTCCCGCTGGCGACTAGCCAACTCTTATAAGCCTATCTGCTTTCATATAATTACGACCAACGAGAATAAATAATTAAAATCAGTCCATGAAAACTTAAATACGAATCCTGTAAAATAACGCTTTGCCGAAATCACAGGGCATTACATAATTAAATCAACTAACAGACAGTGAAAACGAACAGAAGCTGACGAAATTGGCTTAAATTCTGTAACCGCAGTACGCTGATAGTAGGAAAGGCAAATACAATTTAAGTTGAGTCGCGCAAACCAACACCACTCAAACCTTTGTTTGAGTTCAATGTGCATAACCGAGTAACCTGTGAACCGTTAATACGTTTCGCCTTTGATGTGCGGCCCGTTTTAAGCCAGCGCATATAATTAATTGAGTTCCAAAATTATAATGAGATACTATTAAAATATCAACCGTATATTTTATACAGTTTCAAGGCCACAGATTACATTTTGCGTGATTGAAATTTTCGAAATTTTAAGCGTTATGTTGAAATGATGTAAATTCATAGTTAATAAAATATTTAGTGAACTAAAGTGAAAACGGGCTTAAATAATAGTCGTACTTGCGTTGCATACTATTCAACTTAACTTCTAAAACAAATTCACGTAATGTTTTAGTGTATTTAGTTAATCGTACGTTTGTATTATGCAGAATTAATAAAACACTTCAACGAGTTTAAGAGTCGAAGCATTTTTTTTATATTTAAGTACTTACTTAATTTTTTAAAATAATATTAATGTTCCTAGTTTTTTTATAATCTTGAGTAAAATATACATTTCTTTAATAAATCTGTATTGATAGAATGTTAAGAATTTTATTTCCATGACTATTTTTGTAAAAAGGGATACAATCATAGATTTACAGACAGCTTGTAAACCTCATGCTGGGCTAAAGCTTTCTCTCCTTTTTGAAAAGTTGTTTTTGAGCTTTCTACGGAATTGGAGGAACTTTATTATACATCAAAATTTTAAATAAATTTATTGTTATACACATAATATAGCAACAGGAGGGAAACAACACATAATAAAGTATTATATGTTACAAAACATCGCTATGAAAGCAATTTCATATACTTAAATACATGAAATGAAATATGCACGTGTCTTGTCTTGTCCTGATCGCAGACTACGGCCATTTAATGGGTCTAATATATGTCTCAATTCTAAAAGCACTAGTGATGTAACATCCCTTACCTGATAATGACTACTAAATATTTTATCATTGTTGTATGAGGTGTAACCGGTGGTACCAGTTACACTCAGATGTTCTAACTTAAGCTATTTTTACCGTGCATAAGTGTCTCAAAAAACTGTTTTTGCGAAATAATAGTCTGAGATTAATTCATTCTATAAACGCAAATTTTTTCACGATTTTTTCACTGAACGATGGTGCTTGCCTGGTTGAAAAAATACTACTACGACTACTACTACTAAACTTAAAGGTCGCTACGCTATTTTAGTTATCATCATAAATAAAATGAAGAACTTGTTAACATTGAACAAATAATCATAATCCGAATAATATAAACCAACATTCATGTATCGGCACGATAAACAGTATTCCGAATATTCGAAGTGTTATTTAAACAGCGATTCGATTCACCGTCCAACGTAACATTGAACTTAGCGAGCTGTATTTGATAGTAAATTTGAATAATATCGCCAGCCTTGACTGATTATTGCCTAAATATTAATATTTAGATTATTACAATAATTATAAAGCACATGTAGAATTTATATTTACAATCTACGAGCTGCGATGCAGATACATTCTGAGTGTTTGTTTATCGATGTTTAATTAAAGATTTATACGTTTAAATTAATTAAATATGCTTGTGAATTATTTTGAAACGTATATATTTATCTTTTTATTTTTAATAGCTTTTTAATATCATAATGATAACAGTAATAATGTCACAGACAAAATATAATTTTTGACATATCACGAACAAATTCTACAACGAGTTTTGATTTCGTTCAAAGAAACGCGGCACGGATAGTTTGATTCTAGATTCCTGGGGACATATCCTTTTGTGTAACGCAACAAGATTTGACATATTGCTCCCGTCTCGCAAAGGGCGGCTTTTAAGGCGAAACCCGTGTCGAAAAATGTAGCATTGGCAAAACGATGGAATTATCGTATTATATGTATATTATCAAAGCAGATTTGTGTACAAAACTATATGCTTTTGTAAAAGGAACTAATTAAGTCCATTTACGGTTAAAATATTAAAACGATTTTAAAGTGCTCAATATCTTTTGCAGGTAAGAATTACTTCTACTAATAAATTTACTATCACTTATTTTCCCGATAAATGATTAGATGGACGAAAGCCGGTTCGCCTCCGTAGAATCTACTTTCCGAACCGGTGGTAGGTTTGAATTTATGGCAAACTTAACATGACGATTCGAAAATTATTTTTGAGCCTACTTGAAAAAGAACATTTTGATTTTGATTTTGATGAGATAACGACTTATAATTATTATTAAAACAAATTCTCACGCAATTACAAAAACTTCGTAACAAAAGTATTATTAAAAATTCATCATTTGGTCATTGTTTTTTTAAATAAAATTTATAATTTATTACACATTATTATTTATAAAAATATATTTCAGTCTCAAACAATCTTTAAAGAAGATAATATACGCATCAAAACGACCCTAAGCGTGTACTAAAAAGTCCAAAGAAAACAAAACATATACGAAAGGTATGACGTATATAAACATGTGTCCCGATGAATATGTTAGTAGCCTACGTTTTATATTCAAGGTAGCGTTGCTCTGCATGTGGGATTCAATCTTAGCTTACGTTCTCGGCCGATGAATTTTTCGAGCGAACTCTGAATTGTTTATCACCGACTTGAGTTGTTCGAAGGTAACGTCTTCGAAGTAATTTGCTATGGTCGCTATTGGATTCTCAGTGAGTTCATTTTTTAATGTAATGTCGTGTTTATGTAATGTGCTTTTAAATATGCGATTTATATAATTTCGCAGTTTTAATTTATCTTCAAAGTAGCTATTTAATTCAATTCTTAATGTAATGTCCAATTTGTTTTGGTCAATGACCTCTATAAGCGGTCTGTCGAATGGACGGCCTGCTGGTAAGTGGTCATTAGAGCCGTATGCAGTTTTAACCTAACATAACTAATGCGTTAGAAATATTAATCATTATTCGAATCACCAATACGCCTCAACCTTGAAACCTTTCAAACGGAGATGGTTTGTCCCTTGTGCCTTTAGTTACTGGCTCACTCACCCTTAAAACGACAGTACTAAGTATTACAGCTTGGCGGTAGATTATATAAATATTTGGATGTAACTTATTTTTTTTTTCTTAATATATACATGTATATATCTTTATAAGGCACTTTTAGTACAAGCCGTAAGTAAAACGTTCCATTAAATATGTCTAAATATTGTAACTGACTAATTGAGTTAGCTAGTAGAATGAAAAAAAAACGGTTTTCGCCTTTAAAAAAATTCTTAGTACTTTACCCTATAACATAAAAAAAAAAATAGTATTTTCCGAACGAAAATTATTTATTCCCTCAAGGAAGATCATTTACGACCTCCAGTACCAGGTGGGCTACCGCGACTTTATGCTTATTTAAAACTACGAAACTTTTTCAATTTATTACTCGCAATGTAGTTTTAGTAGCTGTAGGATTTCTGGCTCTAATTTTAATTGACTCGATGCAGGGCTGGATTTTCCCCTACACAGTGTAACTGCATAGGTGTCAAAGTATAATACAAATAAAGTTTAAAAAATAATTGTAATTATATTAATGCAGACTGATATATCTCCTCTTCAAATAGGATGACCTTCATTCGCGGTAGAAAAAACATATTTAAGTTAGGAAAGGGTAAATGGGCCCCGATACGTGCACTGCCTAGGGGCCTGACATTTTTAATCCGGCCCTGACTCGTTGGTAAGTTGACCACGTTGCACTGCGACGATAAAGTTCTTGAAATAACAATCAGTCTGTGTACAATTCGGTCAGCCCACACTTTAATTATGTGCCGTTACGTATTCGATGCGTTTAAATACTCATAACATTATAATAAAATAAAACGCTGAATTGTATTCGAATAAAATGTTATTAGGTATTTATTACGCTGTCGAACGAATGCTATTACATGTCGAATGAACTTTTGTTGGTGTAATCGATATTATTGTTTTCAATTCAATATGTATGCGATGGGAATGAAACACGAACAATTTTATTATTGTTGTAGATACTCATATACACACTCACACACACACAACTAAACATTATTTCTTGAAAAACAAGAGAAATAACCCTGAGAATCAAAATCGAATAAATTATAAATATAAAAAATAGAGTTCGTTCGTTGGAAATTCAAATGAACCGAGAAAGCTATGCAGCCATGGATATAACGTGTAGGGGGGGGGGGGTCTAGAAAAACTTAACTTTAAGTTGTCGACCAAAGAAGCCTTGTGCAATTTTGGCCATCTTGAAAAAGGGGTTAAATTTCCATTTTTCATAATAACGTACCGTTTGAGACGTACATTTTTGTGGAATACTTGTTTGTTGCTTTTTTATGATCTGGGGCTTTCCCAGACGTCTGAGTAGGTATCACCCAGTCATCACATCATATTTATTCTACCTACAAATCATTTTTATGTTCCGTTAGAAGGGTGAGTGAGCCAGTGTAACAACAGTCACAAGAGACGTAACATTTTTGTCACCAAGATTGGTGCACTAGCGTTATAAAAATGCCTAATCTTACGGCGCAAATGCCTACGAGCGGTGGTCATCAAGTTGTCTATGCTAGTCCGCCTACTAAGACTATAAAAAAACTATGATAGCTGAACTAATGTTAATACGCCGCTTGACATACGATTTAAAGCGATTTTCAGTACCAGTATATACATATTTTGTAAAGCGTCCATAATACGCTCATGCAAGTGTCAGTCAAGTCCATCGGTTGTAAATTATAAATGATTGCTAGACTCATATCGGCATTAGACACTCATTTCAATTAAATGTCAGCAAGCAATACTTTACTTTAAATTTTTCATTCGAAATATAATACATTAATAAAAGAAAAATTCTATACACTGTTTGATGTTTAATGAAAAACGCATGACAGTGTTAACTAATAATTAGTTTAAAAACGATAACTTTATTGAACATTGTATATTTTTTTTTAAATCATTCAATAAATTTTTAGAGAAATCGTGATATTAACAGCAATAGGCCTATTTGATATATACATGAAAATATTTGAACGAGTTACTGATATTGAAAAATTACAAAAGTACACATGTATTTAAAAACAGGACATTGACACGGCCTTCAAACTTTTTAACAATCTGTCAAAAAATCTCGAGGGATTGACTTTAACATTTTTTAACGTAACATATAGACACTTAAAACTTATTTGATTGTATTGGACCATTTTTATATAATCATTTTTCATAGTCATGATGCTAATATTAAAGTTCCCGTACTATTGTGTAAGAATTTATAAAAAAAAGCTACACTTTACGTCACGGTGACGTGTTCTTCGACCTAATTCATCAAAAGTTATTTCTAAATTAAGTAGTGGGTTAACTGAACCCAATGAAGCTCTTGTAGCTTCATTTCAGCTTCACCGACGTTTCCGCTCGTGTACTGTGCTCAAAATTAAAATCAGCCAATGAGGCCGACGAAGTTTAGCGTTTAAATCGACTCGCTATATTTGATTTTTCTTTAAAACATACAAGTTATCGATTAAAATCAATAAAATCGTCGACTCTTATATAAACGGAGGAGTATTGTAATTGTATATAATAACATTACTTACGAGAGTCACGGCGATAGATAGATTGAAACCCAAAAAACATAACAAGCCGACGATGTAAATATTCTTCACCGCGCGATATTCGCTGTGCAAGAGCCTCGCGATAATTGTTGTGAACATCGCCTGTAAATTAAAGAAATTATAAATATATTTATTGCTTTCTTTATTTATTTATTTAAATACTTTATTGCACAACCTATGAGCGACCAACAAGAGATACCAAAAAATAATAATATTTAAAAAACCAACCACCCTTTATGATAGAAGCTTGAAAAAAAAATACAGAAATATGAGAAAGGAGATAATAACTATATATTAATAGCTACACATACTATATATATTTACTTAAATGGTATCAATAAAAATATGACCAAAAATGACTTAAAGTATTGAACATATTTGGTAAATTTAATTAATATTGAAACTTTGCTTTTAATTTATCACTATGCCTTGCGGAGATTTATTCGAATTTCTTTACATTAGTGGAAACTATGGTACTATACTAGTGGGTAATATAAGTCTCAATTTCATTATATTAAAATAACTTAGCCATCGTTTTTCAAACGTTTGAATTAACGTCTACGTAATAATTAATGTAATTGAATCTGCTAAGAAAATTTTCATTTGTGATTTTCTAAACTATTAACACAATACTTTTAAAATGATGTTAATTGTGTTTATGTTTGATGTTAACTAATATACCGACATCTTTTTTTTTCAATAAAATGTTTGTCAAATCGGTTCATAAACAAAAATGACGTAGTTATAAAATAACTAAATAAAAATTTCATACTTATTAATTACATATATATAGGTATATAGTTAATCTCCCATTTTTTTTGTAATCGGTTAAGAAATAAAAACTGTCGAAATCATAAATCTTCCCCCGTTGGAAAACGATTTGGAGCTATATCCCACACGCTTCTCTGCTATTGGCTGGCGGATTTTATGTTACAGAACTTCCTCCGTAACACCTAGTTACACGATGTATTCCTTCGCCGTCAAAGTTCAAATTCAATTGTTAACAAAACTTATGTAATTTCGAAACGTGATAAATTCCTGCCAGTATTCGAATTTTTTAACAGCTAGTGTAGGGATTAGTTTTCGAAGTATATTTAAAGCGAGTCTGAGGTTACTGGCTCTAAAAACTTTTTTAAATACGGTTGAGCAAAAAGTATGTAATTTTTTATGCACAATATAATTTAATGATACTTTAGTCTATTATTATCTGACATATATTTTCCATAAACTGTTCCAAAGAGACAAAAAAAATATAACACAAAAAAATTCAGTCAAATATTCCAAATTTAAAAAATAGTTTTGTACAAAAAGGTTTTATTATATAATATCGTTTTCGTTCATTGTATTTCGCAAGATGGCGGTTTACACCGAATAGGAATAAACGAACAATATTTACAATTTAAAATTCGAACTGTATTAATCATGCAACTTACCAAACAAGCAACTAATGCAGCCGTCAGATACGAATATATATAAAGCACAAATATTTTATGGGCGTCCATGAATTCCGTACTCAGCGGCAATATTGCAAATAGTAGATAGTGAGGTGACTCTGTTATATTCACATCGACGCAATTCGTCAGCATCAAATAAAGCACTCGAATTATTAAAGACCGAGCGAATGAAGTTACTATGAAGACAACCGCAAATATAAGTACGGCGTTGTCAACCATTGTGAATGGGGACATCATTCCAAAATCATACACCCCTATTAATCCAACACCAAAAGGATCCGTCACCAAATTGAAAGCGTTGTGCTGAAACAAGACATAACGAAATAGATTAATAAAATAGTCACGTACAGTAAAAAAAACCTAACGAGAACTTTTATCGAAAAAAAACCAGGCGAGTGCGAATCGGTCTCGCGCACCGAGGGTTCCGTACCACCAATGATTATCATTACTAATCAATGATTGCGCGTGAAGGCAGATTTGAGTATTTGGTCTAAATTTAAATTGAAGGCATCCACGTGTTCTTGAGACAAAAAGTTTTGACAGATGAACAGAGAGACAGATAGATAGATAGACAGTCAGACAGACTGAAAACGAAGTCATCTTATAAGTGTTATTTTTGTCTTTTAGAGGTGCAGAACCCTAAAAAACAAAACAAACATACTCTAGTAAACGGAGAGTAATAATTGATTAACTATTGTAAAGTTCTAAACAATAATTTAAAGTTTTTAACACGCCGTACTGGCATACAGAATTTTGTTGTTTTTCTCTCCTTCAAATATGTATAATTTTCGCGTTTTTAAGCGGCTTTTTTATTTTCGTACTTATGATTTTAGCTCGTTTAATTTAGTTAAAAGCTCAGCTTATAGAAGCGCTCTCGTATTGAACGCTTATTCAACGTAATACTATACTATAATAAATTAACACGAATAGCGTACCGACTCTTCTGTCGCGATGCAAAATGCCGACATTCAAAATATTCACTAAGCCTTATTCAAATATAGGGATCATACAAAATATCAATTCACTCAATACATTTTTTTAATAGGAAACATGACTCGTTTTAAAAAATACATTATAGGTGCACACGTGTCCATCAACCGATAAAATATAAATTAGTGGATCTCCCGCGACACTTCGCGTTTATTCAAAAGATTTTTTAGGAATTTCCAAACCTATGAGTCACATATCAGTCTGCATCTACATTTGGCGTCAATATAATGAAACCTTTTTTTTAATGATTTTTTTATTGTCAAATAGTATACATGAGTTGAATTAAAATTGGAGTTTGTCAAAAAAAAAAATATTCTATTTACGTTTTTCATTTTTTTTCTTATACATCCATAACGCCGATCTCTAAACGACCAGTTACCTTGTTTCTAAAGAAATTATTTGTTAATTCGTAACAATTTAGTAAAATGTCATCAAGAATATTCTTTAATTTTCTGCACATCTACGGCTGGAGCCCTTTTAAAATGAGACCATAAACGATTTTTTTATATGGAGCTATCGCCCCATAATCACTGGGACAAAAATCGGCTTACGCTATTAATATATAAGATGAGTTAGTACTAAAAATTTAAACATGTCAGTCAAGGGAAATGGAGCCATCGTACCGCAAACGATAACATCTGGAGGACACTGCAACTTCTCGTTGCTCAGTCAAGCGGCCGAACGTACGCAATTTTGGCAATACGCTCAAACAGATTACCGTACGTACAGCTATCGCCTTAAATAACCTTCTATTGCGATACTACTAGACTAGTAGTTCAAGTATAATCTGTCTATCTCGTTGATGCGAATAACTCATCAATCAAGAAGCACTTTCGATATTTCTAAAAATATATCTAAAACAAGTTTCCTCGATTCAAGTATTAAATACATATAAGGAAACTGCGACATACCGAAGTCGAGTTATAAATATCATGATGTAAAGCGGGCGAGGTGACAAATGCTTTTTCAATTAATCATACTTGTATTCGAACTAACATTGGCTACCAAGATCAATATTGGTTCAACGGTCAACTCCTCTAATACGTATATAATGAGAATTTAACAACAGCGTTACAGAAGTACAGTTTGAGTACATTTTTGTTCTTATAAGAACCTACATAGACGACTCTACAACTCCAAAGATATAAATTATAAAGAAATTAGTAGATGGCATATTTTTTTGGAATATTAAACGTATATTTTTTTAGGTAAACAGATGCATCTTGGCTATCCGATAGGTGATATTCGCTTATGAAAATCAGCACTATAAGAAATATACACCTCTCCTTAAACAGATATTCTGCCGCTAAGCAGCAATACTTGGTATTGTTGTGTTCCGATTTGAAGCATGAGTGAGCCAGTGCAACTACAGGCATAAGGGACATACTCGTAAGATCTTAGTTCCTAAGGTTGGTGGTGCATTGGCGAAGTAAGTGATATTTCTAACAGCGCCAATGTCTATGGGCAGTAGCAACCACGTAAAATCAAGTGGCCCATAAAAAAATTTTTACGCCAGTCGTAGAATCACATTGTAATTACACTAGCACACTTACTCATCATTAAAACTGGAAACAGCAATATTGAATAACAGATGAGTTCGGTGAAGCGCCAAGACGGGCCTGAGTATAACCAACCACCGGTGTGTATATATTTTATATCAAACGTGCTTAAAATAAATCAATACAGACACGTTACGCGAAAATTGACGCTATAGGTCACGTAAAAATGGTTTTCAGCGTGTACGTGTAAAGGGCAAAGAGTATTGGAAAATTTTCAAACCTTAATCTCCACCCGATAGCGCACTCTCGGTGTTTGTTTTAGTGAAAGCTTTGAGAAGCAAAATATTGGTCAAATATTTTGTGAATATCGTCTCAAGTGCATCGTCTTTTACAAAGTACACAAACTACCAAACACAGGGTTTGTTTTTCAGATCCAGTCTACTTCCTCCAATTAAACATCGATGTCAATTCGCCTTTGGTGACTAGACTTACTTAAGCTATTGATAAGGAGGTGAAAATTAAAATATTTTGTGTGACTATCTGTCTATACGTCTGTTATCATATCGGAATCATTATACAGGAATCCATATTTTCTTAATCAATGGCGTTTTTGGTATTTTTCGTTGTCTAAACTAAAAATGACGAATTGCTCTAAATATTTTAAGCGTTGAATTTGAAAAACACCGTAACAATATTTTTAATTATAAACAAAATTTCTAGCATCAGATTTGGCGAATTTCAATACAAACATTCATCCCGATATCACCCTCTCAGTTACTGTATGTTCAAAAACTCGGATCTTCAAAAACAGAAGACTAAACGCCGGTTTCCAAATTTTTAACTTTAAAAGTATTTACCTTAACTTTATCATCTATATGTTTGGTTTGAACATAATCCTAAACACCGATTATCCTATTCCTAACATCGAAAATGACGAGTTTTATTGCAAAATTTCACCTCATTTAACTACAATTGGAGATGAATTTTGAAAAATCCTTCCTAAGTTCTCATCTATATTCTATAAGAAATTTTAGTGAACAAGTTTATCAGCATAGATAGTCAATTATTTTAAACTTTAATTAAGTAGAAGATCAAGTAACTTCAAAATATTTAAAATGTGCATCAAAATTCTATGACAGACCAAAATAATATTTGTATTTTTATAATTTTTTGAGGTTGGTTGACAGCATTTCCACTACTACAGGTCTGCCTCACGACGAGTATTGTCTTATAATTTGTTTTTTTTATATAAAAGCGAGCAAAGTTTGTACCATCGCCCATAGACATTGGTGCTGTAAGAAATATTAACCATTCCTTACATCACCAATGCACCACCAAACTTGGTAGCTAAAATATTATATCCTGTAGTAACACAGGCTCCTTCGCTTTTAAAACAAAACATAACAATACCAAGAAATGTTGTTTTACGGTAGAACAAATGATCAGAGGATGATACCCACGCAGATGAGTTTGCACAGAGCCACCATCTAACAATAGAATTACGAACAAAAATAATATTCAAACGAACACACAAAATGTATTATACAATTCTTTTTACGTTCATATTCAGTGCAATTTTCAAATTGAATTCACATCAAAAGATCAAATGTAGAATGCGTTGAAGCTTCGATCTCGCCTACGCGATTCATTTCTAAGAAAACATCTAGTTTATGGTGAAGTTTAGGTAATACTTTTTAATTAATTAGAAGCGAAATGCTTCACAGCAGTGGGACTTCATTCAATTAACGGCCATCTTCAAACAGCACTTCAGTAATTAAGGGGACTTCATAAACCAGTCCGAAGTCACCATTTACTATTTCGAAAACTATTTCGACATGTAAATTTCCATCACAGGACATTTATATATCGAAATAGTGTTCGAAATAGTGAAATGGCTGAAATGTGTCTTTAGAAACTTTTAAATTTTGGTTAAATATAATAACCGTTTTATAAATATTTTTATGACTTTTCTTACTTTTAATTATATTGTATAAACAGACAAACAAATGAGGCATTTGATGGAAGATCGCCTTCGCTCAAAGAACCCAAAGGGAAATGAAAACCACTGTTACGGCATCAATTCGCATCCGCTTATTATTTGTTAGTGAAATATTTTATTTTTAGAATTGTCGAGTGGGTGGTTCCCACTCAGGCAGACCTGAGCAAAATCTCTAGGCATTCACACCGTGTTATGTTTAATGTGCGGATTGTCTAATTAGGTTTATTCAAACAGGAGAGATGTTCTTAGCTAATCCTATTTTCTCATAAACACAAAAAATATTGTAGTATGCGATTCAGGCTGGAAAATAATGCTTAAACAAAGACTTTAGCAATGGAGTAAAATAAGTTATTGTTACATTACAAATTTTCATTAATTTTCTTCTCGAATGTTCTAATCAAACCTTGCACACGACATTTAAGTCATTAAACTTGCTATTGTCACTTTTACAAGAGCGATAAATAAATACATTTTGAGCGTATTTTGTTCGAGTACTTAGTGGAAATATCCATTTTTGGTCGTCCAAAATGGAGGCTTACTAAAGAGAAAGGTACTTTCATTTTAATTATATATTAGCTTAAATAAAAAACCATTGATCTCGTAGTGTTCGACGATCCAGTAAGGAAGTCATTTAAGGCGGACTTTCATTTAGTCTTGAGATATTGAAAACTATGTTGTTTCACAAATTTACGATGATTTTTTCCTTGTATCAAGTTTAACTAGATTGTAGATTCCAGATTTTGATATGTAATGCTTAATGACGTTATACTTACAAGGCAATTATATAATTTGATACGACTCAATTCTTTCCGCTATGGCTCCAACGGATTATAAATAAAATCGATACTCAACATTATTTTAGTATTCAATAGATCAACTTAAGGGAATTCGCTGTAAAAATACAATTATTACAGAAATATGTCTACGCAATAAAATATTTATATAAATAATGAAATGTAAACCAAACACAAATATACACGAGTTGCCTGTGTCGTGTGTCACACGCGGTGGTCGGTAGCCGATCACTGAATCACCAGAACACTACACCTTTCGATTAAAATTCCTCCTGCGTGCGTATTGGCAGTAAATTGATTGGCACTTTCATCATATAGCAATTGGAGTTGGTCCTGTGACACTTTTGGTTCCAACCTAAATATTTATCCCTATAATAAAATATAATATAATATAATATCTAAGTAGGCACAACAGGACATAGTCGAAGGTTTTGTCCAATTGGTACCGCACTGATTCCAGCAAGTCGATTTTCTCTTTTTCTTTTCCATCTTGATTCCATCCCTTGGATTCCATCTCCTCTCTGGACCCATTGATTGCATATCCCTTTGAGACTTGGACTGTAATCTGCTTTCCTGTTTTTTGATTCCAACAATACTTCAAAGCAGAGAGAGAGTTAATTTTCAGCAATATAGTTTATAGACTTTTCGAGACAGGGAATTGTAAACTGCTATCTTTCCGACTCCGAGATGCTACAGAGAATGTCTTGATGGAAAAACGAAACAAGTTCTTACCTTACCGACATTCGCTCGAATTCATGTCTTCAGAACACTCTACATACTATACACGAGACCACCGAGGCGGTTGTAATAATTCAAATTACTATCACACAAAATTAGATTCCAAATACAAAAGACAAAAGTCCGGCGCTTTGATCTTTAAAATCAGGAGTATTTTTCTACAGTTTCCGTTCCATTATCGTTATTATGATGTCGCATCACTTTTTCGGGATTATTAACGTCAATGTGACCGCACATTGCTGACTTGTTTTTAGACAATACATTTTAAACGTACATTATTTAATTAATGGATGCCGCCATACAAAATCATTAAAAAAAACTACAGTACGGATCGAGCATTACTTTTCGTTATAATATAAAAATATATAATTTCGTTTGTAATTAGCTCCTACTAGCACTTTCATGACTGCACTATATTTAATTAACTTGTTATTGAGACTTGACTGTACATTAGCAGCCTGTAAATTTCCCACTACTGGACTAAGGCCTAAGGTTTGCATATTCCACCACGCTGCAACAATGCGGTAGACACATGCAGGTTTCCTCACGATGTTTTCCTTCACCCTCGAGCACGAGATGAATTATAAACACAAATTAAGAACATGAAAATTTAATGGTGCTTGCCTGGGTTTGAACCCGATCATCGGTTAAGATGCACGCGTTCTAACCACTGGGCCATCTCGCTCGACTTGACTTAACAACTTGACCGTAATAGTACTCAAATAATATATAAGTATAAAGCTACATATATTATACAATTTATATTTATTATATAGTTTTTTTTTCAATTATTTATTGATCATTGATATTATTGATTTTATCGGAATAAATTGTTTAGAGTATATAAAAAATTACATTTACATAAATATTTCTGTTGCATATTGCACCTTCTTAGCGGAATCAATTTCTTAAATCATTTGACTCACTATGGAATATATATTCATATATTGATAGGTTATATATAATATATATCTGTCTATAGTTATCAGATTAATCGAGATACACTGGTAAATAAACTCCCTTGTATTACTAAATATAATTTAAAATAAACCGAAATTTTTCGGCACAACCGGTTATAACAAAATAATATTACGTATTGAATAACAACCACAATAAAATAAATGAACAAACTTTAAGAAGACTTAAATGATACAAAAAAATATTAAAATTCCGTTTGAATTCAAACAATAACAAGAAATAAGTTTAAACAAAACCGTATTTAAAAGTAAAAGAAACGAGCAGAAAAGGTCTCTTGGAGGGGTTTTAACGGTTTTCCCTAACATGACGTTTGCTGCCAGTTCAGTCAACTGTAACCCGCGTAAAAGTACTTCCAAAATTAATAATAAACGTGTGTTTAAGCATTGCAAGAAATACATTTAGTTTTATCGTCCGGCCAATCGGATGACGCCAACCTTACATGACATATTTTAATAGATCGTTTTCTACCACCGTAAATTTTATCGTTAATGTACTCGATGGGTTATTACGAGAGTTAAGATTTACGATGGAATAATACTATTATAATCACCTGACAACAGCGCCTCAAATATAAAATGTATTTACGCAACTGACAATACTGCAAAACTGCGTATTAATTTTTTATCCTACTTTCTACTGAAGGCGTTAAAAAAAGTCAATAAACACACTTACACGGAATACATCTTGTATATCCATTAAATCATAGAAAGCCTTAGACGTGTACTGCGTCGAAAATAATAAAAAAACTAATATGAAAGCTGTAGAAAACGTCCCCCACAGGAAGGAGAATTTAAAAATCTGAAATGGAAATATATTACATAAACATCATGTTCACTTTGTTGACGGAGAACGAATGTTCAGTTCAGTCGTATTCAAATTCAATAAGAATACTTTTGACATAGGAAATTGGTCATATAAATATATTACATAATAGTACCTATTGATAATAAACTCTCTGCAATAACACATTTCAGTGTACAGATTCACTTACAATATTAGTATGAAATGGGAATCTTTTTCAGATTTATATACACAAGCCTTGTACGTTTATTGTTATAGAAGTTGATGTTCGAGCTATTTGTTTTTAATTCGAAATTGGAAGTCAAACCAGCAACTGTAATTCTCGATGATGAGTTATCTCTGCATTTTTACTTAAAATATTAATGAATTATCCTTGTTGGGAAAGGCGTTCTGTTTTGAAGAGTGTTTTCAGTGTAATTACAAGTATATGGGACAAAAAATGTGCTTATGGTGGTAGGTCGGGCAAATGGGGAAATAAGACACCTGATGGTAGGTGCACACCAGCACCCTTAGACATTGGCGCTGTAAGTGTATTAATTAATCCTTACCTCTACAATGCGCCACAAACCTTGGGAGCTAGGATGTTATGTCCCTTGCCTGTAGTTACACTGATCTCTCTCATCTCTCAAAACGGAACACGCAAATACTCAGTTTTGCTGTTTGGCGGTAGAAAAGTCCTAACATTATACCTTAGTACTTATGATTGGGTGCGATTTGACAATTTTCGGAATGGGTAATTTATTAAGTGCCAATTAACCAAGAATCGAATGATAAGAATCAATTAAATTAAATTTGATAAGCAACCATCTGCTACCCTATTAGGTAGTCGGCTTAACATTTTAAATCAAAAATAACTAATCAAATTTAAAAATATGACAAGCAAACTCTATGTGTCGAGGGATATTACAAAACTAATTACTTTGTAGATGATGGCTCGCCTTGGGAATAAAACGATCGCCACCAAGCACTAATACCGGTATACGAGTACATCTATATATATGTATACATAAATTGTAAATAACAACTACTAATAAAAGGAGATTTAAGTTTTCTTCCCTAGTGCTTGTAAGGTCTGGGGTATTTCTTTCAAAAACAGCACAGATTATAGACACTCAATATATAATAAGAATGCATTTTGAATTGAATAAATATTATATATAGAACTTTTAAACTTTATATATGTACTGTGTACTTCATAACAAAATCATAAATCTAGACTCGAATATTTTTTAATTTTATTTACATATAATAAATTTCAGTATCAAAATTTTAGTTATATTATTACTAACAAATAAAATGAACCGTGACATAATGCTTACGGAACAAATATATTAATAGAACTAACCATTAAAAGTGCATTGTCGGTGACGGTCGCGATAAAAAAGTTACCAATCCATACGATAGCAATCACGAAGAGACGCATCGACAGGCTGTTCTTATCGATGTTTGAAAATAACTTCCTGAAATTATCGATTGAATTTTATTTAAACGCAATTTATAATGGGCGAGCCCGAGGGTCGCAAATAAAACGTTTTATTTCTAAAACTATTTATTAAAGAACCCGAAGTAAAGAAATTACATTTATCCTCTCAAGTCTATTGTCGACTGCTCGAAGCGTGAGCCGGAAGTGAAGTTTCCTTCGTACTCGGTACCGATGGTTGGCGGCGATACATCGGTAGTCTCGATATTGCAACTCGTACGATTCCCACATTATGTGTTACGATGAATTATCGAATTCACGGCGATCGCTTTGGTGGACTTTGTGTTGTATTCCCCAGAATTCTCAAGTGAGGTGTAACGAGAATTCTTGAATGTGGAATGTTGATGGGAAATATAATACCAAAGATATAGATCGATAGTTATCAATACTGTAGTCTAGTGATATTATGACACACAACACATTGTAATAAACATATGAATGAAAAAAATCTTACAATAACGTAAGAATAATTTTATAAATAGTACATAAATATTGTTGATGTAATAATATATTTAACTATACTTGTTGGTAGGGCTTTGGGCAAGCCAATCTAAATGGGTACCATCCACACATTAGATATTCTCTCTATGAACAAAGTTCCTTAGTACTGTTGTGTTCTAGATTGTGGGTGAGTGAATCATTTTAACTACGGTATCAAAGGACATTACATCTTAGTTCTCCCGGTTGATAGCGCATTGGCGATATAAGGATTAGTTAATATTTCTTCCAATATATATATGCTATGGTGACCAATTACCATCAGGTGGTCTATTTCCGTCCGCTAACCTATGATGATATAATGAGCACAAAAATCTAGCAACCTGGCGCAGCTTCGCCCACATTAAAAGTTTCTGATCCACCCATTGCGCCAGAGTTCGTAGTATGATATTGTATCAATTGTTGCGTTAAGTATAAATATTTTATACTTAACGCAAAATATTTATTCAAATAAATGATTTGTCGTCGTAAAATCATAGTTTATTTTTCGTGTTTCTTGAAACTATATAACATATAATATCACAAGTAGTATCAACGAATTATAGGTATATAAGTACAAGTGTCTCAATAAAATGTGTTACGTTTTAAGATCTCGTGTATGTTACCTGAAAACTTATATAAAATAAAGGTCTTTCGAGCTCTATCAATGAAAACCTTTTCTTTAAATATTAAAACAAGCCAATAATTTATTTTTTATTACATTTAAAAATAGTAGTAGTTTTTTTTACATTAGTTGTGTCAAATTTTATTTTAATCCTTTATCATGAGTATTTTTTGATATTTATCACATATCCTGAATTACAATAATATTTTTACATTATTTTATACTAAAAGAATAATACCTGGGTGTCATAAAGCATACTACTCTTGTTTTTATGTGTCCTACACATATGTTTTCCATAAACCTGGGCTAATTAATATTGCAATAATTAAGTTTAAGTACTATTGTAAACAATGCCTATGTAGTGTTTTGTTGATTTGGAACGTCCACTGGCGCGTTACGGGGGTTAGACCGACTTGTACGTCGTGACGGCAAACGCCATGACAATTTTTTTGTAGTCATGATTGATTTAAAGGGGACCTTATGCCCATGCTCTAACAAAATTAATTCAATTTTCTAAATCCGTCCAAATAGCATGTGATCTCATGATCTCAGTTGATGTTTTCTATACATATAGACATATATATCACTCACGGTGTCATAATTAGAATTAGTTTGACAAGCGTTTGCTTTAAAAGCGCCTCTGCCGACACACTGCCTATGACGACATAATGAGATCTAATAATAATAATAATAATAATAATATATTCTTTATTGTACACCAAGATAAGTAAAACACACAGGAAATAAATTTAACAAAATAAAGCATGGCACAAAAGGCGGCCTTATCGCTGAAGAGCGATCTCTTCCAGGCAACCTTGGGGCAGAGGAAATGGTCTATTAACGGCATAGGTGTACATTTTTTAAATGGAATATTCAATATACATACATACGAGTATATTTGTGCATACAAATATACATACAAAAATAAATAGATACATATACACAGGCAAACATACATATATAATCAATAAATATATAAATAATATATAAACTAATCGATAAATACATATAAAGAAATATTTATATATTACAAAGTTACATTTCTAGGAAATGTTTCTTGACAGCTTTTTTAAAAACTGGCAGTGATTGAGCACGTCTAATGGTCAGGGGTAGGGAGTTCCAAAGACGGGATGCTTGAACAGTAAAGGATTTGCTATAAAAATTAGAGGAGTGGGAAGGAATTTCAAGAAGCAAGTTGCTTTCAGATCGAAGGGAACGCTCGTGGGAATCACTAAGGAATTTAAATCGTTCTTTTAGGTATGGAGGGGAAACAGGATTGAACAGTATACAGTATAGCAGATTGAGAATATGAGTATTCCTGCGAAGGCGAATTGGGAGCCACTTGAGCTTCTTGCGAAATTCGGATATATGATCATATTTGCGTAAACCAAATATGTAACGAATACATAAATTTTGAATGCGCTCAAGCTTATTTAGTTGCTCCTCAGTGATGTCGACATAGCATGTGTCAGCATAATCAAGAATTGGTAAAAGAAGGCTATGTGCAAGCACAATTTTAGTAGGAATCGGGAGCATATTACGCAATCTGCGGAGTGATCCAGCTGAAGCGAATATCTTACGACTTATGTCACAAATTTGTGGTCCCCAGGAGAGATGTTGGTCAAACAAAATACCCAGATTTTTAACACTGTCACTGTAAGAAATTTCAATATTATCGAATATTATTGGTGGTAGCTGCGTTCTATCGATTCGAGCTAGTAATTTAGAGCTACCAATTATTATCGCTTTAGTTTTAGATGGATTAACTTTTAAGCCGAAGGATTTGCTCCAGTTTGCTATTGATGTGAGATCGCTATTAATACAGTTTATAGTTTTAGTTAAATCATTAACTGTGCAGTGAGAGTATATCTGAAGATCGTCTGCATAGAGGTGATAGAGAGAAGTGATAATATTACTGATAGAATTAATAAACATTGAAAATAGGAGAGGGGACAACACGCCACCTTGCGGGACACCGGCAGAGACCATTGACCAGTCTGAGTATGAATCATTCAGTCTGACTCGCTGTCGGCGTCCCTGTAAGTAATTTTGAAACCATTCAGTAACCGTAGGAGATACGTTAAGAGTGCGCAGAATATCACACAGGATATCAAAGTCCACAGTATTAAAAGCGTTACTGAAATCAAGTAACGTCAATACTGTAACCCTTTGATTGTCCATATTCCATCGTATATCTTCAGTAATTTTGACAAGTGCAGTAGTCGTACTATGACCAGGACGGAAACCAGATTGAAAAGGATTAAGGAGACTATGTTCTAAAAGGAAATTGCTAAGCTGTTGATGAACAAGACGTTCAAGAGCTTTGGACAAAAGTGGAAGAATTGAAATGGGACGATATTCGGACATAGAACAAGGATTACTTTTTTTCGGGAGAGGAATAATTTCAGCATTTTTCCAAATAGATGGAAAGGCGCTAGTAGAAATGGATGCATTAAAAATTGATGTGATAACAGGAACCAGGATATCAATGATGGGAATGATCATCTTACGACTAATGCAGTCAGACCCGATAGAATTGGACTTTATTGCTAAAATACTCTTCTTAACGTCACTTTCGGAAAACTGACTAAAAAAGAAAACAGGAGTATCAAGAGTTGGTAAAGCTGAAAGTTGATTCCTTGTACATGTTTTAGTTGCACTGTCAATAGCAACAGAAGAGGAAAAATAGATATTTAAATCATTAAGATTCAAGTTTTGATAAGAATTGTCCTGTCGCGTCTTACCAACTCCTAGTGACTTTAAAGAATTCCATACTTTACAGGAATCTTCTTCTTCGATGACAGATTTGTAGATATGGCGTCGTTGTTCATCTCTACACACTCTATTGCAACGATTTCGAACTTTGACATATTTCTCTCTGTTTGACTCAGTGGCGTCTGATCTATATTTCGCTTTGGCATAGTTCTTTTTATCCTGTAATTTCCTTATTTCAGATGTAATCCAGGGTGCTGGGAGATGTTTGATCCGCACGGGTCTGATAGGCGCGTGGACATCATACAGCTGGGTTAACAACGAATTGAAAATAGCAACTTTGTTATCGATTGTATGTGCATTTTCAACCGCATTCCAATCGATTTTAGCTGCATCTTCAGACAGTCGCTCAGAATTCATACTACTGAAATTGCGCTGCAGAAGAATTCTTGATTTAGCTTTGGGTGGCTTAATTTTATAAGACAAATAGAGAAGGTCATGATAGGAGAATGCATAGGCATCACATTGACCATGTTTTTCAACATGGTCAATCGAGGAAACAATAATTAGATCCAGAAGAGAAGGAGAACAATTAGGTAGAACATGTGTGGCAAGCAAAGGAAGAATGTTTAAATTAGCACTGTTGACAAGAGAATTAAGTCGGGAAGACCGGTGGTCATTTTTCAGCAAGCATGTATTGAAGTCGCCCATGATTACTGTGTGACTATATAAGGGAGTTAAATAATGTAATAAGGTCTCAAAAGATGAAAAATAGTCAACAGTAAGACATGGACTATAAAAAACCCCGAGTAAAAGTTTAGTGTGGGAGAAAATAACTTCAACAAAAAGATGCTCTGCTGCACCGGTCTGAGGTTGCGAAGTATTAATGATATTGAAAGGAATATGAGAGCGAAGGTAAATTGCAACCCCTCCACCTGTCCGGCCGATACGATCGTTCCGGATTAGGTGGAATCCCGGTAAAGAGAAGGAAGTGGAAGGCAAGCAAGGCTTTAACCAAGTTTCGGAAATTAAAATAGCGTGAATATTATTATTATTACTAAAAGACGACAACAGATCAGGATAATGTGCAGGAATACTTTGTGCATTAATATGGACTGCATTGAAATTTTTTGAACAATCTGTGAAGTGAGAGTTTAGGCTATCACTCAAAGGGGGAATACTGTAAAAACTGTCATCACTAGACAATCCGTCGGAAGAGGATAAGGATAAAAACGTGTCACAATCATCTGTTAAAGACATTTTCGAATAATAAGAATAAACAAATAACTATCTAGATGTAAATATATATATATGTGAATACAAGGTATTTTTACTATAATAAATAAAAATAAAAACAAATTAAAATTGTATAAATTTATGTATATGATAAAATATCTATAAATATAAAATATTGTATAATACAGTTTATTATATACCTAAAATATATCAAAATAATACAATAAAACCTTTGTAAATTCCATTCAACGCACCCGCCAGCTGCAAGGAGAGTAATATAAAAAAATACACAGCATAACATAATAATAGCAAATTAGCAATACACACAATTACATACATACTGCAATTTTGTTTACTTATAGCTTTCTATAGACTTGGAATTATAATATATTTTAAACAATAGAGTGAGACAAAGAAAACAAAAAACAATAAAAAAAAACTGAAATAAAAAAAAAAAAAAAAAAGAAAATGTTACAAAACTAAGTATGCCAATTGTCAGTTACTATTTTGCACTTACATATTAAGATAATAAAGTCATGACATAAACAAACTACCGGCAGTCGTCGCGTAGCCACGTATAATATCTGACGTGCAGTAGTTCATTAATTAAAAGTAAAAGTAAATGTAAACAAATTAATATCGAAAAAACATAACAAAAATAGTAAATCAACGAAGTAAATAAGTGTCTTACTATTAAAATAACAAGAAAGTATATAAAAGTAAAAATAATTTAAGGAAATAAGTTATTAAAACAAGAAATAAAAGTTATTGTACAAATAGACAAGACAGAATAGCATAGTACCTATACGAAGTGAATCATTTCTTTATCACCCGCTTCGAACGCGATGCAGCTGTCTTGCATTCAGTTGTTATTGGACCGGCAGCGATGTTTTGGACGGGAGACTTCAGCGCTTCAGATGGAACGGACCCCGGAATTTCGTCGAGATCAGCTAAACATTCAGCCCGATATCGCTTCCCGTTCGAGGTGATCACGAATATGATCCCGTCACGCGTCCAGCACCTGTTGACACCGAAACGCTCTCTTGCCGCCAGGAACGCAATGTGCCGTGTCTTCGTCAGGAACTCCGACTGAGTGAAGCTAGTTCCCTTTAATTTGGTTTTGGCAAACCAAACCTTGTCGCGCACTGCTGCGTCACGAAACTTAACGGCAATGGGACGAGGCTTGTTGCCAGATGACCAACCAAGACGATATGACGATTTGATGCTGGCACTGGAGAAATTCGCCAGGTTTAAGTTTTCGGCGACAATACTGGTGACGCGCGCCGACACATCCTCGGACTTCTCCTCCGGAACACCGTGAAATAAAAGTGTCTTACGACGTGTTTTCATTTCCTGACGGTCGATAATCCTAGTCAGAAATTCGACTTGTCGTTGCAGTGTAGTTAAAGCTGACAAAATGAATTTCTTGAAGGAACTGAAATCAGCAGCCAACGAACTGGTAGTCACTGGTGAAGAGTTTTTTTGTAAATCCTGCTGAAATTCGTTCATCCTTGTATTAAATAATTCTGTCATCGTTGCTAATGTGTCCTTAATTGAATCCATATTGTCGTTTGTAATTTCTTCTTTGTAGTGAAAAATTATTTGAAGGAGATTGTTGCTGGTGGGTGGTGTTATTTAAATATATAATTTATTCATAAATAGAGTTTTATTTACAAATACAATAATTTTTAAATAAAAAAAAAAACTTTAAGAGAACTTTTTGCTGTCTAATCTATTCCACACCTACCCGCGATATACGTAGACTACGTCAATCCTAAAACATGAAAATAATATATAAATTTCATATAATTCAAATTAAGAACCAAATGTGAAACCGCAAATAAATCACATTAAAAACAAAAAAAAATTCTAATCATAAATATAAGTAATACATGAACATAGCGTTAAACTTCTTTTCGCCCAGTACACGATGCGCTTGTTGAATTTTATTCAATAGCATCGCAATATCAGTATTGCCACTTGAAATAAGCTCTAGGTCACACAGACGACGATTATGCCGAAAAAAGAAAATAGTTATATTTTTTTAAATGTTTATTTAAAAAATAAAAAAAACCAAATTAAAAAATACCATTACAGAAAACTGTAATATGATATATATCGTAGCCTCCATCCATTTCTTAGTAATGTTGTTTGAATTTTAAATATCGAATATCAAAATTCATTCGAAGCGGATTGTAGAGCTTGAAGCGCTTTTATATTTAGTTTTATTTACAGAATTCTTTATAATTTCATACTTTAATATGGAGAAATTTTAAACATGAAACAATAACTACGAATATAATAAATATATAATCGGATTGGTAATTTGAGCGTGAAACAAAATTACCAAACGAATTTCCTCTTTATTATTCGTATTAAAATTCTCTTTAAACATATAAATTCGATTGAGTTAAATTTAAGGGAATACCGCACGTTACTAAATACATAAATAGATATATCACAATAAGTGCATTAACCTCCATGTCACGGCTACTGTCGGCTTTCAACACGACGACTAATAAATAACATTTAGATAGTCGTATTGATGTTTGAGTCAACACAACTAACATTGACTCGAATCTGCCAAAGTCTATATTAACTCAAGCTTTCCGGTGCATATAATAATATGAAGATCATCGGACAATCGGATAAAGGAAAATATTTTTACAATCGATTGATACGTTAAGTCACAAGTAAACATATGTCTTTGGCTTGTTAACAGGTGATATTTTTAATTGTCTTATACCATAACACTTTTATAGGCTATAATTTTATACTATAGGTGTCGTATGGCCGTTGGTCGGTACTGTCATCGAATCGAAAATGCCTTACCAACCTTAGGTCCCTTGTGCGTGGAGTTAGAATAGTTCAATCACCGAAATAAAACCGGAACTCAACGATACTAAGTACAGCAATTTGGCAGTAGAATATGTAGCACAAAAACCCTTCCAAGTATAAAAAATCATATATATTATATTCCAAGTATAAAACGATATCATAATAAAATAAAAAACAAATGAATGAATAAATAATGAAACTTACATATAATTTAGATGTGCAGATGTTATTTTGATGTCAACCATAACTTTCTCACGGCAATGCAATAACACGTCTTGGGAGGACATACAAGTCACGTTCGTGTTGATTTTTTGACACCTCGACCACGTCGGAGTCCTGTTCATACTGACCAAAAAAAATCTTAAGGAATCCGCTAAATCACTAGCGTGCTAAAAAAATTAACAATAAAATCAATGTCACGTTACTATTGCGTTACGTTTGCGTTACTGTTAAGTTTCGTTCGACTTATGTTTAGGAAAGAGTATAATTTCATTTTGTGATTTGTATAAGAATTTTATATAACGAATGCAAAAGAGCAAAATCTGATCGTAGATATCATAAGATCATTTTAAGCACGAACACTCTAAGAAGTCTACGTAGCTTTTTTATGGTATTTATGGTAATAACCACGGGTTCAATGACGTTTTATTGTCCTTTTAATGTAACAATATATCTGCTTTTTGGTAGGATACATGTAAATATAAGCAGGCATGATTAAATCACAAAGCTCATCAGTTAAATATTTCAATTTTCTACATCTATAAGCAAGGTATTTAACGTATCAGTTAAAAAAACATATTATAAAAGATGTCCTAGGCATACTACTATATATTAGTATATTTAATTTCATAAAATCCAACGTATTTGCTAATAAACTCACGACTCAATAATATATGTAATTAACAACGATCTAGTCAACACAAATGAGCGTTCAAATTCACATATAGACTTCATTTCCTATCCATTTATACCAGTATGTACCACATTAATGAGAAATGCTCTTATCACAGTTTCCATTGAATACACTGCCTTTAATTTATCTTGTTCTATAAAACCTTTATATGAACAACGAGATATATAACTGACCGTGAACGCAGCTCGTGTAAAACATAGAGTTACACGTGAAATATTTTGAAGGTTATTATTAGTAGTGTGACCATGCTTACTGATTTGAGTTTTGGTGAAATATTTCGTTACTTTGTTACTATTTTTACAAATACGAAATTTATTTATGAAATATAGTAAGAGAAATCGATGCTCATAATATTGTTAACAAGGAAACCGCGCTCAAGTCAGACTATCGCACGACGAAGGCATTTTAAACGACCGTAACAACAAAATATTATTTATTAAATATATCCTTGAATCGAAAGCGTGAAGCAATGTTAACGGAAACAACATATAAAGGTTTTTTCGGATAGAAATTTCAAATGGATTCGTCAGTGCACACAGCACGCCTGTCCGTCCATTACGATTGTATGAATAGAGTTCGTGTGACCTTCAACTCAAACCACCAATTCTTACGAAATTCAACGAATCGATTGTGCCGAAAATTCAAAAGAATAGAATTCAATTTTTCAAATTGTACTGGAAAATATGGAATAAAAGGCTTTGAATAAAAACCTAAAAAAATTGAAAACAATACTCGTTGTGAAAAAAAATTGGTCGCAGATTTGTTTTCTGTTTTCCAATTAAATGCTATTTCAATTTTACTAGAAATATATTTCATGAGACGTAACTTTTTTTCTCCTTCAACGATCGTTGTTTTCAACTAGACATATTCATTTGACAATTTTTAAAATAAAATTTTACGTTTCGAATAATTTCGATTTATGGATACCTCAATTTTGTGAGAAAAAGATTAAGTCCGATTGAGAAATGTTTAAAAGTGATATTCCAGACCGACAATGATCGTACATTGTTATATTTCACCGAGTATCATAGTCTACTAGTTTTAAAAATATATATTATATGTGACGATCAAATTTGCTTCTCACAGAAAAACTTTGCTCAACTTTGTATCAAACAAATTAGAACGCTTGAGAACTCTCTTCAACGACAATTACGACTTTCTTGTCGACATAATTAGGTACAATTAGCGCGAATAATATAATAAAATTTCATCTTTCTCATTATACACTACTATTTAGAGGCGAGAGCCCAGTGGTTAGAACACGTGCATCTTAACCGATGATTGCGGGTTCATACCCAGGCAAGTACCACTGAATTGTCATACAATTCATCTCGTGCTCTTAAGGAAAACAACGTAAGAAAGCCTGCATGTGTCTAGAAATTCTGCCACATTTGTATTCCACCAACCCGCATTGAAGCAGCGTGGTGGAATATGCTACGAAACCTTCATCTCAAAGGGAGAGGAGGCCTTAGCCCAGTAGAGGGTAATTTTCAGGCTGTTAATGTAAATGTAAAAATATAAGGATATTACTTATTATTAAGATTCGTAAGGAAGCTTCATGGGATGTAAAATTGAATGTGTTTAATGTGATAAATAAAGTGAAAGATTCTTCAATATCACTGTTAATTTTATCTTAAAATAAATATTAATATTTTGTATCAAATAACTTTACTTCATATCAAGTAATATTATTTAAATTTATGGTATAATAAAATTAAACAATATTTAAATTTAC